>NW_026522030.1:26087500-26696250 GCF_021234435.1 Artibeus jamaicensis
TTTAAATATGCACAGCCTTCTTCCTCACACACCTATGGACTTCCACCCTGAGTGTGCCTAAAAATCTCAGGGACTTTAAAAGGCGGATTCCTGAGCCCTGGTCTCAAAGATTCAGATCGTGCAGGTCCAGGGTGGACCCTTGGTCTGCACGTATTTCTGGTTCTGATGGAGATAGTTAGGACGTTACACCACAAGAAGAGCTGGCTGGAAGAATCGAGTCCCAGGGAGCAATCAGAAATGTAGGGAAGGATTTACACATAAAGGTCTTGATCTCAGCCCTTATTTGTAATGTTGAGAAATTGTCAACCAACCTAAATTGACATAAGTAAGGAAATGACAACAGTAATGATAATATATTCTTATAAAAGATTATTAAACAGCCATTAAAATGGGCTTGGGGGGATATTTCATAAGGAGGGAAGATGCTAAATGAGAAAAATCTAGATACAAAATTGTGGCATATACACCATATATACATATATATGAAAATAACTGTAAGGAAATACATCAAACTGCTAATAGGGCTGTAACCAGGTAGTACAATTGTGAGAAATATTTATCTTCTTTGTGCTGTTCTATATTTTCTGAGTTTGAACCAATGAGGAAATATTATTTTTATAACCCCAAAATAAATAAATTTAAAAAAATTAAGAAGCCATAAATCTCTTTTCTGCTTCTAAGCAGAAATATACACAAATCATTCCACATATAGCTGACAAGGCTATTGCTTTTTTTCAGGCCCAATTAAGGAAATCTTCTAGAATCAAGCAGTTGTCATATATGTAAAGCCTCTGTTGTCCCTGTTGAAATTTTTTTCTTTTAAATATATTTTATTAATTATGCCATTACAGTTGTTCTATTTCCCCCCTTCATTCCCCTCCACCCTGCACACCCCCTCCCCCATTTCCCCCCTTTAGTTTGTGACCACGTGTCTCAAGTTCTTTAGATTCTGTATCTCCCATACTATTCTTGCCCTCCCCCTATCTATTTTCTACCTACCATCTATGCTACTTATTCTCTGTACCTTCTCCCCCCTTCTCCTTCTCCCACTCCCCTGTTGCTAACTCTGTTGAAATTTAAATCTGCTTCCTCTTACCTCTCCTTCATGGATTTAGATACCAGCCATGTGCTTACTTCCTGAAAGTGTTGCTCACTCATAATGCTGCCCAAGCTGGCTAGTATCTATATATGTCCTGAAGGTGTCCAGGGAAGGACATGTGTGAACTGTCCTTGAGCAGGCAGTGCCTGGGGAGCAGTCTGGTGATTAACTGAAATGGAAGACTTCTCATTTCTGGGATCAAGTGGCTGTGAGGGCTGAAAACAGTGTATCTCAGACAAAATTCTATTCAATAGACTCTTTTGGATGTAATTAATCAATCAATGAGTAACATTTGAAAACATTTGTCCAAAATTCTTCCACAAGTATAAATTGCATGGCAATCCTACAAATCTTACAGAACAATTTGTGAAAGAACACTTCTTAAAAAACAATTTCACAGCCAAGGCCTGATATTCCATGTAGGGAATATACAGTAAAACTACTGGAGGTGAAAAGTCTCTTTCATCCATCTCTTTTTCTTTCCCTCAAATTTGCTCAGGCCCCCATTACCCTATGGTGGATAGGTCCTAACTAGAGCTCTGGGGGCCTAATTTTGACTGTTTCATTCTTTTCCTATAAAGTTTTAATGGTTTGGGGTTTTGGGAAACAATAATTCATTTTCCTTATCTATAAAATTGACTTAAAGATAGATGTTCCAAAGCACATGAGGACTCAAGGAACCTGCTCCACTTCCAGTAGCCAGCCTCTCCCTTCCCACTAAACACCTGTGTTGTTGCTACTAATAATCTAGTTGTATTTATCTTGATATGTAAGGCTTCAGTCCAGCACTCAGCAAACAGGAGACACCTAGCAGGTGTTTATCCAAGGAATGGAAGAACTATTGTTAGTAACGTCGATGACGGTAAACTTCCTTGGATGCTACTCCTCCCAAGCCCTACAGATAGAAGGACCTTAGTCTAGATTAGTCAACTGAATCTTTCTGCTCTTGTACCCATTATTCATACAATAGCAATAAGTATTTATTGGTCAAATCCAATGCATCAGGCACTGGGGATAAAGCAGTGAACAAAAGAGACATAGACCCTGTTTTCCTAGAGCTTACACTATGATGGGAAGTGATGGTGCAATTAATCAATTAACTGATTAGTGGTTAAAATGTGCTTTTGGATATAGGTAAACTCTATGCAGAAAGTAAAAGCTGGTTAGGTGACACAGCCTAAGTGGCAAAGGGCAACCATGGCTCATCAGGACAGATCTGTCTGAGGATGCGACATTGGAACTGAGATCTAAAAGATGAGGCTTAGTAAACACCAATCCATACATCTTTTCTACCTTTGCAATTTTAAATTGAGACAAAATGTATATAGAGTAAAATGCACATATCCTAAGTTTCTAATTTAATGAGTTTTGCTAAAGGTATACACCTATGTAATCATCACCATTAAGATATAAAATAGGGCCTGTCTGGGTAGCTCGGTTGGTTAGAGCACCATCCAATACACCAAGGTTGTGGGTTTGATTCTCCCATCAAGGCACATCAAAGAAGCAATGAATGAATGCATAAATAAGCAGAACAAAAAAATTGATGTTTTTTTCTCTTCCTCTCTGTCTCTCAAAAAAAGATGTAAATATAGGATGAGAGACACTAAGGAGCTGCCCTACAAACTGCAGCACACCTCTGCCATGACCTAGGGCTACTGCAGCTGGGAAGGCGCAGGGCACGCACGCAGCAGGCCCAGGGCGGCTGTGCTGGGACGGCTAGCACACCAGCTCCAGGGGTGGCCCCAGCCTTTGTCTTCACGTTTATTCTGTACTTCTGCCCACTGGTGCCTACTGTGCCCTCTTAGTGGTGTACTAACAGAGGTTCATCAATGTGTTTTGTCTCAAAAGACTGCTCATAAAAACTGCTATTTGACTTGAAATCCACTCATATTATCACAAGAAATTCCAACATCACAGGTGTCAATGAGAGCAAAGAATGAGTTGTTAGATTCTTTAAACAGGATTTCAACCATTATAAATTTTAGAATGGCTGTAAAAATAGATTTAACATATTTAATCACTGGCTTGTACAAAGTTTCAATGGTGACTACCAATATTTTGAAACATTGCCATTAAAAAAGCTTCAATCAGGATTTTCTCACAAATTTCAAGCTTATAAATTGATATTACAAACTCGTGTTCTTATTCAGCAATTACAAGGTACTAATAGTTGCCACATCATAGATAAACCTTGAAAATATTAAGCTGAGCCCTGGCTGGTATGGCTGAGTGGATTGAGTGCCAGCCTGCAAACCAAAAGGTAGTCAGTTCAATTCCCAGTCAGGGCACATGCCTGGGTTGCAGGCCAGGTCCCCAGCTGGGGGTGTGAGAGAGGCAATGGATCAATGTATCTCTCACACACTGATGTTTCTCTCCCTCTCTCTTTCCCTCCCCTGTCTCTAAAAATAAATAAATAAAATATTTTTAATAAAAGAAAGTATTAACCTGAGTGAAAGAAGCCACACACAAATGACTATACACTGCATGATTCTATTTATATTCTATTAATATTAAATGTCCAAAATAAGCAAATCTATAGAGGCTTACGAACAATGGATTAGTAGTTGCCCAGGGCTGGGAGGCAAAGGGAATGTCAATGACAGCTAATGGGTCCAAGGTGTCCTTGTGGGGTGATGAAACCTCCTAGGATTGATTGTGGTGATGGGTGCACAACTCTGAATAAACAAAAAACTATCAAACCATACACTTTAAGTGAGTGAGTTGGATGGTATGTATATTAGTTTCCTGTGGCTACTGAAACAAATTACCACAAACTTGGAGGCTTAAAACAACAAATATCTATTCTTTCACAACCCTTGAAAAATCCAAAGAGAGTATTCCTGGGCTGAAATCAAGGTGTTGGTAGGGCTGGAGGATCTAGGAAGAGTCAAGTCCTTGCCTCCTCCAGCCTCTGGTGGTTTGGGCATTCCTCGGCGCCTGTCCGCATTGCTGCAAACAGCCAGCGTCTTCAGCTCTCTCTGATGCGTCTGCACACGCCTTCAGTGTGTGTTGGATCTGCCTCAGCTTCCCTCTTAAAGGTTGCATGTGACTGCACTTAACTAAGTCCAGGATACTCTCCCCAACTCAAGGCCCTTAACTAATTACATCTGTAAACATCCTATGTCCACCGAAGGTAACACGTGTAGGTTCCAGGGATTGGGACCAGCTGTCTTGGTGGAGGCAGGAGGGTCATTTTTCAGCCTACCACAGGATGTGAATTATATCTCAATAAAGCTATTTTTAAAAAGAGAAAGGGGATGGGATGAGTGAAAAACATGAAAAGGTTAAGAAGTACAAATTACCAGTTATAAAAATAATCACAGATGTAAAGTACAGAATAGGGAATAGAGTCCACAGTATTGCAATAACTATGTATGGTGTCAGATGGGTACTAGACTTATTGACGTGATGGCTTCATAAGTTAGATAAATGTCTAATGACTATGCTGTCCACCTAAAACTAACGTCCTATTGCATGTCAAGTTTACTTGAAAATGGTTTAATTTAAAAAAATAATTAGTAATAGCATCTAAGTTAGAAATAAATAAAATGTAGTACACACAAAAATGGTTACATCCATGTTATAGATGCAAGGAAGCTTAAAAGGTATAAGTTACAAACTTTGTTTTGATCTTGACTCAGACCAACAGTAAAAAGACATTTTTGAGATAAATGATGAAAATTGAACATAAACTGAACATTAGATAATGCTGGAAAATAATTTTAACTTACTGGAGGTTCTAATGGTATCATGGTTATTCTTTTAAGCCCTATCTGTAGGAATTCATACTGACGCATTTTCAGATGAAATGAAGTGATGCCTGAGATGTGCAAAAAAGGGAGGATGGCACAGATGACCTCTGAAAGGCAAAATGCTGGTAACTGTTTAATCTAGGCTGTGGATATGTGATGGGGGGAAGTGTATGTTTGAGATTTTTTTCCACAGTGAAAAAGAAGGGTATAGTCCTAAAAACAAGCTCAGTTTTCTCATTTACAATTTTGGACAGATTTTATTTGGAACTTTTAAACAAATACAATGTCTCCTAGAATACTTTATATGTATTATGAATAATTCTGTAACATTAAAAAACTAATTTTTAAAATAAGCCTCATAGAGATGCTCTCTGTTTTCCCCCAAATGCTCTTCAAATAATGTCGTTTTCTGTGTGACATGATGTAAAAAGGTTGGGAGGCTCTACCCCAGAGGAACTGATTTTCTGCAGAGGGCGGATAAATACAGGCTTTCAAGTCCTCCATTTCCAAAGTGCTCAGGGCTCTGTCTCTTCGGCATCTTTTTAAAGTGCTTTCAGAACACAGAATGCGGGGATTGGAGCACTCTCTGCAGCTGCAGCACCGGTTTCAAATGCCCCACTATTTTGAAAGAAGATCTGCACACATGCTCTTTGTGTTGTTTTTTGTTTCCCAAAGGAAAAGCTAAATCCCCCTCTAGTGTTTTCATGAACTTAAAATGAATGGCTTGAGTGCCGCCATCACTGGGGACAGAAGAAGAGGAACTTGTCCCTCAGTTAGCAACCTACCAGGACATGGCTATCAGAGAAAATTTAAGCTTCGGTCTCTGTGAGGCCAGCTACCCAGCCTGGGAGCAAGGTGCACAGCGTTCATAGTGGGTGCTGGCAGCAGGGCGTCTGCGGCTCATTTGGGGCTATAAAGTCAGCTGGAGCTACAGCCAGGCCAGCGGGAGCACACCTCTGGATGCTCCCAGGGCTGCCGGAGGGCTCTGCTGCTCATTGTTCTTTTTCCGTGTGGTTGAGGATTTGCTTATCTCTAAATCTGGTTGATTGCTTGTTTGTTACTTTAAATCTGTAATACACAAAGTAAAACATTTCACGGAGAACAAAAAGGTACCCCATGGAAATACAGTCTCTATTCCCACAGAAACAACATTGCTACCTGTTTCTTTTGTATCCTTCCAGAGGTTTCTATGCCTGCATACCTGTGTATATACATATATTCAAGTAATCATACACTCTGTTCTTATGTCATGGTTCTTACTTTTTTACCCTTAATTTTTTTGGAAATTATGTCATATAAAAATATTGACATATGCCTTACATTGTCTTTGTTTTCTCATAATTTTTAAAAGTCTGTACATCTACTAGTTGTGTTATATCATAATTTACCTAAGGAATTCCTTACTGGTGTGTACTTGGGTTGTTTCCAGGGTCCTGCTATTCTAAACAAAGCTGTAATAAATTCTGCACACCCTCCAGGCTTGTATGCAAAACTATCCTAGTTTTTTTTTTAAAGAAAGACATGTATGCAATGTTGACATAAAAAGAGAAGATAACAACAAATATCTCCCTCCTAACACAAAGTCACTGTTAGAATCTGACAATGTTCTAACAGAAGTAGCTGCTTCCCTGACAGAATCAGAACAATATGGTAAGGAGTCTGACTGCTGATCTGGCCCCCCTCTCATAATCTCCATTCACATCCCAACAGATGGCTTTGCAAACAAATGACCAAGGCTCCAGGGTATGAGGATTTCTATCAAGGATATATCTTTCCTTCACGCTGACCTGGAGCCAGTTCACAGAAAACCCAGCACCAGTGTTTTTGCAGCATTTCCTCCCTCAGCAAACACCAGGGCTCTGCCTCCATTCCAGGCCAGCATTTCTCCCAGCAAACTGCCCCCACATACCCACACCTACCGGCAAAGGATGCAAATCAAGAAACTGCAAAAAATTTCTGAATGAAGAAACCAAACTAGCAGAGCACAAAAGAACAGGAAAGAGCCCATTGCAGTCAGAGCTATGGGCTGTGAGTGGCTGTCCAGAGCCTCTTGCCTATACAAGTCAGAAAAGGAAACAAAAGTCAACGAGAGCCAAAGGAAACCTCATCTAACAATCAGATTCCTCTGGTAGCAAGTAGGAACATCTATGGCCAAAAAAAATACTTAATTCATTGAGGCAGATTTGAGAGAAAGTGGACTTAAATTAATAAAAAGTCAGGGTAATGGACTATTTAAGAAATATAAAATGCAATCCTTGTGAAGGCTGGCACCATCACAGAGCTAGTCTTAAGAAAATATACTTATATAAAAAATGGCATGCCTAAAGTCTTTAAAAATAGTGTATACTATTAAACAGAAAACATTCCCATATAAAATTCTATTTATTAATTTGGTTCACCAGACATCTTTTCTGTCCCTATTTCATTAATTAACTCATCTTTCACATCTGAAAATGAGATTTCATTTTAATGTTTTGATATAGCAGAAACCTTCAAATTCTCTAAAAACAGAGTCTTAGAAGTTCAGGGGATGATTTCTGTGTGAAAGGTATTTTGATCATGTGACTTACCCCGAGTCAAGGCACAGAGGCTGACCCATCTCTTTTCTTAAAGGCTGCTTTCACAGGACTAGGGCTTTCTTTCTAGACAGTGACATCAGGTGGGATACACTTTCCCCAGATTGCTTGCAGTTCAGTTCATAGGAGATAATACGCTGGGCTCCCACGAGTTCAGGTACATGGAATGAGGTCATGTCCTCTGTTCACGGAGACACTGTCCTCCCAGCAGGAGTTCATACCAGCTCACCAGCGCACCAGCTCACCAGCGCACCAGCTCACCAGCGCACCAGCTCATCAGCTCACCAGCGCACCAGCTCACCAGCTCGACAGCTCACCCGGGAGGGCAGGGAAGCCTGCAGAGGGAAGTGGCTCCTGGACCTCAAAGGCCCTGAGGCCCTTCTCAGAAGGCTCCAGAAATTGATGGGAGAACTAAAAAGCTAAAAGTGTTTAACTTTGAAGTATAGTTAATAGGTTTAGTGATTAATGTTTGTAGAAAGCTATTGTTCCAGGAAATGGAATGTATGACTGGACCTACCCAGACTCCAGCAGACCACAAGCAATTTGACCTCTGTGCCCCAGGAAGACTACAGGCAATAAGGGTGAGTCTGAGCCATTGTGCTCCAGGGAGAGATGTCCACCGCCCAGAGCACAGATAAAGAATCACCAGTCAGCAGATGAAGGGATGCTAGGAAAATCACCTGACCACAGCCTTTATCTGATTAACATTTTTCTCTGAATTCCAAACCTCTCATCTACTTTTTTCCTGAATTCCAAACCCCTTACCTACCATTTTCTTCTCCTTCTACAAAGGCTTAGCTTGAGATGAGATGTTAAGATGGGTTTTTTAGGGTATGTAACCCACCGTCTTCTCGGATCACTGGCCATCTGAATAAAGTGCCCGTAAAGATTCAATCCTTGTCTCTATATATTGGTTCTGGGAGTGACTGGCAGCACAAATGCCAACTTTTCCAGTCTCACACCGGCAGAGCAAGTCTGGACCTACGGGGCTGTGACTCACACCTGTAGTACCACCAAAGCCGGCAGGAATCCTGTAGATCACTAACCCACACCCAGTCTACCCTCTGAGTCGAGTAGGGCCAGAGAGGTGGGTAGTGACAAAACTTGGGCTAAAATTCAGGCACCTTGATCTCCGAGCTGGCACTCTGTGTCTTATTGCCAGCACTTCTCAGACTTTAATGCACTGTCAACATGAGAACACCCAAACTTACAGAAAAATTTTATAAGAATTTATTTGAGTCAAAACTGACAAAAATTACCAAGAAGCAATATTTCAAATGCTCCAGAGAATGACAGTTTTGCAGTTTCTTTAATGCATTTGAAATTGGTAAGGGGACATAAGAAAGATTACAGGAAAGTGGAAGAAAGCAAGGTGGAGATTGGATTACAGAATAGTTAAGGTTATGTTTTCTCTTGAAGCTGGTTATGCCTATTTCAAAAGTATGTTAACCTCGATGCACAGAAACAATGGGCAGGACTTGCTTAAGGCAAAAATAACCTTTCACTAAAAAAGTTATGTGTCTGGAACCTATAACTGTCCACTATGACCTGCGCAGTTAGGATTTTATGATCAGATTACCTTGTGAGGGTACTTTTTAGTAGAACCCCTTTTTCATCCACAGTGCAAGCAAATCACCTAGAAAAAAAAATCTCCTGGGGAGCTCATTCAAGCCTAGCTCTGATTCAGCAGGTCTAGAGAACCATGTACAATTCTGCATCTCTAATAGGCTTCCTTGTGAGGCCAGTGTTGCTCTGGACAGTACTCTCAGCAGCACATTCTCTCATCCCTATTCTCAACATTCCCCAATTACAGAAAATCCAGAAAATAGCCTGTCCTACACTATCAAGGAACTGATTAAAGAAAGTCCTTTTCTCTTCATCAAGCCTACTTCAGACAGTGAAAGCCCAGCTTCCTCTGTCTCTTCTCTACAGAAGTCCCTGAATTGCTGCCCAGCTGCTGAGTGGGAACAGAACAGAAAACAGTAAGATCAGTGACCTCATTCTCTCTACCGTGTGAGTTTTGGATAAAATGATGATTCACAAAGTGGAGTCCCCACAACAACAGCATCAGCATCACTTGGGATCTTGTTAGAAATGCAAATTCTAAACTTCTAGGAGTAGGCCCAGCAATATGTGTATTAACAAGTCCTGCGGCTCAAGGCTGGGAATCACTGAGATAAGACTCATAACCAAGAGCAGCCTATCAGTGCTCCCAGCATTGTATCAAACAATGGTATTCGACCCAGAAAATGTGACCACACAGTCATTCCCAAGCCCCAGGACATAGCGAACTTGAAGCAAAGGAAGTACTATAACCATAAGTTAAACCGATGTATCTAGAGTGCATTAGCACATGACCGTGGGGCCCGTACAGTACAGGGCATCTGTCTTCATGGAGCTCAAAGAGAAGATTCCAAAAAAATCATAAAGACACTCACATTTGCTCCTTCAAGCAGAAAACCCCTCAACTTTTCTGACTTTTGAGAAGATCATTACAGTGCCCTTGGAACTATGTGTACAATCATTTCACTCTCTGCCTCACACCATTAAAGGACTGATTTATTTACCCAGCTCTTTCAGCAAGATAAGAGTACAGCTTCCAGTCCCATTCCCCTCATGTGTGTGAATTCTCGACTTCACGTTCTGAAAGAAACCATCTCAAACCCCCACGCTGTCAAAAGGGCAGGGATGCCAGCAGGTTAGACTGAGGCAACAGAACTGCGCCCAATGTAGTAATATTACAGAAAGAAATATAATTCACAGCCACCACCCCTCTCCCCCTTCTTGTACACTTCCCTCTTTTCATGAGAATCAATAAGAACATCTCATTAAAATGTTTGCTGTAATTTTAAGAGGGGCATTTGCTTCTCTGTCTTGCATGAATCAGACAAAGTCAAGTCTGATTCATCCCTATGCAATTTCACCTTGTTTGTAACACTGTTGCCATGGCAACGTTTTTCCTTTCAAGTACCAAGTAAATTGTGGAAGAGCACATACACACAGCATGTGCCTATAGGTAAATACTTCATTACTATCTACACAAACATTTCATTCACTGCACCCACTCTCTCCTCTTTCCATACACCCAGCTCCATTAAGATCCAATTTTTGAATTCTTTCTTCCCAAAGACATATAAAAAACCCTGTTCCACCAGAAGAGATTCAAATCAAAGTGGATTTGGGTTTGAATATTTTAAAATATTTTCCTCTTTCCATGATAATAGAAGTTTTTTAAAAAATCAAACCACAGAGTTAATAACCAAAGTCTTCTCCATCCCAAATAGCAGAAATTCCTGCCTTCCATCTCCATGCAAAAAGCACAACTCTCAGACAACAACACAGCTGTACCTTAAGAGTCGATTTCACAGCAATTTATACCTGATAAAGTTAATTCCTACATCAGGGCCCACAAAATGGAAGCTGTTCCAGTGGGCTGGCCCACATCCCAAATCTAAACCTAGATGAGTGGACGCTTACAGGAAACACCTGTCAGGGAGATCCAACAGACACCAAATACAGTCCTCCAACTCAGCTTCAGCTAGTTCACCTCACCCTAGATTCTAACACAGACCTGCTAGCCTCATAAGGAAACCACCACCCTCTTTGCCAATCATGCTTTGTTGCCTCATCCAATGTTCGATAAAACTCACTCTTACCCAAAATCCCTCGGTGGGAGTATTCCATTGCTTATGAGGCACTGTTCTCTCTCAATCCATGAAATGTTTTCCCTTAAATAAAGGACATCAACCTCATTACTAACATATTTAAGTTTGGCATCTGGCATACCTTTACCAGGCATTTATGACTTGTCTAGCCCCTTCACTAGCTCTGAGCCCAAAGTGGGCAGGATGTCTGTGTCACTCATCATCACCTCTCCCATGTTACCAGGCAGTGTTTCCTGAATGCCCAGCCATGGACAGATGCACTGGAATTACCCTGGAGCTTTCGAAAGTACAGTCCTGGATATTGTGCCTAAGGATTATGATTCTGAGTAGGTCTATAAGATGATGATAATTATAGTCTTTACTCAGAGGACTGTTATGAGAATTACAGGAAATCAAAAATACACCTGAAGCCTGTAGCCCAAGGCCTGGCCTGATGGACAATTAATAACTGAGAGCTATATTTACTGTTAATAAAACATTATTGGTAAAATACAGAGGACTATCATAACCAGTAGTAGTCTCACTTGAAGCTAACCAGTCATTTGCCCTGGGAATGTTGGCCCTCCCCTGTGACCACAGCTGCAGATTAAGGCTAGAGTTCCTGGCTCCTCCCTCCACTTCAGTAATTAGATGGAACACCTCACTGTACAGCATGGGACCTGGCATTGCTGGTAGTTTGCGAAGGGACAAAAGATATAGTCTGGATGTGCAGAAACGTTAACTCCCATGGGATAAACTTCAACTAATGGGATGCAAGAGAAGGGAAGGACCTAGGCAGAAAAGAACTCTCTTTTTGCTCCTTCCCATAGATTGCTACAAAAATATGGTTACTTCTTGCACTCTGCCTGGCTGCAAACAATCTTGCATGCTAAGAGCATACCTACCCATTAACCTACTTTGTATCTTCAGGGTGTCATGAAGTGGTAACCAGACTGGTACTGCATCATTTTGCATTTCTTAACATCTTTCCTTGCTTCACATCCCTTTTGTTTCACTCTTGCTTCCCTAGATTTAGGGCTTAAATAAAGCACCAGCATGTCTGTCTTACTCTGACCAAACAAGGGAAGCCTCTTATGCTTCTCCTTCTCATTAACCTTCTTCTTCTCCTTCTTCCCAAAAGACTCATCTACTTTCTCTTCCAAACCTTCAATTGATCATTTTTAATTCATGTTAACTTTTTTTTTATTTCTAAAAGGCCTTGCTTGGTCTCCAAGTTTTTCTTATAGTGTCCTGCATTTATTTCACTAGTGCAATTTCTTCTTACCTGAGAATACTAATTGTAGCCTTTTGAAGTTTTATTCTACTTCCTCCCTTTTCTCTGTTTCCTCTGAGTTTCATTTTCTGTCTTTTAACATTCTTTCATATTAAATATTTTCACATTAAAATATTTCCTTAAGTATATGATGATTTGCAATCCCTCTTTCTTTAGACTCTGAGAAAGCTCTGTGCTTGTGTCTGTGGATAAGGCTTACAGAACGATGGCCCTCACTCACCATAGAGTCATTGGCATGGACCCAACCATGCCATTGAGAAACACAAATCTCTCTTTCTACAGGTCTTTTCTCTTGGCCTGACCATTTTTCCCAGAGAATAATGCTCTACTCTCCTGAAAGGCTGGGGCATAAGCCTGGTTACCAGTGTCCTGGGCCCTGAGCCAGAGAGAGGAGCTGAGGTCCCACCATGCTCGCGTCAATTGCCCATGTTTTCAGTATGGCACTCCTGCCTTCAACTACCACGGTGGCCTCGTGCACATCTCTCTGGCTCAATGTCTCCAGAGAATAAAGTTCTAGTCTTCTTTCACAGTCAGAGAAGGGGAGCTGTTTGGCTCTGGGAGGTGAGGGTGGAATCTGAGGGCCTAACTCTTCTTGATATAAACTTCTAGCAGAACACCTTGTTTCCAGCCATCCATATCCTTACCTTTAGGGGTACCTGCCATTATTAGTTGAGCTATTCTGAACTTAGAGATGCAGACTAACTTGTTTCTGGTTGGCATTTTCCCTGCTCCTCCAACCATTTTCTTTCTTCTAGGATTGCATTGACTTCTCTGGTTGGCAATAGTCTCCTCTCCAGTTTTCTTTCTCCTTAGTTTCTACCCCTTTGCATTCCTTCACTGTTATTCTAGTGGATTTTGGGGAGTCTTTGAGCTACTGCATGTGCTCAATTTTCATGCTTGACTAGAAATCCTCAAATGCATATCTACCAAGATAAATGTCACATCTATCAAGATAAGTGTGAGCATTTGTTTTTTACCTATTAAGATAATAAAATATATTCATAGTTTATTTAATATTAAGCTATCTTATTATCCTGGGATAATGTTCATTTGGTAGTTATATATTATTAGCTATATTGGTTTAATGTTATATTTAGGCATTTTGCATTCATAAGTGGAATTCATTTTTATTTTCTTTTTTGAGTGTTATATTGATTGATTCTGGTATTGGAATTCTAGCAGATTAATAAGACAATTTGAACAGTTTTCTATTTATATCTTTACTATGAAATAATTTAAACTGTATAGAAATTATTCATTGATAGTTTGAAATCACTTGCCCCCAAGCCCTCTAGATCCCCGTGCCTTTCTTAAGGTAAATATTTGACCAGGTTTTTCAATTTTATCATATAACATTTTTCTTAAGAAATTGTTTGTTCAAATTTTCAGATAAATCTCAAAAATAGTATGCTGAATGAAAGAAGTTTTATACTGGAGAGTACATATCTCATGATTCCACTTACATGAAGTCCTAGGACAGGTCAAACCAACCTATGAAGGAAAGGAAACAGAGCGGGGCTTCCTCCGTGGGGTGGGATGGGAACAGGAAATGCCGGGAAGGAACACGAGAGAACTTTGTGGGGTAACGGAAATGTTCAGTAATTACTGTGATGGGGTTGGGTTACACAGGTGTATGCATATGTTCAATCTCAGTGAATGCACAACTAATATTTGCACACACAACATTGTACGTAAATTTTATATCAAAAGAAAAAATATTGAGAAATATTTAACTTTAGTTAATTACATGCACACTGAAATTTAATTAACTCTAGCAGTCATCTTTGTTTAATTCTATGCATTTAAGAGGAGCTTGCGAAAGGCGTTTGTGTGAGCCCAGTGAAGCACCCAGCAGATAGAAAACACAGTTCTGAGGGCCCCTGGGAGAGGGAAGCTCAGAATCTGAAAGAGGCTTGGGAAAGACGGGGCCTTTCTGAAACGTGGAAAGGAGGAAATAAAATACTTGTGCCACCACACATTAGGAGGCCAATAGACTGAGTCTCTTTAATTTCTGTACCAAGAAAGAAAGCATCCAAGGATGATTTCTAACAGCCACTAGGATATTAAAAGAATACAAAGGTCACTTCTCACTGGAAAGGAATTCTCATTAGATGCCAAGAGAACCCATAAGAGAGGCTTTGGCCACAGCTGTGTGTGTGTGCATGCGTGCACACCCAAGCACATTAAAGAAGCCCTGCAGCTGCCTGATAGAGAAATATAAGTGACAACATTAATAAATCATGTCACACCTCCAAGCCTCAACTAGCTTCCAATGCAAACTCTTCTGGACCGTGTGTTCACCTGCTGCCTGACTGTAAAATCCCCCTGGACACTCCTCCCTGTGAGCACAGCCACTCATCTTGAACACCACATCCCAGAAAGGGATGTTTCCTCTTTCCAGAAACTAAAAATAGTCATTCATTATTGATTTTAGATAGGGCTATAAATAAACTCAACATACGGTGTCAAGAACTAATAAACCTGACATAGTTAAGAATTTATTTGGTTAACTTGTAGACCAGTGCTCTCCCATGAAAATACAATGCAAGCCACATTAAAATTGCCACATAAGCAACTTGAAATTTTCTAGTAACCATATTTTTAAAAAACTACAAAAAAACAGGTGAAAATAACTAATAATATATTTTATTTAACCCAGTATCTCAAAGGTTATCATTTAAAAGGTATTAATATAAAAAATATTGACATAAAAGGTGTTCATTTGAAAGAATATTGAGGTTCTACCTCAGGTTATTTTTGTACTGAGTGTTTGAAACCCAGTCTGTGTTTTACACTCACAGCACATCTCAGTTCAGACTGGTCACATTTCCTGTTTGATGTCCACATGTGGCCAGCACCTCCCACAGTGGGTAGCCCAGATCTGGTCTCAAAATTAGGAATAATTCATGTGTGAAGTATAATACTAAAACTCACTTGTCAGGTTTTATTTTATTTTATTTTATTTTTTTATTTAATTGTTTTTCAAATACAGTTTTCTGTCTTTTACTCCATCCCAGCCCACCCCCTGTGCTCCCCACCTCCCTCCCACTTCCACCCCCTTAGCTGTTGTCCATGTGTCCTTTATACTAGTTCCTCTAAATCCCTCCCCTTTTTCCCTGAAATTCCCTCCCCTCTCCTCTCTGGTCACTGTCCCCCTGTTCTCTATTTCAGTGTCTTTGTTTTTATTTTGCTTGCTTGTTTGTTTTGTTGTTTAGCTTCCTGTTAACGGTGAGATCATATCATATTTGTCTTTTGACACCTGGCTTATTTCACTCAGCATAATGCTTTCCAGTTCTATCCATGCTGTTGCAAAGGATAGGAGCTCCTTCTTTCTTTCTGCTGCATAGAATTCCATTGTGTATATGTACCATAATTTTTTGATCCAAAAACTTGTCAGGTTTTAAAAAAACCAATAAGTTGAATGTCCATTTCTTACTGACTACAGAAAAAAAAACTTTGGTCACAGAGTTCCAAATCTCTCAGATATCTAGAATGCATTCAGTGCAGATGACAGTATTCCCCGACCCATGAATAGTAAACAATAAAAGTTTCTTTAAAATCCTTTTCCTGCATTAAGGCAAAACCTCTGACTGCAACCAGGGAACAATTTAACAAGGGCTCCAAGCTACATGTATTTAGGAGCCAGGCAAGTGCCATAAATGAGTGGGAAGCAGCGTGTTGCCTGTAAGACAATAGGGAGTGGTAGCAATTGTGCGGGATTGGAATTGTGTGCCCTGTCTAAACACACTCAGTTTGAGAACCTGTGTAAACAGCATGCATGTCAGACAAAACCCATCTGTTAACCAACTTTCACCACCAGTTTATAACACCTAATTCATTGGGACCAAAAAGGGAGCATCGTAAAGGAAGGGCTTATTTTATTCCCTGAGTGGAGGAGTCTGTCTCCCTGGTTACAGTGCCAAAGGCAACATTTTCTCCTCCCAACGACAGAGCTTTCTGTGAAGCAAACATGCTTCTCACTTAGAGTTGTCTGTTACAACTTTTTGGCACGAGCAAGAAACAAGAAAACTATTAGATGCAAATCCTCCACATGTAAGCTTCATTAGCATGAAATGGCATGACATGTGGTACACATACCCTCACTCGCTCTCCAGACAGTGTCATGAGGCCACCTGAAGAACGTGAGCCTGACTTGGTCACTGCTCTGAAGACCCTGCTGACCAACCAGGCAGTGTTGAATGCACATCTGTGCTGTTCAATGCGAAGTGTCTTTTTAAAAATTTAATTGTTGTCCAAGTACAGTTTTCTGTCTTTTACTCCCATCCCAGCCCACCCCCCCAGTGCTCCCCACCTCCCTCCCATTTCCACCCCCTTAGTTTTTGTCCATGTGTCCTTTATACTAGTTCCTGTAAATCCTTCCCCTTTCCCCCTTGAATTCCCTCCCCTCCCCCCTCTGGTTCCTGTCAACCTGTTCTCTATTTCAATGTCTTTGGTTATATTTTGCTTGCTTGTTTGTTTCATTGTTTAGGTTCCTGTTAGAGGTGCCTATTAAAATACCAATGACATATTTCACAGACATAGAACAAACACTTCAAAAATTTATATGGAACCATAAATGACCCTGAATAGCAGCTGCAATTTTGAGAAAGAAGAACAAAGTAGGAGGGATCACAATACCTGATACCAAACTGTATTACAAGGCCACTGTAATCAAAACAGCCTGGTACTGGCATAAAAACAGGCACATAGACCAATGGAACAGAACAGAGAGAGCCCAGAAATAAACCCAAGTCTCTATGGGTAATTAATATTTGACAAAGGGGGCAGTAACATAAAATGGAGTAAAGATAGCCTCTTCAACAGATGGTATTGGGAGAACTGGACAGCTACATGCAAAAAAATGAAACTCGGGCAAAGTGTCTTTTGCCTACCTCCGTCTCCCTCAGATTAGAAGCTCTCTTCTAAAGATAAGGAATATGGGAGGGCGGGGAGAAGAAATTTAAGTTAGCTCCTTAAAAAAAAAGTCTAGTACTGAAAAATCTTAAGAATACGTGATAAGTGTGCATTATGAATTATATTTGCATCTTAGAAGAATTATAGTATAGGCAGGTCACCAAACATACTTCTCCTAAGAGCACAGTGTATGACAGAAGTATCATCAATAAGAGAAAAAGATTCCCTTTTAAAACACACAGCGTCATCCTCTGAGTGTCCATGAGATTGCTCCTTTTGATGGAGTGACTCTAATCCGGATGTTGTCATCATAGCAAAGAGAACACTCCTTTAGTTCTCCTGAATTAGGAGGAAGCAGTTTGGACACCAGTAGCTTCTTCCTTTTAGGGAGTGTGGTAGTCTGCTCAGGCTGCTTAGGCTGCTTTAACACAGCACAGACTGGGTGGCATTAACAACAGAAATTTCGCCTGCACAGAAGACAAGAGAGCAACCTCCCCAGGTTCAGCAACCGCTAGTCTTATTTTTATTTTTTTCTGTTTTTTACTGTTTTGGTAATATTAAATGAAGAAAGAAACATATTAATACCGCCTTGGGAGAACCCCAACCAAAGAAATCTGGAATATATATTAAATGCTTTTCTCCTTTCCTGTTCATTTTGGTTGCTAGTGACAAACTACTAAGCATTGTGCATTAAAAAAAAATTCGATGCCCTTTTTATTTATTTCTAGATGGAGAGAGGATAACATTTGCTGTCTTATGTGACTCTCTTTGAAAATTTGCAGCATGAAGTTTCTCAAAAATAACATTTTTACCCTTGAAAGGCTAAAAATACCCATAAAATTATTTTCTCACAGTTCTGGAGACTGCAAGTCCAAGATCAGGTGCTGGCAGGGATGACTTACTCTTCGGAGGCTTCTCTCCTTGGCCTGTCCAGGGCTGCCTTCTTACAGCCTTTCCCCACAATTGTCCCCCTGTGAAGGGTGCCCCCGCTGCCTCTTCCTCTTCCTCCAACACCAATCATAATTGATTAGGGGAAACCCTTACGGCCTTATTTTAAATCTGTCACCTTTTTAAAGGCTCTATCTCCAAATACTGTTACTTTCTGAGGTACTGGAGGTTAGGACTTCACCATGAGAATTTTGATCGGACACAATTCAGTCCATAAGGGGAAGCAACATTTCTTGAAGAAGAAAAAAAACAGCTAACATTCATTGAGTAACTCTTATATGGTGTCAACCATAATAAGCATTTTACATGTTTTAATTCATTCCATCTTCAGAACAATCCCATGAGCTAGATACTTTTATAATCTCCGTTCTACTGATGCAAACTTAGGGTGGAAAGAGCATAAGTAACTTGTCCAAGGTCCCGCAGCTAATGAGTAAGTGGCAGAGCAAGGATATGAATACAGATGGACAGATGGCTTGGCTACGAAGCCCGTGCACTCAGCCACTTTACAATAGACAGAAATGCTTTTTCAGCAGAGAATCTGCTACTCTGAATTTGTTAACAATGGCTCAATATCTTGTCCGTTATGGACTGAATTTTGTTCCCCAAAATTCATATGTTGAAGGTCTTACCCCTAACGGGACTTATTTGGAGAAAGGGTCTTTAAAGAGGTAATTGAATATAAATGAGGTTACATGAATGGGGCCCTAATCCAATAGGCTGGTGTCCTTTTGATAGAAGGAAGAGACACCAGGGATGTGTGTACAAAGAGGAAAGGCCATGTGAGGAAAGAGGGGGAAGGCAGCCAGCCATCTGTGAGCCAAAGAGAGAGGCCTCATGAAAAACCAAACCAGGCAACTTTACCTTGGACTTCCAGCCTCCAGAACCATTTAAAAAATACATTCCTGTGTTGAAGCCACCCCGTCTACAGTGTTTTGCAATAGCAGCTGAATTGACTATTACACAGATCCTATATCAAGAGCTAGTATGGAGAGAATCTGTGATTACCACAGATAACCTATAAGATTTTGATCACAAGAGGTTGTCAAGTCAGTAAAAGAGTCTCAGGGAAGTGGGCTTCTCAGGACACTGAACTCTGGAGGTTGAAATATTTTGTAGAATCCACTGGACTCTGCTTTCTATCCTCAAGTAAGGATGTGGACTTCTAGACTCTGCATCTGGATTAAGATCTTGGAAAATGTGATGTTTTTTGGGTGTAATGAAAATTAAAATGCATAGGTTGGGAGTGTAGGACAAAAGGAAGATAACAAATAAAAGATTCGGAGTGAGAATAAGAGGGCAGTGGCAGAACAAGAACTGAGCTTTTTGGGCTTGGTAAGACCCCCTCGTGGGACCCCAGTGCCTGGTATCCAGTGCTTCTCTCAACCTCCCCATCCTATTAGGGATTCTAGAGACCAAGGGAAGCTGTACCAAGGTCAACTGCACCTGATCTCATGTAGTGTGTTGACCTGAATTTTAATAAGATCTCTAATCCCTCACTGATCGACATTTACACTAAAAATGATTGGTGTTTACTCTAAAACTTCAAAGGCTCGTGGGTGTGCATGCATACCCTGTGAAACTGAACTGCGTGTGTTTTTAACAACAGGCCGCTCATTAGACAGATAAGACAAATGTTTGAAAAACAAAATTAATAAACAGTTGTTAACCTGCTATAATATGAAAATATGATGTGAATTATTATAAAAAACTTCTAATATCTTGTAACTGGGTAAAATTTTTATCAAGAGAATCTGATATTTTTGTTTAAACAGTCTAGTAGTCTGACTCCTTTTGAAGGAATAAATAAACCATAGAGAGACCTAGTGTAGACCAAGCAGAAAGATACAGCCTTAATTAAGATCATGCATTCAATGAATATATTCAGCAAAATTTTTAGCATCCTATTATGTGCCTCTGTGCTGGGCACTGACCAGCCTGAGTTGCATAAGCCATGAGAAACTGAGAAAAACCAAACAGAAAAGGGATAAAGTGAGCTCCTAAGATATGGGAGCAAGGGCTTCTAGTTCTAGGAGTAATAGAAGTAGCATGGCATTGAGGTACTTGGAAAGAAAATCCTTGCAAATTATTTAACAGCACAAATTTGCACAGGGAGAGTAGACAGCTGGGCCTGCAGAATACAGAGGACAATGTGAAATGTTTAGGAAGAAAACCAATTGAGACAAAAAGGAAAAATGGCCTGGGACACAATTAACTCTCTAAGCTTGAAACCTTTCTTTTTCTGGGGCAAAAAAAAAAAAGAATTAGCACACTTATTTTGTTGTTCACCCTTGTGTTAACTACCTAGAGATCTCTGTAGTGAGTTCTATAGGTTTCTTTCCCTTGCTTTGTAAATTTCTACTGTGTTTTGAAGAAAGCAGTAATTTGCTTTCATGTAAGATCTTATGACCCCAAAGAAATGTACAGAAATACATAAATCCAGAAGGGTCTTACCAGCTTGTTCTCCTCTAGTCTGAGTATGTGTGTAGGGGCTAGTGATTGGGTGTTTTTAGGTGTGCATGCACCGAAAACATGGACTGTACATGGGAGCACATGAGTTGTGTTGTGTGGACAGAAATAATAATATTTTGAATGGTGCTAACAAGTCATGAGATGAGTCACTGAGAACAGCCAGGAAGATAATAACTTTCTGGAAGAAAAAATCACTTCAGGGGAAAAAACTGCTTCTGCTTTAGTCCCTAATTAGTTTGTTAGAAAGGTAGGCACATTATCTAGCCCAGGAAGGCAGCTGTGCGTGCCTCACTCTACCTTCTGAGGAGGCAGCAAATGGCCACCAGGCCAGTTGACATCAGGGACTAGTCAAGAAAACAAGCCCCCGGGGCCTCTGGGACCAGCACTGCACTGGCTCCATTCCCCACGGCTCATGTCCAGCACGCACAGCACACACCTGAACTAACTTATGGTTCTGGAGAAAGCCCTGAAATCAAATAGTGGGAAAGACTTTGATGGACCTGCAGAAAATAATGCAACAAACCAGGGGTATCATAGGAGGCGATGTCTCTGTCTCTAGAAGAACAAGTTTATACATTTGTAATCAGACAAAAAGAATAACTATTTCATCAACTCCTCGTATAACCAGAGTTTTTGTTTGTTTGTTGGCTGGTTTTGGACCTAACAAAAAGTATATCATATTTACATCAATAACCATAGTTCTAAAGTGGGTACAAAAGACAAGCAGAGTGTGAAGGAGCCTCAGCCCCTACCTGGCAGCCCCTCTCACTTAGCGCCCCCCCACCACCACTGAAACTCACTGCTGTAAACCAAACAGCGTTCAAACGTTTCATAAAGAACATGTACATCCGATGGAGGACAACTCCAACAGTCATCTGTGTTTAATTCTATGCATTTCAGAGGGGCTTGAGAAAGGGGTTTGTGTGAGCTGAGGAAACCAGCCAACAGATATAAAACCACAGTTCTGAGGGTCCCTGGGAGAGGGAAGCTGAGAGTCTGAAAGAGGCTCAAGAAAGAGGGGGCTTTCTGAAGTACGGAAAGGAGGAAATAAACTACTTGTACCACAACACATTAGGAGGCCAATAGACTGAGCCCGACTAAAACTAACTAATGTATTGTAAGATGTGGCCAGAGTTAACTAAGACCTGAGAGAATGAACCATTTCAGTTGCAGGACTTCCGACAAAACAACAAAAGCATCTCTTATCAAGAATAGCTTCATCATCAGACTCAGACACACAGATCAGACTGATGGTTGCCAGAGGCGGGGGTTAGGGGGCTGGGTTAAAAATGTAAAGGGATTAAGAAGTGCAAATTGGTAGTTACAAAATAGTCACACAGCATAGGGAATATAGTTCATAATATGGTAGCAATTATGTACAGTGCCAGGTGGGTACTCGAATATCAGGGGGGCCGCTTTGTAATGAATATGATTATCTAACCATTATGCTTATGCTGTATGCCCGAAACTAATACAAAATAATACTGAATGCAAACTATAATTGAAAAACATTTTTAAATGACACATTACATATAAAATCCAACTTATGCTTCAAGGCTGGGTTGCAATGCTAGCTCCTCTAGGAAGCCTTTCCATGTCTCAGCAGACATGCTCCTCCCTCTGAAGCTGTAGATGTTACGCACATGCCTTCCAGAAGGCACGCTCCTGGAAAGCTGGGATCTTGCCCCCTAACACAGTACCAGTACTAATGAGCATGTTCCTTAGCATTATGAATAAACCAAAGCATATGTCCATTTAGTTTATGAAAATAAAGCATTAACAATAAAAAAGGACAGTTTCATCATGGTGTATCTACTCAGTTTGAGAATTTTTAACAGTTAAAATTAATTATTGGCTAATTTAACAACATCTGCTCTGTAAAAGACAATGTCAAGAGAACAGGAAAACAAACCACAGGCTGGGAGAAAATAGTTGTAAAGACACATCTGACAAAGGACTGCTAAAAAATACAAAGAAATTTTTAAAACTTGTCAAAAAAAAACAAATCTATTTAAAAAAACTGACCAAAGTTCTTTTTTTTATTTTAATTGTTGTTCAGATACAGTTTTCTACCTTTTACCCCCATTCCAGCCCCCCTCCAGCCCTCCCCACCTCCCTCCCATTTCCACCCCCCCCTTATTTTTGTTCATGTGTCCTTTATATTTGTTCCTGCAAACCCTTCCCCCTTTCCCCTGAAATTCTCTCCCCTCTTCCCTCTTCCCTCTGGTCAGCCTGCTCTCTATTTCAGTGTCTTTGCTTGTATTTTGCTTGTTTGTCTGTTTTATTGATTAGGTTCCTGTTAAAGGTGAGATCATATGGTATTTGTCTTTCACCACCTAGCTTATTTCACTTAGCATAATGCTCTCCAGTTCCATCCATGCTGTTGCAAAGGGTAGGAGCACCTTCTTTCTTTCTGCTTCATAGAATTCCATTGTGTAAATGTACCATAGTTTTTTGATCCATTCATTTACTGATGGGCACCTAGGTTGCTTCCAGCTTTGGCCATTGTAAATTGTGCTGCTATGAACATTGGGGTGCATAAGTTCTTTTGGATTGGTGTTTCAGGGCTCTCAGGATATAATCCTAGCAGTGGAATTGCTGGGCTGACCAAAGTTCTTAACAGACATCTCACCAAAGAAGATATACAGATGGGAAATAAGCATATGAAAAGATGCTCAACATCATATATCATTAGGGAAATGGAAATGAAAACAATAAAGAGAGTTACCACATACCTATTAGAATTAACAAAATCCAGAACATTGACAACACCAAGTGCTTGTGAGGACATGGAGCACCAGGAACACTCGTACATTGCTGGTGGGAATGCAAAATGGTCTGGCCACTTAGGAAGGCAATTTGATGATTTCTCACAAAACTAAACACGCTCTTACAATATGATCCAGCAATTTCTCTCCTTGGTATTACCCAAATGAGTTGAAAACTGATGTCCATATAAAAACATGTACATGGATATTTATAGCAGCTTTATTTATAATCACCAAAACTTAGAAGCAGCCAAGATGTCCTTCAGTAGATGAACAAATAAACTGTGGCACATGCAGATAATGGAACATTACTCATTACTTTGAACATTAGCTCAAAAAGAATTGAGATATCAAGCTATGGAAAGAAATAGAGAAAACTAAATGTGGCTTGCTAAGTGAAAGAAGACCATCTAAGAAGGCCACATACTATAAGATTCCAACTATATAACACTCTGGAAAAAGCAGGACTATGGAAACAGTAAGATGATCACTGTTTGCCAGGGGTTGGAAGTCTGAGAGAGGGACAAATAGGTGGAACACAAAGTTAAATTTTTCTCTATGACACTATAATGGTAAATACATGTCATTATACATTTGTCCAAACCCATAGAATGTACAACACCAAGATGAGCCCTAAGGTAAACTATAGACTGTGGGTGATTTTGATGTGCCAATGTAGGATCATAATTATTAGAAATGCCTCACCGTGGTGATGGGTGTTGACAATGGGGGGGCAGTGCATGTGTAGAACAAAGTTATATGGAAAATCTCTGTACCTTCACTTCAATTTTACTGTGAACCTAAAAGCTCTGTAAAAAAAAAGTGGGGATCTTAAAAAAAAGTAATAGATGTCTAAATGAAATGTGACTTCCTAAATTATATTCTGGAACAGATAAAGAACATTAAAGGAAAAACTGGTGAAATGCAAATAATGTCTTGAGTTTAGTTAGTAATATAACAATGTTGGTTTCTTAGTTTTGCCACATGTTACATGATAATGTGAGATATTAGCATTAGAAGAAACTAGGTAAAATATATATTTGTAACAACTATAAATCCAAAATTATTCCAAAATTAAAATTAATTTTTAAAAAATCAATGCTCGGCACTTTCAATGGTTAAATCCAAAGGTTATTTGAAAAACATTCCATGGAAAATTCATTTGTAGTTTCTTTATTCTTACTTTCAACATTTTAGAGAATTCTGAAATATTTCTACTAGACATACAAAACCACCCATCTATTATAAGAACCCCAATAATCTTCCAGTAAATTTTTCACCTCTACTACTCCTACCAAAATTCTAGAATCCTGTGGTAGACTACAAGAATAGCCACAATTCTGTACCCCCTCCCTGTATCCACACCTTCTCTGCAAAGTGAGGTAGCACCTCCTACCATCAGGAATCTTTCTCCACCTTGTGAAGCTGGGCTGAGGTCGTATCACTTCCAATGTATGTGAGGTAAGTGATGTGTGATTTCCGAGCCCAGGCCTCAAGAAACCTTGGTATTTCCACTTTCACCATGCAGGGCCTGCCACCACCATGTGAACAAGCCCAAGTTCACCTACTAGAAAACTGGAGGCAACAAGGAACAGAAATGAGCCACCGAGCTAGCCCTCTTTTAATGAGCCAGCCCCCGGCCAATCCAGCTGTTGGCCACAGATGTGTGAGGTAGGGTAGCTCAGCCAAAACCAGAGACCCAACCAGCTGATCCTAATCCAAGCCACCATGCAGCACACCCATGAGCAAAACTAAATGATAATAGATGATTGTTGTTTTAAGCCACTAAGTTTTGGTTTGCAGCTACAGCTCACTGATATAACCACACACATTGCAATGGTAACTATTTTTAAAAAATAAAGGAAAGCAAATCACAAGTGTTGGCAAAGATGCAGAGAAATCAAAACCCTGTGCACTATTGCTAGGGACATAAAATGGTGCGCACACTGTAGAAACAGTATGGCAGTTCCTCAAAATATTAAAAACAGAATTACAATATGGCCTAGCCATTCCACTTAGGAGTATATATGAAAATATTGAAAGCAGGGTTCAGAACAGATACTTGTACACCTATGTTCATAGTAATATGGTTCACAATAGCCAAAAAGTGGAAGCCACCCAATTGTTCATCCGTGGGTTAATGCATAAACTAAATTTGGTAGTCCATGCAATGGAATATTATTCATTCTTAAAAGGAAGGAAATTTTGGCACGTGCTACAGCATGAATAAAACTTGAGGACATTATGTTAAATGAAATAGGCCAAACACAAAAAGATAAATACTGTATGATTCTACTTATCTGAGATACTTCAAAGAGCCAAACTCATAGAGACAGAAAGTAGAATGTTGGTTGCCAGGGACTGAGGAGAGGGAGCAATAGTGAAGTGCTTAATGGCTATAGAACTTCAGTTTTGCAAGATAACAGGAGCAGATTAGTTGCACGACAATGTGAATGTGCTTGACACTACTGAACTGTATACTTCTTTCTGAAATTCTTTTTTTAAATTTTTTATATTGCTGTTCAACTGCAGTTGTCCCCATTTTCCCCCCATTGCTCTCCCCTGCCCTGCCCTGCCCCCCTTCAACTGTGTGCTTTAAAATGATTAAGACAGCCATTGTATATTATGTATTTTACCACAATTTTTTTAAGCTTATGATATAAATCTCCTCTATCCATTAAGTCTTCTCATTCCTTTCCAGCCAAATTTGACCTCACAACATGAAGATATTTGTCCTGAATTCCTGAAAAAATTTCAAGTCTCTTACTGTCTCTGATACCAACTTCTAGTTTAAAGTAGGAAAAAACAGAATGCATAAAAAAATCACCCTTTACTATTTTATAGACTGAATGGCAAGAAATTAAAGTTATTCTACAATAGAAGCTCCCCCTTCATTTACTTTGCCGCTACCAGGAAACTATGCCCCCATAGAATCTTTACTACTAGCTCCTGGATTATGTTCTTTCCCCCTTCTCGTTAGCCCAACCACCTCTTTTAAACCCCACCAGTGGCCTTACAGTGAAAAGCTAAAGGACATATTGAATTCTAAAAGACTGATAAATGGGGCCTTTTCTGAAGCTCAAATAAAATGATGCATGTACAAGTCAGAGACACGCCAGCTCCCTGCTGAATTACAGGGGACACCTTCTCAGAAACACTGTCCATAAAAGCTAAAGTAATTACAACCTTCATGGGTTATTATCTCAAAGACTAAGGGTCCCAGTAGGAAAGGAGAGTAAAATCTTACACCTAGGAAAACATCTTTAAAATCTGTTCTCCCCACTTCCATCATATCCTTCCCCTAAATGCCCGTCTCAAATCCCAAAACTTCTTTCTTTTAAGCTTTTCTAATGTGTATCTTATAGCCCCTCCTACTACTTCTGTTCTCCCTGCTCAGATTTATAAAATAAGACCCAGTAGGGAAGGGAGGCAGAGGAAATTGTCCAGTGGCCAAGGCCTTGGTTTTCTTTTCTGGACAGATGAAATGTCCCTACATAACCTGGCTGGAAGGTCTAATTCTAATAAAAGAAACACACATAGGGAAATGAACAGAAATACTTAAGATCCATTGGTCTTGTGAAATAACTTTTAGATGAGATCTATATTTAAACTGTACCAATTCTGATTTCCAGAATGTGTGACTCTTAAAGCCCAAATGAGTTTGAGCGAAGCCATTTTCACTGGAGCAGGGTTTGACATTTCTCATCCTACACAGAGGAAAATAAATAGTGGAGCCATCTTCATTCATGGAAAGACTGATTTCTGGTCTTTCTCACCCCATTGGATTCTGACCTTCCAACAGCACACAGCCTCCCCTCTGGACCAAGGAGAGGGAAAACATCATTCCCTGACACAGGGAATGTGATGTTTTGCCCCAAAGGGGCAACAGGAAGTTCTGCTGGCACATTATCTCCTAGAGGAAAGGCCAGCTGTCTCCCAACACTTTGTAAAAAAAAAATATGGGCTAAAAAATAATAAAATTTTAATTTCCTTTGAAGTGGAGGTTGGTCTCATTTTATACATTAAAATAATTCCTAGAAGAGGACATCTGCCAGCTCTCCCACTCTCAGGTCTCCAAAACTCCCTCTCAGCTTCTTTCTGTACACTCTACTTGTCATGAGTGACTCACACTCTCTAATCCAGAGAACACCAACCTGTGTGCCACCAATGTCTTACATTACCCCAGGGCACCTTGCAAATTTTACCTTTTTCTCAAGGTATCACTCGCTAAAAGTTTAAAAGCACTGCCCTTTACATCCTTCTAGGACTCAGTTGCCCTTTCTGTCTGGAAAACCCTCTATGTATGTAATTTATACCCATCTTTTCAACACTGGGTATCTGACTTCCTCCTCCAGGAAGTCTTCCTTCATCTGACCTAGCCCACCAATTGGAATAGGTTAGGTACTTCTCTACACTTTGAAACTCCCCCCACCCACCATGCCTAGATTGTGTATAGTAAGTAGTTCTCCAAACTGCTCTTATTTGGAGGGCAAAGTCCTCATAGCTGTTTTTATTCTACTCTTAATTGAAGTTAGTCTCATTTTCCCTGTGAGCTTAAGATAACCATCTCTATCTAAGGCAAGTCTCTTTATCCTTCAAGTCACCATTCAGATTTCACTTTGGTGACAACTTCCCCTGCCCGACCTCAGCTCCAGTGAAAGTGCTTTGTGCTTTGTGCATGCTGCACCCTAGCCCTGCCTGCACTGTGTTTTCGTCTCTGTTGTACCTATTTCTCCTTATCACTAGACTGCAACCTCATTGGCACCAGAAGTATGTCTGATTTCTATTTGTATGTCCAACACCAGTAGGCACCTTCTGTTCCCTCAGCGAATAGCCTGTCTCCCAAGAAGATCTGTCATAATTCTAACTAAATCACCAGGTGGTAAAGACATGTAAACATTTTTTACAGCTTTTATATACCATAAAAGATTTTCTCTCTCTCTCTCTGTCTCTCCCCCTCTCTCTCTTTTGCTCTCTCGCTCTCTGCTCTCTGCTCTTAACCAGTGGCTCTCATTCTTAGGATGCATCAGCGTCACTACAGAGCTTGTCAAAACAGATCTCTGGGTCCATGCCCAGAGATTCTGGTGTATTGGTCTGGGGTAGGACCCAAGAATTTGCCTTTCTAACAAGCATCCACATGATGCTGATGCTGCAGGTCCACAAGCCAGATTTTGAGTAGCCCTGTACAAAGCAAGCCATCAGATAACTCAAATAGATCTCCTCCAGATCTTCTCAGACACACACATCTGATCCTGGACCAAATGAATAATCTTCAAGAGAAATGTACCAGATAGTGCTTACATGTTCTGGGTCAAAAAAAAAAACTCTCATTGTTTTGCACCTGGCATTTTTATCCATTTTTGTTACTGTTCTTTTTATTAGATGGCCCAAAGGGAAGTGACAGTCAGAAATACATACTATGAGGGACAGATTTGAAGAACACAGGCCTGGAGCCAGACTCCCTCATACCAAATCCTGGCTTGGCTTGAACTCTGTGCTTTAGCCTCCTTTTCTGTAAATTAGGAATAATCACAGTCCTCCCTTATGGGGTTGCCATGAAGCTTTGATGAGTTAGCACTCACAAAGTGTACTGACTTAACACAGTGTCTGGCTAGGTAAGTTAGTGCTCAAAACATTAGCTTTCATTAGTATTAGCACTCTTAAACATGACCGTTTTCACACACACTATCTAATTTAGTCTTAAGTTCTATCAACAGCTTGTCTTAGACCATATCATTAAAAAGAGCTAAAACTTGGATAGAAATAAACTTTAACTCCAAAATTCATGTTTTCTCTTTCTAAGCATTTGAGAGCTTATCAAAAGGCAATTTCCCAGTCCCATCTGACTGCTCAGATTCTTATTCCAGTCCGTGGGGGACCCAGAAACCTGTGTTTTAAACTAGTTCCCCAGGGAATTTTAAATCTGATGCTGGTGGTGTAGGGACGATCTTTTCCACAGACAGCATCCCCAGAAGGACATTAGAACTAGTGAGAACAAATGAAGAATGGAGTTTTAAAAACTAACTACTAAACAAACGTCTTTTGTTATTATGGAAAGAAATTGCTTTTCTTCAAGTGATAGAGCTACATCAAGATAAGAAGAAAGTGTTAGAACACAGTTGAGGACTAAAAGCTATTGCTCTAATTTGACCACGAAAATGAAAGCTAAAAATCGTCTGGAATCAAGGGATGTGACAAGGACTGAGAACTCAGTGTTTGCATTCAGAAACACTGCATTTGATTCCCATATCTCATCCATATTTCATGTTATCTCAAGCAACTTATTTCACCTCTATGAACCTCAATTTGCTCATTTGTAAATAAAAAATATCTACTTCATGGGATTGTTGTAAATAATAAAATAACCCATGTAAAGTACTTAACACTGTGTCTGGAACAGAACATACTCAGTAGAGACGGTACTGTTATTCCTACTAAGGTTGACAGTCAGTTGCAGAAGTGGTACAGGAAAGAGGGTGAAGGGTGCATGACAACACCACAGCTTCATGAACCAGTGTAAAACAGTAAAGAACAGGAGTGGAATGGCATCTTTAAAATTTAATCACATTTAGGAATTTTGAGCGCACACCATTATCCCTAGCATATGTGTGTCAACCGCAGCCTCATCATATCTTTGTAACACCTGGAAAAATGTGATGTGTGTGTGCACTAAAGACTCCCTTCCCAAAAGGGCTCTTCATGGTCCCCAGAGCCTGAGGCAGAAATGGACAGTAGTGCTTACTCAGCGTTTGCAGGAAAATGAGAACCCTTCTCAGAAAGCCTTTGCACTCGTTGTGAATTTGTCCTCATTAACCAGCCTCTTCCCAAGAGTATCATCACAAATCTGTGCATTCTAAAATGCCTCACAGACCTTTGCAAAGAGCCTGCAGCCCACCCAACTCCAGCGTCTTCTGTCTTTGGATACAAGGAAGGAATAGGAACAAAAGGACCTTTAAGCAAAAGAACTCATGCTCCTGTTTGGCTCTCACAGCCCATAAGCAAATTCTGAACCCAGGATTGTGCGTGTGTGTTTGAAAATAGAAATGTGGAGGTTAAAACTAGTTCTAAATGTTTAAAAAGCACGTATTGAAGTTGCCTGAACACTCTGTGCTGCTGGCATGTCATCAAAGTCATTTGAAAAAAAAAGTGATCTGGCGTGAAATAATTCTTAGAAAATACTTCACTGCAGAGAAAACAAAAGCACACTACTCCCAAAGAAGACAAAGAACTGAAGAGATTAAGAAGTACAAATAGGTAGTCAGGGAATAGCCGTGGGGGTGTACAGTACAGTATAAGAAATAGAGGAGCCAAAGAACTTACCATCATGACCCATGGACATGAACAACGGTGAGGCATTGCCCAAAGGAGCGGGGGTGCTGGGTGAAGCAGGGCAAAGGGGGAAAATCAGGGCAACTGTAACAGCATAATCAATAAAATGTAATTTACAAAAAACTGCTTCGTGAGAGCAGCCTATCTGTCAAATGAGTTGGGCTGCTTGTCTGATGCAAAGGCCACTGTTAGCCCTAATATTCTAGAATTCTAAGATTTTATTTATTCATATAGTTAGATGGATGTGCACATATGTGCACACACACGTATGTACAACATAAATTTTAATTACTTCCAAGCATATGATAGAACGGTGTAATACTATTTAAACTCACCATAATTCTCCATCCTTAACATTAAGCTCATTCATAAACACTTAGAAATTTCCTACTACGTGGAAAATGGGATTTTTTTCTAAATTAAAACCATCCTATCAAGAAGTATCACAGCATTTTGCTAGGTTAAATATTAAGTTAAATTCCTTCAAGAGCTAACACCATAAAACTTAAAAAGTGTTATCCAATTTTTAATTACTGTAGTTTGCTGTGCATAATGCTCAGGGTTTTTGCTCAAATTTTTTAGGAAAAAATAAGGATGCACATTATACATAGGTAGTACTAATTCTGTATCTATATAAATGGTTTTAATTCTTTTATTTATGCTTATGCATTAAAAGTGTAACTGTAGAAAACAATAATGATATCCATATGCAAACTCCCTGGAATACTATAATCAGTTTTATTTCAAATGTAAACAAATACATAATTGAATTAAAAAAATTACAATGAAAGATTTTTTGCCTGAAATTTTGGGCCAAAAACGTGGGCGCACAGTGTACAGTAAAATACAATAAGTATAATATGCCCTGTAATTTATCTACTTATATTTTACATGTTGATTTCGTTGTTTTTGTTTTTTTTTTTGTAAAGGAAATGTCTAAATTGAAAGTGTCTGAAACAAACGTGGGAGGAGGGCTAACAACCCTCCTTTCCAAAAACGTCCATTTAAGACGGTTTATCCACAAATCTCAGGTCGTCATAGCTTCCTAAACGAACCCTCTTTACTCTTCCTCCTGGGTCAGCACAACTACCCCCACACTCGTCTTCATTCGGTACATTTTATGTAAGTGCTTTTCTTTGTTAACCTGTGAACGGGGCTGGGTAAGTGTCAGAGCGTCCTGCCTGATAGCGAGGGGGTGGGGCCTCACGCTCAAGGTGCATCCCTGCGGGGGGCGGTGGGGGGGGGACCTGACCCAGCCGGTAAAGGACAGTTCTCCCTCTTTCATACCCTTGCCCGCCCCCTCTCTCTCCCAGCCCCTCATTGTCCATAACATCAGAAGAATTATTATTTTTTTTAATGACACAAAGGTCCCCATTGCTAATGCAGTCCCTGGATACTTCTCTTTCTGGGCTGTGGTAGGTAAATATCATGGTGGAAAGTGCCAGTCTCCCCGGGTTTGCCCACAGTAACCTGCCCCCGTGTCGGCAGAGCACGCACACTGAAGGCTCGGAAAAGGCAGAGAAATAGAAACGCTCTAACTGGGTGACGTACAACGTTGTTTTGCCCGCAAGAACAGGAAACTGCATGGCACGATCCTAACAATTATTTCCAGGGAGCGTGGGTTTCCGAGCTCACAGAACCTTCACACAGAGTCCCTGCCTGCTGGGAGCAGCAAGAACGGAAGCTGAGGGTTCCCCGCTGCACAATGCTTCTTGTCCAGGTGAAGGTTTACAAATCGCACCAGCCAAGAGGCCTTTTCGGTTTTCCCGCTGAAGTTGTGCACTGTGGTCAACTGTGATGTCGCATCAAGGTCCCTCCCCACCACCCGGCTGCCTCCTGATGGGATGGGTGTGAGAGAAGGAGCTGGACAATAATTTTAGTAACTATTCTAATTTTTTAATTAACCCAGTAGACATACAAAATAATATAAACCCTTGGGGACGGGGGAGTTAATTCTCAAGGCAAACGTTATAGTGTTCTTCTTGTCAATGATCTGCGCCAAGGTGCCTAAGCATTTGATGCCAAAGATTTTTTTTTCCTTGAAAAAAGAAAGGAGGGAAGGAACCTATAAAACAGGTAGAAGTTAACTGTTGTCTCTCTTAAAAGACGAAGAGCATGGAAATCTTTGTTTGATATTTTTGCACATTTTCCCATGAAACTCCCAATACCACCACCCAGTCTGCACTGCCCCCCCCCCCCCCCCAACAAACAAAACTTTTGAGCAAGGGTTTGAGAGTGAGCACTCATTTCTTAATGTGGGAAACCAGTTCTATTCCTGAACATGCTCAGTAAATCCTTGCCCTGGGGAAATCCTTAAGTCTGAAATGTTTAATGAGAGCTAACCAGGTCTTTGGGCAGGCCTGAATTGGATGTGAATAAAATTTGACTTCTTGTGTACACAGGCTTAAAAGAGAATGTTAAAGAAAAAGTGTACTATTCTGTTCAACATGGATTTGGGACTTTATTTCTAATTACCCACACTTTGTGTTCTCTGGCATATGTTTGGTACATTGATACGAGACCTTTGCAAGGCTATTTAGTTAAGTGTTAGCACCGGCAGGGACCTGAGGAGGTCATCCATTGAGTCAACCTTCCAATCTTTGCAGTTATGGAATAGAGACCCTGAGAGGTTGTACCTTGGAACTAAATTCAAAAAAAATATAAACAACCCTTAAAAGTAAAGGAAAGTGTGGAAGCCAACATTTGGGTCTAAATTGCAAGTGGCAGGCCCCACCATATAAAAATTGTCTAGACTGCCCTCTTTCCATCAGGGACCGTTACCCAAGAGCCCTAAGTCCCCAGAAGACACTGCCATTGGGAGTCCTTCCCTTCTCCTTTTTCTTCCCTTGTCCTGAATAATGAGGCCCATCTGGTTAGGAATGCAAGACTAAAGCGATAGGATGCTGTCTCTCAGGCAGTCCCATGTGCACCAAATGCACAATGTCCACTTCAGCTAAAACCTCTTAGCTTGCAAGAGGTAGCAAGCTTTATCTGAGTATTAATAACATATGTGGCCCTGATAATGAGAGGCGAACTGAATAAGGAGAATGGAGCTCAAATCAACGCAAAAGCCAGCTGCCCCTTCTCTCTCTGTAGGCATAAACCAGCTGTTTGGAGGCAGGAGGGGAAAGTCTGGGGGGAAACACAAAAAGGGAGGCCTCTCCAATGAAGCCCTATTTATTTTTTTAAAAAGGTTAAAAGGCTTCTTTTGAAATGGGAGCCTAGAATTCAAACAACTACCCCAAACAAGGCCTGGCATTATCTGCGGACATCACCTGACCCTCCATTGTATATTAACACTCTTCCAAAACAGGGGAGTTTTCTCTTTAAAGAACCAATCCTTTCTAAAAGTTTTAAAATTTTACAGGTTTGGTTTAGCTTATGAGAAGAATTAGAACCTATCAAAAAAATTGGTTTCAACAGACTTTTTGTTCTCTGCTAAGATTTTTGTTGTTGTTGTTCAGAAATTTGGACTCCTACTACATAAGAAATATTTGTCTTTTGAGATGCCAAACAATATTTACCTGATTTAGACCTGTGAGTCAAGTTTCTCTTCAAATATGTCAAGGTTTTCAGCCTACAACACCCTAGTTCCCAGCACATGCTGCCTAAATCTCAATGTTTTCCCAGTGAAGGCAGCTGCATTACTTAAAGGTATCCGCTCTTACAGTTTGCACTACCACAAATTCATTATACACTTCATTTAGAAGTGTCGTTCATTCATTGGCTTTCCTAAATCATTGTGTATGCCAATGGGCAAAGTGGAAATCAGTAAAATTTCCCTGTACCTCACATCCATTCTCTGTTAATTTGTGCTTTTTTCAAAAGTAAGAATATCAGACTTTCATGTAACAGCCCCAAATGTTAGTTACAAATCCTAGGGCAGTTAGTTACAAAGCAGAGGGATCTATCAATCATATGAATCAAATGCAAAGATTATAAAATATTCAAAATCAGTTGTGTGCTATTTGGGAGAAAAACCTATCTCTTTGGAGCATCACAGTCATTAAGTGGTACATTTCTGGTTTAGTTAATAAGAGTCCAATTATATTTGAAATGTAGATTAATTCTCCTAAAAGCATGAATCAATTTGGCAAGGACACCTCAATATTAATGCAGCCTCTTCACTGCTTCTATAGTAAGATTGTGCCCCCATAATCGTGATCAGCTTATTGATACAAATACCTCTACCCTTTAGATAATTCAAATAGAACATTTCATAGGTGCTCTCAGCTGATGGGGTGGTAAATAATTTGTCGACTAAAAGCTTAAGTGGGTTGATTAGGAGCCACTTTTTTCTGTTTTGCACAATAAAAAGATGAACTGCGTGATTCGCCAAGCCAATTTGCAGAGCAACCTCTCCTCTCTAATTGCTGCCAGACTAATGTAGTATGAGCCGAGTCCTAGGAAGTAGAGAAATCCATTTACCCAGGCATGACATTTAAGTAGCAAACACAAGTACTGGATTTCTCCATTACCTTCATTTCAGCCCTGCTACATTCCACCTGTGACCTTTCTGTGATGAAGGCAATGTGCTTTCATACAATTTGGTAACTATAATAAAGGTCCACTTCAAAATTTTTGAGAGCAGACTAAAAACATTTTTTTACAAAAACGTAATTAAGTCCATAACCAATCTTGCTAATTCCTGATAATGTATTGGAAAACCAAATTATCTGATAAATGCTCTGATAAATGCACATCATACCAGAGGGGGAAAACTGCATATTTCCTCCATCACAAACAGCACTGTGTTTGTCACCAACAGTTCCAGCCTTGATTAGTGCTTTTACTTCATATAACACTTCCTTTCAACAATAAGAAGCAAGCAGTTTCTCCAAAAACAGCCTGGGTTCCTTTGTTGTCTATCTCACCAAAACAAAAACAAAGGAGAAAGCATTTTTAAATAGAATCCAGATAGAAATGCATATCAAAGAAGAAAAACTGTGTACCATTACTTTTCACAACTCTCCTAAGACATTTTAGTCTCAGCCAGAGGTTCTCCAGGTAAGTTATCATCAAACTGGTACAGAGATGCTCCCAGAGATGTGTCCTTTTGGAGTATGATCACTACACTTCCTAGTGCAGAGAACACTACCTGGAATGTAGTAAATGGCCCATTAATTTTTACTGAAAGAAGAATGAATGTTTATAGGGCCCTTGAACTTTGAGGGTTGGGAGAAAACCAGAGCAATGTGTGTGTGTGTGTGTGTGTGTGTGTGTGTGTATAAAAATCCTCACCCAAGGACATATTTTTATCAATTTTAGAGAGAGAGAAACATCAAGGTCAGAGAGAAACATTGATCAGTTGCCTCCCATAGGTGCCCCAAACCCACCACTTTTTGGTGTACATGACAACACTCCAACCCACTGAGCCATCTGGGGGGGGGGGCAGCCCAAAGCCTTATTTTTAAATGAAGCAAACTAAGTCAATTTTATTTTTTAGTATATTTTATAGATTATGTCACTACAGTTGTCCCATTTCCCCCCACTTCATTCCCCTCCACCCCGCACACTTCCTCCCCCATTCCCCCCCTTTATTTTATATCCATGTGTCTCAAGTTCTTTAGATTGTATATCTCCCATACTATTCTTGCCCTCCCCCTGTCTATTTTCTACCTACCGTCTATGCTACTTATTTTCTGTACCTTCTCCCTCCTTCTCTTCCTCCCACTCCCCTGTTGCTAACCCTCCATGTGATCTTCATTTCTATGGTCTCGCTCCTGATCTAGCTGTCCTCTTAGTTTGCTTTTGTTTTAGGTGTGGTTGTTAATAACTGTGAGTTTACTGTCCTTTCGCTGTTCATATTTTTTATCTTCTTTTTCTTAGATAAGTCCCTTTAACATTTCTTTTTTTTTTTTAAGAATAGAACTTTATATTTTGAGCTGATTTTTTTAAAAGATTTTATTTATTTATTTTTGGAGGGGAAGGACAGGAGAGAGGGAGAGAAACATCAATGTATGGTTGCCTTTTGTGCATCCCCTGCTGGGAACTAGCCTGCAGGGAACCGGCCTGCAACCTAGGCATGTGCCCTGACTGGGAATTGAACCGCGATCCTTTGATTCTCAGGCCCACGCTCAATCCACTGAGCTACACCAGCCAGGGCCCTTTAACATTTCATATAGTAAGGGCTTGGTGATGATGAACTCCTTGAACTTGACCTTATCTGAGAAGTACTTTATCTGCTTTTCCATTCTAAATGAAAGCTTTGCTGGCTAGAGCAATCTTGGATGTAGGTCTTTGGATTTCATGCCTTGAAATACTTCTTTTCAGCCCCTTCTTGCCTGTAAGGTCTCTTTTGAGAAATCAGCTGACAGTCTGATGGGCACTCCTTTGTAGGTGACTGTCCCCTTATCTCTTGCTGCTTCTAGGATTTTCTCCTTCATTTTAATCTTGGCTAATGTACTTCATTTTAATCTTGGCTAATGTAATTATGATGTGCCTTGATGTGTTCCTCCTTGGGTCCATCTTGTTTCATACTCTCTGAGCTTCCTGGATTTCCTGGAAGTCCTTTGCCAGATTGGGGAAATTCTCTCTGGGGGAAATTCTCCTTTGCCAGATTGGGGAAATTCTCCTTTATTATTTGTTCAAATAAGTAAGTTTTCCACTGGTTGCTGTTCCTCTTCCCCTTCTGGTACTCCTATAATTTGGTGGTACTCCTATAATTTGGATGTTGGAATGTTTCAATGTTTCAAGATGTCCTGGAGGTTCATTTTGTTGAATTCTTGTTTCTTTTTTTAAAAAATATTTTATTTATCTTTAGAGGGGAAGGGAAGGAGAAAGGGAGAGAAATATCAATGGTTGCCTCCCATGTGTCCCCTACTGGGAACTAGCCTGCAACACAGGCATGTGCCCTGACTGGGAATCGAACCATGGTTGCTTGGTTCCCAGGCCAGCGCTCCATCCACTGAGCTATGCCAGCCAGGGCTTCTTGTTTCTTCATTCTTTTCTGTTTAGTTGTTTCTTTCTTCCTTCTGGTCCACTCCATTGATTTGAGTCCCAGTTTCCTTTTCATCACTATTGGTTTCCTATGCATTTCCATTCATTTCAATTAGTTTAGCCTTCATTTTTTCCTCTAATTTGTAACTAAAATCAACCAGTTCTGTGAGCATCCTGATCACCAGTGTTTTGAACTGTGCATCTGGTAGGTTGGCTGTCTCTTGGTTGCTTAGAAGTATTGGCTGTGGGGCTTTGAGCTGTTCTTCTTGAGCCATAATGTTTTGGTCTGTTTGCATCTGTTACATATGAGGGCGGAGCCTTAGGTGTTCACCAGGGTAGGGTGACCCAGGTCGCTGGGTTGAGACACTGTATGTGGGGGTGGAGTCAGAGAAGGGCAATGGCATTTGTTCTGCTCTCTCAGACCTCGGTCCCCTCTGCTGCTTCCTGCAAGCAAAACGGGCCCCCTGGTGCTGGCTCCAGGGTGTGTGGGCTTGTGCACCCTCCAGGACCCTGTGGGTCTGTCCAACAAACTCTCTGTGAGTCTGGGAGCTCTTCCAGCACCTCAACCCAGAAAGTTTTTCCAATAGGTGCTTTTAGGCTTTAATACCCATTGCTGGGGCCCTAGCCTGCAAGGTCTGTCTCACTGCTCGCTTCTTCACCTGGTTTATCTACAGGTGAATATGTGACTGCGGTCAGCCAGCTGCCTTGGGCCCTCACTGGGTCCGCCCCTTGCCACCCCACACCTGGGATCTGCCAACAGCCTCCTGCGCACCTGGGCTCCTGGGTCGGTCCTGCCACTACTTCCTGCCCGACCCACTCTGCCAGCTGCTGACTCCACCCCTCTTACCAGTCTGGCTGAAGAGTTCATTGTTGTCGGACTTCCATACACTTCAATTTTCTGTGTTTTGTTTGCGTTTTTGTTACTAAAACTTTGTTGTCTTTAAACTTGGTTGTGAAAGGAGGCACAATGTTTCCACCTATGCCTCCATCTTGGCCAGAAATCCTATTTTTTAAAAAATTTTTTCTGTTTGTCTCCCAGGGAGTTACTTTTGACCTCCAAAAAAATAATAATAAAAGAAAATTCAGGATTTTTACTTCCTATTGAAATACACTTGAAGTCAAGGCATTTGCTTCAGGGTTGAGTTCAGAAGCTGATTCCACAAAAAGTCAACCTCAGATACAGCATCTTCAGTTGCACACAAGTCTGTGCTGTGCCAAAAAAATAGAGGACAGTCCTTGGAGGGTATGTTATCTGAAAGCTAAATGCTTTACCCTTTTCTTTATTTTTGTTGTTTACTTAAATTGCTTTGGTAAAAGATTTATCCGCCAGAGTTCTTCCTGCTGTAAATTTAATAGCCTAGAGATTAAAACCATCAAGCTCGAGGTTAGAGAGGAAAATGCCAACCTTGTTTCTTAATGATTGCAGCCCACCCGAAGACGTTTGAGTACCATCAATAATATGCTTGATGCTTTAACAAGTATATTTAAGAAGCAATTAGGTATGCCAGTCTCAGACTGAAAACAATTTTAAAATAACACAAGCATTAAGTCCCTACTTCTATACAAAGTAGTGATTTTCACTGGCATGATTTAGATTTAGTTTCTGCAAAGTAATTTCCACAACGTGGGGGAGCACGTGCTTGGGAAGGTTCACGCTTCTGAAGGTTTGGGTTTTTTCTTCCCTATTAAAAAACAGAACTGCATATAATTGACTCTAACAGTTTTGAGTAACTACCAAAAAACTTCACCACTATGAAGAATTGATACTTGTTGCTAAGAACTAGAACTTAATATTCATTCATCTTTGACTCTGACTTCTTCAGACACAGGAGGATGGAGGATAGTAGGCAGCAGAATGAAAAAGAGATGTAGGTAAAGAACTTGCCCGAGGAACTTTCTTCTGAGAAGGTATACTTAGGCTGAGATTACACCAAAGGTCACAGATGGGGTCAAACACCACTGAGTTCTCAGTAGCTGTCACTGGGAAGGCTGAGTAGCAGCTCAGTGCTGGATGTTGAACTGGGTGGGAGGACAATGACGACATGATTCACACACACCTGGATGGCTGAGCCTAGTCAGGGCAGTGGGTTGTAAGGCCCAGTGAATAGTATTTCCCATCCCAGGGCTGAGGTGCAGCATATGGCTGATTGAAGACTTGTGTTTGAGGGGAAGGATTTGGCAGAGAATAATACAAGGCAAGAAATTCAATGGCAACAGGAAGGTGCAACCCTGGCATTCTACAGCCAGGTCCTTTGGTCAAGCCAAGACCATGTAAGTACATAAAGGCATCTTGGGACTTTTCAGTTATCTGGAACCAGTGTGTCTGGGCAATCATCAAAGTTGGGGGCTCCACTTGTTTTCTCAAAACTGTCCTGGTAAGATGAACACAACCCCTTTCTCAATTGCCATAATTCAACAGGGGCAAAGTCTGGTTCCCTCACATTCAATGTAGACAGTGTTTCAGGCTCTGAGGTCCACTCTTAAAATGCCCAGATGTCTTTTCCTAGAAAGCCATAGCTGCATAGCTTGTCTTCAACAAAAGCAGGGGCAATAAGGTGAAGGTATTAGCAACACAAGCATCAATCAGAACCACACAAATGGGTTCCAAGTAATGCTTCTGCCATGTACTAGCTGTGTAACTTTGGGCAAGGCAATTTATCTCTCTGAGCCTCATTTGTAAAATGAGGACAAGTAATTTGAGGATTAAATGAGATAAGCCACATTAGGTATTTAGCAGAGTACTTGACACTATGGGCCACCCAGGAATGAATACTGTTGTGATTATCAAAGAGCAAAATGCTACACTGGAAAGAGCTGGAATCTTACATTTGGGCCAGGAAAGGCAAAATGCTCCCAGCATAAGCCGCAGCTATTGTTCCACCTCAACATCATTTTAGGGTTATATTGAGATATAAATAAATAATTGACTAAAATATTGAGCTTTCTGCTTCTGGACATTTTCATTCCCTTTGGCTTCTGCCCATGTCCCAAATATTGCTATTTCTACATTATCTCTCCTTGGAAGCAGTTTGGTATTTACTCTAGAGACGTAGTTATTTTAATACAAGTTCAAACCAAATGTAATGAGTAAAATAAGCTTCTGGGAGAAAAAAATGTATCATGCATTCCAGTGCCAAATATTTTCAAATTATTCATTTGGTTGATGCCTCTTATGCGACAATGAAGAAATAACTGGCTCACTCCAAGACACGGAGCCAGACTCCTCTTGTTCACACACCTTGCTCTGCTTCTGCTGCAAACATGTCTGATAAACCCGATATGGCTGAGATTGAGGAACTTGGTAAGTCAAAACTGACGACAGAAACACAAGAGAAAAATCCACTGCCTTCAAAAGAAAGGACTGAACAGGAGAAGCAAGCAAGCAAATCGTAACAAGGGCCCCCACCGCCAACACACACTGTGCATTCCACAAGTATTGCCTTCTTAATTTTACTTCTTTTAGAGGTTTAAGTTCCTAAGATGCAAGTAGGTTGGATCAGTTTAAATGACTGTGCTTCCCATTTTCACATCAGAAACTACTGACAAGGCCACACCTGCCTCTCCCATCTGCCTCTATGGCTGTCAGGGAAGGAAGAGAACTTGCGTGTTGGTGAAGGAAGAAGGTGGTGGGACAACAATGAAATCTATAGTAAAAACTGAGCTGCTCCAAGGTGTCCTACAGGCTGTAAAATGCAGTGTAATCAGAGTGACATTTTTGTTCGTTAAAACAATTTTAATTATTGGAGTGTGCAATTTTTTAATATCCAAATTAAAAGTTTTAAAACCTGTAGAAAATAAACAAAGAACTGAATGCTGTAGCAGTGTACATATTCAGGAATTAAAATGTGTGTATTGTCCATTCAAATGGAATAACCCACCCCTTGAGGAAAAAGTCCCTATATCTGCCAAACTCATAACTGCTTGAACCTGGGTCATTCCCACTGATCTGTTATTAATTCATGAGTGCTAGTTGTACCAAAATGTGGGTTTTTTTCTCACAGTAAGATGAAACACAACTGGGTCCTTAAAGGAGAGGTAAATTTTGTATGGGAAAATAATGAGAAAGAGAGGAAGAAGATCGGAGCTACAGAGAAAGGGAACAATAGAAGATGGAGGGGGAAGGAGGCTAGAGAGTGGTCAGGCCTCAGGGGGCTCTAAGTCCTAGGTATGCCAACCAGGAAAGGAAGCAAGCCACTCACCACACATCTTTTTACAAGGAGCTGTACCTGGCTCCTGGACAGTGATGAGAAATATCCAGGGCCACACATCAAACTTAAATAAGTGCTAAATACTCAGATCCCACAAAGGGGTTATTTCTCGAATGGCCCCTGAGACTCCAAGTTTTGGGACAGTTCTGTGGTAATTACTGTATTTTTCAGACCATAAGATATACCTAAGTTTTAGAGGAGGAAAATAGGGAAAAAAAACTTTTGAAGCAAAAATGTGGTAAAATATTTAATAACATAAATAACATAGTATTTCACCACTGTAAATGCAAATAGAACTCAACACCAGCATTAACCATTATTCCTCCCAAATTGTGGGGGAGGGTGGTAGGCATCTTATAGTCCGAAAATACATATTCAAGAAGCTAAATACATACTATTTCTCCTCATCCTGAATGCTTTATACTCTTAGACTTTGACCTTTATTTTTGGCTTTCTCTATATCCAGACATCAAGTTTAGGTAAAAGTGAAAGAGAATTTGGAGGCCCTCTAGATTTCAGTATTCCGGGACAAAGCTTCCATTATGCTCTTTCCACTGTATGTTATTTTAATAAATTTAGAAAAATGTGTTTCAACAACAGCGCTGTGGAAACATACCGTACTCTGTCTCAGTGATTTACACACAGGTAGGCAGGACATCTATTTCTAAATGTTCAGTCACATCAATTACCTTAAGCCCCAGACTTTAATTTTGAAGGAAAATTACATTGGATCTAAATAAGTAAAGACAGGCAGAGAAAAATTTTAACAAAACTTCATAATTTGAATCGCAGTTCCTTGAGCCATTAATACTCACTTTCATCAGATGCATGACTACCCAGAGGTTGGTGAATATCAGTTAATAACCTGAACATTCGTGGGGCCTTTGTACCTAACTCAAAGCTGATTATGTTTATTAAAAGTATTATACTCTCATTTGTTTTCCCAAACCTGAATTGCCCATTCTTCCTTTATGTCACTTCTACCCTTTTTCATATTATTTTTCTATAACAATGTTTGCCAAAAATAACCATACCATATGTTTGTATGCTGCACTTTACAGAGAACTTTCACAATTATTACTGAATCTACATTATGTAACTTCAAGTTTAAAATAAATCTTTCATTATAAATCCCTAGAAGATCATGGCAGAATTTATGTAACTTCTTGGTATAGTTCATAATCAATATTTTCTGATAATAGTGCACTTTTAAAAAATAATGATGAAGCTATTTTTAAAACCAAAGCTTCCAAACCATAAGCAAAAGTTTCATTAACTCTGTTCACAATATGAAGTTAAAAGACAATGACTCCTACAATCACATTGAAAAGGATGGTTAATATTAATGAGGAAGATGAATGAACCAGGCCATGGCAGCAGAAAATGTCCAATATCTCCAATTCTATACTTTACATTTGTTAATAAATTTAATTGTTTTGGTGAATAAGTGATCTTTGGGCAAGTCCTTATTAGTTCTGTGAAACCACTGTACTCTGAAATTATTTTAAAATATTTAACTGATCTAACTTGAACTAAGAGGACAAGGCTGAAACACTTTGCAGCAAAATGGAAATTTCACTGAAACTATTCAGTGTGCCCTGAGCTTTGTAGCCTGGAAAGAACAAGAGCACTCTAACCCTGATGCCTGAGTGAGAAAAGCTGTTACATGTTATTTTTACAAACAGCTAACAACTGGGCCAAAGACATGAAATCCCCTATGTACAGATTGGCAATAACTGTCATTTCTTTATTGTATCAACTAATGGATACAAACTATTTCTTAGATGAAATATAATTATTACCTTCATCATTTTTATATTTTATATAATTTTTAAATGGCATTATATTCACATTGTTCAAGGATCAAACAATATATAAAAGCATACAGTGAGTCGTGGCTGGTGTGGCTCAATGGATTGAACACTGCCCTGCAAACCAAAGGGTCACCAGTTCAATTCCGAGTCTGGGCACATGCCTGGGTTGCAGGTTGCAGGCCAGGTCTTCAGTAGGGGGCATGCAAGAGGAAACCACACATTGATGCTTCTCTCCCTATCTTTCTCCCTCCCTTACCCTCTCTCTAAAAATAAACAAAATCTTAAATATCTATATAAATAAATAAAATCTTTCAAAAAAAAAAGTATACAGTGAAAAGTATTACACCACAGTTCCCATGAGTGCTCCAACAGGTAATCAGTTTTAACTTCTTTTAACCCTTTTAGAGTTTTTTAATAAGTCTAGAAGCAAACATGAATACATACTTTTATTTGCTTCTCTTTTTTCCAACAAAAGTTTGCATATTATATAGTCTACTCTGCACTTTTATTTTTTATTTATAATGCAGTTTATCCTGAAAATCTTTCCATATCAATTCTTTTTTTTAACAGATACATCATATTCCATTATATGAATATGCCTTAGTTTTTTTAACCATTTCCCTATGGAACAATGGGAAAAATCCAAAAACCATTTGGATTTTTTCCAATCTTTTGCTCCTACAAGCAATGCTGAGATGAGTAAACATGTTTATTCATTGCAATATTTATTCTAAGGCCATGCTTGTGAATGCTTTACTCATCACTGCCATTTTATACACCATTTCTCTCTAACAATTCAGCATTGCTCAATAGATGCAGCTGCGGGCACATACAAGAGCCAGAAGAAATGGGGACTCTTATGCTGTGATGTACATCTCATGTATCATGTGCTAGATGTAAATCACCATCATCAAGTGCTAGAGTCCTCATTTTCATTCTTTCCTCCATTCAACAAACATTTATTAAGGATCTGTGATGCATCAGGCTCTGTTGTAAGCACTGTAGAAACTGGAGTGAGCATAGGAGGCAAGCCCAAATACTGTGGTACTTAGACTGTAGTAGAGAAATGCAGAAAATTAATAAGTAAATATGTAACAGCATTTTTTCCCTTACAGAAACCAGAGAAGACCAGATACAGCCTAAAGTTCAAAACGCTCCAATGAGTAAATTACCCATCACACCAATAGTTTAGGAAGATCTATAAGCAGTGGCCATTAAACCCCTGGCTTCCCTAGAGCTGAGACTTACACATTCTTAATTATTTGTGGACAAGTTTTATCTTTCTTATATTCAAACTCCAAGATGAAAAAACTTCATTTAATAGAAATGTTGATTCCCAAATAATTAATTTATACAGTATAAATATAATGCAATTCCACTCAAAATCCTGGCAGGATTTATTATAGAACTTGACTGATTTTAAAATTTATCTTGTACTACCTGATATGAAATATACTATAAAGCTACAGTTATTAAAACAGTAAGCTAGTGGTAAAGAAACATAGATTGGTGGGCAAAGATAGGAAGTCTATAAACATGCTAATACATATGAGGAACTTAATATTAAATTGGCTGAAACTGCTTTTTTAGAGGTCAAAATGGCCAAAAGTTGGCAATTGTATATAGTACAGTCAAATATATGATGAGAGTAACATTTTATATAGGTTGAAAAGAGACAAATGATCCAAACAAATTGGCTATCTATTTGGGAGAAGGAAAATTCAGTTAGATCCTTATCTCATACCAACCATAAAAATAAGTTATTTTATCAATCATATTAAAGACATAGATATTACATATATGTAAATATATATCAGTTAAGGTAATTAGTGGCTAGAACAGATAAACCCCCAAATCTCAGAAGCTTAAAACTCATGTAAAAGTCAAAATGTTTCTCACTGAGTAGCTCCTCTCCAAGTGGTGATTCAGATCCAGGCTTCTTCTAAATTATTATTCCACTATCTTTAATACATAGCTTCCCATTTCTCTGTGGAGGTTGTATCCATTACAGTCAACCAAACAGGAAAAGGGCATAAAATATCAGACAGGCAAGTCCTGGAAGATGGCATTTCACTCCTGTCCACATTCTATTGGCCAGTGCTCAACGGCAGGGCCACATCCAGCTGCCAAGAACTCTGGGATATCAAGTCTGGCTATGCACTCAGGAGAAAAAGGAAAAGGGTCCGCTGAACAGCTAACCTATTTCTGCCTCATTTACATATTTTTGTGCAGAAGAAAACTAGGAGGATATATTTGTGAGCTTGTGGCAAGGAAAATTTTTCTCAAGCTAAAAGTGAAAAAATAAAAGATTGGCAAACTTGACTTTATTAAACAGAAAAACCTAACCACAAAAGATGCCATAAGCAAAGTTTAAAGGACAAATGAGAAACAGGAAGAATGGATTTATAACATATAAAGCAAAAAATTAACATTACAGAACGCAAAAGTTGTAAATAGCCAATAAGTATGTGAAAAATCCTCAATCTCACTAGAAATCAGTGACTTGTACTTTAAAATAAGAAATAGATATTTTTTATACATCAGCTTTATAAAATAATCTTTAAGTGTTTAAAATATCAATTCCTCTTCAAGATATCATAAAAAAATGTTCCCAAATATGTTCAAAGTAGAAGGAAGAATTTTGTTGTAGTATCATTTACAATAATAAAAAATTGAAAACAACATAAGTGCATGGATAAAAAAATGGTTAAATAAACTTTCAACATAATGGAACATTTTTAGATAGATCCAGATATGTAACATGGAAAGTTCTCCAAACATACACTAAGTACAAAAGAAAATCACAGAATAATAAATACATGATCCCATTTTTGCATATATACATGTGTGATCCCTATAGGAACATGTAAATGTATGTAGAAAGTTAAATATCTCAAAGGATACATACCAATCTGATAGATAAGTGTGTTTTCTCCCCAAGGAAGGAAGTGACATGACAAACACATGAGGAAAGGTTAAAAGGGGATATTTTCATTATATAATCTGTACTCTTTGAATTTTTATAGGCATATATAATATACTACTTATGCAAATAAGGATTGTGATATAATTTTTTAGGAAGTACAAAATAATGATTTGACTTCTGGTTTCCTGTCCTGTATATAAGGAGCTTGGAAGTCACCTCTCCATCCTAACAACCAGCAAAAGCAGAACAGAATTAAAAAATAAAAATAACAATAACTATTGTAGGATCCCTAAGACAGGTGAGGATGCAGAGCAAACTGCTGTCCCCAACAGTGAGACAGACAGATGAATACAGCAGCCATGGCTTATTACAACTGGCTCAGAATCAGAAACCACCAAAGAAAATGGTGCCAAGGTAAGAAAATTTGAACTGCTAAAAGCTACATGTGAACAAGTCTGAGAGTGATACCACAGAGCAACCCAGTAATAGAGGGATCCCCCCAAAATTTTTGTGAGATTTATCTCAGGAGCTCAAACATATTATCACAGTAAATATCGAGGCGGGGGGGAACTCCCTTCTGCTGCCAGCAGTAGGAAGGGAAAAGGAACTGTATTGAAATGTGCTACAGCATTCCTTCAACTAATTTTTGAGAGAGGAGCAAACCCAATCCAATGAAGCAAAAAGAGTCTTTTCAACAAATCATGCTATAACAATTGGACATTCACTTGTAAAAAAAAATTAGACGTAGATTTTATACCCTTTACAAAAATTAACTCAAAGTGGATCATATATCTAAATATAAAATGCAAAATTGTGAAACTCCAAGAAGATAATATAGGAAAAAACCTAAATGACCTCTGGCATGGTAATTCATTTTTAGATACAACACCATAAGCACAATCCATGAAAGAAATAATAGATAGTTCAATTTAATGAAATTTAAAACTTCTGCAAAATATGATGTCAAGAGAATGAGAAGACAAGTCACAGACTGAAACAATATATTTGCAAAAGACATATATGATAAAGAATTTTTATTCAAAATATACAAGAACTCTTAAAACTCAACAGTAAGAAAACAAAAAACCCAATTAAAAAATGGGGGGACTTCCGCCAAGATGGGGGTGTAGGTGGAAACACTGTACCTTCTCGCACAACCAAGTTTAAAGACAACAAAGTTTTAGTAATAAAAAACGCAGCCAAAACACAGAAACTTGAACTGTATGGAAGTCCAACAACAATGAACCATTGAGTCAGACCAGTAAGATGGGCGGAGCCAGCAGCAGAGCGGGTTCCGGCAGGAAAGATCCCTCTACCCAGGCACAGGTGGCAGTTGGTGGATCCCAGGCACAGGGTAGCAACGGACAGATCCAGTGAGGGCACAAGGCAGCAGGCTGACTGCGATCACACATTTGCATGCAGATAAACCAGTGAAGGAGCGAGCAGTGAGACAGACCAAGCAGGCCCCAGCAGCAGGAAGCAGTAGAGGAAATTGCTATGCCCCACTTTGACCCTATAGGAACAGCCCTCACATACAGCGTCACAACCCAGAGACCTGGGTGGCCCTGCCCTGGTGAACACCTAAGGCTTTGCTTCTTATACATAACAGGCATGAACAGACCAAAACATGGCTCAAGAAGAAATCAAAGCCCCAGAGCCCATAACTCTAAGCGACGAGGGAAATCACAAAACTTTCAGATGCACAGTTCAAAACACTGGTGATCAGGATGCTCACAGAATTGGTTGATTTTAGTCACAAATTAAAGGAACACATGAAGGCTAAACTAATTGAAATGAAGGGAAATGCATAGGAAACCAATAGTGATGGAAAAGAAACCAAGACTCAAATCAATGGAGTGGACCAGAAGGAAGAAACAAACAAACAAACAGAAAAGAATGAAGAAACAAGAATTCAAAAAAATGAGGAGAGGCTTAGGAACCTCCAGGACATCTTTAAACGTTCCAACATCCAAATTATAGGGGTACCAGAAGGGGAAAAGGAACAGCCACAAGTAGAAAACTTATTTGAATAAATAATAAAGGAGAACTTCCCCAATCTAGCAAAGGAAACAAAGTTCCAGGAAATCCAGGAAGCTCAAAGAGTCCCAAAGAAGTTGGACCCAAGAAGAAACACACCAAGGCACATCATCATTACATTAGGCAAGATTAAAATGAAGGAGAAAATCCTGGAAGCAACAAGAGATAAGGGGACAGTCACCTACAAAGGAGTTCCCATCACACTGTCAGCTATTTCTCAAAAGAGACCTTACAGGCAAGAAGGGGCTGGAAAGAAGTATTCCAAGGCATGAAAGGCAAAGACCTACATCCAAGATTGCTCTATCCAGCAAAGCTTTCATTTAGAATGGAAGGGCAGATAAAGTGCTTCTCAGATGAGGTCAAATTTAAGGAGTTCATCACCAAGCTCTTATATGAAATGTTAGAGGGACTTACCTAAGAAAAAGAAGATAAAAATATGAACAGTGATAGACAGCAAACTCGCAGTTACTAACAACCACACCTAAAAACAAAAGGAATCTAAGAGGACAGCTAGATCAGGAGAACCATGGAAATGGAGATCACATGGAGGATTAGCAACAGGAAAGTGGGAGGAGGAGAGGGGGAAGAAGGTACAGAGAATAAGTAGCATAGATGGTGGGTAGAAAATAGACAGGGGGGAGGGCAAGAATAGTATGGGAAATGCAAAAGCTAAAGAACTTGTGACACATGGACATAAATGAAAGGGGGGGAATAGTGAGGGAGGGGTGTTCAGGGGAAGGGGAATGAAGAGGGGAATGGGACAACTGTAATGGCATAATCAATAAAATATATTTAAATAAATACACACACACATATATATTGATTAGGACCCTAAGGAACATATCATGAAAAAACAAAAGAAAATGAAAATAAGTACAGCACATAAAAAAATACTCAGACTCACGAATGATTTTTAAAAATGAGTTCCTGAGTTAATGCTTCCCACATCAAACTGTCCAACTGTCTAAACAAAGTTTAAGGAAATGAGAAGCCACCAAGGATCCCATAGGAGGGTATGGAAACTTGGGGCCATCAGGAAATGATTAAAGAAATGGTCTCCCAAGAAATTAGGATTTATGAAAAAGGAGGTAGGAGGAAGCAACCAGGAACAGCGTCAGGAAAAAGATGTTAGAGAAGACAAGGGCTAATAAGGTGAGTCCTTAGGGTATATTAGCTAATATTTCTGACTCCATTTGTTGATTCCACCCTTGTTTTCCATTCTTTCCTCATGCCTGGTTTCACAGGCTATTGTGTTGTATTTTATTCATCTTATAAACTGCCTCCTATGTCTAGAACATTTTTGAGAACAGATAATCAAATGAGTGAATGATTTATTCAGACAGACAGTGAAATGAATGAGTGGTTAAATAAAAACTGTGTTTTCAAAAAGATAAAGGTCCTCAAAGCGATTCAGTGGGATGGAAATGCCATCCATTATGAGAAAGAACTACTTTAGCATCATTGGACAATACCTAGAACACAGATTCCCAGAGAAGGGGGTATATGAGGGTTAAAGTTATACTAGATGCTTCAAGGAGTACTGGTCCTGTGTCAGTAGAACTCATACTCCTGAAAAAAATGTATACACTGTGACTGAAAGCATAGAAAAAAAGTAAGTTATAGTTAGAATAGGTTAACTGCTATAGAAAACAAACCCCAAAATGTATAATGGTTCACACTCAATACAAGTTTATTTCTTGCTCACAAAACATATTGAGCAAGTGAACAGGTGGGCAGAACAGTCCTTCAGGCAGCCCAAGCTGGTGGAGGCACCGCCATCTTCAACACAATGTCTCCAGGGTTGCCCAGGGAGTCACCTCCTTCTAACCAGTCAGAAGGAAAAAAGAACAAGCAATTTATGGGAGGTTTATATCAACTAAACCTGAAAGGCAGACATATTTCTTTCAGATAAAACTCAGGCATAAGACCATACCTAACTACAAGGGAGGTAGGGAAATGTGGCCCAGCTGTGTGCCGAGAATAGAGGGTGGATTTGGGTGAGCCCCTCGTATTTCCTGCCACAGACCATCAGCAGACCTACAGGAAGACTTGAATAAGAGACCTCAATAAATTCCAAGCTCCATTCTATGAATCTCCTTCTCAGGAGACTGGGAACATGTGCCCAACACCTGTTCAAGAGTTACTTTAGTAGTAAATTCCAGATGAGAATTCTACCTCATCTGGAAGATTCTATTACTGGAGGCTTTTTCAGGGAACTCTCCCATGCCAGTGTAGAGGGAGGAAGGGCAAAGAAAGCCCATTCCCACAGTGCATGTTAAGAGTCACTGGGTTATCAAGGAGAAATAAGAAATGGAAGACTGACTGTACTTGTAAATAGGGGAGATTTTTCCAGGCAGCCTTGTGCATTTATGGAGAGAATGTCATGCTGATGTCAAGCTTTGTTAAACCACTGAGCAATCCTTTACAGAAGCACATTTTTAAAAAAATATTTCTATTGTTCACTTCTGCCTTGCTCTGGCAAGGCTACTTCCACACTGAGTAGAAGACATAAAAGAACAGCTGCACCACATCTCTTAACCATGAACCCTCGTGGACACCCATTTTGCTAAACAGAAGAAATCAATTTTTAGTTTTACAAAAGAGAAATAAGGCCCACTTAAAAGGAAATATTAAGAATGCCTATTTAAATGCAAATTGAATTACAGCATTTACACATGTCAGTCAAGATCCATCAAAGAATTTTCTTGAAATATTAGCATTTCCTTATATGAATTTTTTGTTTTAAAGAAAGAGATTCACCACTGAAAATTGTTCTGAATTTCATAGCAGGTTTTTAAAAAGTAAATCATTGTTAGTTCTGTAATGTTTGACTTAAGAGAGAGATGTAGTTTCAGCCTGAAAAACATGATGACTCCTTTGCCCACCCAAGAAAGGTCATGCCCTTGACTATGCCCTGGCTCCTGTCCTGTTAGAAGAACCAAGGTAAGCAGTGACTGTTGATACCCACAACACAATCAAAGAATAATAAAAAAGCTAACATTCATTGAGTACCCACTCCCTGTGCCAGACATTTTTTCCTCAAATTACATAAATTGGTCTTCACAATCACCTAGAGAGGGAAGTGGGAAACATTATTATCCTATTTTTAACAGATTACAAAAGTAAGGCTCAGAGAAGTAGCACTTACCCTCAGTTTCACAAGAAGTCATAAATCCAGGATTCAAAGCCAAGTATGTGTTATTCCAAAGTCCACTGTTATAATCACTATTCTAAGCTGGCTCACAAATTGGGTTGGCCAAAAAGTCCATCTGTTTTTTTCTTGTAAAAATAAAAGACAAAGTTTTCATTTTCACTAATAAATTTATAGATTTGGGTGTTTTGAGTATGCCAGCTATCTCCTGTGTGTTATAACACTGATTGTTCTTAGTTAATGTCTCCATTTGATCACTATCAACTTCTACTGCTTTTCTTGACCATGCAGCATCGTCTGGCACAAAACTTTACAAACCACTTTTAACATGTTTGATCAGCCACAGCATCTTCATACATTGAACAAATCTTTTTTTTTGCATTTCAGTTGCATTTTTACCTTTCTTGAAATAATAAAGCATAATATGCCAAAAATGTTGCATATTTTCTTCTATCTTCAATGTTAAAATTGCTACACAAAAATTCACCAATTCTGATCATTTTTTTAAAGGCATGCTGATGTGACAGCTGTCACAACACAAACAAAGTTGTTTCAAATGAAGTTAAAGACAACTAAGCACTACTACAGCCATCTTCTGAAAAAAAACGAAAGAACTTTTGGGCCAACCCAATATGTCCAGGTCAGTTAGGATCTTCCCAGTCAGATGCTTTTCTCTTGCCTATATGGAAGTCAAAACACCTTAGGCTTCACTTGCAACCCCTGGGTCTTTTTCAATGGAGTAATTTTTGGAGGAAGAAAAATAGTTGCCTGTTAAGAAGTTATGCCACTGGCTGACACTATGTCATTTGGCTAGCCTATGCTTTCAGCTAACCCTTTGAGCTGTCCATCAGCTCTTCTAATCAGGGTAGTGCTGAAAGAAAAAAAAAAAACTTAACACAGAATTATATATGCAGTGAAAATATTCAGGAATGATAGTTTTTTTTTTGTTTTCTTTTGGGGGGTTTTGGGGTTTTTTAATGTTATTACAGTTGTCCCATTTTACCCCCTTTATTCCCCTCTGCCTTACACATCCACTTCCACCCACATTCCCCCACTTTAGCTCATGTCCACGGGTCATACATATAAATTCTTTGGCTTCCACATTTCCTATACTATTCTTGCTCTCCCCCTGTCTATTTTCTACCTACCATTTATGCTACATATTCTCTGTACCTTGCCCCCCACCCCCTCCCCCACTGATAATCCTCCATATGATCTCCATTTCTGTGATTCTGCTCCTGTTCTAGTTGTTTGCTTTTGGTTTTGTTTCAGGTGTGGTTGTTAATAACTGTGAGTTTGTTGTCATTTTACTGTTCATATTTTTTATCTTCATTTTCTTAGATAAGTCCCTTTAACATTTCATATAATAAGGGCTTGGGGATGATGAACTCCTTGAATTTGACCTTATCTGGGAAGTGCTTTATCTGCTTTTACATTCTAAATGATAACTTTGCTGAATAGAGCAATCTTGGATGTAGGTCCTTGCCTTTCATGACTTGAAATACTTCTTTTCAGACCCTTCTGGCCTCTAAGGTTGCTTTTGAGAAATCAGCTGATAGTCCAATGGGAACTCCTTTGTAGGTAACTGTCTCCTTTTCTCTTGCCGATTTTAAGATTATATCCTTATCTTTAATCTTGGCTAATGTAATTATGATGTGCCTTGGTGTGTTCCTCCTCACTTCCAACTTCTTTGGGACTGTGAGTTTCTTGGACTTCCTGAAAGTATATTTTCTCTGTCAGATTGGGGAAGTTCTCCTTCATTGTTTGTTCAAGTAAGTTTTCAATTTCTTGGTCTTCCTCTTCTCCTTTTGGCACCCCTATGACTCAGATGTTGGAACATTTAAAGATGTCCAGGAGGTTCCTAAGCCTCGCCTCATTTTTCTGAATTCTTATTTCTTCATTTTGTTCTGGTTGAATGTTTCTTTCTTCCTTCTGCTCCAAACTGTTGATTTGAGTCCTGGTTTCCGTCCCATCACTGTTGGTTCCCTGTGGATTTTTCTGTATTTCACATAATGCGACCTTCATTGCTGCCTGGGGCTTTTTTATGCTGTTGAAGTACCCAGTGAGTTCCTAGAGCATCCTGATAACCAGTGTTTTGAACTGTGTATCTGGCAGGTTGGCTATCTCTTCATCACTTAGTTGTGTTTTTTCTGGAGCTTTGATCTATTCTTTCATTTGGGCCATTGTTTTTTATCTTGGCACACCTGTCTTTTTTCTTTTCTTTTTTTTAAATGGGTGCATCTCAGGTAAGAAAAACTTTAATTTATTGCCAGTAGACCCACTCAAAAGAATTGCTAAAAGGGACTTCCACCAAGATGGAGGCATAGGTGGAGACGCAGTGCTTTCTCACATAACCAAGTTTAGAGACAACAAAATATTAGCAACAGAAAACACAGTCAGAACACAGAAAACTGAACTTTTCAGAAGTCTGATAACAACAAATTTTTCAGCCTGACCGGTAAGAGGGGCGAAGCCAGCAGCTGGCGGAGCGGGGTTGCATAGGCAAACTCCATCAGACAGACTCAGGCACCCGGATCCCAAGCATGGAGTTGCAAAGGGCAGACCCAGTGAGCGACCCAGTGAGTGACTGGCAGACTCAGCAAGGGCGCAGGGCGGCGGGTTGACTGTGGACTGCGCATTTGTGTGCAGATAGACCAGCGAAACAGTGGGCAGTGAGACGGGACCAAGCAGGCCTCAGCAGCAAGAGGCAGCAAAGGGGGCCGCCATTTCCCCGCTCTGACCCTGTCCCCACATACAGCATCACAACCCAGTGACCTGGGCAACCCTGCCATGGTACACACCTAAGGTTCTTTTCCTCATACTTAACGGGTGCAAACAGACCAAAAATGGCTGAAGAAGATCTCAAAGCACCAGAGCCCATAACCCTAAGCGATGAAGAAATCACAAAACTTTCAGATGCATAGTTCAAAACACTGGTGATCAGGATGCTCACAGAACTGGTTGATTTTAGTCACAAATTAGAGGAACACATGAAGGTGAAACTAATTGAAATGAATGGAATTGCACAGGAAACCAATAGTGATGAAAAGGAAACTGGGACTCAAATCAATGGAGTGGACCAGAAGAAAGCAAATAATTGCCAAACAGAAAAGAGTGAAGAAACAAGAATTCAAAAAAATGAGGAGAGACTTAGGAACCTCCAGGACATCTTTAAACACTCCAACATCCGAATTATAGGGGTACCAGAAGGGGGAAAGGAACAGCCACCAAGTAGAAAACTTATTTGAACAAATAATAAAGGAGAATTTCCCCAATCTGGCAAAGCAAATAGACTTCCAGGAAATCCAGGAAGCTCAGAGAGTCCCAAAGAAGTTGGACCCAAGAAGAAACACACCAAGGCACATCATAATTATATTAGGCAAGATTAAAATGAAGGAGAGAATCCTAGAAGCAGCAAGAGATAAGGGGACAGTCACCTACAAAGGAGTTCCCATCAAACTGTCAACTGATTTCTCAAAACAGACCTTACAGGCAAGAAAGGGCTGGAAAGAGGCATTCCAAGTCATGAAATCCAAAGACCTACATCCAAGATTACTCTATCCAGCAAAACTTTCATTTAGAATGGAAGGACAGATAAAGTGCTTCTAAGATAAGACCAAATTCAAGGAGTTCATCATCACCAAGCCCTTATTCTATGAAATGTTAAAGGGACTTATCAAGAAGTTAAAGAAACATGAACAGTGAAAGGACAACAAGCTCACAGTTATTAACAACCACACCTAAAACAAAAGCAAACTAAAAGGACAGCTAAATTAGGAGCAGAAACATAGAAATGAAGATCTCATGGAGGGTTAGCAACAGGGGGGTGGGAGGAGGAGAAGGGGGGAGAAGGTACAGAAAATAAGTAGCATAGACGGTAGGTAGAAAATAGATGGGGGGGGGCAAGAACAGTATGGGAAATATAGAATCTAAAGAACCTGAGACACATGATCATAAACTAAAGGGAGGGAATGGTGGGGGAGGGGTGTGCAGGGTGGAGGGGAATGAAGGGGGAAATAGAACAACTGTAATGGCATAATCAATAAAATTAAAAAAAAGAGAGAATTGCTAAAAGAAAGGAAACGATACCAGGAGGAAATCTGGAATGTCAAGACTGAATTATAAAGGAGGGTGGAGAAGTGATTTCAGGAACAACTATAAAGGGCACATGGACAAAACCAAGGGGGGCTGGAAGCAGGGGAGGGAGTTGGGGATGGCTGGGGTTGGGGGGAGAAGTGGGGGGTAAATGCAGACAATTGTACTTGAACGACAATAAAATGTTTTTTAGAAAATGAATAAATTTTAGAAACCAGAGAAATGTTAAATATCTGGATAAATATAGATAATTCTCCTCCTGTGTTCTTTAAAATATATATAACACCCAAAAGCAAAAAGTATAACAATGTCTGCTGGGGTTTAAAACTCTGCATTCCACTTTGTGTTGGGGTCCCCCAGAACACACTCAAGTTTAATGATTTTTTAAAAAGACTAATAGAATTCAGAAAAGCATTATGCTCTTGGTTAAAGTTTATTATAACAAAAGAACACAGATTAAAATCAGTAAAGGCGAAAGGCGCATAGGGCAGAGTTCAGAAGAGACCACACACATGCTTCCAATTATCATCTCGTAATAGACTTGTACAAACAGCATCTAATTTTCCCAACAGTGATGTTTGACAACACACATGATGTGTCACCAAACAGAGAGACTTAGCCAAGACTTTGTGTCCAGGATTTTTATTGGGGGTTGTTCACATAGTCATGAAACACCCATATGATTGATCTTAATTAATCAGTCCCCAGCCTGTTCAATAGGTCAAACTGGTACAGTGTGGTTCAAAGACCCCACATAGATAACACTGTTAGCATAAATTCTGTGGCAAAACCCTAGGCCACAAGCACACAAAAATACTCTTATTAGGCAAGATATTCCAAGGGCTTAGAGACTATCTCCCATTAACTTGTCAAGGGCGAGTCCTTTGGAATGTACAAGGTTTGAACATCTCAAGCCAGCTAATACTTTACTTCCTGTGCTTGAAGTGGTAAAATATGGACTCTAAATAGTATGCATGTGCTTTATAACCCCTAGACCAATTATTAAAAATAGCTATAAAAATATAGTCAAAGATACACTGGATGAATTAAATAGAATAGTAAATTATGTTCAAATAAGCCAAAAGAAGAGAGGGAAGAGAAACAGAGGAATAAAAATTAGAGAGGAAAAAACAGAACACAAATAATAAAATGATAGGCCCAAATACAAATTATTGAATTACATTAAACATAAATTTTCCAAATAAGCCAATCGAAAATCAGAGTTTGTCCGATGGACATAAATGGATTTAGGAAGAACAAGAACATAGGATTATATGCTGTCTACAAGAAACTCAGATATAATGATATAGGTAGAATAAAGTAATAGATAGAAAGAATATGCCAAGCAAATGCTAATCGAAAGTTGGCACAGAAATATTAATAACAGGCAAAGTAAACTTCAGAGCAGAGAAAATTATCAGAAATAGAGACATTACATAATGGTAGAAAGATTAACTCATAAAGAATACATAACAGTGCTAAATGTATATACATGTAACAACAAGGCTTCATGAAACAAAAATGGAAAGAATTGAAAGGAGAAATGGGTAAGTCCAAAACTATAATTGCTTACTTCAATTCTATTCTCTCAGTAGTCAGTAGATTAGTAGGCAGAAACTAGCAAGAATATAAAAGAACTGAACAAAATTATCAGACAACCAATTAATTAACACTTAATTAACTGTCCGACAACAAATTATACATTTCTTTCAAATACTAACAGAACATGCTATCCTTACTAAAAAGCTATCCTGGATCATAAAATAAATCTTAATATATTTAGAAGAATGAAATCATTAAAAATATGCTCTCCAATCATAATGAATTAAGCTAGAAACCAATAACAAAGATAACAGGAAAATCTACAAACATTTAGAAATTATACCATATACTTTTAAGTAATCCATGGGTCTAAGTGGAAATTTCAATGGAAATTAGAAAATATTTTCAACTGAACGAATATAAAAATACAACAAATCAAAATTTGTGGTATGAAGCTAAAGTAATGCTTAGAGAATTATTTAAAGCATTAACTTCTCATATTAGAAAAGAAGTCTCTAAGTAGTAATCTAAGTTTCCACCTGGAAAAAAATAAATCCAGTGAAAGAATAGGGAATGAGATAATAAAGATAATAAAGAGCAGCAATCAATAAAATTAAAACTCAAAAACAATTTTAAAAATTAATAAAACAAAGAGGGAGTTCTTTTAAAAGATCAATAAAATTAATGAATCTCTAGCAAGATTGACAAAGAAAAAATAGAGAAGTCACAAATTACCAATATCAACAATGAGAAAGAGAATATTACTACAGACTCTGCAGAAATTAAATAACTAATATGAGGATACTACAAGCAATTCTACACACGTAAATTTGAAAACTTAGATAAAATGGAGCATTTCTACAAAAACCATAAACTACCAAAACTCACTCAAGGTAAAATATATAACCTGAACAGCCTCATAACTATCAAAAGAAATTGAACTAGTAATTAAAAACCTTCTGAAAAAGAAATCTCCAGGCTCAGAATATTTCACTGATGAATTCTACCAACTGAAAAAGAAATAACACAAATTCTATTTTTTCCAGAAGTTAGAGGAGGGAATACTTCCCAACTCATTTTATAAGGCCAACATTACTCTTATACTAAAACCAAAGACATAACAAGAAAAGAAAACAATATATCTTATGAGTATTTTTGCAAAAGTGCTAAACAAAATATTAGCAAATGAAATCCACCTATATAAAACATGATATACCACAATCAATTCAGTAGGCAAAAATCAATATAATCTGTTATTATAACAATCTAAAGAAGAAAAACAATATGATTCTATCAATTTATGATCCCCCAAAACCACTTGAAACAATTCAACATTCATTCACGACAAAAACTCTCAGAAAACTGAGATAGAATGGAATTTCTTTAACCTGAAGAAGGTACAGTTATAGGCTGAATTGTATTCCCCCAAAATTCATATATTGAAGCCCTAACCTCCTGTACCTCAAAACATGACTGCGTTTGGATGATGACACCTTCATCTTGGACTTCCAGGTTTCAGAGTTATGAGAAGTAAATTGCTGCTGTTTAAGCCATGCAGTCTGTGATACTGAATGGCAGCCCTGGGAAACTTATAGAGACATCTACAGAATAATACAAGATAATAAAGATGCCAAAAACTAACATCATATTTAAGGTTGAAAGACTGAGTGCTCCCCCACCCCCACCCCAAGATCAGGAACAAGGCAAAAACGTCTGCTCTCTCACTCAAGTGTGAAAAGACATTTGAAGAGAATTCAGTGATTTGAAGAGAATTCAGTAATTTATCAAGATAATCTATCTCACAGACGTTATCTTATCCCCTTGCTTCAATACCCCTCACACCAAGTTCAACACCAACCAAACACACACACACACACACACAAATGCAAATTACAGCTGTTATCTAAATGTCTTTGTTAAAGCTATTTTTCATCCAAATTATCAAAATGGTTGCTTTAGTTCAATCTGAGTATACAGAAGCAGTCTTGGGCATAATGGGGGAGGGACAGAGAATCAAATTAACAGCAAGATTATGAGGTCTGCATAAAAGACAATTTTAAACAGAAAAAGTAATTTCAATGTGTTTATATATGAAAACTGCAACCCATGCATCCCTGCCACATTGTGGAAGGTCAGGTTACCTCTGATGAAGCTTCCTAACTCCACCATGTTCTCTGGTCATAAGATAATATCTGTGTCCTGATTAAAGAGGTATAAAATACGATCATTTAAAAAGTATAAAGCTTCTTAAAAACCTGTTTGTGGAAGTTATTTGGAGATTTATTTTCTTCCCACACATAATGTATCTGAGCAATTTAGAACTATTACTTTATCTACCAAGTCTCACTTCACACTTACTCTTGCAAGAAAAATGTTTCATGCAAATCTGAGAATTACAACTGGAGACATTATATGCAGGCTAGTTAACCTAGGGTAGGGGAGGCCTGCATGCTATATGTTGCCAAAGATGGACAGGAAAAAATGCAGTTAAAAGGAAAAGGGGGATTATGTTCTGAGATTGTGTTTTCTCCTGAGGCTCTTTAAACAATGCCTTCATCTGTTCCCTATTTTCCAATTGTCTTCTCCAGCGACATGGCAATAATTTAGCAGTACTATGTGCTGTCACTTCTGTATTAGTAAACACCAGGACCTGCTGAGTAATTACCTCAGAATAACCTCATAATGAAATGCAGTGACGAATTCTAATTAAAATTTAACATTGCTTAACAACTATTCTACTTTAAAATGAGAATTTTCCAGCCATGTATTCTAATGAGTTATCAGAATGCATTACCTCAAAAAGAAAACATACAAATGAGAAGGTAAACATAAAATATCACCCGAGTGGGCATGTGTTTGGGAACATTTATAATAAAAATTAATATACTACATTAAAATTATTAAATGCAAAAGCACATCAAAATGCTGTAACAACTACAGGGCAGGATTTTTTTTTGAAAGTTCATATTGCACTTTGAAGAAGGAAAAATGGTATATTATCCTCCAATACAGGAGTAAAGGTATCTTTTTCTGAACATGGGACTAATACATATTAAACAGAATAAAATCACAGAGCTAAGAGAAAATGTGCTATGTAATTTAAAAATCAAGGCCTTACATTTACTTTATTCTATAAAAATATGCCAAGAGGGGTATCTCTCCCATGTTCTGTTGTTCTGCCTTCTGAGCACTCATGTAAGTCCTTTTGATGCTGACCCAGTGGACATGGTGACATGGTGAAAATCTATTACCCATTTCTCTCTTCGTACCGCAGGAGTGTGATATTAACATTCACAACCCTCCCATCTCCCTTACATTGCCAGAATTATCAGGTTCATTTCATTTGGGGAAAAGACCTATTTCCTGATTCTTCTGCAATTACCTGCTGGCATCTGCTATAGCTCCATAGCTTCTCCTCACACTCTGTCAAAACCTTTATGTTGCTACTTTCTACTCTTGAGGCCTAATTAATGCCTTTTTGGGTATAAAAAATTTAAATACAATCATGTTGAGCCCAGTGAGGGCACTGCCCATAGAATTCTGCAAAATATGCTTACTCTTTTTCTCCACAATACAGAGGTAACATAAATATTGCCATAGACAAATTTAAAGCCTTTATTTCCATTATCCAAGCTCTAGTGTTATTAGGAATATGTGCCCACTTTGCTTAGCCTGAGTCTCAGATATTTCCCTCCACCAGGATCTATACCCCACAGTCACTTATAATAGAAGTTGTTGATGCTGCTATTGGTGAAGACATTTGTTTACAGGTGACTGTGACAAGATATGTTGGGACTTTTTCTTCCCTCCGTACACCAAATGAGTATTATGAAAGATGTGACACCCCTTAGCTTTTCTGGTATTCCCTTTGGCCAACATTACAAATGGAAACAAGGCTAGAAGTTCTGGGGACTTCTGCTAAGATCCTGCACAGGCCGAGAGGAGAGAGGGCATGGGAGGAGACAGCTGAGGCCTTGCTCAAACACCTCCGGTTCCATTCTCATATCTTTGCAGTGCTACAAGGGCTTTCCATCTGTGTGTGGGAAATTGTGTCAATCAGAACCAATGTGGTGTTGACCTCTACTCAGTCACCAGGCACCACAAACCGTGATTGAGAAATGGTGAGACTCCCCTTTCTGCTGTCCCTTGAAGTAGAACATGAAATAACCACCAGGCAGTTTTCAAGAGGACAGTGCTTCAGGGCACAAGCTTTGGGGTGCCCTGAAGACTTAAGTTTGTATCTCAGCTCTGCTGCTTGCTAGTTGTGCTACCTTGAGCAATTTGCCTAATCTTTCTGAGACTCTGACTCATCACCCATAAATTGGGACTAATAATAGTCCCTCACAAGATTATTGTAAGAAATAAAAGATCAACATGATAAGCACTAGGCATGGTGCCTGATTCAAGTATTCAGTTAGTGGTAGCAGCTATCTTTATTACTACTATCCTATCCATGCTATCTTTCTCCACAAGTGGTAATACCTCCTGGCTTCTGTGATAACAATACCATTCTTCCTGAGAAAAATGTTCAAGACATCCTTGCCTCTTACCTTTCCCTCAGTCCCCACCCACATCCAAAGAATCACCAAGTCTTAATTAATCCATCCTGCCCTTTGCACTCCCATTGTCACTCCTCTAGTTCACTCTTTCATTACCTCTTACCTGTACCTTCACTCCGTAAATGTTTGTTACAGCACCTACTGTGAACTGGCCATGGTGGAGAATCCGGACATGGGTAATACCTCAAAATACTCAACATGCCTACAGTCTGGTGGTGGGATGGAGAAATACAGACATGTAGACAGTCTTCTAGACTTCAAGGCCAAATGAAACAGAATAGAACACATAGGGAGGTTTCACACATATATGAGTCAACAACAAAAAATAAGATATAGGAGGAATTAGAAGAGGGTAAAAGGGGGATAAATAGTAATGAAAGGAGACTTGACTAGGGGCAGTGAACATACAATACAATATACAGATGGTATATTAGAGAATTGTATGCCTGAAACCTACATATTTTATTAATTAATATCTCCTCAATAAATTCAATTTAAAAAAATAATAAATAAGATATATAGCAAAGTTTCACAGAGACCTTGCCTCATGAGGTGAAACTTGAATGATGAATCTTTTTTTAAAAGACAATTTGGTCTGAAGAAAAAACATGAGCAATACAGGGCCTCAGGAAATAGGTCATGTAAATAGAAAGATGTATTGTACAATGGCACTGAAGGATGGGGTGAAAAGCACAGAGCAGAAGCTAAAGATGGAACCCCTTGGGTAGAGGGGTAGACCATTCAAGGGGGAAGAACACAGGTGTCGAGCAGCTGTCCTTCAAATTCTGGAAAAGGCAAGTTTTCTTTCAAGGCCAAGTTCCAGAGTCTGAACCTGGTATTCATTTCATTACAATGTTAAAGCTAAATAAAACTGCTTCCAGTAACACAATCACTTCCTTGTTTTTTAAATCTTTTTTTTATTGCAATAGCAAATAAACCACTCAACTGTTGCTGTACACACCTGTAGCTCCTCTAGCCCTCAGCCTGCAGGCTTTCTCTAGCTACAGAAATGAGCTCACCACTGCACATGGCTGCCAGGGAGTCAGCCAAGAACTGCCCCCAGGCAAATGGGAGCTGCCCTCAGGTGGGACAATCTGAGGTGTTTTCTAGGCAGCCTTCTGAAGCCCACAGTGGCACTTGGCCCCCCTTGTCCCTAGCAGCTCTAGATTGGTTTCCTTCCTTTTCCTCTCACATCCTTTTCCCATTCAGTTTACTGGGGTCACCCCTGGCACACACACAAGAAAAGAAAAAAAAACTATTGGTGTGTAAATCCCCATACATATGTGGGGAAAGCAACCTAATGGCCAGTTTGTCAGCTCACGCTACCAAAGCAAAGTACCACAGACTGGTTCAGGCTTAAGCAACAGAAATTTATTTTCTCACAATTCTGGTGACTAGATGTTAATCAAAGTATCAGCAGTGTTGATCTCTTCTGAGGCCTCTCTCCTTGGCTTGCATTTTATTACCATCTCCACCATCTTCACACGGTTTTTCCTGTAAGTGTATCTGTGTCTTAATCTCCTCTCCTTAAAGGACATCAGTAATACTGGATTAGGGCCCATCTATATGATCTCGTTTAACTTAATTACCTCTTTTAAAGGCCCCATCTTCAAATTCAGTCATATTCTGAGGTTCTAGGGGTTAGAACTTCAACACATGAATTTGCTGGAGTGGTGGGGGGGCACAATTCACCCCATAACAGCCCATTATAACCAAAGAAAAATGAGTAAGTATATAAATAAGAAACATGTAAGCTCCTCCAATCCAATTTCCAACCTCCTCCAAAGGAAAAAGAAGAGAAAGAACAGAAAAAAAAACTATTGAGTATGTCCTTCGAGTTCCTTTTCTATATGTAGTAGGAATGATGTTGCAATGACAAACAGGGAAAATGAAAACATCAATTTCCTTATTTTCTTTGATTCAATTTAAATGAGAACCCTTGTATTAGAAAATCAAATTGCAGTTGATCCTAGACTCCTTTCCTTTCCTAGATCACCCAAGAATCAAGAAGACTTACATGATTCCAAGAAAAACATGAACAGTCCTCCCCTTCAGTCCATTGTAGTCATTGCTTATGTTTCCAGGTCCAGCTGCTAAAAGACAGGCAGCTTTCATGCTACCTAGGCTCGAGGTGCTAGATTCTGGGGGCTTTAGTATCCAAGATCTATTCCTACAGGTGTATCTACTTCCCTCCAAGGTCCTACCAGCTCCCCAGGCCACAGGTCTCCACCACCAGGAGGCAATAGAGAAAGAGCAGCAATTGAGAGCATGGCTGAGGAGGCTGGGTCACCAGGGGCTCATTCCTGGCTCTATGCTTTGCTAGTTTTGTGACCTTGAACAAGGTGCTTACCTCTCCATGGTTCAGTTTCCTCCTTTGAAAAGTTTTGAAGAAAAACAGTCTCTATTTCATGAGTAATACCCATAGTTATCCACATAATCATTACAATAAACCGATTATATGTTTTAGACAAGAAAAATAAAGTTTTTTTCCAAGGTCACACAGCTGGTTAGTGGCAAAGCTAAGATTCATACTCAACTCTCTGACAACTGGAACCACCCTCATGAGTTATGTGAGATGTTTACTTGTAAACATATGCTCATGTTGATTTGACCCAATCAGTGGACAAGTCCAGTAGGTTGTGGTGAAATGCTAGTTCTGAGTCTGCACAGGCTGGCTGCTACCTTGAAACACACATTCTGATGGCACAAAGCAGCCATCAGTATTAAGAAATTTGCCCACAGTTAGGAATTTAACCTAGGACTTAACCCAGGTCCCTTAATTCCAAATCCTTCTACTGCATCTTCATTCCAGTTTGCCTGGGGTGGTCCTGGTGTTAGGTGTGAAAGCCTTATGTCCTTGGAGACCCCTCCTCATTCCTGGGCACACCCAGGCTGACTGATCACCCTTAGTCTCCCATATTCAGGGGATGAAGGTAAAATATCAGGAATGGGAAAAATAAGAATGAACAGATGACATTTTTTAAATAAAGGCTGGGTCCAAATCAATGATTTCTGAGGTTGTTTCCAGTCTAATTAGTGCAAGGAAGTAAAAATGTTATCAATTCCTTGGACGTTAATTTTATAGGTTAGTAGCTGATAAGAAAATATCACCCAACATGAGGAAAAAATAATAACTCTACTAATACTCCAAGAGAGGCTATGTACAATACATTAGAAGAGAGAAGGGAACTCACGAATAGACCTCACACCTCCAGACAGAATAGACCCTGCCCTCTTTCCCACCCTGTACTCAACAGTCACATCTGAAATCACTTATTGAACTTATCTGCATGCTTCTTTTCCATACGGAACACCGAAGTTCCTTAAAAGACTGAGTCTTATTCATCATTGAAGACCCTGACACAGAAGAGGTAGGTAGTTGGCTGATTAAATGAGCAAATGAATGATCACTTTTTCCCCTTCTATTTTTCCTCACAATACATTTTTGCTACTAAAACTAGCATTACCTCTTGTAGGTATCATGAGTACCTTGAAAATAATTTTATGTAATGAGTGGTATCTTCCCAAGTAATCAAGTTTTGCATTTATGGCAAATTTACACTATATCTTTCCATTCGAACCATGCAAGACCTACCTGCATTATTATTACACATGGTAGCCATTTATCAGACAGAAGTGGTTTTATTGCTTCAAGCTATATATCTAATCCAAAAGGTAGAGTCCTGTATCTCTAAGGTTTTCCAATATTTTGTTGGATCTGTCCAATATTTATTAAGTAGCCACTGAATATTTTGTATGAATACCATATTCAACAAATTATTGAATATTTCATAACCAATAAGAGCACTAGAAGGATATAATATAATCTGTACCTTACAGGAGTTTTTGGTCTGCCCAAAGAGATAAGACTTATGTGAAAAGATATCTTATAATGGATGTCCCCTAAAGCAATACATTTAATGTGCCAAGTGAGCAGCACAGAAAATAAATGACCATATCCTTGATTATTATTATTTTACCTGCCTTTCCCATTATCCAATAAGTGCTTTGAGGATATATTATTTTGTAACCTTGGCCCCTACTTTTCAAGAGAAATCTGATTTTAACAACTTTCTCAGGTAATTCGGATGTATAAAGAAGTTTAAGAATCACTACTGGATACAACAGAGGGACTGGGAGCAAGAAAGTGTCATGATAGAGATGCATGAAGATTCATCTAGTAGAGTACAAGGTGAAGCAGAGCATAGAGAAACTAGAGAACAAGGGACACAGAACAAAATCTGCTGCATTTTTCCATGCATAAAACATTAAGAATAGTATGAAGGGAAAGGGCATGGAAAACAATGAGCGAGAGGAATATCAAACTTGGTGACTGTTTGCCAGGGAAAATGGGGAATGAAAATAACTTCAGTATTTCTAACTTGGGAACTGGAATAATAGCTAGCATGTATAATAATTGTTGTCTGGCTACCTCAACAACCATGCCCAAACCTCTTCTTTTTTGCTCATTTACCATAACAGAAGTTAGAAAACTCGACAGTTACTTTCTCAGCCTCTTTCACACAAAAGGTTGGACATGTGACTTAGTCTTAGTCTTGACAATCACAGGTAAAGAGAAGTCCTTTGAGAAGCTCTGGATGAAAGGACAGTGGATACTGGCCCTGCCCATCACCCCTGTTCTATGAGATGAGAAGCCAACATGCTAAAGAGGGGAAAGGAGAAAGATGTAAAGAAATGGTGTCTTTGGTAGCAGCACTGAACTGCTGTATCATATCTGTAACTACCAACTCCAGAATTTTAGTCATGTAAGATAATGAAAGGTGTCTATTGCTTACCCTACTATTAATTGGTATTCTGTTACTTATAGGCTAATACAACCAAACTAATATGAACACTGATTACATGCCAGGCACTAGTCCAGGCAATTTAAGTCAATGCTTACAACAACTTGATTGAGGGATGTGTTATTATCCCCACTATACAGATGAGGTAATTAAGGCACCAGATAACTTGCCTAAGTCCACACACCTAGTAAGTAGCACAGCAGGGATTTGAAACCAGGCAGTCAGCCTCCCAAGTGCTTACTCTTACCCATTACATACATATCCAGTCTCTCAATAATGGTAATGATGATAACATAGAAATAAAGTGGTCCAGAACAGGTATTAACAGCTAGCAGTCCAAGTGGAAATGTCCATCAGGAAGTTAGAAATGCCAAATCTGAAGCACAAGAATATGAAGGATATTATTTAGAACAAGAAGTCATCTGCATTGAAATAAAAGTTGATTTAGAAACTATAGAAGTCCCAAATTCTACTCTTCTATCTACAGGGTCAGTTGAACAGAACTATGTATGGAGCAACCCCAGCTTGGCCTGAATAATAATGCTTTGTTGACAGAATGCTCCAGACTATCACAAAGCTGGCTCCCTTGCTAGTGCTCCATTTAAGTTCTGGCTATGAGTGCATCATTTAAAGGAATGTTGTGAAGTGGGGGCTAGGGCTGCTCTTCACTCCTTACTGCTAGGGAAGAATGTTGGCTCTGCATAGCAATTCCCCAGTGTAGGCCAATGCAGGACATGACCTCAATCTTCTAGGCAGCTGCCAGTTTGCAGGGCTGTACTGACCCAGCAAAATTACCTGGAATCTGGAATAAGGTTTCCAGGACTGCCGACTCTGTTCTATCACCTTCAACATCAGGGCAACCCAGTGTCAGAAAAGAAAATGAATGTTTATCTTCATACCACTGAGATTCAGAGTAAAAGATGCTCACGGAGGACTACAATGAGAGGAGGGGGAAATAGGTAACATTCATTCCAAACAATAAAAATAATGGTAACAGCTCTGACCAGTGTGGCTCAGTTGGTTTGGCATTGTCCTGCAAAGCCAAATGTCACTGATTCAATTCCTGGTCAGGGCACATGCCTAAGTTGCAGGTTCAATCCCCAGTTGGAGCACATACAAGAGGCAAATGATCAATGTTTCTGTCCCTCTTTGTCTCCCTCCTTTCCCCTCTCTCTAAAAAATAAATAAGTAAATATATATATACTTTTTAAATCCAATCCATGTTTTTTAAAAAATAATAATGGTAATAAGATCTTGCATTTACTGAGCACTGGTCCTGTGCTGAGTGCCTTTTAATGCGTTCACACATTATCTCACTGGAAGCAAGTCAATTTCTGATCTGCTTCTATTTTAACAAAATCACAAAGTGTCCAAAGAAAACTGGTATTAATAGTGCCAATTTTTGTTTTTGTTTTCCATCTTTTCTCGAAGCCCTAACAAAGGTCAGCTGGAACACTCACTGATACCTGTGACACTGCAACAATTCCCACGCAAGGCCGACAGCCAGGACAACAGAGCTGTGGAAGACAGATCACCCTGCCTGGGAGAACTGAGAAGTTACATATACGAAAAAGGTGAGTCTACAAACTTCCCATCACCAACTTTGAAAGGTTAGTATTTACATGACCCTGGAAATTGGAGACAATTTAATTCTTACTAATCCAACATAAGATTATAAGTGTTCTGCTGCATTGGAAGGGGTATATGTCTATTATACAATCCAGGTATTGGTCAGAATGTTTTGTCCTTTCCCTGGTGATGAACTTCAATTAACCCAATTCTGAGCTGAATGTGCTGATCACCATCACAAAGTACAGATGACACTGGATCAACTTCAATGTCATTGAATGCTTAAATGATGTTACAATCATTTAAGCAACTAGAGTACACATATTAACATTTTAATTTATAATCCTTTTGCCAAATCACTTGTTAGGATTTAGTTTAATATTTCCCTAATCACACATCCCAGGGCAAATCATTCCAATTAATTCCAATCTCCTTAATCAAGGATGCATGTCTTTACTTGGTCTCCTGAAGAGTAATGGAGATTATAAATGGATGTATTTCATTACTGTTCATGATTGTGGTCAGTTGTTCTCTGGTCCTCAGCCTGGGACCATTTGAAAGCTAAACAAGACTACATTTAGCTGCTAACAACAATAACAAAAAGAAGACAAAAAATACACATCAATCTTATTACAGGGATAGGAATGAGAACAGCTGAATCACCAATGAAGGGATCAGTAGTCCAAGACCACTCATGCCTCATGAATGGCAGTTGCAAAGGGTTCCTTCCTCCAACCCCACAGCCAAGAGGGCAAGGGGTCAGAATAGCTGCACACTGCCTTGGAGAAGTTACTCAGCCGACATTAGTGGTTAAGTCCGGTCGACTAGACTAACACCTGTACGCAGGAGCTGATCTAGAATTTAACAGCACACAAACAGGGAAGTAACTAGCAAGTCTTCTCACAATTCTGCAAAAGTTGATTTTTTTTTTGTCCCAAAAGAGAATGAAAGAGAAGTAAATTCCCTCCTAGACTTCCAACTCTTTGCGAATACAAATGTAGTGGAGTACCTGGCACACAATACATTGTTTGTTGGAACTGAAATTAACTGACATGGCCTATCACTGAATGTGCGTAACTACTGTATTTTGCCATGTGTAATGCACACCCACATTTTTGGCCTAAACTTTCCAGAAAAAGAGCTTACATTTTAATTTATGAATTCAATTTTTTATTTATATTTAGAAACAAAACTGATTATCATATTCCAGGGTATTATTTTGCATATGGATATTGTTATTGCTTTCTAGAGTTACACTTCTAACACATAAGCGTAAATAAAAGAATTAAAAACATTTATACAGATACCAAATTGGTACTACCCATGTATAAAATGTGCATCCTTATTTTTCCCTCAAAAATTTGGGCAAAAATGTACACATAATACACAGCAAAACACAGTACTTGACAAAGTAGATACTGTTGTTCCCATTTTATTAGGAAGAAATTGAAAAGATGAGTTTGGTAACTTGTTAAAAAGGAATAAAGCCAGGATTCAAGTTCAGGTCTTTCTGGGGGCAAAGTTAAGGTTCTTTTCATTAAGTCATACTGCTGCAAACCCCCCATTTTGCTAAATAAAGAAACACCCTTCCACATTTTTTCTAATTACAAAACTTTAAGCCTATTCTATATTTGTAAAAAGCTCCTTTCTAGTCCCATCTCCTTATTCTCTGCAGCTGATCTTGTTCATTCCTTTAATCAAAATGTGATTAAAGGTGGTATTTAATCATCAACACCACTTCTTTGCCTCTTCCCCATCCTCCTTTCCTTCACTATCACTGAGAAACAGGTGACCCTCAAGTTCCAGGTGACAAATTTTTACAACCTAGAACCCCAGCCCAATTTGTCCATAACCTCACAGAAAAGACTGCAGTCTTGGTAAATGCTGCTTTAACTTATTTAAAGCCTCAACTGGCCACAATTGGCACTATTGTCAGAGTTGAGCTGGTTCCTCCAAACCCTGCTGAGACCCCCACAGCTATTAGAGCTGTAAATGGTACTCAAACTAGTAGCTTCAAACAGCTACTAAAGCTGTGCTGAATGGTTTGGTGGAGTCTGAGGTATGGGTGTCGTTTCATGTTAGTGAGATCATAGGCAAGCATGGCATCATTAGCTATAATGTTTAAAAACCATCTAACATCTGATTATATATTTTTATTATTTCAGTATTCTTGGACCATGTGTGACCAGACTGCTACCTTAATAACATGTATAAAAATCAACATTTTGGAACACTAAATGGAATATAACCATGTATCATAGTATTGAGTTTGATTATCTTTTGCTTTGATACATTAATACAGGTCTAAATGTATCTTTGCCTAATTTGAAACTGGAAAGGGTGTGTGTGTGTGTGTGTATGAAGGTAATATTTTAATTTGCATGTTTAATTTGAAATACATGGTAAACTTTATTTGCAGAAAAAATTGAGACAAAGCCTTGAGAAAACTAGAACTTGCTGTAGGAGAAATAATACCATGTGATATAGTTAAATCAATATCAGTAGTCATAAAGAATAAAATTTGGACTGATATCTCTTTGCTAAAACCACAGATCCTTTTGATAACAGCTGTCTATGAACATTAAAGCATTTGTCAACTTAAATATAGCATCAAGAGAGAATAGCTGGGTGGTATTCTAAATATGTATTTTTGTAACATCTTTACCAGTAGGACAGAATGAATGAGAACCATTAATGTGTTCAGTTTTAATTTTTAGAACCTATCTTTGCAAAATAAAATATCCTACAGATATTAAAATGGTTATAACTTAGTATCATTCATGGGTCTAAGTAGCATACTATGTCCTGAAATAAACACAAGTGATTGATATAAAAAACTTTAAATAAGTGAACCTTCTCTACTTCATGGTAAAAGCCCCCTTAGTGGTTTTCATTCCCATCCATTCTCTGGGGCCTTACTCCATCAATAATTTCCTCAACCTAGCTACATTTTATTAATCTTCATTCTTCCTTCTGTGACTTCTTCCTGCCAATGTAATAAATGTTTGGAAGTGCTTCCCATCTTAAAACACAGGCTAGTCTTTGAACTACATTCCTCCCTACTTCCCTTCACTACCAAGTTTCTTTCTATGGCCTCCATTTCCTTAACACCTAATCATGTACAAAAATTCTCTTGATAATCACTGAATGATTAAATCCAAGTTTTTTCTCAGTTCTCATCCTCCTCAGATTCCACAGCAAGACACTGTCAACAATTCTTCATATTACTTTCTCCCATGATTTTTTATAACACTGTCCACTCTCATTTCTACTTCTCATTCTGATTCCTCTATGTCCAAATGTAACTACTCACTTTGGTTATGTCCATGGTCCATTTCTCTTCTCTCTACATCCTCTCCTTTAATAATTGTACTCAATCTTTTCTACCAATCTTTTATATTGCCTAGTACTATATTTCACATTTTAAATTTCCTGTTGGACATTTGCCTGTTCTCCTGACATTGCAGAGTCAGTATGCTCAAAACAGTTATTTTTTTGTACATATCTATTATATAGTAATAGAGAAGAGGCACAGACCAATCTAATGCTGACACATAAGCACATACTCCTCCCCCAAAAATGACTGTGCACACAAAGACATGTACAAGGATGTTCACAGAAACATTTGTAAAAGCAAAATAATGGAAACCTGAATGTCCATGGATACATGGATCCATAAAATGTGGTCTTTTCCCTCAATGAAATATTATGCAGCAAAATTAGTAAACTATAACATCAACATGGATGAAACTCAGGAGTACAATGTTGGGGAAGTAAGAAACTGAAAGGCACATATCACATTATTCCATTTTTATAAAGTTATAAAACATTCAACATTGGACTTCTGGCCAAGATGGAGGCATAGGTAGGCATACTGTGCCTCCTTACACAACCAATAGAAGGACAAAAACAATTTAAAAACAAATCATCAGAACTCACAGAAAATCAAACTGTATGGAAGTCTGACAGCCAAGGAGTTAAAGAAAACACATTCATCCAGACAGGTAGGAGGGGTGCAGACAGGCAACCGGGCAGAGAGGACGCATGGCAAGGCGGCAGCTGGTGGACCCAGCAAAGCAGTGGATTGTGGAGTGGTTGGTCCCACATTCACGCACAGATAAACCCAGAGGAACAACTGGGGAGCTGGGTGGACAGCACAACCCGAGATTCCAGAGCTGGGGAAATAAAGCCTCAAACTACTGATTGAAAACACCTGTGGGGGGTTGAGGCAGGAGCAAGAGAAACTCTCAGCCTCATGAGAGAGGTCATTGGAGAGACCCAGAGTCCTAGAACACACATAAGCCAACCCACATGAGAATCAGCACCAAAAGGACCCACTTTGCTCGTAGAAAGCCCAGGAAGTGACTGAAATCGAGCGAGAGAGCTGAGTGAGTGCGATTGTTCCCTCTCAGACTCTGCCCCTACGTACAGCATCACAACCCAGCAACTGGGTTGTCCCGCCCTGGTGAACACCTAAGGCTCTGCCCTCCACTACGTAACAGGTGAGTCAAGACAAAAAAAAAAAAAAAATGGCCCAAATGAAAGAACAGATCAAAGCTCCAGAAAAAATACCACTAAGCAATAAATAGCCAACTTATCAGATGCACAGTTTAAAACATTGGTAGTCATAATGGTCACAGAATTGGTTGAATTTGGTTACAAATGAGATGGAAAAATGAAGGCTATGTTAAGTGAAATAAAGAAAAATGTACAGGGAACCAACAGTAATGGGAAGGAAACTGGGATTAAAATAAATCAAGTGGACCAGAAGGAAGAAACATCCAACCAGAAAAAAATGAAGAAACAAGAATTCAAAAAATGAAGAGAGGCTTAGGAACCTCCACAATATTTTTAAATGTTCCAACATTTGAATCATAGGTGTGCCAGAAGGGAAAGAGGAAGACCAAGAAATTGCAAACTTATTTGAACAAATCATGAAGAACTTCCCCAATCTGGCAAAGAAAATAGACTTCCAGGAAGTCCAGGAAGCTCACAGTGTCCCAAAGAAGTTGGACCCAAAAAGGAACACACCAAGGCACATCAAAATTACATTAACCAAGATTAAAATGGAGAGAATCCTAGAAGTAGCAAGAGAAAAGGAGTTACCTACAAAGGAGTTCTCATTAGACTGTCAGCTGATTTCTCAAAAGAGACCTTGCAAGCAAGAAGGGGCTGGAAAGAAGGATTCCAAGTCATGAAAGGCAAGGACCTACATCCAAGATTGCTCTATCCAGCAAAGTTTTCATTTAGAATGGAAGGACAGATAAAGTGCTTCTCAGATAAGGTCACATTCAAGGAGTTCATCATCACCAAGCCCTTATTTTATGAAATGCTAAAGGGACTTATCTAAGAAAAAGATAAAAAATATGAACAGTAAAGTGGCAACAAACTCAGGGTTATTAACAACCACACCTGAAACAAAAATCAAAAACACACTAAGCAAACAACTAGAACAGAAACAGAACCACAGAAGTGGAGATCACATGGAGGGTTATCAGTGGGGGAATGGAAGGGGGAGATAGGGTGAAATGGTACAGAGAATAAGTAGCATAAATGGTAGGTAGAAAATAAACAGGGGGAGAGCAAGAATAGTATAGGAAATGTGGAAGCCAAAGAACTTATATGTATGACCCATGGACATGAACTAAAGGGGGAGGATGTGGGAGGGAGGGGGTGTGCAGGGCAGAGGGGAATAAAGGGGGGGAAATGGGAAACTAATAGCATAATCAATGAAATACATTTAAAAAATTCAACATTGAACTACCCATTATTTAAGAATACATACAGTGGTAAAATTAAAGAGAAAAAAAAAACATTAAACACAAAATTCAGGATAATGGTCCCTCCTGAAATAGGGGAGTAGGAAGAAATACTCTACAGAATTCTAAAGTACTGGGAACATTCTAGTTCTTAAGCTGTGAGAACACCAGTATTTGTTGTACTTTCATTCTTTAAACTTATATGTGTCTTACAAATGCAGTTAAGGTATTCATTATTAAATGAAAACAAGTTTCAGAAAAGATAGAATAGGTATTTTAATTAACATGAAAATCCCATTTTCATCATCAGGTAGAATGCAAGTAAAACAGCACTGTACTCAATAAATGGGATTTATTTTTATGGGCCTCCAATTCACCGAGGGTTTTAGAAAACTAAATAAAGCAAGAGTAGCAGGAGCATTGATTTGCCGAGCATGGTGGGTAGTCAGCAGCTTTATGAGGTCCCATGAAGTGTTAGCACAACACCCAACAGAAGTGGGAAGGCTGAATTCAATGTAACTACGCGAGAAAGTAGATGGCAAGAATTGAGATTGAATTATCTTCTCACCAAAATGAATGTCTGTCCTCTATATTTGTGGTCACCTTAACAGCTTATCATGGCCAGCCTGCAACACCCTGCTCCAGGACCCTAAGCAGTTACCTTCAGCATGGTAGATCAATAATAGCCATAACTCCATATACTGAGTACTACTTTGTGCCATGCACTGCTGTCTCATTCACCCCTCAACACCCCTCAGGGGTTTCAAGTATTAACCCCATTTTATACAAAACAGGTTCAGGGAAGATAAACACCTAAAAATCTCTATAGTCAGTTACAGCAAGTATTACAGGCAGGATTTAACTCCGGGTATCTCTGACTCCGAGTGCTAACTTCTCACCTGGGACCCTGCAATCTTAATCACAGGGCTTTCCTCATCTAGGCAATTTCCCAGTGAACTCTCCTCTCCAGTAGGGCAGGCGAGTCTCCTGAAAAAGTCAGACTCAAGATGTCCATGCCTTTCTGTGTTATTCCTTTGCTGCAAAACACCCTCTCCTTTCCTCTACTTACCCAAATACTATCCAAATACCAATCACTTTTTTCAAGCTTCCATTTGGAACTGGTCTTCTGAAGCCTTCCTGAACTAATCCAAATATCTAGAGTGGTCTCACTTTGTCAGAATCTTGTCTTCTGGTTGCTTTATTACGCCACAGGTTCCACAAGAGGCCAGATGCTTCTGTGGCATTTTGTTTTGCTTTATTTGAGGTTCTCTACAGATACACCCAGAAACTACCAAATAAACTCATGATTCAGGAACTGTACAGACATAATTATAATTCCTCTGGCAGTGGTTCCAAGATTTCAAGTCCCCATCCAGGCCTGTTAAACCTACAGATGTCAGGCTCCATTCCAGGAATCTGGTGAGTCAGAATCTCCCATGGTAGGGGGTGGGAGAACTGCAAATCTCTATTTTTTACACATCTTAAATGTGCCCTCAGATGAAAACTTTATGGTTTGTTATAGTTCAGGACCATGTCCATCTAGATAAATGCGTAAGGTGCAGCCATAGAAAGAAAAGTGAAATAATAAAAAATATGTACTTACAAGCCATATAAGTACATATTTCAAAAAATCTATTTCCTTATGGGAGTGATTATTTCAAGGGAAGAAGGAAGAAAGGGAGCAAAGAGAGATAAAGAAAAAGGAAAGGAAAGGAGGGGTGATTTAACTTTATGAAACTTCACAAAATCTCAAGGCAACTAACTCATTTATTTAAGCAGTCCTAATTCATAGGCGTTCTGATTCCTTCCTGACAGGCCTTACAGAACCAGCCTATCCAGGGGTGGCAAATGCAAATACCTACAAGGCCAAGGAAGATACCTAAGGGAGTGAAACCAACTGCATGTCAGACAGCAGGGAGTGGAGAGAACACAAGCAGAAGCCATAACTAAGGAGTTAGCAGTGACTCAGCTCCAGATAACTGCCTCCAAACAGCTCAAGCTCAGTTGCCAGATCTTCCAATCTATCAAAACAACCATGACATCTTCCAATCTTTAAATACTGGCCATTAATTTAAAAAACAAAATTAAACACTGGTCAGGCCTATGTTGTTTTCAATTACTTCCTCCCTAACCATGTCAGGTCTCATCTGCCTTTAATAAAACACCACACTCCTACTCCAAATAACCACAATCTTGAGAAAGAACAAAGTTGGAGGTATCATGCTACCTGATATCAAAGTATACTATAAGGCCACAGTAATCAAAACAGCATGGTACTGGCATAAAAAGAGATATAAATCGATAGAATGGAGAACCCAGAAATACACCAATACCTGTATGATCAATGAATATTTGACAAAGGTGGCAAAAACATGTAATGGGGTAAAAAACAGTCTATTCCAAAAAGTGTTGGGAGCCCTGCTGGTGTGGCTCAGTGGAGTGGGTGCCAGCCTGCAAACTGAAAGGTTGCAAGTTTAATTCCCAGTCAGGGTACATGCCTTGAATGCGGGCCAGGCCCCCGCTTGGGGTGTGCAAGAATCTAATGTTTTTCTCTCTCTCTTTCTCCCTCTTTTCTTCCCTCTAAAATTAAATAAATAAAATCATTAAAAAATAAAGTCTTGAATATACATGCAAAAATATGAAACTAGAACACCTTCTTACACCACATAGAAGAATAAACTCAAAATAGATTAAAGACTTACATGTGAGACTCAAAACCATAAAAATCCTCAAAAACAGAGCAGTAAAATGTGACATTTCTGTTAGCAATATTTTTTCTGATATATCTCCTTGGGCAAGGAAAACAAAAGAAAAAACAAGCAAACGGGACTATATCAAACTAAAAGGATATTGCACAGCAAAGGAAACCATCAACAGTATGAAAAGACAACCAAATCAATGAAAGCATTAGCCAGTGATACACCTGATAAAGAGCTAATACTCAAAATGTATAAAGAACTCATAAAAATAAACATCAAAAAAGTTTTTCAACTAAAAAATGAGCAAAGGACCTGACTACACTTCTCCAAAGTGTAGTCATCTCTATTGGACATAGAGATGGCCAATAGACATGAAAAGATGCTCCTCACTAATCATCAGAGATGTAAATTAAAACCACAATATCACCTCACACCAGCCAGAATGGCTATTGTAAATAAACCCACAAACAAGTGCTGACAAAAATGTATAGATTTCTCTATACATCCTAAAGTGTTTATCAACTGTGCAAGTTACATATTGTTTCATTTGAGCCTCATAGAAACCATAGGCTATAAATCATCACCCCCACTTTACCACTGAGAAATCAGTTTTGGCTCAAAGAAATGAGATAACTGTCAAAGATCATGCCCTAACAATACCACTTCAAAACCCAAAGTTCATCCTGTGACACTGGCTCAGACTTGTCCTCTTCCAAATGACCGTATGCTCCATTTATCAGTACTGGGTCACTATCAGTGAACAACCTTATTAAGGATTAAAATTGAGTATAATTCCTGTAGTTTGTATTAAGATGAAAAGGCACTTTAATGGAATCTACCCTGACAGCATAGATAAACCTACAGTATTATGCTAAGTGAAATAACTCAGAGAAAGACAAATATTACATGATTTCACTTATATGTGAAATCTAAAGAACAAAATAGAAACATACTCATAGATAATGGACTAATGGTTGTCGGAGGGGAGGGGAGGGAAGGTTGAGGGACTGGGTGAAAAAGATGAAGGGAGTAAGTACAAGTTGCTTATTATAAAATAGTCACAGGAGCCCTGGCTGGAGTGGCTCAGTGGACTGAACCCTGGCCTGTGAGAGGAAAGATTGCCAGTTCAGTTCTCCTTCAGGGCACATGCCTGGGTTGCAGGAAAGGTCCCTGGTTTGGAGCAAGGCAACTGATTGATGTATCTTTCATACATTGATGTTTCTTTCTCCCTCCCTTCGACCCTTTCTAAAAGTAAATAAAATCCTTTTTAAAAAATAGTCACAGGAATGTAAAATGCAGCATAGGGAATATAGTCAATAGTACTGCAATAACTAGATATGGTGCCAGGTGGGTACCGGAAAAGCCGTGGTGGGGGGAGTGCACTCTGTGAAGTGTATGACTATCTGACCGCAATGCAGTACACCTGAAACTAATACAAAATGACACAAATGTACATTGCAATTGAAAAATAAAATTTTGAAGATGTTTTAAAATTTTATCATATTGGTTTTTATCACCCTAAGCTGTCAGAATCATTCCTGGATTCTAATCCTGCAACCAGTATTTGAAAATCCTTCCCATACATGAAAAAAAAAAATTGTGGAGCAAGTCCAGACTGTGAAAAGAGCCCTGTCACACTACTAAAAACCACAATCTCATTAATCCATTCGAATACAGTCAGTCAACAAGTGGATCCACTTAACTGTTCTTAATTCTGGTCCATATTGTTAACAAAGATTCTGTGGGGAAACATGACAAATGCCATGCAGACCTCTAAACACACTAAATACATATTCCAGTCTTCTCTTAGTAATTTAATAACATTCGATTCATCCATCATATCTATCATTATATTCACAGCACTGACCCAGGTCCTAGGAATGCAGCAATGAATATGACAGTCAAATCCTTGAGCTCATGGAATTTATATCTTGGCAATAGAGACAGTCATTGAACAACAGAGTTTACAACTCTTAAATGATAATCATGACAGCGAAATATTAGTGATTAAATATATGATGTCTGAGATTTCCCTCAAGGTAATTAGGGGATGGTATGTAGTTCAAATAAAACTGAGCTGGAGTTAATAATTGTTAAATTTGGGTGAGAGAAATACAGGGATTTATTATACTATTCTCTCTACTTCTGTCTAACTTTGAAATTTTCCATTAAAAATTTTAAATTATAATTATGATACTGTGGAAAATTATAGAAAATTAAGAAAATACATAACAGTGAGGATCTAACCTAATGTAATGAGGCAGAAAAAGATTCTCTGAGAAAATGACTTTTAAATTTAAATCTGAAGCAAACAGAGGGAACAGCATGTGAAATCGCCACAAGGAACAAAGTCAAATCATAGTTGAGTTGCAAATATTGTCAAATCATAGTTGAGTTGCAACCACAGTTTGGCTGCAGATACCAGAATTGGGCAAAAATTAGCCTTCTGGGAGAAAAGAATAGGTACATTTAACTTAAAATATTTTATACTTTATGCATTGTTTCACATTCTTTAGATCAGTAAAATTCATAAACATGCATGTATACTGAGATACAGATATACACATATAAAGCCCAGTTGTTAAGCATTTACTAGCATACCACTAAATGGAATCCAGTGGAAGTCTGAGACTTTGAAAAGGGAATTAGAGATTCCATTTAAACCTGGCTTCAGAAACATTCTCTTTTCAGTGACTCATGTTGAGACACAGAACTCACAGAAAACAATTCAATACATTACCTGTACTCTGCATGAACACCACTTGGATCTACATAACATACCTATATGCTCTTATGAATTAACTTTAAACTTTGACCTGTTAAATTCATCTTCCAGGCCTCTAAAATGACCTAGCCAAACATACACATACAGCAAAACTGTAAGAGGCATGCAAACAGCCTACCATCCTAATTTAGATTTTATTACTTCAATGGGAGAACACACCAAAATTCAGTGCCAGAATGGAAAGTTGTTATCAACTGTGCAAGTTACATACTGTATCATTTGAGCCTCATAGAAACCATAGGCTATAAATCATCACCCCCACTTTACCACTGAGAAATCAGTTTTGGCTCAAAGAAATAAGGTAATTGTCAAAGATCATGCCCTAACAATACCACTTCAAAACCCAAAGTTCATCCTGTGACACTGGCTCAGACTTGTCCTCTTCCAAAAGACTGAATGCTCCATTTTAGTACTGGGTCACCATCAGTGAACAACCTTATTAAGGATTAAAAATTGAGTCTAATTCCTGTAGTTCATATTAAGATGAAAAGGCACTTTAATACATTAGTTTCTTAAGTCTCTGGAATTATAGAGGAAAGAATTGTGTTTTGTTTTGGCATGGTAGCTTCTTGACTCCCTTAGCTACATTTCTGCTCCATCACAGAAAGACAAGAATCAAGTACTTATCCTCCCTCTGAAAGTTTGCAACCCCAAGGATAAAGCCAAAGCAGAAACACTCTATACTTTCCCATTCTCCTTCCACATTCTACCCATACTTCCCCTCCCTTCATTCAGTTAATATTCATTTTTTATAAAAACTTAAAACTCTTGAATAAATAGCTTGATAACATTTAATAATGTTCACATGTGAACACCAAGGACATAGGGGGGAAAAATAAAGGGGGGAAAATGGGAAACTAATAGCATAATCAATAAAATATATTTTAAAAAAATTTTTAAATCTTAGCCTTCTAGTTAATTAATTAATTAGGGTTTATGTAGCTGCTTCATTTCATTAATACTGAGGTCCCATAAAACTGACGTGAAGAACCAGGCCATCATGGGAAAATAATAATCTCAAATACATATTTAAAGTTGATTTGATTTATACTGACTCTTTTAAATGCACTGTGGGTCTGCCGCCCTGAATCTCAAAGCTACAATGAATACTAACAGTGTGAATTCACAAATATACAAAGAAAACACCAGACTTATTAAATTTATTAATAGAACGATCCGTCTTTTACTCCTAATTATTAGAGAGTATTCTAAAAATTAGGTGTCCTATTATCATCTTATTGTTTGAGAAATATTTAAGAATACCATCAAGACAATTCAAAAGAATACAATATAAATTAGCAGATTGTCAAAAATCTTTTTCAGTAATACCTTGTATAAGTATTTGAGAGACTGAGAAGCCGCAAACTCTTATACTCCAGATAGAATTATGGACAGCCCTTGCTCGTGTGGCTCAATGCATCGAGTGCTATCCTGCAAACCAGAGTTCCTGGTTTGATTCCCAGTTGGGGCATGTGCCGGGGTTGCAGGGCAGCTCCCCAGGTGGGGATGTGTGAGGCAACTACACACTGATGTTTCTCTCCCTCCCCCTCTCTCTAAAAATAAATAAATAAAATCTCTTTTTAAAAAAGAAAGGATGAAGAAACTTACGGAGCATTCATTTAAAATAAATTTAAATTTAAAGTAGAAAATAAGTCACAAAAATAAGTGGATAACAAAATTTCTCAATAACAGTGAGTCACCAAGTTCCTTTTTTAAATAGTTGCTATAAAAAATTTATTAAGAAAACCTAAACACACAAACATGATTAAACACTTTTAAATTGAAGTCATGAAATTTCCTGTGTCCCTTTTACAAAAAGAAAGTTTCAAAAATAAAAGGACAAATTCTAAATATTTCATTGTTTTCTATTACTATTTTAGTATATTATTTATTCAATCGCTTCTTTAGGTTCTCAAGGTGTTCCACATTAACATCTTCTAATGCCACTACCATTGCTTTAGTCAAGGACGGATTAAACGAAATAGTCATTAGACAGCACAAATCTATTAGATCTCGCTGACATTTCTGCAAACCTTCCAGGAATTTCTGATACTGAACAGGTTCTTTTTTTAATTTTTTCATCTCTGGTACTGAAAACCCTATCAAACTAATAAGTATTTCATCTACAAAATCTACATCTAGATATGCAGTACCGTCAGAAATCTTTGCTGCTATATTCCATTTGCCACTGGAACTTGAGAGATTTCCAGTTAAGGTTACAATAAAGGCTTTGACTTTTACTGTTATAACTTTCTTTGGTTTGCTGGCCATTAGAACAGACAAATAGATAAAGGGGGGAGAATACAAATCCATGGTGACAGAAAGATTAGTGCTGTCCTCTGATGATCTTGGAGAACAATGCTGAAAATGGTGGTCACTTTCATTAGAAATTTGTGAATTCTTTTTTGGTACATAATTAACTAGTTTTTCATTTAAAATTTTATTATTTAAGGAATGGATATCTGAACTGCTAATGGTTTGTTTTACCTTATCACTTGGTTCTGAATTCTTCTCTTTATTTGTAAAGTCATGGTACAGGTGTGGATTATCATGAACTGAAAAAACACTACTGTTGTGGTCTGTAGAAGATAAACAACTAAAAGAGTTGTCTTCATTAGTCATCTGTTCAGATAATTTTTTTTTATTCCAATTGTTACCATTTTTGCAAATCACAGAAAAATTATTCAGAACATTAGGCTCATGTGAAGATCTCATTGTATTTTCATCTGTGATTCTGTTCAAAGTCAATGGCTGCAATTCTTTAGTCTCCATTTGTTGTTCCTGGGCAGCTTCTTCTAAAAGCAAGGCCTCTGCCAATGAAAAGTCATCTAATTCCCCATCAGTGAAATGCACAGATTGATTTGGTGGTTTCTCCTTTGGTCTTGGAGAAATAACAAGTCCTGGTTCAAAACCCGACTGCCTTGTGGAAATAGCATTTGAGGAACTACCTGTACTAAAGCATCTTCTTTCCAAGGAGGTGGCATTAACTGCTGCAAGCTCATAATTTTCATCAAGACTTGCCAAGAGTTCTTCATCAGAAGGTCCCAACACAACATCTAGATCATCTGTATTTCTGGGAATGTTTTGGTTAGAATTATTTGGTATGATTGAAACTATAGGATCAAGTTCCCCAATTAATCTTCCAAGTACTTTTTCTTGAGCATATTCCTCTAAAAGAGCATCTACTTCTCCTCCCAACACCTTCACATTTTCTGGTTTCAGTAAGAGAACACCAAGGCGGAAAGAAATGATTCCATAAATCAAAATTTTTGTACCTGGAGGAAGATTATTATGAAGAGCTGGAATAGGCTGATATTCCATTCCCTGCACTTGGACAATTCCATCAGTTAGCTGTAGCATCAACATTCGTGAAGGCTTTGCTTCCCAAGGCTTTTGGGTTACTTGTGTTTCAGCTGTAATTAGCTCATTCATAGTATTCTTTCCTCTCAACTTTTGTATCTGGGAATACGCAGGTTGACTTACATCAACCAATGAATTAATCTGCAGAGCAAAAAATCCATTCAGTTCTCCTTTCGGAACTTCTAAAATGCCATCAGGTAAAAGAGGATGCTCCAAATCTTTCAGATCAGTAAGGAGCCATTGCTCAAAAACTTGTTTATTTATTTGTGCCTGACTCAAAGTAACATTATCATTTTCATCTTGGATCCAATGAATACAAGCTTCCAGCCACATTAGCGGTACTTTTACATGCCAGGTAGCCAAAAGCCAGGTTTCAACTCTTAATGCGATACTAGTTACACTCATTTCTTTTAAATAAAAATTATGTTATCTGTTACCTAAAAACAAAAAACAAAAGAATTAGAATTCAGTACACTTAAATATTGTCTCTATAATCCTGTAGAGTGCATAAAACATGTATAACCACACCCTTTTTATTTTTCTTGATTCAGAATTTAAAAGTCTTTCACTTTCTACATACCCAAATTTAAAATACCACAAGTAAGCAGATGATATAATGAGAAAAGTAAAAGGGCTGAAAGGTAACTCATCCAAATTATAAGCTCTCTGACTTAATATAAATTTCTAACCCAGTTTTTTCATATGACATTTATCTATCTTACATGTTTTTTTGATGATTACATGATTAACATTTGTAAAACATGTCAGACCTATGAAAGACACATAATAAATGATAATTATTATATTAATAACTATATTTTAATTACTTAAAATTTGGTTAAGAAACTACTTGAGTTTGGGTCTTGGAAATAGTCTAAAGTCTAATAAAAGCATCCTCCTAATTATTCAGGCAATAGAAAAAAAGAAACAATATTCACTAAGGTTATTTTCATAACTACAATGCACACTCTTTTAAAACATAGCATCGTATTTCACCATATAGCACTTAGATATGTGATCTAAGAATAAAGTTATAACAACAATAAGTTCTCACCTGATACAAAGCATCTCCTTTACCTAAATAATTTCAATAGTCCTACCAGGTAAATATACTTCTGATTTTCTTGGTATGACAAAACAGTAGCAAAAAAGTAAAGACAAATTAACCCTATGTTCTCATAAGTATATTTTTTCCTTCTACAGCTAAAGATATCTAAGAGTCAGAATTTATGAAAGTTGTAATATGTCCATAAGAAACTCACCATTTGGAACAGAAACATAGGATTTGATGACAGGACTTGGAACTGGTTGTTCAGGGTAGTAGTACTTGTAACATCTACTGCTCAGAAATAGCCCTGGGAAGTAAGACAAGAAGCAACAATGGTTGTAAGATGAAGCTGCAAAAAAAAATCACTGACCTATTTTCAAGAGTGCAAGAGTTTGATAGTTTGGTTTTTCAGGCTCCTATTATCAATCAGGGTAGAGTATAGGTAATATAGTTTTAAAAGTGAGGTTTGGAGTAATATAAACAAAAGCAAGTGACCATGAGAAACTTACACACTTTAGCTTGCTTCCTTGTTTATATAGTACTTACTTCGTGGGCTAGTACGAAAATTAACAGAGATCAGAGAGGGCAGAGGTCAGGGACCAGCCCAGACACAGATATTAGGCAGCTAAGCCAGATGACTTAAGGGGCAAATTCAGGCCATTTAAAATGGCCACTCACCTTCGCAGCCAGAATCACCTGCTATGTGGCAAGTAACAAGGAATCCAGCAGCTGCTATAGGCAGAGAAGCAGACTGCCCAGAAAGTATCCATGGCCCACAAGAGACCAGTGGCTGAAGCAGGCCAAAGCAGCTCAGGCTGAAATTAAACAGTATCGCCTGCAGAGGGAGAAAGAGTTCAAGGCCAAGGAAGCTGGGGCTCTGGGATACCATGGCAGTGGCAGCACTGAGGTAGAGGAGGATAACCAGAAGACAATTCTCCAGACTTTCTGGCAGAACAAGGATGAAGTCCTGGATAACCTTTGGTCTTGCCTACAACTTCAGCCAGAAATCCATGAAAACTACCATATAAATAGGTAAGAGAAGAAAGAAGGACTTGTTCCATAGATTGGCATTTTAGATGCCTTCATGGAATATGAACCATTAGCAAAGTTCAAGCTATTTCTTGTGAAAAGGCATCAAATTATTTCTGTATATGGTAAGCCCCTTCACTTTATAAACAATAGCATAAGTTTTAAACTTAATCCAAAGATTTCAATTTTTACCTTGTATTTCTTAGAAATGTAATTGATATATACATTGTCTGGTTTCTTTAGCTCAAGCAATATATATATATTTAGTACTGACTTTTTCTTTCTTAGGTGTAGTTAAAAAAAGGTTCTGGGTTTTTTTGTTTTTTTTAATAAGGAAAGGAAGTTAAGATCTTTTTTCCCCTAAAGCTTTCTTGAAGGTCAAGAGCTTTATCTATGAAAAAAGTAGTTATTTGTAACCAGTATTAAGCAACAGGAAGCCTTAAAATAATACTTTTTGGCTAAGGGTTCGAACAATGAATAGCACTGTTTGGGCTACTTTTAGTTTCCCTTATGCAAAATTACTAGATGACAACTTAAGAACTTGTTACATGTTATTAGTTAAAAGTGAAAATTCTTTATCATATAAAAAAATTAAAAGAGCTAGAACAGTAAATAATCAGCGGTTCAGAGGACTTCCGCCAAGATGGAGGTATAGGTGGATGTGCTGTGCCTTCTCACACAACCAAGTTTAGGGACAACTAAATATTAGCATCAGAAAACACAACCAGAACACGGAAAATTGAACTTTTCGGAAGTCCGTTAACAACAAATTCTTCAGCCCGACCGGTAAGGGGCGAAACCGGCATCTGGGGAGGGGTTGCACAGGAGGACTCGGTCGGACGGACCCAGGCGCGGAATCCAGACGCACGAATCCAGACGCACGGGTTCTAAACGCAGGATTGGACCTAGTGAGCGACTGCAGAGGAGACAGTGGGGAGGCGGTGCTGCATGTTGACTGCGGTCGCCTATTTGCGAGCGAGCGGACAGGCGAGGGAGTGGGCGGTTGGACCGGGGCCCAGCGTTCCCACGGCATGCGGCAGTAGAGGGCGCCGCCATTTCCCCGCTCTCACGCCTCCACATACAGCGTCACAACCCAGCGACCTGGGAGTCCAAGGCACCGCTTCTCTCACTTAAAGGGCCAGAACAGACCAAAAATGTCGCAAGAAGACCTCAAAGCCCCAGAGATAAATCTAAGCGACGAAGAAATAGCAAAACTCTCAGACGCACAGTTTAAAACACTGGTCATCAGGATCCTCACAGATCTGGTTGATTATAGCCACAAATTAGAGAAACATATGAAAGCTAAACTAATGGAAATGAATGGAATTCCACAGAAAACCAATAGCGATGAAAAGGAAACTGGGACTCAAATCAATGGAGTGGACCAGAAGAAAGCAAATAATGGCCAAACAGAAAAGAATGAAGAAATAAGAATTCAGAAAAATGAGGAGAAGCTTAGGAACCTCCAGGACATCTTTAAACGCTCCAATATCCGAATTATAGGGGTACCAGAAGGGGGAAAAGAACAGCCACCAGTGGAAAACTTATTTGAACAAATAATAAAAGAAAATTTCCCCAATCTGGCAAAGGAAATAGACTTCCAAGAAATCCAAGAAGCTCAGAGAGTACCAAAAAAGTTGGACTCAAGAAGAAACACACCAAGGCACATCATAATTACATTAGCCAAAATTAAAATGAAGGAGAGAATCCTAGAAGCAGCAAGAGCTAAGGGGACAATCACCTACAAAGGAGTCCCCATCAGACTGTCAGCAGATTTCTCCAAAGAGACCTTACAGGCAAGAAGGGGCTGGAAAGAAATATTCCAAATCATGAAATCTAAAGACCTACAACCAAGATTGCTCTATCCAGCAAAACTTTCATTTAGAATGGAAGGACAGATAAGGTGCTTCTCAGATAAGATCAAATTCAAGGAGTTCATCATCACCAAGCCCTTATTCTATGAAATGTTAAAGGGACTTATCTAAGAAAAAGAAGTTAAAGAAACATGAACAGTGAAAGAACAACAAGCTCACAGTGATTAACAACCACACCTAAAATGAAAGCAAACTAAAAGGACAGCTAGATCAGGAGTGGAAACATAGAAATGAAGATCTCAAGGAGGGTTAGCAACAGGGGAGTGGGAGGAGGAGATGGGGGGAGAAGGTACAGAAAATAAGTAGCATAGACAGTAGATAGAAAATAGATGGGGGGGGCAAGAATAGCATGGGAAATATAGAACCTAAAGGACTTGAGACACATGGACATAAACTAAAGGGGGGTAATGGTGGGGATGGGGGGCAGGGGGGAGGGGAATGAAGGGGGGGAATAGAACAACTGTAACAGCATAATCAATTTAAAAAATTTTAAAAAAAAGTAACTAAATAAAATTTAATATTAAAAAAATTAAAAAATTAAAAAAAAGTAAAAAAAAATAATCAGTGGTTCAGAGAACAACCATGGTACCTATTATTTTTCACTTACACACTATTACCATAAACAAGTGGTCACACTATTAATTTAACACATGGTTAAAATGTAAAGTAGTATAGTTGTTGTGAGAATTACATGAACAACATTTTAAAGGAATGGAGGTCATTATAATTACTGAGCTGGTGAATCTTTATATTGAAGAAAATGATGGAGAGTATAGATATATACCACATATATATTTAATGATATATGAAAACTATGTAAAAAATCCAAAGGTAGGAAAAGTCCCTGGCCATTTTGATCAAGTCCCTGGTTTATATTGATGAAAATAAACCATGTCAAGTCAAATCTACATGTCTCTATAACAAAGAAACCAACAATCTCTACACTAAAGCTTTCTGATTTAAATGGGAGTATTTCCTAACTTATTAGGAAATAAGGAAACTAAATAAGGAAACAAAAACCATGTTCTAACTTTTGTGTACAAAAGAAAGGAAAATAAGCATACTCTTATTTCCCTGTACATACATAAAGGACCTTTAGAAGGATATACAGGAAATAACACATTTGGTACATAGCTACACTCAATAAAAAAGAATAAGATCTTTGTGCATCAGTAAATAGGGCCTACATAACATGTATAGAATACACAGTATAGTCCAGAAGTAGGCTATTCACATCAAGTAAAAGCTCAAATCCCTAATGAAACAGCTGACCTAGAGCTATGCCCACCAGAGGATCAGGCTGAAAGCAACTTGAAAACCACACAAAAGAGCAAAATGCATGGGAAAAACTCCTATCCAACATGAGCTCTCAAACTAAAATGATAATATACTCGAGAAAAATTACTGCCATGAGCCACATTAGTATACAAAATAAACAGGAGAATTTTCACTTGTTTAAAATTTTTTTAAATAAAAAATCTTAAATGGTTTTTAAAGACCTCTTTGAACATACTAAATAGACTTTAAAAATTGGGCTAATATCCTTTAAATAAATAATTAAATGATAACAGACATTTATGAAAAGAAGCAATGGGAAATCTTGGAAATAGGAAAGTCTCGCTTGACTGGTGTAGCTCAGTGGATTGAGCGCGAGCCTGCGAATCAAAGGATCACGGTTCGATTCCCAGTCAGGGCATATGCCTGGGTTGCTGGCCAGTTCCCAGTGGGGGATGCACAAGAGGCAACCATACACTGATATTTCTCTCCTCTCCTTCCCTTCCCTTCTAAAGATAAATAAATAAAATCGTAAAAAAAAAAAAGGAAAGTCTCTAAAATTAGAAGTATAAAATATGGGACAAACAACAGAATAAAACAAATGAAGGGAGAACTTGTGCACTGGAAATTAGTCAGAAGAGAGTATAAAGATTAAAAAAATAAGACTTTAAAAAGCTATGTAGGGAAGATAATCACAGTTTTTAATACAGCATTGTCCCAATATACCAAGGTTGTGGGTTGGATCCCAGGTTAGGGAATCAACAATGAATGTGTAAGTAGAAAAACATATCATTGTTTTTCTTTCTCTCCCTCTCTCAAAAATCACTAATAATAAAATAATAATAATGGTTGAAGGTGGTCAAAAAACATAAATTTCCAGTTATAAATACTAAGGATGTAATAATATACATCATGATGAATATAGATAACACTGCTCTATATGTTCAGAAAGTTAAGAGAGTACATCCTAAGAGTACTCATCACAAAGACAATTATTTTTTCTTCTTTTTATTGTACCTATATGAGATGATGGATGTTCACTAAACCTACTGTGATAATCATTTCAAACCATCACTTATACAGTGATGTACAGGGCCCAGCACAAATAACACCCCTTTTTTTATTACAAAATCTTTTATTACAAAATCACAAGCATGTAATTCTGTAACATAACATTATCGCGCTCAAGCACACCATCTGACATTTTAGGTGCAACGTTCAAATTAAAACTATAAATTATTACACCCATAATGACCCTACCAACCACACTTAAGCAGGCCTTACTTCTGTCAGACCCTGTATGTCAATTATTTCTCAATAAAATTGGGGGGGGGGATAAATAAAAGTGAAAATAAAAAATAATATTGAAATTTTCCTGAAAGTCAAGAAAGATAAATTCTCCAGGCTGGAAATCCCCAATACTACTAGGCAGCATTTAAAAAAATCTACAAGTAAACATAGTATGGCAAATAGCAAATGGCAAAACATTAAGGACAGAAGGTAAAAAAAAAATCTTAAGATTCAACAAGCTGGATCTAAAATTTGAGACGGTAAAAATGTAGGAAAAAAAGAATTCAGAGGGAAGTTTAGGTATTCCTGTTTTGTCAAGGAAGACAGAGATTCTGAGTAGGTTTAGAAATTTATAGAAAAAATATAAAATTATATATATAAGGGTAAAACACACATCTTTATAATCCCTCCTGAAACTCCACAGAGAACAGATTTTTAAAAGTCCATAAAATTCTTAGAACAGCCCTGGCCAGTGTGGGTCAGTTGGTTGTGTGTCATCCCACAAACCAGAGGATCACTAGCTTGAGTCCCAGTCAGGGCACGTGCCTGGGTTGCGGGACCCGAGTCGGCAACTGGTCATTGTTTCAATCTCACATGAAAGATGCTTTCCCTCCTCTCCTCTTACCTCCCACTCTAAAGTAAAATTAAAATAAATTAAAAAAAAAACTCTTAAGGACAAAGAAAATGGGAGAGGAAACAGTGGCAACAAATTTTGAAAGCTATAAAGCAGACACCTGAAAGCTGAATTCGAAGCTGGGATTAAGAGTGGCTGATTTAAAATCCAGAACCCATAAAAGGCAATACCATGTATGTTTGGAAGTAAAGGGCACTCTAAAAACATGACTAATTAGGAGACTCTTTAAGACATTAATTAAGACTGTGGCATCCTCAGCCCACATCAGTGACACTGCAAATTCGATCTTCTAAATCAGAGGCTTTTTAGACTGAGGGACACCAGAGCATCGTTGAAGGTGCTATACTGAAACTAGAACAAATTAATTCTTAAACACTAAATGCTGAACACATGCTACTCTCTTCCTCCACAAAACTCCAAGAAATAATAGTGACTAGGCCTACACTCTCCTAGAAGGAGACTAAAAAATCTTTCTCTGGATGATCCTACCACCGTGACCTAGATATATGCACTAACATGAGAGGTTCTCTAATTAAATGGTCTTTCTGAGACCACATCAACAGACTCAACAGTTCCGACCAGCTTTCTTTCTAGTTTCCCACTCTTAATTACAACAAGATATCTGAGAAAAACCTATAAAATAAATCATATCAAAGAGAAAAAAATGCAATGAAGTGACCATGAAGGGAGACAGAAACTTTCAAAAAAGCTATCATTAATATCCTCAGAGAGCAAAGACATCATATTCATGAAGTAAGAATGCTGTAACAAGGAATATTCACAGAACAAAACACCCCCACAAATCTTAGAAATTTAAAACACAATCGCAGAAATGAAAAACAGTAGAATGATGGAAAATAATAAAATCTCTTCGAAAAGTAGAGCAGTACAAAGAAATCAATAGAATGAGGGGGATTAAAGGGGCAATAATCAAAGAAACAAATTCAGGAAAATTTACAACAAAAATGAAAGCTTCCAGATTTAAAGGACCCAACACAATAAATAAAAATATAACAAATCATACCTTTATAAAATTTTAGGAAACAGGAAGAAGATTTTGCAAGCTTCCAGAAAAGGAAAACAAACAACAAATAGGTCAGATTCAGAATACTGGGAATGAAAATGGCTTCAGACTTCTCAATGGAAGCTATAAAGTAAATGAGCAACTCCTTGGAATTTCTGAATGAAAATTATTTCCAACCTATAAATCTCTACCCAGGAAAGTATCAACCAAGAATGACAATGAAATAAAAACATTTTCAGATCAACATTGTACAAAACAATTTTTGTTAATGTAGGGTGTGTTCTAACATAATAGAGGAATAAAATAAGAAAGAGAAGGCATGATACTCTTAACCTTACACAAAAGAGAAGCAAAGCATCACAGTTAAGGGTATTTGCAGGATATAAAGGCAAACAGCCCAGAAGGCCTCAGGAGAAATTATTTTTCCAGAAGATGAAATTGTGTAAAACCCAGGATTTCATGTCTATCTCATTCTTAGTTTATACCTGTTAGCCAGAGCACTGATGTATCTCAATGTACAACAGAAATTTAACTAATGGGAGGAGTTAGGAATTGTACTCAAGAAAAAAATACAAAAACGAGAAAAAAAGAAGAACTCAAAAGAAAACAAAATACTTAACAGGAAAGAAAAGTAATATTTGAGTACTACATGACTTAGTTGCAAACATGTATATAGTAATATACATATACACTCTGAATACTAATCTGGCAAAAACTTTATAATGCAGCTATAAAGAGATAAAATAAGATCAACAAATGGTATGAGGGTGAAGGTGGGAGGGGTAGAAGGATGGGGGAAAAGAGCTTAATCCTCATCTCTGTAGTGAAAGTCAACAGACTAATGCCTAATACTGAAATATCAAATATCAATATTTGCATTGCTTCCAGAGCTATAGAAGTAAATACAAAAAAAGACTGGCAACAAAAGTTGAAAGTGGTTGCCTCTGGGAAAAAGGGACAAAGGATAAGGGCACAGGGTTGCTATTTTTCAAAACTATTCTTTAAAGTTTGATATTTTAAATGATACATATAAAATTTTATTTTCTTTGATTTCCTATGTTCCACTGACTTCTTTGTACTGGTGTTTAATTTTGGGAGGAGATTTTTCTTATTACCTTTCACATGCTCTACTGAGTTTTTCATTTCTTCTGCTAGCAATGAACAAAATAGTACAATAGTATTTATGTTTAAAATTTAAAGGTATAAAAGACAAAATGCTTTCCCCTTAAGATCAGGAATAAGGCAAAAATGTCCACTCTCAACATTTCAACATTGTACTGGAGGACTGTGTCAGTGCAATAAGACAACAAAAAAATTAAAAGCATACAAATTAAAATAGAAAAAAACAGCATTAAGAAAGACACATAGACCAATGGAACAGAATAGAGTCCAAAAATAAACCTTCATATGTGGGCCAGGTCCCTTTCCTTCTCCCTAAAAATAAATAAATAAAATCTTAAAAATAAATAAATAAATAAAATGAGCAAAAGATTGGAATAGATATCTCACCAAAGATATACAGATGGTAAGTAAACACATTAAAAGATGCTTGATGTGCTTAGACATTAGGAAAATGCAAAATTCAAAGCACAATTTGAACTATGTGTCTATTATAGATAAAATAAAAAGTAACTGACAACACCAAGTACTGGAATTCTCATGTTTACTAGTGGGAATGGAAAATGGCAGAGTCACTTTGGAAAACAATTTAGCAAAACAATATCACAGCGGCTTAGAAAAACAGATCAGCATTTTCTCAGAAAGTTAAATATGCACCTATACAATACAACCGAGTAATCATATTACTAGATATTTACTCAAGAAAAATAAAAATTCACAGTCATTAAAAACCTGTATATAAATGTTTATAGCACCTTTATTCATAACCACCAAACCTGGAAACAACCCATATCTCTTTCAACTGGTGAATGAATAAACAAATTGCACTACAGCATTGTAATGAAATATCATGCATAATTGATATGAATAAACTAATAGATGCAATAACATGAAGGAATGTCGCTATAGACTGTGCCCCCCCCTCCAAATTTATATGTTAAAATCCTAATGCCCAATGTGATGGTATTAAGAGGTGGGGTCTTCTGGGCATGATAAACCATGAGGGTGGAACTCTCATGAAAGAGCTATGAACTCATGTAAAACAGAACCCCTACTTAACATAACTACCTTGCTCTTTCTACCACGTGAGGTTACAGTAAAAAGATGGTCATCCACAAACCAGAAAATATGTCCTCACCAGACACCCACCAAATCTGCCATTGCCTTGATCTTAGACTTCCCGGCCTCCAGAGAAATAAATCTGTCATTTATGTCACCCAGTTTATGGTATTTTGTTAGAGTAACCCAAATAGACTAAAACAATGTCAAATGTGGTATGCCAGGTGAAAGAAGCCAGACAGACTATATAACGTATTTTGCTGTCTATAATGGGTATTTTTTTTGCTCAAATTTTTGAGGGGAAAATAAGGATGCACATTATACAAGGGTAATACTAATTCAGTATCTATATGTTTTTAATTTTTATTTATGCTTAGGCACTAGAAGTATAACTGTAGAAAGCAATAATTATATCAGTATGCAAAATAATACCCTGGAATATAATAATCAATCTTGTTTCTAAATATAAATAAATAAAAATCAAAATGGAAGATTTTTTTCCTGAAAATTTGGGTCAAAAATGTGGGTATGCATTACACACAGCAAACTACATTAATGGTGATGTGATATAACCGTATGCTTGCCACAACTCATAGAACTACACACCAAAAAACTATGAATTTTACTTCAATAAAAGCTGAAGACAAACACCAAAAGAACCGAAATATCCCAACCACCTTTCAAACTTGCTGAAGAAAAGATAGAAAAAAGAAAACAATCCAACAGAAGACACAAAAGGAGTGGGCAAGTACAATATACAGAAACTAAATAAGATGGTAGAAATAAGTCTAAAAATGTTACCAATCATGATGAACATAGATCAAATCACCTGTTAAAAGATCCTCTCAAACTGAATAAATCAAATTCAGCTGTATGCTTAAAAGACCTAAAACAAAGTAACAAAATATGAATTTAATTAAAATAAAGGTAAGTTAAAACCACCAAGCACAATTTCATAAAAGCAGAGCTTAGTAACATCTAGACTGAAATAACTATACTTATATAACCTAAGATTCCAAAGTACTGTTTTTTTTAACTCAAAAATTATACCCGATCCATGGCTCTTAGGTGAGCTCATTTAGTAAGTTACCTATTTCCTCCACTAAAATGTAAAAAACACAGTACTGGCAAATGGCCTTAGTATAATTTCCACAGGTGTAGTAATGTGATGACAGTAAGTAAACAGAAGTCAGGGAAAAATGTAGTTTGAGTAGTTAAAAACTGTTTTTAAGAGAAGTATCAAGTATAAAAATCACAATAACAATTTAGTGGTTTGCAAAGTGTTTTATACTATAAATAACTCTGGGTACAGTATACACCCCTAAATTACAAGCAACCATATAACACAAATGCTATTTTCTATCTGAGTCTATTAAATACTAGGAGATAATACTGTTGATACTTTTAGGACCAGGTAAAAAACAGTAAGAAAGGAAGAAAGATTAGTTGTGAATTGAAAAGGTCAAGGCTAGACAGAAAATTAAATGAACAAGGATGAATTTCAGATATTAAACCTAAAATCCCAGCAGGTACAACTATATAAACAGAGAATTAAAGACAAGAGTTTGCTGAAAATAAAAATTAAAAACTCTTACTTGTAAAACTTTCAACTTTTTGCAAAATACTTTTACATCTGCAGTTATAACCTAAATTTCAAAATAACAACTTACAGTAGGTAGATATTTTCATCTATTTGAGAATGAAATTGAGGCATAAAGATTAAGATATAAAGATCGTATCTAGTAGAAGACCTAGAAATAGAACATAAATTCTGCTAATCTCCATTCCTATTTTTTCTAGACCCTGTTGACTTAAGTGGAAAAAGAATATAGTAGTATCACCAGTTCCCTTTTATATATAAAACCTACTTACATGTAAAACTTACTCATACACGGCTATTCTATGAGTACACTATTAAAATAAACAGACTTCCAGATCTCATTTAAATAATAAGCTCACTTAGTGCATTCCAAATTATTTCATTTACAAAATCAAGTGAAAGAAAAATTCAACATCACCTATTGCATTTTCTTTTTAGATTTTATTTATTTATCTTTAGAGGAGAGGGGAAGGGGAGAGAGGGAGAGAGAAATGCCAATGTATGGTTGCCTCTTGTGCACCCCCTTGCTGGGAACTGGCCTACAACCCAGGCATGTGCCCTGACTGGGAATAGAACCTCCATCCTCTGGTTCGCAGGCCAGTGGCGCTCAACTCACTGAGCTACACCAGCCAGGGCTGCATCTGTCTTTATGACAGCTTCAAAACAATAATGTCATGGTTAAGTAATACTTTTCCTTCATTGTAACTCTACAAAAACACATTTTTAAAATTTCAAAAATGTAACATATTTTAAAGCTTATGGATGCATTTATTTTTTAATATCTCAAACATGCACTTATTAGTGCTGTTATCATGGCAAGTAACAAAATTTTCAAAAGACAGTTGAGACAAAAATCTGAGAAACACTGCTCAACTAAACAGTATCTAAATTGTTCTATTAATGTGTGGCAGTACTAATTTATAATTCACTCCAAGTACTACTCTCTAGAGTTTGAATCTCCACTTTTGAAGCTAACTACCTCCTATAATTTTATAAAAATATTATCAAAACTAGACAAAAAATTGCAATGATTAAAACCCCAAAAGATAACCAAACCTTTAAAAAAATGGGTTAAGAGATATTTAACATTGTGATATTAACTCAAATACAGCTAACATAAAATGTTTTACCAAAAAGTCAAGAACTTTGGGGGAAAAACTGCTAAAAGCACATTTGTTACACAGAATTCTTCATTTAACAACAAAGTAGAAGGTATATTGATCTCCCTGCAACTGCATGTAATAACAGATGTAATAAAAAAATTCTATGTATAATAGCATAAATTTTCCTAAATATTTCTATTGTACTATTTCCTAAATAATCCTATGTACAACAAAATTATTTTTCATAGGTTACAAAGATTTATTAAAATGTTTAATCAAATGGAAAAGGTATTATCATGTAGAATCTATATTATAATGTTTAGACTGGGTTTCAATAACTGAACCCCTTAATAATTTATTAATTCTATTACTTGCATCTTCTCCTTCAGAGAATTCCTAAGGTTTTCGTTCCTTCCTGTCTCAAGAAATTGAGTAACCATAGTTACTGCAGGTAGAAGCAACTCAGAGAGGAGATGTTAGCTAGGGCAGCACGGCCTCCCATCTGCTCATACACACAAAAACAGCCCCTAATCCTCAAAAGTATATGCTTTTTAAATTGTACTTTAAGAAACGTTCATACCATATGATCCACTTTTTTTACTCTCCAAAATTAATCTTAAGGAAACAATCAGAAATGTAGACAAAAATTTATGTGCCAGAGTATTTATCATTGTTTTTGTAGTGTGGAAAAAAAGAAAACAGAAACGATCTACGGACTGGAGGGTAATAGCATCTTAAAAAAAACATTTTTAAGGACTATTCAGTGACATGTTCATATTTTATTGTTACAAAAAAGAGCAGATATAAAACTACATATATCATCATCCCCACTACTTTTATAATCAATGAAAAAAGTTTTAACAAACTGACATTTTATGCATAGTAAACTTGATAATCTACATTCTAGATCTTGACTGCAGGAACTGAGCACAAAGAAAATAGAATAGGAAAAGCCTATCACTCATCACTAAGACTTAAGCATATTTAACTTATAAATTAATTTTCAGGCAGCCTCACATATTTCTTTTTTTATTTTATTATTTTATTTTATTATAAGAAAACCAATCAGATAGTATTCTCTCCCTTGTACTTTCTCCAAGGAGAAAGAAGAACAATCATCAATGGCAAATGGCAGTTACCAAAGCAACACTAAGAACCAGCTTCACGCTCAAGAGTACACTCCATTTCCTCCTCATGGTTTCAGGTACTCTACACGTTCAGAGAAAGTTCTCTAGTAACAAACTATAGAGATGATCCCTGAAAGTATAGTCTTATATTTCAATTTTTGATAAATACAAAAAAGAGGCAGACATACCATCCTTCTGGGTATTGTATAATGCATTCAACCAGTAACTGAAACTTATAAGTAATAACAAATAATTACATCATAATCACTCCATGTTTCCTCTTTCTGCATCTACAAAGTAAAGGTAAGTCATTTGGAATGACTTCAAAGTAATCCCAAAATTTTGAGAAGGTACTCTCTGAAAATTAGGGGGGAAATTATATGTAATGCCTGAAATCAGAAAGAAGTAATCAGTGAGGCTATCTGTGGATCTTCCATAACCTAATGTAAGACAAAAAACAGAAAGAGAAGAGGTTTAGGAGTTTGAAACCCAACTCTGCTATGTGACCTCAGATAGGTTCTTAATTTCTGCATCCATAAAAAAAAAAGATAACCACAGCATACCGACAGAACTGTAATAAGCATTAAATTGCTAGTACCACATACCAGATCTGGTACGTGGTAGGGAATTCAGGAAATGTTAGCTACATTTTAAAAAACCATCCAGCCGGACAGTGTGCCATCTCAATTACATTAGCTTATCTAAAATAAATCCCACCTGGCTGGTGTGTGGCTCAGTGGATTGAGTGCTGGCAGCAAACCAAAGGGTCGCAGGTTTGATTCCCAGTCAAGACATATGCCTGGGTTGCTGGCAAGATGCCCAGGGGGGGGTGCTCAGGAGGCAACCACACATTGCCCTTTCTCTCCCTCTCTTCCCCACTCTCTAAAAACTAATAAAATCTTTTAAAAAATGAAATCTCAAACCTAAATAATACTAGCTCTGAATTCACTTGGAGTGCAAAATGATCATACAATTTCACAAAACAGGAACCACTGAATGCATCAGTCAAGTTGGCAAGTCCATGAATGGGCATAGGTATAATATAGTTTGGCTGAAAACACTAAAGTATGAAAGGATGATGAAAAGACAGACTTTTCCTATAATTTAAACACTAAACTTAAAAAGTAAATTGTAAAAGGTAATAAAAAAAAAGCAACCAATAATGGCATCTGCAAAAGGTAACAGCTTTTACCAGTTAGAGTCCAGTCAGAAGACAGTAAAATTTGGACGAAGGAGCTCCTGGATAGGGCTGGCTTACTTTGCACTGCTGTTCATCACTGATCACAGAAAATGATGGCTGCAATAAAAATAACTAGTTTGAAAAAAAACATCATTAACTAGTACAGTATCCCTATATATGCCTCTTAGTGTTAGTGCATTGACCTAAGTTTTAAATGACAGTTTCAATTAAATGTTGCCAATCCTAACTGGCAGATTAAATCTCTACAATCCAAGTTTTCCCGCCCCCAAATATGCTTATCGATTCTTGGTTGAACACTAACCATACGCCACAGAACCAAAGCGTGAGTTAAGTTTTACCTCTCAACAAGACTTATAATGCACTCTTCAGGGTGGGAACAATGTTAGAAAAACTGGATTAACACTTAGAGATCTTAAACTCCACAATCTCAGACACTATGCTCTAACAGTATTTGTTAACTACCCTTCTAGCCAGTAAATGGTGCTTCATGAAGCGCTCAGTTCTTCCTAATTAGGCAAGTAAAAGTGAAAGGATAGAGGAAGTCATAGCCATTTTAAAAAGATGCTGCTTACATCTATTTTGCAAATTATTCAAGAGGGAAATCAAGTTCCAATGTAATAAATCAGCACAAATTTACCATTAAAAATATATACATATATATGTGTATTCTGCTAATAGTGGATTTAGCTTTACGTGTAAAGTACATCTTTAACCTTCAACATGAGATTGGGGCGGTGGAGGAAAACTGGAGAGTTGAAGGATCATGATGCGAAAACTGGGTACAAATCGAGTCTGGCGATTTCCCGGGATTGTCAGGATTCGGAACGATCTTAACAAAAGAAATCATCAAAACTTAGTACAGGGCCTTAAGAACACCAGACACAAAGCAAGTACTGTAATCTGAATACCGTAAAATGGTAACATCGGAGGGCAAGGTTTTTGATGTTTTGATCACTGTCGCATACCCTGACATACGGTAGGCTTTTTAAAGAGGTGAAAACAGAACGCGGGTACCTAAACGTATTTTGATGCTTGCATTCATTTGGGATGAATGTAATACTACTTCCAGGAATTTTTCAAGTAAAACGCAAAGACGACACTACAAAATACTCGCAGCACAGGCCCCATCAACAAAAAGAAAAAGAGAAAAGAGAAAGAATGAAATTTCTCTTCATAACAGAGAGAGAGCCCTGTAGAGAAGCCTGGAGTTTCCCGGGCGTGGTGGCTCAAGGTAGGAACCAAAGGGACAAGTTCTCCGAAACTCCACGGCTCACCGCCACAACCCTGCAGCGTCTGTCGGGAACCGGCCAGTACCAATGGCCAGCTGCGCCCCCCGCCCGGGCCACGCCTGACGGGCGCTGCGGCCCGTTACAAATAGCGGGTTTCCACGACCAGGGCCGGGCTGGTGGGCAGGCTGCACTTACCGACCCGCAGCTCGCCGCGCAGCAAGGCGGGAGTGCGGTACGGGGAGGAAGGGAGACCCGAGTGTGGTCTGTGGAGGCGAGGGAATTCGTTCGGGCCTAGCACCGACCTGGGAATCCCGCCTTCCCCTCGTGCAACAGCAGTTCGTGAGCCGTGCGACTCTGAATACAGGAACCAAGCCGCCGCGCGACCTAACCCTATTTTGCCTCTTCCCGCCCGACTACCGTCGCGCTAAAGCCCCTCCTCCAAACCCAAAGGATTCCACCAGGCCCAGCAAACGCTGCTTCCCCGCCCCCTCCCAGTGCCAGTGAACGAGACACCTTTAGTTCTCGCGAGAGGCTCCCCCCCCCCCCCCCCGCTAGTGAATGCGCGGACTGGAGAGGAGGGTGCTCCAGGCGAAAGTGCTGCGGACGCCATTATCTTCTGTTTCTCGGCTGCACCAACCTCGACGTCTGGCTTACGTTCCGCTCGTTTACGGCCTGTAAGTAATTGGGGTTATTGGGACTTCGGTATTACGGACGCAGGAAAGGGATGGGCCTCCCTAAGGGCTGCGTTGACTTTTTCTAAGTCTGTTTTTTCTCCGGCCTTCAGCGGCCTCGCAGCCTAAAGGGAGGCGCCGGAGGGAGGCGGGGTGTCGCCCCCTCCGGCACATTGATTGAGGCGGCTTTAGACCAATTGCTGCGCCCTGGCGCCACGGCTGAAGCCTTAGCAGCCAATCGGGTACGACGGCGGGGTAGCAGAGCGCGGGAGGCGGGGGAGAGCGGCGGGGCCCTGGGCTCGTTCCCTATCTGTGACCGGTTGAGGTGGCGCGGCGGCATAGGGAAGGCGGCCTCGCGCGGTGAGGAGCGGGGCTAGGCAAACGGCGCGAGAGTGAGAGTCGGAGACGAATTTTGTCACTTGAGGGAGGCGTTTGAGGGCTGCTTGGTTGGCTGAGTCTCAGCGAGGGAACGTTGCCCGGTTCCCCTCCCCCCACCTCCGCCATTTCCCTGAGCGTAATCCGCAGTCCTCGTTGTGGTACTAGAGGCTTTGGGACATTGCGAGGCAAGTGCCTGTTGGGTGAACTATAGTTTTCAGTCTTGGAGACTAGGTTTTTGGGGGGAGAGGTGGCGGGAGGCCTGCGAGCCGGACCCCGGGGCGGTAGAGGACGCCGTCTTTTGTGTGGGTCCCGCCTCACTTTCGCTGACCCGGCTGGGGTTTGGAGCTAGAGAGGTCGAACGGTCGAGGCCGTCTCCGTTGCTTTGTCTCTCTCGCGGAGGGGGAGGGTGCGGGGGGGGTGAGATCTCGAGACCGCGTGGTGGGTGGGGGAGGGGGTCGGCTCCCGGCTCCGCCTAGTAGCACGTAGTCGCCATTACACGGGCCGCCATTTCCTGTCGGATCCAGGAGAGTAGCGGCGCTTCGGCTCTCGCCGGTGACTTTTTCAACTCGCGTTACTCGGCTCTGGCGGATTCTGGTATCGCGCGTCGGGGAGGGAAAGGCCTGTTGCCTCGGCTTGTCGCGCGCATACTTGCGAGTTTTGCGTTCTGGGGAATGGTGATAGGACTGCAGCGACATTTTTTTCCTTACAAACAGACCCTCTTGTCTTTAAATTTCTTTATCCAAGTATTCTGCTACACCTCAGTATTTGAGCTATGGGCTTGAAGGAGAGTGTTTCAGTTAGTCGTTGGAAAAGTGGTTTACGACAAACTTCAAGGAAGAATGGAAGGCATAAATGTCCGCCCACCCCCTTTTTTTTATTAGTCTCTCTGGCTATTTCCTCCGCTTTTTTTTTTTTTTTTTTAAACCAGGGGCCACATGCCTTCACTTTCTGCCAGTACTGAAAGGGACTCTTCGCAGTCCTATGACCATTCTGGTTGTAAAGGTGTAGTTAAGTTATGCCCTTTTTAATCTAGTGTAAAAGATCTTGTTAGTGTTCAAGGGTTCCATTAATTCTTGAATAGTCGACTACTACTGGCAGTTTAGGTTCGCTCTTAAATGAGGTTCTGAGATTTACTCCTTCAGCAGATTGACTTGACTGTTGTTGAACATGGCTTGAATTTGCCTTTATATTTGGAAACTTTAGCGGTTTTAGAAAACAACATTTAAAGTTTCAATAGCAAGAAACCCCCAATTTAAGTTTTAATATAAAAATAGTTTTATATTTTTGTATAAGCTAAACTTGGGGAGAATTGAGGTTCAGGGGTGGTTGTGCCTTTGGACTTGTATTTATTGTCTAAAATAACTAGCTTCTGTGGTGGGACTAGTTGGCTTCGGTTCTTTACCCAAAAAAATAATCGATAGGGTTGTTTTGGATTTTTAAGGCAATCATTTTGAAGTTTTTAAAACCCTAAAATGAAGAAACAAGTTTTAGAACTAGCTCTTTAGTTTGTTGTGTTTGTAAGTATCTAGTAATTAGCAACCCAAAGGCAAAACTGTTTTATGTTGGTTTTTTAGGCTACTACAGCTCTAGGGTGTCAGTTGGTCCCGCCCAGAACACTTCAGTTCTTCTCTGCAAGGATATATAATTGGTACGTTCCAGAAGCAGAGTTGTTTCTTTGCTTTTTTTAATCTTTAGCAATATGGTCGGCTTATTTTCCAGTAAGTCAGATGTACTAGCCTTTTTATTTATTTATTTTTAACAGATTGGTGTTCCATATAATCCAAGAAAATGGAAACTGAACAGCCAGAGGAAACCTTCCCCAACACTGAAACCAATGGTGAATTTGGTAAGAGGACATTTCTGTTAATTTTGTTGTTAATGACTGTGTGTGTGGTTGGAAATTGCTGTGAGTTAATTCTCGGCTTATATTTATAAAGTTAAAAGTAACCCTTGCCATAGGTAGGTAAGTAAACTAAGAACCAATACAAAAAGTTTTTTCTTGCATTTTGATGTTTCTGATCACTTGAAGTATTTTGTCACTATCATGTTTAAGAAATGTTATGAAAGAGGGAACATGGTTTGATCCATATTAAACGTCCAAGAATATGAATGCCTTTAGGGCTTTTTAAAAACTAACTTGGCAATTAGCAACAAATCTCTTCAAACAGAATATAGTTGCTTTCTCTAATTTAAACTGTTAATTACATTAAAATTTAAATACAATTAAAGATGGCTTTTCTTGAAGATGCTGGTGCTTTCTGTGAAATTTGAACTATTAATTTCTAGGTAAACGCCCTGCAGAAGACATGGAAGAGGAACAAGCTTTTAAAAGGTCTAGAAACACTGATGAGATGGTTGAATTGCGCATTCTGCTGCAGAGCAAGGTATTAATTTTATCCTTGAAAATTTGAAAATGGGTCTAACTCAAGTAGAAATTAAGATAACTTCTGGTTAGGCCCCCTGGGAAGCCTTCAAAGGCTTAAAGATTGAACAATTTTAAAGATGTGTATGACTTGGAGGCTTGGGAGGGGTTTGGTTTGGTTTGGTTTTTATGTTTTGGCTAACAATTAAAATGAAATCTCAATATATTGAGCCACTTACAGGTAAAACCAGGAGAAGGATGTAGGTGATTCTTACAGCATAAATGGATTTTGATTACAGTATAAATTTATTAGAAAATGGCCATTTACTAAGTAATACCAAGGCACAATGTGGAAGTAACTTTTTAAATTGTTTTATAGATGGGTACTGTACAACTAATAAGTGCTTAAGTTTTATATTCAGTGTATTCTTACATTCTGAATATTCCAAAGCTCTGTCTTTGGTTATTAGAACCGAAAAAGCACATTAGATACTTGGTATTTTTTAGTTTTTAACTTGATTCTGATATCCCCAAATAAATTTCCAGCTCTGTAACAGAAAAAGAGGATGGGGGGGTTGGTCTTGAGAGCGCAAGAAAGGAAGGGAGAAAATTAATTCATTTTTATCTTCTCTAGAATGCGGGGGCAGTGATTGGAAAAGGAGGCAAGAATATTAAGGCTCTGCGTACAGACGTAAGTATTAAAGAGTTTAAACTACATAAGCATCTTCAGTTTGTAGAAATTTAAGGACTTGCACCATAGAAATCGTTTAATAGTCTAGCTACCAGCCATTTGTAATCATTGATTGCACAGATAATTTCAAGGTTGCCGTTCCTGGTTTAACAGTTTGTGTTGGGTGGGGGTAATCTGTATTAAACCTCTTCACTTTCCTAATAACTTTCCACCAAATTATTCACTTCAAGCAAGGTAACATCTTAATTAGAAATAACAACGACAGTGTAAAAACCCTTAATTGCACCATTTCCCGTGTGTGAATCAATTAGTGTTACTGAAAACCATTGCAGGTGGCTGATTAAACTCAAATTTTTATTTCCTTTTTTTAATGGTCCATCTGTTAACAGCTTGCACATGGAACACAAAATAATGTTAAGCTTGCATGATGTAAATATGGGTGAAGAAAAGAATAAGCACTTAATCTTTAAGATTGGGAAGCCTTTTGTCAATGCCAGTGATTTGTTTGAGTCTTCGTATTTTATAGTGGGTTGACTCTTGTGATTAGACACATTAAATGTTGGTATCACCAGAAGTGCGCATATTTATAGGGCTTGGCTACACCTAAATTCCTTTTAAATTTTTTCTCATAGTGAACACGCTCTTAATGTTTTTCTTGCTAAAATTGAGGCAAATAATAACTTTGTGTTAAATACTTATTTGGTAGTATTTCATTTCTCTCTTGGTTGCAGATCTTTGTGTGTTCCTCTTGATTACTGTAAACTGAACTTGAAAATTCATTTAAAAATTTGCAAACTTGCCTATTAGGATCTAGGGATGTGTTTTAAATCTCCAGGAAACCAACTAGTCTTTTTAGGGTTTTTGGTTATGTGGGAATTTTTGTTTTGTCTTTTATAAACCTCTCTCCTCTCAATCCAGATGTTCCATATAGTTATCTGGGTTATTAATTTCCCCATTTCCTCAAGAGCTTCAGTAAACTGAGTCATGACAGGTTTTGTGTCTACCCTCATGAGCCAGCCTGCTACTGAAACATCGTTTGTTTTTTTTTTGTTTTTGTTTTTTTTTTAATAGCTAGTACCATCATTTAAGGTCCTTAAATGTTAAGCCACAGTCAGATATAGAGAAGTCCATTATTGTGTTAGTCTTCAGAGCAACTTAAACTTGTTTCATTGAGAGTATGAGTATAGTTTGTATTAAATTAAAATTTATTGCTTTTCCCCCTTTTCCCTCTCCTTGTTTTTTTGGCCATATATCTCCGTTGCCCATGTACTGGATCGACTTACCCCTGCGTTGCCCACCATGACGTTGGCCCATCCGCCCCTGAACGCCCATGTGAAAACCCTGGTTGGCTATGCCCAAAAATGTGCTCGTTGCCAAACGGGTACCATACTTGACAACTTCTGATTGAATGCCCATGCCCAATGCCAACATCCACGAACGCCAATGACCAATGCAGTACAATGCCAGTGTTTCAGTCCCAGACAGCAGTGGCCCCGAGCGGTATGTCCCAACAGTTTATGCCTCACTGCCTGATTAGAAAGAGAGAAATGTATTTTATTACCTGCCTTTTATATAATTAAATAGTATCCCCTTTAGACGGTGTATTGTTTTTCAAGTTTCTGTCTTATTTTCCCCATTAAGTCTTTTTGTCACTGAACTTTTACCGTGAGTTGCCCACCCAAACGGTCCACTAATTTTATTTCGATGGAAGGAGCACAGCTTCAAGTGTTGCATATTTGCTGCATTGTAAATCAAATTGTTACCAAAATAGTCTCTCGCTCTGTCTTTGTGGCCCACCTTGCTTCCCAACATTGCCTGTTCATAATTTTTTCTGATGAAATGCTAACTCTGGTTCACTTTCCTTCACTTCTCATTTGTATTGTCTTTGTTTTGTCTTGCATTTGTATTTGTTTTCTTGCAGAGCCCATTAGTGATCTAATTTCTAACTGGTATCCATAACCTTACTCCAAATACAATGTTCACCACTTGCATATTCCCCCACTTTGCCTAAGAGAAGGTGTGCCAGTTTTACCCATATAACGGCAAGGGTATCCTTGATTAACTTAGTGGTGGCGGGGAACATAAATATTCAACTCTGCTTCAGTTCTGGTCAATTTATTGCCCACTTAATCTGAGCCCTTCCAAGAGCCCATTCTCTCTGTCTCTCTGCAAGTCTCCTAATACTGTTACCATGTCTGTATTGGGCATAAAACAAAAAAATGCATGTGTTAAATCTATACATAGGCTACTTTAAATGGGGAGTATTAAAAATTGTATGTTACTTCTCTGTAAAAAGTTTGTATGACTAGTGATAAACACAAAACTCATTTTTCTTTTTCATCTTTTTTGTACTATCTGGTATTTGTGATGTTTGACAGCATATTGAGTATCAGTGCTGATATTGAAACAATTGGAGAAATTCTGAAGAAAATCATCCCTACCTTGGAAGAGGTAGGCTCTTTTTTTTTAATGTATTTGTCAATTGATGGGGAGGGTGCTTAAAGTATGTTTTATTGGGGCATAATGGGGGAGGTAAAGAGACAGTGGGTAAAGTAGTTTATAGCAGCAGCATTGTACAACCTGCTCCATAGAACGCAGGGTTACTGTGATCACGATTTATTTTAAAATGCAGTCTGGCTTCTGGGGTAAATAGGAGCTATTTGTGGTTGTGTACTTTCATGGGTTTAGCGTAGATTTTATGGGTTTCAGTTTCATAGAAGTTTTTTTGTTTTTTAATTGGTTATAGGAATATGTTGGGAAAGGATTGTATTTTAAAAGTTTGAGGGTATTTTTAATTGTGTAATTATTAAGAATGTAAGAAAAACATTGTGTGTTTTTAGTGTAGATTAGCAGTTTCTCATTATTTAATGATGTAGATGTGAAATGTGTTGTAGTAGCTTTACCAATATATGCGACAATAGCCTGATCACACTAGACATTTAACCTATTACTCTTATTTTTCTACTTTCAGGGCCTGCAGTTGCCATCACCCACTGCAACCAGCCAGCTCCCGCTCGAATCTGATGCTGTGGAATGCTTAAATGTATGTCATAGTGCCATTGAACCCCACTGAAGTATGGAGCCTGGCCCATAGGATCAATTTTATTTTTAACATGGTGTGCTTTTCCCGTCTCTATAGAAAAAGGCTTGAAAACATGATAAATGAATGGTCTTACAACTCACTGTTGACCCTGCTCCATGCTGCAGTGGGAATTAACTACATTTGCAAAGTGCTTTGCAGTCATTTATATTATGGTGTTATTTGAATGTTAATAATAATATTGTGGTAACAGCGACATGCTAAATGGCTGCAGTGTGGGTATGGTGTTGCAGGACCTGAAAATAAAATAGTTTTTTAAGGTGCAGAATGTCCTTTTTGGGCCTGGCTATTGAGGATAATAAGCACATAACTGGTAAAGTTATTGAAATAAAAATTCAGGTTGCTCACTGCAACAGTATGTTACGCTTATAGCAGATAAGTGTGCATTATTTGGGGGATCTTTAATTTGGAACTAAAATTTTATAACTCTCCCTCTGCAGTACCAACACTATAAAGGAAGCGACTTTGACTGCGAATTGAGACTGTTGATTCATCAGAGTCTGGCAGGAGGAATTATTGGGGTCAAAGGTGCTAAAATCAAAGAACTTAGAGAGGTAAAGGCACCGTTTTATTTTCTCCTGTTAACATTACTGGAAAATAGTTTTTTCACATAGACTTAGTTCAGTGGATTTCTCTCACCCTTTTGAGTTCGTTGTCAATTCTTATTTAATTTGCTATCAAAACACCACAAGGCCTGACTCACGTTATTTTGCCAAAAATTTTTATGCTAATGAAAAGTCCTGGAGTTATTAATAGGATTGGGGGTGGGTGGGCAGGTTTACGTAGCAATTGTGTTTCTGAACCTTCCCAGGTTTCCTAGCTTTGTTAGTGCACTTTTTTCTTTTGATTATTAATGCCTTTTTTTTTTTTTTTTACTCACAGAACACTCAGACAACTATCAAGCTTTTCCAGGAATGCTGTCCTCATTCCACAGACAGAGTTGTGCTTATTGGAGGAAAACCTGATAGGGTTGTAGAGTGCATAAAGATCATCCTTGATCTCATATCAGAGGTACCTTTGGAATATACGTTCCACTTAATGCAACACGTAGATGTCGAAAGTACTTTCAGCAATTTTCCCTAGCAGTTCTTTATTATCTGGCTTGAGTTATCACTCTAATTTAGAAATAAAATTGGGAGAGTATAAGAATGATCATTTGATTGCTGATGAGGTCTTTATAGCCTTTAGTCCTTCAAAGGAAGTTTCTATAGTATTGCATTGCACAGGTTCCCAAATTATAGCCTCATTGTGGGTTATAGGCTCACCAAAGATAGTTACCCTTAATCCCTCAGAATGGTAACTACTTTATAGACTCCACTGTGAAATGTAAAAGGTGTTTGTAAGATGCCTAAGATTAGGATAAAAATAGTAAGCTGCTAATTTTTCCCCTCACAAGCAGTAATGCTCAATTTTTGTTTGGACTCACATGTTGCTCCCCATCCTTTCCTTCCTATTCTATCTTTACTATTTTCTCATTCTGTCTAAAGTGCTTTTTAGGAGGGGACTTTAGGTATTTTGTGTAAAAAAAAAAAAAAAAGTGTTGAACCAAGGAAGGCTGTTGCCTTTGGTCTGTTAATACAGTTTGTTTTTGTTTCAGTCTCCCATCAAAGGCCGTGCACAGCCTTATGATCCCAACTTTTACGACGAAACCTATGATTATGGTGGCTTTACAATGATGTTCGATGACCGCCGTGGACGTCCTGTGGGATTTCCCATGCGGGGAAGAGGTGGTTTTGACAGAATGCCTCCTGGTCGGGGTGGGCGTCCGATGCCTCCATCTAGAAGAGATTACGATGATATGAGCCCTCGGCGAGGACCTCCTCCACCCCCTCCTGGTAGAGGTGGCCGGGGTGGTAGCAGAGCTCGGAATCTTCCTCTTCCTCCACCACCACCACCTAGAGGAGGGTAAGTTATTTTCATCTACATATTAATATATAGGAGGCTGCACTTCAGCAAGGTCGGTAGGGTAGATTTTTATTTGATGTGTGTGGTATTACAACCAGTACTATTTTTGCAGAGATCTAATGGCCTATGACAGAAGAGGAAGACCTGGAGACCGTTATGATGGCATGGTAAGAATACTCACTTATTATCAATGTATAGTTGGAGGGCATAAGGGATCATAAAATCAGGTATAGTTAACATTTTGTTCCCAGAAACTTAATTGACAAGCTTTTCTTTAAAATGGACTTCTTACATACATCATTTTGGTTTGCTAGACTAATTATCATTAAGACTTTATTATTAAGATACTGTTATTCCCCAAAATGTGTTGTTACAATTGTTGCCAGCTTATATATTTTAGTAACGTAGAATAAAAACCAGGCATATAAAAACAGTTCTATGACAAAAATAGTGCCAGGTTCATGTTAATAGTTCTGTCTCTTAACAGGTTGGTTTCAGTGCTGATGAGACTTGGGACTCTGCAATAGATACGTGGAGCCCTTCAGAATGGCAGATGGCTTATGAACCACAGGTTGAGTATCATGGTTGTTTGTATTCACATCAGTAATAATTAAGGTGTTTGTGTACTTATACAATAAGTGTCTTCTCTTCCCCTTATTAATATTTTTGTTTCTTTAAATGCTGTATACCTGAGTGGTTTCTTGCCCTAAGGATTGTATTCTGAGTGTGTACTTACTAGGGAAGATACGGGAGGACTTTGGTTCCCTAAACTAAGGGGTTTTAGGCATATTAAAATATCTGAAGAATAGTCTTAAAGTAATTTTTTTTTTTCCTTTCCATTTTTAGGGTGGCTCTGGATATGGTAAGTTTTCTTCTTTGTGAAATCAAACATCATTTCATGCATTCTAAATGAACTTAATACTCATTATTTAAATCAGATTATTCCTATGCAGGGGGTCGTGGCTCATATGGTGATCTTGGTGGACCTATTATTACTACACAAGTAACTATTCCCAAAGATGTAAGTATCTTTACTGTATTACATGGAACATTTAATGCATCATTTCAAGTTCCCTAACTTTTACAATAAAAGGCTTAGCAAAATTACTCCATTGTAGGATTAAAATTGTGTTTTTAAGGACTTAGTCTTATTCTCTGCTTTACAAATTGTCAAGTGATGTCCAGTACTATCAAAAAAGTTAGGTTTTTGAGCCCTTCATTTACTAAGGAAATGCTGACATGTAAATGTAATCCAAATCTTAACTGGTTAGCATTAAAATTCAGAATACGTAAATATACAAAGTCAGTACTCGTGTGAAGGTCATTAAAAAATACAGGTTATGTGGTTTGTGTTCAAGTATATCATAAACACTTGTTTTCTGAACATTTTTTTCAGTTGGCTGGGTCTATTATTGGCAAAGGTGGTCAGAGGATTAAACAAATTCGTCATGAGTCAGGAGCTTCGATCAAAATTGATGAGCCTTTAGAAGGGTCCGAAGATCGGATCATTACCATTACAGGAACACAGGACCAGATACAGAATGCACAGTATTTGCTGCAGAACAGGTCAGTTTAAGTTTACCTTTTATGTTAGCTTGCACATACTAAAACTTTAAAAAGCTTTTCTTCTCAATTGGTTTTTCTTTTTAGAAGCCATGGTGTCTCAACCTTTTGGGGACCTAACTTCTAAACATTCTAATAGCTTTGCTTTAATTTTCTTCTGCTTTCTTACTAAAAATGGAGACATTCAATACTAATCTTGCTGGAAGAAGCCTTAACCAAGCAAACTTCTCATTTCTGTGGTGAAAACTGCTGCCAAAACCACTTGTTATAAATTATACAGAGCCTGTAGAAAATATAGAAGATTCAGTGGATGTTGGTCTAGTTCTGTGTGGAAGACTAGTGATTTTGTTGTTTTTAGATAACTAAATCGACAACAAATCACAGTCTGCCATATGGCACAGGCCATGCCTCTACAGGACAAATGATTGGTGCTGTAAAATGCAGCATTTCACACCTAACTGGCATTTCTTGTCTTTTCTACCAACTATTAACTTTGATTTCATTTTCTTAATTCTTCTCTACTAATGTCTGGTTCACTATTAATCTTTTAATTTTTTTTAGTTTTACATTGCTCTAATTTGTAACTGCTAATGTTTTAATTCTTATTTCTAATTATACTGGACATGCTTATTTTAATTTAGCATTGAAAATTGTCTTAATGTTGATTAAGATGTTACAAACAAAAATTCTAATTCGTACTTTTTTTTCTTTTCTTTTATAGTGTGAAGCAGTATGCAGATGTTGAAGGATTCTAATGCAAGATATTTTTTCTTTTTTATAGTGTGAAGCAGTATTCTGGAAAGTTTTTCTAAGACTAGTGAAGAACTGAAGGAGTCCTGCATCTTTTTTTTTTAATCTGCTTCTGTTTAAAAAGCCAACATTCCTCTGCTTCATAGGTGTTCTGCATTTGAGGTGTAGTGAAATCTTTGCTGTTCACCAGATGTAATGTTTTAGTTCCTTACAAACAGGGTGGGGGGAGGGTGTGCAAAAACTAACATTGAAATTTTGAAACAGCAGCAGAGTGAGTGATTTTAATTTTTGTTCATTGTTGGTGGTTAAAAAGGAAAATTCCCCCTATGTAATTATTGTGAACACTTTGCTTTGTGGTCACTGTAACATTTGGGGGGGTGGGACAGGGAGGAAAAGTAACAGTAGTCCATATTTCCCTGGCATCTATTCAGAGCAGTGTGCAGAATGTAACGCTCTTTTGTAAGAAACGTTTTATGATTTTTAAAATAAATTTAGTGAACCTATTTTTTTGGTTGTCATTTTTTTTTTTTTTTAAGATGGTCATTTTTCAAATGGCTGGATTCCCCAACCTATTCTCAACCTGAACACTAAGTTTGATTTTCAGCTCCTCTGCTGGGCTTAAACTTGGGCAAAAGTATCTTGGCAAATTCAGTTCTAGTGATTTCTGGATGGTTTGAAACTCCATTTATTGCTTGGGAAGAAACTCCATCATACACATTCATGCTTATAATAAGCTGGGGATTTTGTTTATTTGTTTTTCGCAAATGCTTGCCCCTACTTTGCAACAGTTTCCTGTGTTAGTAATTGTGAAGAACCAAGGTGGGGAGCAGTGCTAAAAAATGGTATAACTATATACTAGAAGCCTGATGGCAGCAAGTTTTATTAATCGGAATAATTGGTCATGGAAATGACTGATGCTAAATAAATCCTGGTTATTTTTTATTAGATAATTTCTCACCTATAGACTTCAACTGTCAGCCTGCCTAGTGTTGCTATTAGTTAAACTTTGTAAAATATATATTCTTGTTTTTCCCATTGTATGCAAACTGAAAGAAAAAGATGTACCTTTTTTTGTTGTATGTTGGGTTATGTAGGAAATGTTTGTGAACAATTCAAAAAAAATTTGGAAAAAAAGTTCCTGTGGATGTTTTGTGTAGTATCTTGGCATTTGTATTAATAGTTAAGTTCTCTTCCAAATAAAACTCCCATAATGCTAGATTTGATGTGTGCCCAATTTGAACAAGGATTGACTGACACCTGTAAAATTTGTTAAAACGTTCCTCTTGTAAGGAAATACAGTAATCTTAAATTATATATTTTTCGTGTGAAGTGTTTTTCTAGCATTTATAAATGAAATCTGGCAGGGGTGGTAAATAGCATAAGAGCTGGGTCATGCAGTTTTATTAGTTCTCATGTTACCTATGAAAAATCTTTAGGTTCTTGTTTTTGTGTGTAGAATAACTAGTTTGTTGAGAGTATTAAAGTAAAAAATCCTAAAATACTGCCTGTTAACCTCCAATTGTCCAGGAGGCACGAGACCTCATTTACATAAGAAAGGAATCATGGGTATAGGTCTGTTTTCTTAAGTGTAGGAAGGAGACTTGTATATAATAGAAGAATGTGGTGGGCAGTTTTTCTTGAGTACACAGTGATACATGTACATATGTTTTTTTTAAGGTGATCAGTATTTCAGTTCACTCCCCTCTTAGAGGAGAGAAATTGTGTTCTCTCAATAGTGAAATACATGATGTTATGTCACATCACTTAAAAAATAGTGAATACTACCTGTGATTGGGTTTCCCCAAAGGTAAAGTTAGGCTGAGTTGCCACATTGGTGTTACTTAGCTTCTCCCTTGAGTATTTCAAGTATAGGTAAGCTGGTACTGCTTGGTTGTAGTACAGCCTGCTCAAGTTGAAATGAGCCCTCCCCAGAGAAAAATCAGCAGTGGTGATACTTAGTCAAGTTGTAAGCATTCCTGGAGAGAATGCTGGTTTTCAAAGTTTCTGTTGGTCATTGAAAAATAAGTAAATGAATGGGCTATTTAGTGAAGATTTTGATTTTGCATTTTACAAACCAGACTTCAAACACATGGACCTACTAAAGAATTGGGGAATGGTATTGATAAGTTGGGTGTACAGCTGGAAGGGAGAAGTCTTGCATTGCCCCTAGGTAAATGATATTTGAACATGAGTTGGAAATGAGAAAGTTGTGGCATCAGGTTTAGAGTTCACATTTAGTGCCATATTGAACCAATTTTGTACACATTGAGGTTTTAAATTTTTATATAAAAGATTTTATTTTTACAGGTGGGAAGGGAGAAAAACGGGGTGCTTTTCAGCATCCCTATGGGGACATCCACACATTCCAGACATGCGCCCTGACCGGGTTTGATTCCCAGAAACATTTTTGCTTGCAGAATGACAACCAACTGAGCCACACAGGTCAAGGCAGAGGTTTTAAAAATTTAAACATGAACATGTAAGTTTCCAAAACTGACTTTAGCTTAATTTTTTTTGACAAGTTACTACCAAAATGCCAACAGACTCTGGAAATCTGTTCACATGAAGGTTTTAATGGGAATGAAGAACTTAACTGCTATCTGAATTTTAAGTTGGCCTGCATAGTAAGACTAAAACGGAAAATACTTAACATTGTACTAAATGAGTAGTTAAAGCCTAAATCTTCGATTGCCAGTACTGCTGGTGTACATAGACATTTGAGTCTATAAAAGTGAACTATATCATCAAACTAGAGCAATTTTTCTTGAAAGTTGTTTTAGTGGTTTGTCTTAGACAATGTCTTAAATGTTAGTAGCCAAACAAAATTACTGTTCCATAAACATGACAAGTCATGAATTGCTTAAGATTGCTGCTGAAGCCCTGGTGGATGTGGCCCAGTGGATTGAAAACTGCCCTGTGAAGGGAATGGTTGCTAGCTAATTCTGTTCCCAGTCAGCACATGCCCAGGTTGCAGCCCAGGTCTCCAGTTGGGGGTGAGAGTCAACTGGTCCATGTATATCTTGCACATCAACATTTCTTTAATTCTTTCCATCTGTAAAAAGTATTTTTTAACAAATTGCTGCTGAAGAGGCCTGTATTTTAAAATTTATAATACTGAAAAAAGTTTTTCTAAATGTTTTGGTCTGCAGGACAATGCTCCAACCTACTGAGCCATACCAGCCAAGGCAAGGGATGTTCAAGTCTTGAGAGCTAAATTAGGTTAATCTTAAATATTCATATCTTTTTCTAATAAAGGTTTGTCCCTTGCAAATTAGAAGTGGAACTGTCCCAATTTCTTTTTGGTGATACTGAACTTTTACAGAGCAGTAGTCTCAAGCACCAATACTGTTCCTAGGGCCATGTTCAAAATCACCAACAGTACCGGTTAAATATGAAAGTTTCTGGCCCACACCTCAGTTCTAATGAGTCAATATACAGAGGCATCCAAAATCTGCACTTTAAACGAATTCCAGGAGTTAACAGTTTTAAGTTGTTAAAGGGTCTATCATCTCTACTTTTCTGATAATCAAGATCTGCTGTGTGCAAAGGGTTTATTTAGGTTTTCTGATAATGGGAGGAAAGAGCTTTTGTCAGGAATTACGTAATAATGTAAGAACAAGTATTTTATTATCTTTTCATTAACTCAAGATGTATTTAGTTCCCTAAAGTATACAGGGATAGTTGTAGGCCTTAAGGTTGCAGTGGTAAGCAAAAATAATCTATTTGGTAAAGATAATCCAATAATCACAAGTTAATAGAGGAAAAAAAAATACTGTGAGATGTGTATATATACACATATATACATCCACAATCATGTTAGTGTTGCCTGGAACAACTTTGTGAAGAGTTAAAAGGGAAAATCCCAGTATGTTGATCCAAAACTCTTCCCTGTTCCTAGCAGATGAAAGAGTTTGTGTACAGATATCATTCGACCCAAGCGCAGGCCTCAGCACTTCCTATCAGGAAAGGAATAACCGACTGATTTAAGGTAAACTGAAAAAGCAGCTAACCTGTGACCTGAAACCTTTCTAGCCTCCACCTCATTTTTTTGGTCCAGAACCCATAAGGATTTCCTGCCCCCCACTTCTCCCTGCTTCCCCAAAGTCAGACCTGTAACCCCCAGACCTATAATTTTGAGAAAAATAAAAGACGTAGTCACCAAAACCTCACACCTTTCAAAATCCTGTCAAAATATTTTCCTTTTGGTCATTCTATCTTTCCCCTTTCGTCCTGAAGTCTACCATTAAGGCACAGGCTTCATGGAAAGGAAGGGCCAGTTCACCTAGAATAAAAAGTCTAGTGTAAGGAGAAGAAAGCATATTGACAGCTGCTTATCAGGCCAAAAGAGAGTCATTTTGGTAGGAGAGATTTGACAACATTGGAGTACAAAATGCAAGCTTTGTCCCTCTGAAACCTCCCTAGGGTTCAGTCTGGTGCAGGGCGAGAGATCAGTTAAAGCAGCGACTCCAGATAGGTATGAATAGGAAGCCAAAGGCAGAGAGGCAAGGTTCAAGCCTCATTTCTATTTGGAACCCTGCAAAGTGTCTCTGGTCACACGGGCTGGTGATGTGCAGGAGAAATCGAGGCATATCATGCTTTGGCACAGCAACTGAAATTACACCAACGCACTCCACAGAATTTCCTTTTGATTCCCATATGGCATAGGAGGGAATGCTCATGGACTTGCTGTGGGGTCACCATGGTGACAGGAGTGGTTACCTCATAACAGGAGCTATAAGACAGCCCACTGAGGGGCTAGATAGAGAGATACAACAGAAAAAAGGGTTATAAATACCAGTGAAAGCTGAAGTTAGATCAAGTTAGTCAAGGAAAATGAACTGGGTTCTGCTGAGAAACCAGGCCATCAGTTATACTAGTTTTAGTCCTCAGTGGTAGTAACTATGGGAAGAGCTGGAGCCAGAACTGACTCCAGACAGACTACACCTCAGCTAGAGGTCAAAGGCAGGTTGCTGACAAAGGTTCTTTCCTCCTATTATCAGAACCCCTAAACCCTTTGTACCTAGCCTTCCCTTCCATCCTGAGAACTTTTGCGTGACTTTGCAAAAATTTATTTTTGCTTAAATTAGTCAGTTGCTATTATATGCAGCCCTTCAATCAAAGAGGCTTATCTTGAACAGGAATCATTGCTAATTTCAGGGAGGACAGTAATAAACTATGGGTGACAGCTGCTGGATCCATCTCAGCTGCCACTGCTGTCAGCCAGTGTCACTTGGGACTTCAGAGTTATGCCATGTGGGACATAGTCATTTTCCAGGGGAGTGCCAGGCTCTGTCTGAAAGCTGCCACCAAACATCCAAGGCAAACAGCAACATGCCCAAGTTTCTAGCTTTCCTTCATGTTCAGACTTCAAAAATTGCCACACCTCACAGGCAAGAGATTTGACTTCCTGACTAGCCACCAAAGGGGCTGGATAATGCAACTGGAATAATGGAGTAGTTGACTCCCTCTGGGGAAAACTGCGACCAATGGGGAATAAGAGAAAGGAGAGAGCTGTACGCAGCCCCGCCATGGGTTCCCTCAGTCCATTCTGCTTGTGCTGCCAAGGAAACACTGCAGATAGCTGGTGCCACGCAGTCAATTTCATTTGGCAGAAGGCCACCACGCTGTCTTATTCATTGTAGTTAGAGATACAAAAAGAATTATTAGACTACAAAGACTTGGCATCACTGTTCTTGAAATGAACCATTGGCCATCTGCTTCGCTAAGATGGTTCACAACACAGAAAATCTTGGGGAATTGTTAGCCATTCTAGATAATAACAAGGTAATTCTCCCGCAAAGAGATGGGTCAAGCCAGTTCAGTGCTGTCCCTTGAAACTGTCTGAAAGCAGAAAGATGTGCTGACTATGTGGTGAGCTAAGGTCACAGAAGAAGAACTTTGTGATCAGAAGTTTGCGACTGTGAATATTTTTCATTATCCTAAACTTGGGAGTTACATGAAATATCCAGATCCAAGTTCATGAAATCTTGACCCAAATGCCTGCTCTGTTAATTACTGCATCAAGGAGACCAGGCACAGAGCAGAGCCTGTTTGCAGTATGTACTCAAACTTCCTATCTAAACCAGTGGATATCTCCAACTTTGGTGTGACATTTGTTTTTCCAGTGCATTCTGGTCCAAGAATGGTAGCTCTGCCAGGGTCACTGTGGTGGTCATCAGCAATGACCTGCTGGGCTTTGGCCTCAAAGAGCACCCTTCAGTCCTGGAGTACAAAGTACCAGCTGGTAACAACTCCTTGTACAACAAACCACTGTGTTTCAGCATCAACGTCATGGGCTTGGTCCTGGAGTGGATTAAGAACAGTGGTGTGCAGTGGTCTTGGAGAAGATTAGCTCCATCCAATCTCAAATGATTCATGGTATTGATAAGCCTCAAGGAATCTATGTGTATCCAGTGAACCACAGAATAGAAGCAAGTTGAATATTCCATTATGCAATGGCAACACCAAAAAAGATTATGCTTTGGGAAAAGACTTTTTGGTAAAGCTCTTAAACTCCATATGATCTCTTTGAAAGGGCATGGGTCTGAGGAAGGCATCCAGACCTTTCTGTCGAATGCAGAGAGGATTGAATATGTGCAGATGTTTCATGAAGCTGACAGGCTTCATGAAAAATTCTTTGAGGATACATCAGCTATGAATACATTCTAATCAATATATACTCTGCCCTTGAATAACATATAAAATTTAAAGTAACTGGAATGTCTATAAAAACTTAAACATTGTATTTTTCTTGAATAAACGTGTTTATTCTACATTCTTCTTTTTCCAGAGAACAACAAAACATCCACAGCTCTGCAAACTGATATGACTTGGAACAGACACTTTGATTCTGACTTGATCTGGAAGCATTTAAATTTTTTTCTCTCCCTTTTTTAGCAAATTCTAGCATATGCTGTCTTTGCTGACACTTTTTCCTGCTAGACCTCAGTATTCAAACTAGTGTGTGGACTTAATTATGCGAAGTGCAGTTAATGTTTCTGGAGACGCGCAAACACACATCAGGGAAGGTGGATGGGTTCCTCTAGGTACTTAATCACAATCCCTTCCAAAATAACAGCAGTGGAATCTCCTGGGTTCCACAGCTATTAATTCAGTTCAACACTGACCATGCGGTGAAGTTTTAGGAGAAGTTCTAGGCTAAAGGTCAATTGGAGAACTTTCTTTATATTGTATTTTTCATGAAGAGATAAAGTGACATACTACTATATGTTTATATAGCAAGGTCCGTTTTTAATACCGAATAGTTTATATCTCTATGCATTTGTATTTCTAATTGTACAGTTCTCAGTTATAAATGTAGAGACTTAGAATTTGTTAGAATCCAGGACTTTGTGCATTGTAGCATCACATTAGCCACATTTCTCTCCACAAACCTCCTTTTTAGGCTGCTTCATAGAAAAGATTTACAAATTCTCTAACTCACTTTTATTTTCCTTTCAGTGGGTAGGAGAGAAGGCTGATTGCTTTTTTATTTTTTAGTTATTCTGTTGAACTAAAATTTTCTGGTAAGTTTCCCTATCCTTTGTTCACTTGACTGTTCTATTTATAGTGTTTGATCAGTGATACTGTGAATTCAGGAAGATCTGTACCAAAGAGTCTTTTCCCTTATTGCTTTTTCATTGTATTTTGTTGAATATGTGAAGGACGTTAAAACCCTAGAACATCTGAGGGAGAGAGAAGAATTTCCTCTTCTTTCCCCCTCCTACAAACTCCTCCGAGGCACAGTTTCTCCATGTAGTTTGTCCAGTGTGGTGTGGACTGTGGCAACATGCCTACACAGTGACCAGTTGTGTCTCTTCAAGTCTCACTGCAAAGCAGTTACCAGCACAAAACTATGTCTGCTTGTCTTATTTGCCATGTGAACCTTCTCTTTTCCTTCCTGCACTGTCATGCCCTGTCAGATTGTACCTCATAGATAAAACATCAGCATTTAATCCCTGCCTCAGGTTGTGTTAAAGACAAATATTCCTTTGTATGTTTATTTTTGTGTTTTGAAAAGCAGGTTTTCATATTTATTATCATAGGTACCCCTCCTCTTGCACCACAATCTAAGCTGAGTGATCTATTGTCAAATAGCACCAATTCTCCAAATCAAAGTGTGTGAGGGATATTAATACATGCTTGTGTGATTCTCTTTAATAGAAGATACATCGGGAAATCTATTTACTTCTGTTCCCCAGAAATAAAATAACTAGAAGGGCTGCTGCTCCTCTTTCAGGGATCTGAATTTCAGTTCTGGAAATTTCTTCAGCCTGTCTTTAGGCAGTGCAGCAACCCCTTGCTTGATGATTTCCAGGACCTATTCCACTCGCAGCTCAGCTCCAGCTCACAGCAACCTCGAGCTAAAGAAGGTGACTACCAAATCAATATTTTGCATTATATCCTGAAAAGAGAGGCGAGTTCAGAATTGTTCAAGGATATCGCATTTGTAAAACAGTGTGTACAACAGTTTGATTGTGGTGAAGAGAATTTGTCAGGCAGGAACTAATGCTCTCTAATATCATTCAAATCACTTATGTGACATTTAAGTCTTGTGCATAATCTGGTAAAGGAACATCATTGGGAATCAGCAATCTACTTGAGGACTGTGTGGCTTATTCCAGAGCTTTGTTGTGTTTTCTTTTAGATAGCAAGGAAAACAAATTCAGGGCTGGGTGAAAGTAGGCTTGTAGTTAGTGAATACATGAAATACAGAATTTATTCTTGTATTATTTTCCAGATGTAAAACTATAAACCTACTTTTGCCCAACCCTGTTGATTAATGGTTTATTATAAAAGGATATATATAGCCCTGGCAGGTGTACCTCAGTGATTGAGCACAGGCCTGTGAAGCAAAGGGTCACGGGTTTGACTCCCAGTTAGGGCACATGCCTGGGTTGCAGGCCAGGTCCCCAGTAGGGGACACATAAGAGGTAACCACACATTAATGCTTTTCTCCCACTCTTTCTCCTTCCCTTCCCCTCTTTCTAAAAAAATAAATCAATAAAGTATTTTTTAAAAAAAAGATATAACTCAGGAACCACCAGATGAAAGACAAATATGGAGCAAAGTATGTGAGAAGGGGCACAAAGCTTCCACACTTTCAAAGTGGGTCGTTCCCCCTGAATCTTTACATATTCACCAACTTGGAACTTCTACACTGTTTTTCATACTTAGTTCTTTCTCCTAAGTAGGAAATATTAATTTCACTAGTTATAAGAAAACTATGGCTCAAAAAATCCTAATTAGTTTTGAACTAGAGTAATAATGTTTATATTACATAACTTAGTGAAAACAATATATTTATTCCATTATAACTCAATATTTTCAAACAGAAAGTGAAGTATTTAAGAGTCCAGAGTTCTCAACAGAGAGTCCATTCTATCCCTAAGCCATAGACTATAGATGGGAGATTCTACACACAATAAGAAGAAAGTAGAAAGAAAAAGAGCCTCCAATAGTACTAAGAAAACTAGGATAATATAAGGCTGTAGACCCCAAGAGTAAATTTCAAGGATGTGGTCAATTTGAAATGCTATATATATGGATAAATCAAGAAGAAAAGGAATAGAGAAAAATTACATAGTAGTAAAATATATCTGTTTTCTGCTAAGCCTTCTTGAGGCCTTAGTTTATTGATCTCTTTGGGAGAGTTGGGGCAAATGAAAATAACCAAGGTGCCCAACCTTCACAAAATCCATTTCACCTCTCTGCTTTCCTTTTTCTGCATATATGAGAAATTACAGCTTCCTTTCTAGCAATGTTTATTGTCCACCCATTGCTCTAGCCAGGCAATTTTCAACCTTTTTCATCTCGTGGTACATATAAACTAATTACTAAAATTCTGTGGCATGCTCCCAAAATATTTTTTTTTACAATCTAATAAAAATAGGTGTAATTTTGACTCATTCACACTGGACAGCTATTACTGTATTGGCCATCGTCTTTTTTTTTTTTTTTCAACAATCTAAGGGAAAAGAGGTCAGTGCCCTGAATAAATAGTCAGATATTGCATGTCTTAACAAATTTTTGCGGCATACATACCAGTTGAAAATCTCTGTCCTAGCCAACTCTTGCAACTTTTCCTCAGGAATATCTCTTAACACACTATTTCTTTATCTGCCATAGTCTATCATGACAGATAATAGCAAATGTATCAATGATTTTTGCCAATGCTTGACATTTAATTTAGCTCTTCAGAATAATGGCTCTCATGATGACTTGCACTGACCTGGATACTGTTCAGCAGAGGCAAAGTGATAGAGACACATCACTGATCATGCCTACCTACTTTGTTAGCTTTTAAAATGAATGTAAACTTAGGGATTATTTAGAGGCCATCTTGATCTTCTCTTCAAAAGCTTATGCCTAATGGGGTAGAGCTTCTGGCAGTTTTTCGAAAGAAACATAACTCAGTTGGAGGGTTCCTTTGGCCTTTGCTTTTTAACTCCTTACATGAGGACATTTTTTTTTTCATTGCTTTTAGAGAGGAATGGAGAGAGTAACATCGAAGTGAGAAAGAAACACACTGATTGGCTGCCTCCTGTGGGGATTGTACACATACGAATTTGGGATTGAACCCGAAACCTTTGTATGTGTCCTGATCAGAAATTAAATCAGCAACCTTTTGGTTAAGGCTCCAACCAACTGAGCACTGGCCAAGCCTGGCCATTGCTTTTACTTCCTCTTTCCCCCCACCTGCTGTGGCCACAATACTTATAAGGGTAGAGCTATCTTCCAACCATAAAGAAAAAAGCCACATGTTAGGGATAGTGAGACATAAAGCAAGGAACCCAGTTCCTTGCTGACACTCTAAAATAGCTGCATTAGAAAACAGTCCCCTTTTGTTTATTCACTATACAGGGGAACCCCTCCTAAAACTGGAATTTACTTCTGGAGGGCAGACCCCGTGTAGTTCAGGCTTCCCTCACTAAGTGGATCTCTAGGAACCCATCTGTATCAGTGTACCAGCTGGTATTATTAGGAAAGGCTGTGTTTGGCTGTGTGTGAGTTTTTTTTGGAGACTCTTTCAATGCCTTTGTCCATTTCATTATGGATGATTTACGAGTGCACCCGCCCACACCATACTGAGTGGTCAGCCATTTTTGACAAAAAACAGCACGACCCCCATGCCCCACCCTCCCTATGCACCCAATCTTGCCCAAAGCAACTTTTCCTCCCCTATGAAAAAAGTACTCAAAGGAATGTGGAAGAGGTGAAACAAAAATCAGCAGAAGCACCAAAAGATATCAAAATTGACAAATTCAAAAACTGTTTCCAGCAGTGGAAAGTCTTGATGGGGGTATTGGATCAAATGGAGAGTACTTTGAAGGTGACTGCAGTTTAAACAGTAAAGATAAAGATACAATTTCTATAATAAATAAATTCTGGGTTCTGGGTTTTTATTTTTGGTCTCTCCTCCATAGTCTGGCTTTCTGTTGTGTGAAGAACAATCCTACCCAGATATTCAACTGCCCTTCCCACTAGATCATGTCAGATACCATGTCTGTATTTGCTACCTGTATAACATAGAAAATCCAACTCGAAACTGCTTTAAATTATAAGGAAGTTTATTTACTCACATAAATAAATTTTTGGAGATCCAAAAGTAGGACAGACTTGATGTGATCCTGTTACCCCAGTTCCATTTCTCTGCTATTCTTCTGGCCTTCTGCATGTGTTGACTTCATATACTCTGGTTGCCTTCAAAAGCACTGTAGCAATTTCAAGCCTTATATCAAAGCTCATCATTTCCAGCAAGAACGTGAATCACTTCTAGAAATACTCCTGGAAAAGCTTTTCTGAAGGCATCCTGAAAAAACTCTCCTTGGCACTCATTAAAGTGAGGTACATGCATGATCCTAATCCAGTCTCTGGTGAGGGGAAGCTATTATCCTTAGACCAGCCCAGACCACCCTTGGAGCCAAGGAGGCTGAGCTTCCCCAGCTGTGGGTAAGAGAGAGGGAGCTCTGAAGAACATCAGGGTTCTGCTGGAAAGGAAGGAGGAAAAGGATGTTTAGTAAAGAGCTCACTTAAAAAAATATTTATTTTTAGACAGAGGGGAAGGGAGGGAGATAGAGGAAACATTATGTGCTAGAGAAACATCAATCAGTTGCCTTTCAAAGGCCCCCAGCCAGAGACCTGAGCCACAACCCAGATATGTGCCCTGAACAGAATCAAACTGGTGACCTTTCTGTTTGCCAGACAACGTTCAACTCACTAAGTCACACCAGCCATGGCCAAGAGCTCACTTTTTATTCTCAGTATCTTGTAGGCATACTTAAGGAAAAAAAAAAATCAAAACAAAACATGCCCCCACACACATACAAAGTTTATCTCAACAGTAAGGTTCTTGCACAAAGTATGTTCTACTCTTGTTTATACTACTCCTAGCGTTGAACTCAATCCTGAATATGGTAGGAGTTCCAGTTGTTTATTTAATCAGTAAGCCTTAATGAGAGAAAATGGCCCAAATTGTTTAGCCTCCTGGATTCTTTTGTAGACTGCTAGATTTTCTTGCTAATCAATTTCTATGACTCCCAAGACTTACAGCTGCTGGGGTAAACAGGAAATATTCCAAGTCCACAGATTTATAATTATTCAACAACTGTACTGATTTACTAATGACTTTTCTGGAAAAGTCCATCATAGTGAAGTCCTTAAATTTCCCTTTTCTTACTAAAATGAAGAAATCAGAGGGATGATGTTGTTTCTCTAGGGAAACAATTGTCAAACTTAAAAGTTCCAAATCATCCCCAAATTCTAAGGTTATTCACCGTCAATAACTAAAGATAACTACTGATTTTTAGAAATAGTTTATTTTCAAAGATGTGAACTTTTCATATTATCCAAGGAGATAATGTTTTGTCTCCAAAGAAGAAAAAAATGCCTCTAAATTTTCATCATTAAGCAAATTTGGATACCTCTCTCCTCAGTCTATTAGAAGATATTTGAACAGCTGGGGACTGTAAGGTAATACTACTCCCACTGTCTCCTCAGTAGGGCCTTTGAGAAAGTCACCACTTCATAACACCAGTTCACACTGATAAGCCTGGCTGGCAGAAGTGTCCCTGGCTTGGGGGTCACACTTCTGAAGGAACAGGGGTTCAAATCTCAGACCTAGTCTTGTGACTAGGAGCTAACCGCAGCTTCTCTTGCAAAATGAGCATTACTCGTTGCTTTTGTTAGTTTCCTGCATCCCTTTCTCCAAACATTCTAACTGACCATTCATTCTGCCTCCAAATGGACCAGGAATTTAGCAAAAGAGGGCCGCTTCGAGTTGGGGAGAGTGAGATCGAGGACCCCCGTCACAGTCTGGGAGTGGCTCGGCCCTCTGCACAGAGACCCAAGGCCAAAATGTTGGTCGACGCCCAAGGATACAGACGCATGCGTTGTCTAGGAAGTCGAGCTCAGACTGCGCCCTACGGGAGACAGGAGGTGGGAGCCCAGGTAAGGAAATGCGGTATACTCGCTCAGTTATCCGGACCCGGATCTCGGAAGCGGAAGACAGCCGGACGTGCTCGAAGGGAAGGTGGGGGCACAGGCAAAATGGCGCAGCTCCAGGGATTAGGGTGGGCAACTCCCGGAGGTCGCGCTCCTGGCCAGTCGGGGCTGTTTCGTGCCTGCCGAACCGGAAACCGACCCCAGGCGGGCTCCCCGAGCGAGTAGGCGGGGCCGTTTTCTCGGAAGTGCGTGCAGCTGTGGGTGGGCGCTGGGTCCTGTGGTCCCCGTCGATCTCTAGCGGAGCGGCCGCCTAGGGAGGGGACCCGGATCCTGCTGCGTTGGGAGAGGCAGGAGCGGGACCCTGTGAGGGTATTGATCCCACGGTGGGTAGGGTGGAAGAGTCTCTGAGGAAGAGAGGGAAGAGAGTTTGGCTAGCCCGCTGGCAAAAGTGTCGTTCCCTAGTCCTAAAAAGGAGGGGCGATATGGATGGTCCTTTAACTCCCAGGGAGTCCGCAAAATTCATTGCGGAAAACAGTCGGGATGTGTTCATTGACAGCGGAGGCTTGCGGCGGGTGGCCGAGCTCCTGCTCGCCAAGGTGTCGGGTCCGGAGCTATGCCTGGGGGCCTGGAAGGACCTTCATGAGCTGAACCCCAGGTCGGCCGACGAAGCCGCAGTCAACTGGGTTTTCCTTGCAGACACACTCAACTTCTCCTTTTGGTCCGAGCGCGATGAGTACAAATGCCTGGTAGGGTACAGGGGGAGAACGTACAGTGGGTACTGGTCACTGTGCGCCGCGATCAACAGAGCTCTTGACGAAGGTTGGTGCCCTTTCTGCTGGTAAGACCCGTTTTAGCCTTTCACCCTTCATTTTACTGGGAGAGTCCCGAGGAGCGGGCTGTAAAATGGAATAATGTGTTAATAAGGCGAACCTGAAGTTCTTCATTGCCAGCCTCTCAGCTTCACAGGATAAGAAGCTGGCATTAAATCCTTATTCAGTGGGAACTGATCCCAAATACGTATTATCGCAGCTAAGTCTGATGAAATCTGAAGAACAAAGGGGACTGATATGTAACATATTTTACATTGTTAAAATGCGCCTGATGTAATATTACAATAGAAATGGGTGAGAGTACAGATGAACGAATAGAAAACGAGGGGTTTGCTTCTGGTTTTTTATTCATTTTTAGTTAATTTCTGTAACACTCATTTAGTTTCATATTAACTGTTGTAAAAACAAGAGTCTAGTGAATATAAAATCATGACATTGTTCCTCTGTGTTTTCTTCCCAAGGGATACCAATAACTAGTGCTTCGTACTATGCCACAGTGACCCTGGATCAGGTTCGGCACATACTCCGTTCTGACACGGATGTTCCCATGCCTTTGATAGAAGAGAGGCATCGGATTCTCAATGAAACCGGGAAAATTCTGCTTGAGAAGTTTGAAGGCTCTTTTCTTAATTGTGTCCGAAAAAGTGAGAAAAGTGCACAGAACTTAATGCATCTGGTAGTTGAAAACTTTCCCTCTTACAGAGATGTGACTGAGTTTGAGGTGAGTCGCCACTGTTGTGTATTTTAGAATTCTTCTCTTGTCATTGTCAACTTTTAGTTAACTCTTTTACCTTCGGAGCACCTTTTAAGAATAAAAACTTAAATTTTGAAGTGCATTCCTGTGAACAAGAAATAGCAACAATTAAGCAGAGTTTCAAAGACCCTACTTCTCTTATGATTTCTCAACAGCAGATCCTATTATTCTTTTTGCCTTTTTCATTTTCCTTTCAAAATGTTTCAAACCTGAAAAAACACGGGACCTTCAACCGGATGTTCTCACTTAGGGATAAGGAAGTCCTTTTAATACTTAAAAACATTTTTGCCAGCCCGGTCCCTGATTGGGGGCATGCAAGAGGCAAGCAATCAGTGTTTCTCTTGCATATGGATGTTCTTCCTTTCTCCCTCCCTTACCCTCTCTCTAAAAACAAGTAAATAAAATCTTTTAAAAAATTTACTTAATCGAATGAACATCAGAATGTATACTAAATTCTCTCTAATAAGTGTTTTTGCAGAGTTCTAATGTATATATACTATGCATTTTTCCTTTCATACACAGCATACTTTAACAGTATTATTTGCTTTATGGTACAAAAAACATTTTAAAGAGATTTACTTTTAAACTGGTGAATATTTTGTATACCCTCCCAGTGTACACCTGGATTTTGCTTTTGTAAAAATTCTAGAATCTTTTATCTCTGTGTCTTGTAACTGTGACAAGAATTGAAAGCAACTTCAGTGGAATCACATGACATAAATCTAAGTTAATGTTATGTCAGATTTAAATATTAAAGCTACAGTTTTATAATCACAGTTCAATAACAACTAAAATTACCAATAATATTGCCTCATCATTCTGTATCATTTACAGGGTGTTTGCACATACACTCTCGTTTGAGCCATACAACAGCTGTGGGGCCTAAGAACAAGGAGCATATTATCCCCTGTGCAGCAGGAACTAGTCGAAAAAGAAAGTTAAACTAGTTTATCTTAGGTCGTTTAGTCAATAGCTAGCTTTTCAATTCTACTATAAAATGAGAGACGGCCTCATTTTATGTAAGTATGTTATGTTAAGATTCTTTTAATTGCAAGTGACTGACACGAAACTAGAAAAAAACTTAACCAAAAGGAAGAATTTTGGGATGGATATTGGGGATAGGCACATCTAGGATTAAGGACTCAATGCCATCAGGATTGAGCCTTTTCAGCTTTTGTTACTCCATTTTTTTCTTATTGTAGACCAACTTTCACCATGAAGAATTAAACCTTTTTGCACCTTACTGCTTCAGCACCAGAGAGAGAGTGAGAGAAACATGTTCTCAGGTCCAGTTCTAAAACTCTTGGGCAAGGACCAATTGAATGGGCAGGGATTATGACCCATTAACCATGGCTTTCAAGGGTGTGTGGATGAGGCAGAGGCAGTTCCTGGAGAAGAGGCCATAGGTCAGCTTACTGTTGAACTTGATTCTGTTTTTGATTAGCCATTTTGCTAATGCAGAGGTTACTTTGAGATTTATCTTTTAATTAAAGTATGTCATTTCAGCCTTGTTGTTCAAGATTAGCACTCTGTTCCTCAGTCTATCATTTAGGCCATCTGAATATAGAGGGTTGGGCAAAAGTAGGTTTACAGTGTGAATAGGTGAAACACAAAGTTTATTCTTTTACTGTTATTTATTGTATTATTTTCCATATGATCAACTGAAAACCTTCTTTTTTCCCCATCCTGTATTAAACAGTGTGGACAAGAAATCAAACTGCCATTCATGTGGCTAAGAATCCATGTATTCTAGAATCTACATGGTTTTAGTAGAAGACAAGCTAAAATTAAATTTAACATGACTTCAGGATGGGTGAATTCTTGCCCTGGCTAGTATGGCTCGCTTGGTTGGAGCATCATCCTACAAACCCACAAAAGGTCACAAGTTTCATTCCCAGTCAGGGCACATGCCTGAGTTGTGGGTTTGGTCCCCAATTCGGGGACACTGATCAATGTTTCTCTCTCTCCCCTTCTCTTCTCTCTAAAATCAATAAGTATGTCCTCAAGTGATGATAAGAAATACAAAATTTCAACACTTTTAAAGGAATATTGTATTTTTTCATTTTTTTCAGTAAGACTATCATTAGTGTTACCCAAAGCACTATATTTCTGTAACCCCTATGATTCCTCATGTAACACTGAGCACGTAGTGAGTGCTCACTTAACGCTTTGATTAGTCAATTTACAGTTTTCTTTGTATAGTCATATAAAAGATACACAAATTAATTAAAGTACTTTGTGTAATTCCAAATCTGGAAGAATTCTAATGAACAACTACTTTGAAATTCAAAAAGTTAAAATCAAATATACCTTTTTATTCATATTTAAAATTTTTCTAATTGCAAAAGTAAAACATTAATTATAGAATTTGTGCATACAGAGCAGCAGTCTATTGTACTAGGAGGTAACCACTGATTACAATTTGGTCTTTTTCTCTATGCATGTGCGAATATATATGCACAAGCAGGGGAGAATCAGTATCATGCTGTGTAAACTTAAAATTTAACATATTATGAACACCATTCTATATGAATAAAAAATCTTTCACAGGGCAATTTTTTTAGTACCAATTTTAATGTCTTCACAGTACTTGCCCAGACTCTTTTACCACAATAATTGTGTTTGATACACAGTTTATTTTTTTAATTAAATTTTATATCCTATTGTTTTCAGTGTTATGTGATAATAATCAATATTGCACAACAGTTGAACATACATAATTGTTTTCTTAGAATAGATTCCTAGTAGTGGAAATGCTGAGTCAGAGCATGGCCAGTCCTTTCTGGCTTGGAATGCATAAAAATGCTAGCTGTTCTTTAGAAAGATGGTAACAGAGATGATCAGCAGCAGCATGTGAGAGTGCCCTTTTCTCTGCTCCTTCAGGACATGATTATAGTATTTGTTGCTATATTTTAGAATCTTTAATAAGTTGTGTAAAAATAGAATAGTCATGATTATTTTTAATGCATGCTGATTTACCGAGATGATCATTTTTAGATATAAACAAATTAATAAAATTAGGAAATTTTAATTCAGACAAATTTAGATCCCTGATTTCTCAGCCTGGTTGTGCCCCAGAATCAGTTAGGAAGTTTTAAAATTCAGATATATTTCCAGTGCACCACCCTCAAAGATTCTCATCAGTGGGAAGAGCTGTGCTTTTAAGCTCTTCGAGTGACTGTGATTTATGCAGTAACTGTGGAGAAGTCCTAATTAATAAATTGGCTTCCTTAGTCTGTCATCTTTACTCTGATATACATACTGTTAAATATGCATGAAAAACATGAGCTTTTTTGTATTTTGATAGATAACATTTTATGTTATTCATAAGCATTTGTAATTCTTGGTCTTTCTAATTTGTTCATGATAAATTTGTTGAAGAAAATCAACTCATGGTCATAGCGTTTTTCAGTGACAACTACTTTTTAAAAGGTAGTATTTTGAAAATATTTTATTCACAAAGCAATATTAATGAACACATAGGGAATTGTTATTTTGGTTCATAGGTTGGCACTCAATCCATTGAGCCACACCAGCCAGGGTAGGAATTGTTATTGTAGAATTCACTGGCATTTTCAGTGATATCAGTTAATATTTAGAGATATAGAATTTGATTACCAAGATCATTTGATTATTAAAACTGTATCATCTTTTAAGAAAATGTTTTATAGATGATTTAAATTTAATTTTCAGTCCTCACTTGAATCACATACATACATCCTTATTTTAAGGGTATTATAATAAAATCTCTTTTAAAAAGATTTTACTTATTTATTTGTAGAAAGAGGGGAGAGACAGAGAAAGAGAGGGAGAGAAACCTCTTTGTCTGAGAGAAGGACCTGGTGGCCACCCAGGCATGTGCCCTGAGGGGGAAATCGAACCAGCAACCTTCTGGTTTGTAGGCTGGAGCTCAAACCACTGAACCACACCAGCCAGGGCTGGTTCATAGATTTTTTTTCCAGTTTGCTCTGTGAATCTTGTTAAATATAGAATAGTTTCTATTCATCATAGTAAACATTATGATATAATAATTGTGTTTGATACACAATTTTATTTTGTAAATTAAGTTTTATGTCTTGCTGTTGAATAAACTAGACTTGAATTAGAAACCTAATTACCATGTATAAGCTCAACTTATATAAAGGAACAATTACCAGGTTGTCATAATTTGATTGGTTTGGGAAGATAGGTTATTCCCAAATGATGTAGGGCTACTCGATAATGGTGATTTGTTCACCCAGCACTCAGTTTAATTTACAGACTTTGAACCTTGTCAAAAAATGAGCAAATGTGTTTGCTCTGGAAAACAAAATACTGGATTTCTTAATGTTTGCCTTAGAAAGTTTAATTTTGTTAGTAGAAGTTCTTCTGGATTGATTGCAGTAGGTGTACCTTATGCTTAAACAATGTTGGGTTATTTTTCATTAGAACACAGTTATCACTAGAGTTTTTTAAAATAAATAGAGGACTCGATATTGTCATCTCAAGGAATTTTATATGGAGTCTTTCCTGGAAGAATTTTTAAATTTAATTATGTCATTTACATATTAAAACATTCTTATAGGTGGTCAGGATATATTTTGGGAGCCAGTGATGTTGATTATTCCTGATAAGCAGTTGTAAAAGAAGATTGGGATTATTACTATTGGTATTAGGAGTAGAAGTAGATCCTAATTACCTGTCTATGTTTTTCTGTAGTCTATACTGATCTGCACTTATCATTTTGAAGAGAATTTTTGAGTTAAATTATAATCCACTATCTTATAATGTTTGGTTAAATTTGTTTCTCCCATGGGTAAATAGAATTGGTAGTTTAGCCCTGGCTGGTATAGCTCAGTGGATTGAGCACAGGCCTGCGAACTAAGGGGATTGCGGTTCGATTCCCAGTCAGGGCTCATGCCTGGGTTGCAGGCCAGTCCCCAGTGGGGCATGCACTCGAGGCAACCATACATTGATATTTCTCTCCCTCTCTCCTTCCCCTCTAAAAATAAATGAATAAAATCTTAAAAAAAAAGAATTGGTTGTTTATTTTTGTTACATATTGACTTCGACTATTTCTGAACATGGTAGAGTGGACAAATTCTGACCGTAGATCGTATTATCTGATTAAGTTAATCATGTTATCTGAAAGGAAACAGGTAAAAAATGAGTGTTGTGATTCTCTTCAGAGGTGAGTTTAGGGATGATTATTTTCTTTATACTTTTTTTAAAATTATTTATTTATTTATTTTTAGAGAGGGGGGAAGGGAGGGCAAGAGAGGGATGGAAACATCAACGTGTGGTTGCCTTTCATGCGCCCTCTACAGGGGACCTGTCCCGAAACCCAGGCGTGTGCCCTGACTGGGAGTCAGCCAGTGACCCTTTCCTTCGCAGTCCAGTGCTCAGTCCACTGAGCCACACCAGCCAGAGCTCTTCTTTATACTTTTCTGTATTTTATACAATTAATGTAAATTATGTTGCAATTAGAAAAACATTTAAATTTAAGGACCTTTCTAAGGAAATACTATTTAATGATTAAGATTAATAAGTAGGTGGATTATAGTGACACAGAAATAATGTACATGAAGGGATGCCATTAAAAAGAACACTAAATAGTACCATGATTACATACATTGTATTTTATGTTCCTAGGAAAATATAGGAAGTAAATTTGGAGTGATAGAGATAATTTAATATTTATTAGACTCCCCATTCTTTCTGTAAAAGGTTTCTAAATTCTTATTAACAGAGTAAGATTACTGTCTTCTTGAAAAATATTTTCAATGTGTGTCTTTTTTTTAATAGCATTTCATAAAGCTTTCAGATACCCAGATAACGTTTATATTGTCTTCATTCGTCAGGGGAAAGGAATTTCTTTTTACAAGCGGGCCCAAATCCTCGTGGCAGACACGTGGAGTGTGTTGGAGGGTGAAGGAGATGGCTGCTTTAAGGACATCTCCAGTATTACCATGTTTGCTGACTATCGGTTACCTCAGGTTCTTGTTCACCTGGGAGCCCTGAAATACTCCGGTGAACTACTGGAGAAACTTCTCAAAGGTTTGTCAACTTAATTAAGACATTTTTTGTTACACTCTGAATTATTGTTGAGTCTCTAGCTTCTTTCACAAAAGGTTTCCTTTCCTTAGATAAAAGCACTATTTATGGTTAAAAACATGTGTAAAGAACAGAAGGGCAATTGAAATATGGAGAAAATTGCATTTTGTTGTTTATACTGTGGAATATGTATATGTGCAATATTATAATTTCAGAGCATCATAGTAACATGAAATCTAAATTTATGTCTTAAGATGGTTCATCAGGTGCAGTGTTTGAAGAATAATTAAGCCCATATTTCACATCACATACTATGCTGTGAAATAAAAGATGGGGCTGAGAGGTAATAAAAGGTGGGGCTGAGGGGTAATATGTACTGGATTTTGAGTCAGGAGGCTCCAAGGTCTGCCACTGGGTTATTTTGCACAAGTTACTCACTTTCTTAGGCTTAATTTATCTACTATTATTGGATCTGCATATTGATTCTCAAGAATGGAAGCCTTATTATAATATATGAGTAGAAATAGTTGTGTTTGTGTGAGAATTAACTATTTTTTAAACATTTCTTTGTACAAGAAAAATAATTATATAATTTTAATGTTAATTTCTCTTTGGGGTACAGTATTTTCAGCTACTTTTTTCTTTTTTTGATGTTAAATTTTTTAATTTATTTTTCAAGTACTGTTTTCTGCTGTTTACTCCCTTCCCAGCCCCCCCCCCACCCCGTGCTCCCCACCTCCCTCCCATTTCCACTCCCCTTAGCTGTTGTCCATGTGTCCTTTATACTAGTTCCTGTAAATCCCTCCCCTTTTCCCCCTGAAATTCCCTCCCCTCTTCCCTCTGGTCGCTGTCCCCCATTCTCCATTCAGTATCTTTGTTTTTATCTTGCTTGCTTGTTTGTTTTATTGTTTAGCTTCCTGTTAAAGTGAGATCATATGGTATTTGTCCCTCGACACCTGGCTTACTTCACTCAGCATAATGCTCTCCAGTTCCATCTAAGCTGTGTTTTTTCATTTATTTTTAAAAGAAAGTAGTTTTTATGACTGCCTAATTTTCTCTTGTGAAATAAATAGATTTCAATAACCCGAAATCAGAATAATACAGAATATAAAGGTACCATTATTCCTGTGGTTGCTTCTACCAGACTTTTATGCTGCCTGTGCAATCCATTTTGTCTTTCTGTTTCCTCATTTGAAAAATAACAAGCCATTTTATGTCATAAGGCTCATGTCTCAGATAATTAACTGTTGGATACCTTTAAAAGGGACAACTGTTAGCAGTCAGGGGTCCTTTTAGATTCAGACATAGTCCAGCTGATCTTGCGTGCTGCTCATTCTTCTCTCTCAACATCCTCTTGCCTGGTTTCCCTCACCACATTTTCTTTTTTTCAGCAAAAATCCTACATATCAACAAAGGCTTTGCCTCAATGCTACCTCTTCCATGTAGCTTTTCCTGACTTTTCACAATTTTTCCTTCTCCTTCTCTTGGATTTTTATAGCACCCAATTGTCTCTGCCACTGTGAGAAAAACCCTGGTGAAGAAGGTTCCATCCAGCATAGTTGTACAGAGTTGTCAGAATTTTCTTCTATTATCCGCTTCATCTCAAAATTCTTCTCCAGATGTTCGGCTGTAGCTGTTACTGCCTCCATTGTGTCCAGCTTTTAAAAGGAGACTCTGCTGTTCTTACCTAGAGTGACACAGGGTGAACAAACTTCTTTGCACCCTAGTTTATTTAAACAAAATTGGATTTTTTTCAAAAAAGTACTTTATCAGCAAGCTAGAGGAGAAACAGAAACTATAAATGTAAAGGTGTATACGCTGATTAAAAAAAAAAACTATCATAAGTGAAATCTAAACCCAGGTAGCTTGACTAGATGAGGTAGAACTTACCTAACCTCCAATGATATTTTCAAACTTGAGGGTGTGATACATTTATATTTCTTTTATTCTCCCATTTTCTGGATATCTCCAGGACAGCCCTTGGAAGGCCTATCTAGATTTCTGTTCATTTTGTTTAACCAATCTCTTCACAAAAGACATATATTTTTTTAGCTGAATATAAAGACTGATAATACAACTTGACTAAATTTAGATTCTTCACTGTGATTCTAGAGTTGAGTTTTAGACCTAACATGTTGGTTATGTTACTTTCCCTGACTCTGTCAGTCCTCTCCAATGGTTTCATTCTTTTTCTGTTTCAAAGTCCATGTCCTGTCCCATACTGGGAGTTGTATACCTATAACTATATTAGAGTCATAAGGCTGACATAACAAATTACCACTAACTGGGTGGCTTAAAACAAAAGAAATTTATTCTCTCGTAGCGGTGGAGACTAAAAGTCTGAAATCAAGATGTTGGCAGGGCTAGGCTCCCTCTGAAGGCTCTCAGGAAGAATCTGTGGCCCTCAGCAATCCTTTGCATTCCTTGGCCTGTAGCTGCATCACTCCAAGTATGGCCTTGTTTCCTAGGTGTCTCCTCTTGCTCTTGGATTCCTCTCCTTTTCTTATGAGGACACCAGTCATGACATTTAAGACCCCCCAATCCAATACGAACACATCTTAATATGATCACACCTTCAAAGACCCTATTTCCAGAGAAGGCCACATTCACAGGTACCAGGAGGTAGGATTTGAGTGGATCTTTTGGGAGAACACAGTTCAATCTACAGTGTTTTATTGCTGGGTAACAAATTATGCTAAAATTTAAAACAAGACATTTATTGTCTCAGTTTCTGTGGGTCAGGAGTTTGGGTGCGGCTTAACTGGATGTCTGTGAGTCAAGGTGGCGGTCAAGCAGTCAGGTGTGGTAATGGTCTCATCTGAGGGCTCTGCTTGGGTGGTGGTGTCTGCCTCCAGTGTCACTGTTGTGGTTGATTTGGGAATTCTGGCAAGTTGACAGATAAGTTTGGAGGCATCGATTAACAAGAGAACTGAAGAAGAAGGTATGGATTTATATGCTGGCACCTGGAGCCAAGTAAGGAACACAGGTGGTGACTGTTCTCCCCCCTGCCCCAGTGACCAGTGCCTAAGCCTTTGGGAGAGATGGATGGGAGGGACATAAGTAACATTACTTAAGATCCCAGGTGACAGAGTGGAAGCCAGTGGGGTTGGGGCATTTTCCCTATGTCTCATTGGATTACAGGGCCTGTGAAGCTCTGGCACTGTGAAGCTCTGCAGATATGTTTTGTTTAGCCTGAACAGTGTTTTAAGCAATTTTTAATTAGTTATCAACACTTGACAGTTAGGAGATTTCCTGTGAAAACCAAACCTTCTGACTTGTAAAAGTAGAGAAATATGGGAACATTGGGTCTACCTTTAGACAGGACAGCACACACTCTCTAGCTCACCAGTTTGCATCTGGCTGCTGCATTCACTTACTTTCTGTGCCTGATTCTTTTTTTGTTTTTTTAAAGGTTGTATTTATTTATTTTTTTAGAGAGAGGGGGAGAGGGGGAGGGGGGCGGGGGAGAAACATCAGTGTGTGAGAGATACATTGATTGGTTGCCTCTCGCACGCCCCCAACTGGGGGACCTGGCCTACAACCTATGCATGGAACCGGTGACATTTCAGTTCGAAGGCCAGCACTCAATTCACTGAGCCATACCAGCAAGGGTTTTGTGCCTGATCCTTGTAGGCAGTTGAGTTGATGAGCCCAACTCTAGTGTCAGTGGCAAAGGACAGCCAGTCACCACCCTTTAGGATCAGACATAACCTGAAGGGAACTCTCAGCTCCATATTCAGGCAGAGCTGACTAAAGGTTCCTGAATGACCATGGTTTTCCTTGCCCAAGTTAGCTACTTTGACTTTCTTAGTTGCCCTTTATGTATCTAGGGTGTCCCAAAGGCAATAGTGAGTTCTCAAATGGCGATGGGAAGTGGTGTTTATTTGGCCCCTTAGGAGTGCTCTAAATTTTGCAGTATTTCCCCCCCCGGCATTAAACCTAACTTTAAATCCTTTCTTTTCAGTAATTTAATAATCTTGTTGTCATATTTTTAAACTTATGATTACCTTATATTTATTTAGTAAATATTTTTTGGGGGGAGCTGGTATGTGCAAGGTGCTAGGCTTGGTCCTAGGAATATTGAGACAAACAAGCCAGACATCGTCCCTGTCCTTGCAGAACTTAAGTTTTGAATTAATGCCTGAGTTTAGAAATGGTTTAAATTACTAAAAATAAATAAAGTCTGAGATTTACAGTTTTCAGCTGTGTTTTTTTCTGTAGTAAAGTTCTGAGTAGCTTTTATATCATTGACTTTTAGTGCTACTTGCTTTGTTTTTTTCCCCTTGCAGGAGAAATGCTCCCATATGGGAGTAGGCAAGAGGTGGAAATCAGAGGATGCTCACTTTGGTGTGTTGAGTTGATCCGGGATTGTCTTCTGGAACTTATTGAAAAAAAGGGTGAAACAACTAGTGGAGAGATCAATTCCATTCTTCTGGATTATTACTTATGGGACTATGCCCGTGATCACAGAGAAGATATGAAAGGAATTCCATTTCATCGAACACGTTGCATATATTATTGACCTGAAGTGTAAACTGATCTGAAGAAAACTCCTTACATTTTTATAGCACATAATTATTCATATAATTTCACTTTGATATTATAGGAAAAGATGGTGGGGTTAATTTCTCCTGACTTACCATGTGTGTTCCCAAATATATCCTTTTTCTGCTTAATTTTAACTCTTTTTTCCCTTTTTGTGGACAGAAACAGTGAAGAAACTTTAATGCTTTCTTTAAATCTCAGATTTCTTAAAAATCAATCGTCCTAATTTGATTAATCTTCAGTGACAATATTTCATCTCTTCAGTTGGTATCTTTTCTCAGGGTATAATTTTCTGTGTACCGTAATCATTTGTTATGAGGAGTGGATGGGTAGGGTCTTTGTTGTATAAATGCTGCTGCTCTTATTAAAAAAATCAGTCTTGACAGCTTAATTTCAACTTTTTATCAGTAATGACCGAGTTTTGTACATAATGATTTCAGTTGAGGGTATTGGTCTGTCTAGGTTTTTTTCTTTTTTCAGAGTAACTGCATTGAAACTGAATGAAGATTTTTAAAACTTTTCTTAAACCTGGAATGGATCATTCCATTAAAATAGAATTTACCAGATAAATTTTTTAAAGGTTTGCAGTGGATTTTGTGATTTACTTTATACTTCAGAACTCTCATTGCCTATCATGCATTCATTTCCCACTTTCACTCCCATCTTCTAACATAATCTTTGTTTTCGTTACCTTATCTACCTTGTCAGCCCACTGTGAGTCAACAAGATGTCTTTTCCCCAAGCACTTTACTGCCATCTCCTGGAAACTTGTCATAATAGCCTTACAAATGACAATGAACAGTATGTGAATGCCACCCCCCCACATCCCGCCCCGTCCCGTCTCCCCAGAATGTTGTTCTGCACAACTTGCACCATTACAAATAGTGGCTTTATATCTCTCCCTTCGCTATGTGGAGCAGGGGCAGTTATTGAAGAAATAGAAGTCTGCTTATAGAAAGGAAAAGGGATGGTAGGCAGCCTAAACGACCTTGTCTTCCACACCTTTGTGTGTTTAGAATTCTTCAGCAGGTGGAGATCATTTCAAGTTGAGAACTACTGAAGAAGAGCTAGGGAAAGGGTAAGGCTATATTCTCAGTTGGCTCAAGGAAAGAACTAGTCCAGTTTCCTTTCTGGAGGTGGGAAAAACCTGTTACTCCCTTCTTTCCCCATTCCCATTTTGACATTCTCTGGATAAATTAAGGGTTAGTTGGCATATAAATCAGTATTCTTTGGTTGTAAGAATGTAACTCAATTATTAAGGTTCAATAACTTTTATGGGGCCTGAGTTAAATGAAACAGTAGGTCACAATGCTATTCAATAAGAAATCTACACATTTACTTTGAGGAATAAAAATGATATTTGGAAAGCAAAAATCTATGAGATCATTGTACCACACATCCTCAACTTGCAAAAAAAATCCTGTTGGTTAACCAATTCATTATTCTCAAAATCAATAAAAAAAGAAAAAAATCAAGTATGTATCGTGCCATTTCTATACTAATTGCATTTCAGGATAACCTGATGGAAGGAAACTAGAATAATTTCAATAAATGTAAAAAGGAATATTAGAATTAGAAAATTACCATTTTGGAATCCCTAATGAAATAATAGGCCTGGAAAGTGGTCATCAATGGCTTTTAAAACCATTAGGTAAAATGTTGATGGGGAACTTTTTTAATGGATAGATTAGGTTGAAAGTACCTGCTACTAATCTTAACATCACTAAAAGGGGGATATACAGATGTGCGCCTACTAGTGTGTTGTAATGGGAAGTACACGGTCCCATTTGTGAATTATTCTTGCCAGAAAAATTGAACCTGAATCTAATCAAGAATCTAGATCTAACTACTTGTTTACAGGAAATGTAGGAAATGCAGGAACAAGTGAAACAACAACAGAAAGATGCAATGGCCAAATCAATACTGTGAGATATTCTAAACGATAAATGGCATAGTTTCTTTAACAAATAAATGGTGGAAAGAAAAAAAGGTGGTGATTAGCAAGAATGTGGAGAAATTGGATGCCTGTGCCCTGCTGGTGGAAATGTAAAATGGTGCAGCTGCTCTTGAAAAGAGTATGTCAGTTCCTCAGAAAATAAATAGGATTATCATATGATCCAGCGACTCCACTTTTGGGCATATATCCAAAAAGAGTTGAAAGATGGATCTTAAAGAGATATTTGTATATCCTTGTTTATAGCAGCGTTAGTCAAAATAGCTAAAAGAAGCAACCCAAGTGTCCAACAAGAGATGAGTGGATAAAAACAAAATGTGAATGTTATTCCACACAATGGAATATTACTCAGTCTTAAAAAGGGAGTTCTGACACAAGCTACAATATGGGTGAACCTTTAGAATATTATACTAAGTGAAATAAGCCAGTCCCAAAAGGACAAATACTGCATGATTCCAGTGTATGAAGTACCCAGAGTTCAAATTCATAGAGAACAAAGTACAGCAGTGGTTGCCAAGGCCTGGAGAAAGGGGTGAGCGGGGAACTATTGTTTAGCTTAAGGGTGTAGAGTTCCAGGTTTTCAAGATAAAAAGTTCTGGAGATGAGTTGCACAGCAGTGTAAATGCAACTGCAAAAAGTGTTAAGAGAGTACATTTTGTGTGTATTTTACCACAATTTTCATGAAAGTGGGGGGTACCTATAACTGCTTAAAAGAATTAAGCAGCATATCAACCAAACACTACATGTGGACCATGTTTGGATCTTGATGGCAAATAAACCGTGAGAGGAGGGGTGGGGAAGGGAAGAAAAAGGAGAGATAGGCATTATGTAGAAGACTAGCATAGTCTTTGGGGAGGCAGTGTTGACTGTGTCATCTGACACACACAGACTTCAGATCGCCTCTGCCACTTACCGACTGTGTAGCCTTAAGCAAGTTACTTGTTTTCTGTTTTTAATTTTTATTTCTTTAAATATTTATTGAATGTGTCCAGTGACCTTAATATATACTGTTTTAAACACTGCTCAACAAGGGGAACATAAAAATAAATAATATATAGTCTCTGCTGATACTGAGGAATAAAATGTGAGAAAGAAATAGCAGGGTAGAAAGGCAGTCTAGAAAGGTAAGCAAAAAAGTAGAACATGGAAGGCCTTGTATGCCATGTCCAGAAGATTGGACTTTATCATAAAGAGCCATTGAAATTCTTACAATTTAAAAGTTGTCCTTTATGTTTATAAAAATCATATACATTAAGAAAAAATAAAATGCAATCCCAATTAAAAATTTCAGTGGAACTTTCTTCTGGAAATTGTCAAACTGATTCAAAAGTTATTTAGGAAGACAAATACCAAGAGCAGCTAAGAAAACTTAGAACAGTAAGGAAGGGCTTGTCCTATCAGATAGCAAAATGTACCAGAAAGTTAGAGTAACTAAAGCTGTATGGAATTGGTACAGGAATTAACTGATGTAACAGAATGGAGGTGTCCCTCAAATAAACTCGAGTATATGGAAAAATGTTCCGTTGACTCTAAAACATAACTTTTCACATTTCATTTCAAGTTTTATGAACTGAAATTAATTTTCTTATTTAAGATAATCCAATTTGGAGTTTCTATTACTTATAAAATGCTCATTAATGATAAACTTTTCAGACAAGTCTCTTTTCCCCCTTTAAAAAATCCAGAGTTGGTTTCTGTTCCTTGGAACCAAGACCCGAATTGACTCAACTTTAAAAATGACCTTTACAATCAGAACAGAAATAAATGAAACAGTCTAAAAAAAACAATACAAAAGATCAATGAATCCAAGCTCTGCTTCTTTAAAAATGTAAACTTGATTGACAAACCTTCAACCAGACTGATAAAGAAAAAAAGAAAAAGGACTACAATAAATAAAATTAGAAATGAAAGAGGAGAAATAACAATGAACACCGAAGAAATACAAAGGATTGTAAGGAAATATTATGAACAACTGTATGCCAACAAACTGGACAATGTGGATGAAGTGAATAAATTCCTAGAAACATACAATCTTCTAAAATGAAATCAGGAAGAATCAGAATTTGAATAGTTTGATTACACCTGGTGAAATTGAAGCAGTAATCAAAAAACTCCCAACAAGCCCTGGCTGGTGTAGCTCAGTGGATTGATCGTGGTTTGATTCCCAGTCAGGGCACATACCTGGGTTGCAGGCTGGTTCCCAGCAGGGGACACACCAGAAGCAACCATATATTGATATTTTTCTCCCTCTCTCCTTCCCTTCTCCTCTAAAGATAAATAAATAAAAATCTTAAAAAAAATAAATTCAGTCTTAAAACAAAAAAACTCCCAACAAACAAAAGCTCTGGACTAGATGGCTTCTCAGGGGAGTTTTATCAAATATTTCAAGAACTAATACCTCTTCTAAACATATTTCATAAAATTCAAAAGGAGGGAAGGTTGACAAACTCATGAGGTCAGCATTATCCAAATTCCAAAACCAGATAAGGACACGGCAAAGAAAGCAATTTATAGGCCAATACCCCTGATTAATATAGATGCAAAAATCCTCAATATTAGCAAACTGAATACAGCAATGCATGAAAAAGGTCATACACCATGATCATGTGGGATTTATTCCAGAAATGCAAGGTTCATGCAACATTTGCAAATCAATAAATGTGATACACCACATAAACAAAATGAAGGATAAAAATTTCATGATCATATCAATAGATGCAGAAAAAGCATTTGATAAAATCCAGCACCCATTTATGATAAAAACTCTTAGCAAAGTGGGATTAGAAGGAACATATCTAAACATAATAAAGCTCATATATGACAAACCCACTGCCAGCATCATACTCAACGGTCAAAAACAGCAGGTTTTTCCTTTAAGAGCAGGAACGAGACAGGATGTTCACTTTCTCCTCTTATTCAACATAGTACTGAAAGTCCTAGCCATAGAAATCAGACAAAAAGGCATATAAATATGAGAGAAATAAAAGCCACACAAATTGGAAAGGAAGACATAAAACTATCATTATTGGCAGATGACATGATCTACACATAGAGAACCCCAAAGATTCCACCAAGTAACTACTAGAACTGATAAATGAATTCAGCAAAGTAGCAGGTTACAAAATTAATATCCATAAATAAGTGCCATTTTCATATGACAATAATGAACAAAAAGAAAGGGAAATTAAGAAAACTATCCCATTCACAATTGCTTCAAAAAGAATACAATACCTAGGAATAAAGCCAATCAAGGATGTAAAAGACCTGTACTTGGAAAATTACAAGATACTGAAGAAAGAAATTGAAGAAGATACAAATAAGTGGAAGCATTTACTGTGTTCATGGATAGGAAGAATTAACATCATTAAAACATCCTTACGTCCTGGCTGGTGTAGCTCAGTGGATTGAGCACGGGCCTGTGAACCAGAGGATCACAGTTCAATTCCTAGTCAGGGCACATGCTTGGGCTGCAGGCCAGGTCCCGGCAGGGGACACACTATACATTGTGTGTCCCCAGCAGAGGCAACCATACATTGATACTTCTCTCCCTCTCTCCTTCCCTTCCCCTCTAAAGATAATAAATAAAATCTTTTAAAAAAACCATCCTTACTATGCATAGCAATCTATAGATTCAATGCAGTTCCTATCAAGATGCCAATGATGTATTTCACAGGACTAGAACAAATATTTCAAAAATTTATATGGAACTACAAAAAGCTGCTCATAGCAACAGTGATCCTGAGAAAGAACAAAGTTGGAGGAATCCCACTACCTAATATCAATGAAAATAGCATGGTACTTTTCTAAAAACAGAAACATAGATCAATGGAACAGAACAGAGAGCTCAGAAATAAACTCATACCTTTATTGTAAACTAATATTTGACAGAGGAAGCAAGCATATACAATGGGCTAAAGATAGTTTATTTAATAACTGGTGTTGGGAAAATTAGACAGATATGCACAGAAAAATAAAACTAGATCACCTTCTTACACTACTCACAAGAATAAATTAAAAATGAATCAAAAACTTAAATGTTAGACTCATAACCATAAAAATGGTAGAAGAAAACATAGGTAGGAAAACCTTAGACATTGTTCATCTAATTTTTCATTGGATATATCTCCCCAAGCAAGGGAAATAAACAGAACTACATTAAGCTATAAATTTTTTGCACAGTAAAGTCCTCAACAAAATAAAAAGACAGCCCATAGAATGGGAGAACACATTCACTGATACATCTTATAAGGGGTTAATATAAAAAAGTTTAGAAGCCCTGGCTGGTGTGGCTCAGTGGATTGAGCACTGGCCCATGAACTGAGAAGCTGTCAATTGGATTCCCAGTCCAGACACATGCGTTGGGTTGCAGGCCAGGTCCCCAGCTGGGGGCACGTGAGAGGCAATGGAATCTCTTGCACGTTGATGTTTCTATCTCTCTTTCCCTATCTCTAAAATAAAAAAAATCTTAAAGAATAAATTTGGTGTCTCAAGCTTTAAAAAAAGTTTATAAAGTATTTACAAAACTCAACATAAAAAAAAAAACCCAACCCAGTTTAAAAATGGGCAAAGGACCTGAACAGACTCTTCTCCAAAGAGGACATACAGATGGCCAATAGACATATGAAAAGGTGCTCAACATAACTAATCATCAGAGAAATGCAAATTAAGACCACAATGAGATACCATCTCACACCTGTCAGAATGGCTATCATCAATAAATCAACAAACAACAAGTGCTGGCAAGGATGTGGAGAAAGGGGAACCCTTTTGCACTGTTGGTGAGAATGCAGACCAGTGCAGCCACTGTGGAAAGCAGTATGGAGATACCTCAAGAGATTAAAAATGGATCTACCTTTAGACTTAGCTATCCCACTGCTGGGGATATATCCAAAGGAACCAAAAACACTAATTCGAAAGAACACAAGGACCCCTATGTTCATTGTAGTGTTATTTACATTTACTAAGATATGGAAGCAGCCGGAGTGTCTGTCAGTGGATGAGTGGATATAACTTCTATGGGACATTTACACAATGGATTACTACTGGACTATAAAAAAGAATAAAATTTCACTTTTGTGAAAGTATGGCTGGACCTGGAGAATGTTATGCTAATTGAAATAAGCCAGTCAGAGAAAGAGAAATGCCATATGATTTCACTCATATGTGGAATCTAATGAACAAAATGGACAAACAAAATATAAACTCATAGATGGAGAGCAGTTGAAATGGGGGTGGTATGCTACAGGGTGGAGGGATTGAGCAAAAAGGAAAAAGGACTCACGGACATGGGCAACAGTGTGGTGATCGTGGGCAGAGGGGAGTATAAGGAGACTTATATACTTATAAAATTTTATTTATTTATTTTTAGATAGAGGTGAAGAGAAGGAGAAAGAGAGGGAGAGAAAGAGCAGTATGTGGTTGCCTCTTGTGTGCCTCTAATTTGGGACCTAGTCTGCAACCTGGGTATGTACCCTGACTAGGAACTGAACCTGCAACCCTTTGGTTCGCAGGCAGGTGGCCAATTCACTGAGCCACACCGGCCAGGGCTAAATATTATATATTTTTAAAAGATTCATTTTATGTGAACTTTACTTCAATAAAAAGAAACTGAATTGGTAGCTAAAATGTTGAAACGCAATGTGACTCACATTCATTTTATAAATCTGTAGAAAGTTACTTTTTTAAAAAAAATTATTTATTGATTTTAGAGAGCTAGAGGAAAGGAGAGTGAGAGACACCTAGACACGGATTATTGTTCCACCATTGATGCATTTATTGGTTGATTCTTGTTTGTGCTCTGACCCCAAATTGAACCGGCAATCTTGGTAAATGAGGAGGACTACCCCGCCAGGACCTGGCCCTAGAGAGTTACTTTGGCTCAGTAGTTTGAGAGGGGTCGTTGGGTGCTGGATTTTCAGTGACGCTGGGAGGTAGGCCACCAGGTGCCTTGCAGCCGGCTCCCTAGAGGCCGGGCGGAATGGACAGGGTTTGTGCTACCTCCTCCGGACCTGGCTGGAGCAAGTCGAACGCGGCTTGGGGGCGGGGCCGACGCGGTGCCCTGCGGCTGGCTGGGAGGGGCGGTGTTGGCCTCCGGCGTCGCCGGTTGCCAAGAGAACCCGTGACAACAAAAGGCGCTGGCTGCGGCTGCGGCGGCGCGTTGGAGGGAAATCCTGGAGTTCTGCGCTGTGCTCGCCGCCGGAGACCGAGGCTTTCTCCTGCCGGTCAGTGCGCAGCGGGCGTGCCGGCTGGGCTAGCAGGGTTGGGTGCCGTGCGGAGTCCTGCCGCGTCCCAGGCCTGCGGTTGGGAGGAGGGGGTGCCGGCCGAGATTGGGGCTCTCGGGGTGGGGTTCTGCCGCGGGTGGGCTCGGGGGGCGGTTGGGGCAGCGGCGAGGCCGAGGAGGGTGCCCGAGGGGGTGCTGGGATTCCCGCCTAGTGGCCGGAGGAAGTTGGGTCCCTCTGAGAAGGGCAGAGGGAATAAGGATGGGGGATCGAGCCGCACTGAGTCAGATCCTGCTGTATTTTTTTGTGTTGGTACTTCCGAGTGCGGGATCTGGAAGGTAGGGGAAGGCTCACCTCCTTTGGAGCTTTCGTTTTGTCTGTCGCAGGCCGCTTTCTTTCCATCCCGGATTTGTTGAAACTTGGCGCATTATAAGGGCTGTAGTAAGTCCGGTAGCCCTCTCCCTCAGTTCATAAATTGATAAAAGGGTGCCCAAATTCTTTCTTTACAACCTTTCAAATAACGCCGCCCTCTTCAAGTTTTTTAAACTTTGTTGTTTTCCCTCTTCATATTTTCTTCACTTAGTTCGTTATGTATTTGGATCCTTTTCTGAGATCCTTATAAAACTCACTATCCAGGAGCTGGGAAATTTCTTAAGGAAATACTAACAAGCCACAGTTTTTAGACAATCACTACCTCTGAAAAACCAAGGGCACAGGATGGCAACAGTATTTGGAAGCACTTATTTCTGATTGATGACATGGCAACAATGGTCAAGTATTTCTCTTGCCTTTTGCTCAGCTTTCAAACTTCCATTGAGTATGCCTAAATAGTACTAGCCCGTCAGATTTCATCTTTCTTTACATTTAATGATGGCATAATACTTATGCTTCTGATCACTGTTATTAACCAGAAGCTGAAGAAGTGTAAGTGCTGTGGATTTTTTCATCACATCCTTGTATATTAATTTTTTGCAGGCCCTTGCCTGTGTAGCCAAATTCCGATTACGAAGACCAAGAAAACGAAAATATCCTAACTACACTTAACACTACTTTCATTTCAATTTCGTTGGAAGTAGTTAGGCTTGGCTTAACACAAACCATGTTTTTGTGTTTTTTTTTAACATTTTATTTACTCATTTTTAGAGAGGGGGAAGAGAAGAGAAATATCAATGTGCTGTTGCCTCAGTTGCCTCTCCTGCCCCCCATACTGGGGACCTGGGCCACAGCCCAGGCATGTGCTCTGACTGGGAATCGAATTGGTGACCCTTTGGTTTGCAGCCCACCCTCAATCCACTTGATTTACGCTAGCCAAGGCACAAACCATGTTTTAATGCGGCATTAAAAAAAACTAATCTATATGATGAAAACTTCTAATGTAGGTGTTCAGAGACATTGGGAAGAACCACCTCGACACAGCATCTCTGCAGTTTCTTTGGAGAAATTTACAGTACCAAGTGATTGTAGAGTCCTTTAGGGTCCTAGAAAAGATTTACCAAACATATGAGTATTTATTTTTTTCAGTACTGAATATTAGTGGAATGAATAAAACTGACAAGGTTAGATGCATTTCTATGGCCATTAAAGATAGTTTGCTGACTCTGTTTTGGAATTTTATAGCCCAAGGAGCTGATTTTTTTAACTCCTAGTGGGCCCTTAAATAGAGTGATGTAAATGCTTTTTGTTATTATGATCCTTTTCAGACTTATCCGCTCACTGCAGAGTTTTTTAAAGGCTAGCGAATGTTAAATATGTCTTAATTAATATTTCCATGGCAAGTAGTGCTAAAAACGTTATTTTAGTTTTAGCCTGCTAGGTTACTTAATGATACTGTTGAAGACTTGCCTTCTCCCAAACTGATTCTTTTCATCATCTGCACTAAACATTATCATAGGTTACTGGTTATACTTTTAAACCTTTTATCCTACCAAGGCTGTATTCGTGTACAAGTTTTTGTGTGAACAGATGTTTTCATTTCTGTTAGATATATATCTAAGAGCAGAGTTTCTGGGTCAAATGATAACCATTTATTTAACTTATTGAGCAACTGCCAGATTGTTTTACAAAGCAATTGCATTATTTCACATTTCCATTAGAAGTGTATGAGGGTTCTATATTCTCTATGTCCTTGCTAAGGCTTGTGATCTGTCTTTTTGACTACAGTTGTGTTAGTGGGCATGATATGGCATCTCATTGTGGTTTTGATTGCATTTCCCAGGTAGCTAATGTTGAGCATCTTTGCCTTTGCTTATTGGCCATTTTAATATTTTCTTTGAAGAAATGTCTTTTCAGAGCCTTTGCTTAAAAAAAGTTTTTAGTATTGAGTTGTCATAGTTCTTTATATATTCCAGATACAGATCTTTATTATATATATTGCTCAATATTTTCTCACATTCGGTGAGTTGTCTTTGCATCATGTCCTTGATGGTGTCTTTTGAGGCATAAAACTTTTAAATTTGATTAAATGCATTTTATAAATTTTTCCTTTTATTGCTCATTGTTCTTGCTTTTGGTGTTCTATATGAAAAACCATTGCCAAATCCAAAGTTAGGAAGAGTTACCCTTATGTTTTCTTTTAAGAATTTTATAGTTTCACCCTGACCATTGTGGCTCAGTGGGTGGTACATCATCCCCAAAGGGAAGGTTGCTAGTTTGACTCCTGGTCAGGGCACATGCCTGGGTTGTGGGCCAGGCCCCGAGTTGGTGGTGTGCTGGGGGCATTCAAGAGGCAACCAATTGGTGTTTTTCTTTCATATCACTGTTTCTCTCTATCTCTTTTTCCCTCCCTTACCCTCTCTTTAAAAAAAAATAAGATCTTAAAAATAATCTTATAGTTCAACCATTGCATTTAGGTCTATGAACCATTTTGAATTAACTTTTGTGCCTATTAGGTAGGAGTCCAATTTCATTCTTATGACTGTGGCTATCCAGTTGTCCCATGACTATTTGTTGAAAAGATTATGTTTCCCCATTAAATTGTCTTGACATGCTTGTTGTAAATTAATTGCCTATAAATGTGATTATTTATTTCTGGATTCTCAATTCTTTTCCATTAATATTTTCCCCATATTCCATTTATTTTTTGAATTTATTGGGGTGACATTGGTTAATAAAATTATATAGGTTTCAGGTATACAGTTCTATATAACACATCATCTGTATACTGTGTTGTGTGTTTACCATCCTGGGTCAAGTCTCCTTCCCTCACCATTTATCCCCTTTTTACCTTCTACCTCTCCTTTTTCATTGATTTTTAAGCCTGGCCTATGCCTGTACATACTGCCTTGATTACTATTGCTTGTTTTTTTGTTTTTTTAAAAGATTTTATTTACTTTTAAACAGAGGGAGAAACATCAATGTGTGATTGCCTCACATGTGACCCACACCAGGCATGTGCCCTAACTGGGAATTGAACCAGCGACCATTTGGTTCACAGTCTGGTGCTCTATCCACTGAGCCATGCCACACAGGGCACTATTGCTTGGTTTTAAAATTGGGGAAGTATGTCTTCTAATTTTGTTCTCTTTCACTATTGTTTCTGCTACTCTGTGTCCGTTGAATTTGCATATGAATTTTGGGATTAGCTTGTCAATTTCTGCAAAGAAGTAAGGATTATGGTAAGAGTTATATTGAATGTGTAGATCAGTTTGGGAAATATTGTCATCTTAACAATGGTGTCTTCCAATCCATGAACTTGAGATGTTTTTTCCCACTTATTTAGTTCTTTACTGTCTTTCAACAATATTTTGTACTTTTCAAAGTATCAATTTTATACATCTTAAAAAATTTATTTCTAAGTATATTTATTCTTTTGATGCTAATGTAAATGGAATTTTAAAAAATATTTTATATATTTACTTTAGAGAGAGTGGAAGGGAGGGAGAAGGAGATGGTAAGAAACATCAGTGTGTGAGAAATCATGATCAGTTACCTCTCGTACACCCCCAACCAGGGCCTGGCTTGCAACATGTGCCCTGACTGGGAATCCAGCTGGTGACCTTTCAGTTTGCAGGCTGGCACTCAGTCCACTGAGCCATACAGCCAGGGTGGAGTTGTTTTCTTAATTTATTTTTCAAGTTGTTTGTTGTAAGTATAGCTAGCAATTAAAATTTTTTTATCCTTACCTAAGGACATTTCTTCATTGCTGTTTAGAGGGAGAGGAAGGGAGAGAGAGAAACATCAGTGTAACCACCAATAGGTTGCCATTTTTAAGTGCCTGGGCTAGGGATCTTATGTGTCAGACTGGGCACATAGGATTCATTCCAGACTGGGGAATGAATCCACAACCTAGGTGTATGCCCTGACAGGCAATGGAACCTGTAACCCTTTGAGTATGAGATGATACTCCAGCCAACTAAGCCACACCAGCCAGGGTGCAGTTTAATTTTTAATGTATTAATTCTACCAGAGAGCTTCAGAAATATGTTTAACATAATTTAGGAGTACAAAAGCAATTTTCTGTTAGTTTTGATTATTTTGAATAAAAACTTCCTTTTAAATTTATATTGACTTTTGGAAATCCTTGTAATTATTTTAATGGGTTTATTTATATAATATCTGTGGCAAAGAAGAGATATTATTTTTCAATGCATAGCCATAAAACCTAGTTCGAGGACTTGCTTTCAACACCTCTGTACAATTTCCCAGTTATTTTCCTGCCTTAATTTTCTAACTCCCTAATTATTCAATATTTAGACTGAGCTGGGAAATAGCATTACAGAAAGAAGGGCACGTTGGAATCCCTTGTGCTTTTGCCAATACATGGCCTTCATTTCCAAGGTTATTTTATAGCAAATCCAGACATCATAGTGTTTCATCTATAAATTATAGATGTACTTTTACAAGACAGATGCTTTGTAACTATCTTATTTTGGAGCAAAACCTGCTGTAATCGACTTTGCTTTAGATGGTGATTTGTTTATTAGGGTAGAAGTGTCAATAATTCAATTTTGTTTTTATTTTGATACACAGGAGTCCAGATCTTATGTAAAATGGAAGTTTCTCACACTAGGCACTGAATGTTGAGTAGAAAATCTGTTTAGTAAAATCTAAGCTGCCATGGAAGAAATACCAGTAAAAGTTGCTGTAAGAATTAGACCTCTGCTCTGCAAAGAAGTTCTTCATAATCATCAAGTTTGTGTGAGAGTTATTCCAAACACCCAGCAAATTATCATTGGGAGAGATAGAGTCTTTACTTTTGATTTTGTTTTTGGCAAAAATTCCACTCAAGCTGAAGTTTATAATGTGTGCATAAAGCCACTTGTGTTGTCACTCATCGAAGGCTATAATGCAACTGTTTTTGCCTATGGACAAACTGGATCTGGGAAGACGTACACCATCGGAGGAGGCCATGTTGGTAAGATCCTCGTACTCTGACTTTTGAAACACTTGAACGAAACTAAAATATGACCATACCTGACTCATAGTAGGTGCTCGGCATACTGATTGAATGAAATAATGAATAGGATAGTCAGGAGTGCTCATATGTCATCTTTGAAACATTTGGTTTTAAGGGGGAGGGTGGCGGGAGCAGGTGGAGGAGGGTGTATGGGGATAAAAGGTAAGGGAATGAGGCTGGACTCGGGGTGCCGAGCACACAGTACACTGTGCCGATGATGTGTTGTAGAACTGTGCACCTGAAACCTATATAATTTCGTTAACCAGTGTCATTACAATAAATTCAATACAAAGGAAAAAATAGTAATAAAAAAGAAACATTTGTTTTTAAATATTGAAGTTTTATTAAACAATTTAATTTGCAATTATAAATTCATGTCTCTTAAGTTAGACATGAATGAACATGATTAGACTTTGCATCTTTTAATAGTCTGCTTGTAAATATTGAGTCCTGTAACTAGAACTTAGAGGAATATAAGAGAAATTTATTATGTAAAGTGTCTCCCCCCACCATTTCCTAGCCAGATTTCAGTTTTTTGCAGCTTTATTGGCATGTAGTTGACAAATAAAATTGTGAGATATTTTAAGTGTTCTTCGGGGTGATTTGATATACAAGTATGTGTACATTGTGAAAGGATTCTTCCCTTCCAGTTAACACATCCATTACCTCACTGTATACAGATTTCTATTTTAAATACTGAATACTTTAGGATATAATTTTTCCTGCTTGTAATTATCTTTTTGAAAAGGTAGTTTCATGAGATTCCTTTAGAGCTGGAAGGAACCTTGAGAATCATTTCTCTTCCTTTATTAAGTGAGGAGCTCCGGCCACAGAATGATTAAGGGCTCATTGAGTCAGGTGGCTGGTGACAGCCCTGGACTGGAAAGCCATGACCTCTTTTGAGACTGTTTACTTTTTTCACACTAAAAGCAATCTTTTGAATGTTGTGCATATACATGATTGTTTAAAATTATCATGAGTAATGTCTGTACATGTAACGGCTTTCGATATTTTTTTCTACTTTCATACTTCTCAAAGGTAGAATTTGTGACTTTCAGAAGCATCTCTCATTAAGTGCAGGGATGCAGGGGTGAGGTATGGAAGGTGTCTGTGTGGTATGAGGAGGCCCTAATTCCAAATATTCAGTGGAGGGGCCCTTAGTGCCCAGTGCCACTATTCTTCTTTTAAAGGATCACTGGGTTACAGGATTAGGAGACTCAAGATATGAGATTATTTTAGGTTCTCAAAATAAATTTCAGGCTCTCTACTATTGTGGATTTTTTTGAAGATTGTATTTTTTAAGTAATTTTTTTTGCTTTTAGATTTTATTTATTAATTTTTACAGAGAGGGGAAGGGAGGGAGAAATTGAGGAAGAGAAACAGTGATCTGTTGCCTCTCACAGGCCTCTACTTTGGGACCTGGCTTGCAACCCGGGCACGTGCCCTGACTAGGAATTGAACCTGCAGCCTTTATGTTCACAGGCCGGTGCTCAATCCACTGGCTGGAGCCACACCAGCCAGGGCTGTATTTTTTTCATTTTGATTGGCCATTGTCTTATGACCTTAAAGACTCAATATGTGCATTATACTAATAGGAGTATGAGATGTTCAGATCTTGGTCACAATTGTAGCTATAGTTTTTTTAAAGAGGCCATGAGTGTAATTTTAATTCTTTTTTTTTTTTAAGATTTTGTTTTTTTATATTTAGAGGGGAAGGGAAGGAGAGAGGGAGAGAAATATCAGTGTACGGTTGCCTCCTATGCGTCCCCTGCTGGGAACCGGCCTGCAACTCAGGCATGTGCCCTGACTGGGAATCGAACTGGGATCCTTTGGTTCGCAGGCCCATGCTCAATCCACTGAGCTACACCAGCCAGGGCATAATTTTAATTTTTTAAGGGAAAAAGTTATATATCGTCCTAAAATACTTTAACTGCTCCAAGGCACTCTGTACCTAGAGAAATAGATCACCATTAGAAACTATTTTGATGGTGTTTTTCCCCTAGTTTTTAAAAAATATATGTATTATTGTCAGGTGATGCTTAAGAAATTAAACAAATGCCCCTTTCATCCCAGGAAATAACAGTTTGATGTGTGCCATTCTAGAGTCCTGCAGACATTTTTCTAGGCATGTTACAGATGCACATGTAGTTTTTGCTTCTCTTTTTTGTTTGTTTAATGAGATATTATACCTGTGGTTCTGTAACTTTCTTTTCTCATTAACCATACAAAATATCATTTTATTTCTTCCCATTGGGTCATAGAATTTCATTTCACTTTTTTGGCTGTATAGTATTTTATAATTTGAATGGATCATGGTTCATTCATTCCTGTATTAACGGACATTTAGGTTGTTCCTGATTTTTACTCATAAAAGAAGTTGCATTACGTATCTTTGTACATTTAACTTTCATTTGTGTATTAGTATTTCTATGGAATATATTTCTGGAAGCGGATTTGGGGAATCAACCACATTTAAAGTGTGGACAGGTAACTGACAAATTATCCTCCAAAAAGGCTTGTTCCAATTTGTATGTATTCTCACCATCAATATATGCAAGCCATTTTTTCATATGGTTATCATTTCCTGGATATATAAATCCAAAGTATTTTTTTTACCATCTGATAAGTGAAAAATTGTACTGTGTTGTTTGAAGTTACCCTTCTTTGTGTATTCGTGAAATTAGTGAGCATTTTCTTTTTTTTTAATTTATTTTTTTATTGATTATGCTGTTACAGTCATTCTATTCCCCCCTTCATTCCCCTCCACCCTACCCCCGTCCCCACCATTACCCCCCCTTTAGTTTATGACCATGTGTCTCAAGTTCTTTAGATTCTATATTTCCCATACTATTCCTGCCCCCCCCCATCTATTTTCTATCTACTGTCTATGCTACTTATTCTCTGTACCTTCTCCCCCCTTCTCCTCCTCTCACTCCCCTGTTGCTAACCCTCCTTGAGATCTTCATTTCTATGTTTCCACTCCTGATCTAGCTGTCCTTTTAGTTTGCTTTTGTTTTAGGTGTGATTGTTAATAACTGTGAGCTTGTTGTCCTTTCACTGTTCATGTTTTTTTAACTTCTTTTTCTTAGATAAGTCCCTTTAACATTTCATAGAATAAGGGCTTGGTGATGATGAATTCCGTGAATTTGATCTTATCTGAGAAGCACCTTATCTGTCCTTCCATTCTAAATGAAAGTTTTGCTGGATAGAGCAATCTTGGTTGTAGGTCTTTGGATTTCATGACTTGGAATACCTCTTTCCAGCCCCTTCTTGCCTGTAAGGTCTCTTTGGAGAAATCCGCTGACAGTCTGATGGGGGCTCCTTTGAGGTGACTGTCCCCTTAGCTCTTGCTGCTTCTAGGATTCTCTCCTTCATTTTAATCTTGGCTAATGTAATGATGATGTGCCTTGATGTGTTTCTTCTTGGGTCCAACTTCTTTGGGACTCTCTGAGCTTCCTGGATTTCCTGGAAGTCTATTTCTTTTGCCAGATTGGGGAAATTCTCCTTTGTTATTTGTTCAAATAAGTTTTCCACTGGTGGCTGTTCTTTTCCCCCTTCTGGTACCCCTATAATTTGGATGTTGGAGTGTGTAAAGATGTCCTGGAGGTTTCTAAGACTCTCCTCATTTTTTTGAATTCTTGCTTCTTCACTCTTTTCTGTTTGGCCATTATTTGCTTTCTTCTGGTCCACTCCATTGATTTGAGTCCCAGTTTCCTTTTCATCACTATTGGTTTCCTGTGCAATTCCATTCATTTCAATTAGTTTCGCCTTCATATGTTTGTCTAATTTGTGGCTATAATCAACCAGTTGAGGATCCTGATGACCAGTGTTTTAAACTGTGCGTCTGAGAGTTTTGCTATTTCTTCATCGCTTAGATTTATAGGCTCTGGGGCTTTGAGTTCTTCTTGAGCCATTTTTGGTCTGTTTGTGCCCGTTAAGTATGAGGAGCGGAGCCTTGGACTCCCAGGTTGCTGGGTTGTGACACTGTATGTGGAGGCGTGGTCAGAGCAGGGAAATGGCGGCCCCCTTTGCTGTTTGTTGCAGCTGGGTGAGGAGCAGAGCCTCAGGTTGTTCACTGGGGCAGGGCCACTTAGGTCGCTGGATTATGACGCTGTATGTGGAGACGGGGTTAGAGCAGGGAAATGGCGGCGCCCTCCGCTTGCTGCTGGGGCTGCTGGCTCTCGTCCAGTCACCCACTCCCTCGCTTGTCTATCCACACATTAATACGCAACCACAGTCAACCCGAAGCCCTGCTCCCTCGCTGTTTCCCCGCAGTCGCTCGCTGAGTTGCCCACCAGGTCCAACCCTGCGCCTGGATTCCGCGCACCTGAGTCCATCTGACAGAGTTTTCCTGTGCAACCCCGCTCTGCCAGCTGCTGGTTTCGCCCCTCTTACCGGTCAGGCTGAAGAATTTGTTGTTGTCAGACTTCCGAAAAGTTCAATTCTCTGTGTTCTGGCTGTGTTTTCTGTTGCTATTATTTAGTTGTCTCTAAATTTGGTTGTGTGAGGAAGCATAGTGTCTCCACCTATGCCTCCGTCTTGGCGGAAGTCCAGTGAGCATTTTCAATTTTCCATACTGACACCAATTCTGGGTCAGTTGTCTGCTGTTTGATTATTGGCTATGCAAATAATGTTGGGGTTCCCCCCATAAATAATTTATTGAGCATTTGCAGTATTTAGAGTACCCTGCTAGTTACTATGGCAGGGTGAAAATTTCTTTTATTTAATATGATCCTTATTTAAACTAATATTAATTTTTCTACTTTTCAGAATCTTGAATGTACGTACTAACTTTACTGGGCATAATCTTCTCTAAAAACTTTCATTTCTGTACTTTTAAAATAGTATATAATAAGCTATTGAGCTAATGACTGCTGAGATATAAAACTTTGTAAGTTCTCTGAATGAAATAGTTTATTTCAAAATGAAAAAATATGCAAGAAAGACAGTTTATTTCGGGATAAGCCTAACGTTGAAATGTGGTTTTTAGGCTACCAAACTATGTATCTGAAGCTTTATTATAAATTTTATTTGAAATTGAGTTTTTTAATAAGTCTTTTGAATTTTTGTGCTGTTTCATTATCTGCTGAAGTAGGGAATGATCAGCTATATATACTTCCTAATCCAGAATGCTTAACATATACTATAGTTTATAGATACTGCTATTGGCAAGTTCCTGGAAACTGCCAAAAAGGAATCTTTCTCCATTGTATTACAAAACCTACAGCTTCCTTTACTTGCTACACGATGGCAGTGTTACATCCTAAATTAGGTAAAAGGCAGCCCAGTTTAATAGAGGTTCGGATTTTCTGCACCAGTGTTGCCAAAAATCTAAACATTGGTAATCTTCAACATGGAAACAAGTTTGTGTGGAGGTACATTTATAAGCCAGTGTTTTGTAACTTTTTTTTGTGGAACAATGCTGAAAATGATAGGTGGATTTCTTTCTAAATGGTCCTGCGGAAGTTTAACCTTAAGTCCCAGTTTATTCTTTCACTTATTTTAAATTTTATCTTGTACTTTTCTTTTACTATTTAAAAAATTGTGATGATATATATATGTAACATAAAATTTACCATTGTAGACATTTTAAGAGCACAGTTCTCTGATATTCAATTCAGTGTTTCGCAGCCATCACTGCTGTTTTTCAGCAACATAAATGTATAGAAGCTTTGTAACCATTAAGAAATAACTTCCCTCCCCCTCCCCCTCCCCCTGGTTTCTTTCTCTATGAATGTTCATCTTCTAGCTATTTCTTAGAAGTGAGTATACAATGTTTGTTCTCCTGTGTCTGGATTCTTTCAGAACTTCCTTTTTATGACTGAAGAATATTCCATTTTATTTCTGTGTCATATTTTGTTTATCCATTCCTCTGTTGGTAGGCACTTGAATTGTTTCCCCCTTTTGGCTGTTGTGAATAATGCTGCTGTGGACATTGGTGTACAAGTATCTGAGTCCCTTGTATGCACTTTTGTTCATTCATAATGTTACTGTACTGATCTGTGTGCTGTTCGTTTGGGTTGTGGAAGTGATAAAGGAGAAGAGGTATTGAGAGTCTTCTGACTATACTTTTCCCCTGATCTTTTTAAAAAAATTTTTTTAATTTTATTGATTATGCCATTACATTTGTTCTATTCCCCTCTTCATTCCCCTCCACCCTGCACACCCCTCCCCCACCATTCCCCCCCTTTAGTTCATGAACACGTGTCTCAAGTTCTTTAGATTCTATATTTCCCCTACTATTCTTGCCCTCCCTCCTATTTTCTACCTACCATCTATGCTACTTATTTTCTGTATCTTCTCCCCCCTTCTCCTTCTCCCACTACCCTGTTGCTAACTCTCCACGTGATCTTTATTTCTATGGTTCACTCGTGATCTAGCTGTCCTCTTAATTTGGTTTTGTTTTCGGTGTGGTTGTTGATAACTGTCTTATCCAATCTCATGACATTAAAAACTGTCTATAGGTAACTGACTTCCAGGGTTTTTTTAATTCCCAGTCCAGGCTACTGTCTTGAACTCTGGACTTATATATTCAAATGCCTGCTTAATTTTTGCAGTGGAATGCTAACAGACATCTTGAGCTTAATTGGTCAAAAAAGAAAATAATGAACTTATGGCCCTGGCTGGTGTGGCTCAGTGTATTGAGTGCTGGCCTGTGAACCGAGGGGTCAAAATTCCCAGTTGGCATATGCCTGGGTTGCAGGCTGGGTCCGTAGTTGGGGGTGTGAGAGAGGCAACCACATGTCAATGTTTCTCTTCCTCTCTTTCTCCCTCCCTTCCCCTCTCTCTAAAATTAAATAAATAAAATCTTTTTAAAAAAAAGAACTGCCATTTTCCCCTCAAACCACTTCAATCCCTGCTTTTCCCCATATTTATTGATGGCAACGCTAGTGACTCGAGACAAAACCTTGGAGTCATTGTTAGCTCATTGCTTTCTCTCACATTTCAGTTCCAGTCTGCCAGGGGATTTTAATGTTGTTCCCTTCAACGTAAACCTAGAAGCAGGTCACTCCTCACCTTTTCTCTGCTGCCATCTTGCTGTGAGCCACCATCATGTCTACTCCTCCACCCTCTCAACTCCCAGATAACTGCTCTGCCTTCTGAGCGGTCTCCTCACACCCACCCCTGCCCTTCTGTGATATTTGCAAAACCCAGTAGTCAGGGTGGGCTCTTAAATCACAACTGGGTGGCCTCTTAAATCACAACTTACTGCTGTCTCCCATGCTCTTATCTCACTCAGAGTAAAATCCAAAGTCTACAACGACTTACATGTTCTGGCTTCTGTAGCCTCTGTGACCTCATCATCTCCAGTCACTCTCTCCTTGCTCTCTCTGTTTCAGCCACACTGGCCTTCCTGTTTATAGAGCACACCAGTCTCACCAGCGTCTTCGTATTGGCCATTCTCTATGCCTAGGTCACCCTTCCCTCAGATATCCACGTGGTTCTTCTGCCACCTCTTTCAAGTCTTTGCTCAAACGTTAGCTTTTCAATGAAGCTCATCATGACTTTCCTACTGAAAGCTGCAAACACCTCCCACCTAAATGCACTCACATTTCCACTCCCTTTTACTCTGTCCTTTTATCTGGGCATACCTATCACTTTTAATAGACCACTTAAATGAGTTGTCAGTCATTGTATTTTGCTGTTGCCTGTCTTTTCTCAGTGCAGTCCCACAAGGGAAGGGATTTTTTTTCTTCTGTTTTCTTCAGTAATGGTTCCCAGGCTCCTAGAATACCACCTGGCACGTGGAGAGCACTAAGGAAACATTTGTTAAATGAATGCATGAGTGAGTTTTGAGTAAGGGCATGCATGTGAAAAATTTTACCTATGAATTCTGCAGTTATGGTTTAAAAGATATATAATATAGGGAATTATAAGAAGAAATTTATTGATTGTAAATTTTATGTTGTAGCTTTTCTTAAATTTTAAGTTTACTATGTGATTTCTTTTTCTAAATTTTCAGCTTCAGTTGTGGAGGATCAAAAGGGCATCATTCCTCGAGCTATCCAAGAAATATTTCAAAACATCTCTGAAAATCCGAGCACTGACTTTAAAATAAAAGTGTCTTATATAGAAGTGTACAAAGAAGACCTCAGAGATCTTCTAGAATTGGAGACATCTATGAAGGATCTTCACATCCGAGAAGATGAAAAAGGAAACACAGGTAAAATAGCCTACTTACTTGGTAGTCTTCTTTATCAAATAGATATGATTTAATTCAGTTTCTGGATATATTCCAAAGAATCTTTAAAAACACACAGAAGCAAAATGAATTTGTTTTTACTTTAAAATTGAATGGCTTATTGATTAACAATATCAGTTAAATCACCCAGGTGATTTAACTGGTTCAACTAGTGGGTGAGATGAAGTTATTAAGTTGTAACTTGAGATAGTACTTATTTCCAATGATTGCACTGTGCCATTCCACGCACCCCTGCCCCCCATCCTGCATCTGACCTTAAGTGAGACTGTGGAATCATTTAAATTAGCTTTGTACTTTTTTTCCTCTTGATTACCTGAAGATTGGGGATGGCTTCTTCCTTTGGTGTTCATCCAGGCTGATCCAGGATTCTTTCTCCTTCGATTTTTGTCCCAGTATACCTATTGCGTGCTATTTTTTCAAGTGTAGAGGGTTTATGTGTCTGCTTCTCCATAGTGACATTTTCCTGTTTTTTGTTGTGCTTCTCAAAGTCTGACACCCTGTGCTTAACACATTAATCTTATGAAATATCCATTTGTTTGGAAATGGGAGAAGGCCAGGAGGGGAGGGTTAAAATGCAAGTATTTTAAAGAATAATACTTTCTGCTTTTCTGACTTAAAAGGTAACATGTTCTGTATAGAACATTTAGGAAACAGAAAAGTATAAGGAGGAAAGTTAAAGATCATCTATTTTTTTTCCAGAATTCAGCTTTTTATTGAACGTATTGCAAAAGAGGGTTAGTCAGAAAGGCCAAAGCCCATGTTATTAAAAGACTCCTCAGATTCTTCTTTCTTTGCTTCCACTTTCTGTTCCTCAGCTGGAGAAGCAGAGGCAGAGGGGGCAGGACCTCCTGCTGGTGCAGGACTAGCTTCAGGGGCAGGTCCACCAGCCCCTACATTGCAGATGAGGCTCCCAATGTTGCAAACAAGCTGGGCCCCTAAGGTTCATCATTTACACCATCTGCTTTAATGAGGGCAGTGATCTTATCCTCCATCACCATCACATGGCACCTCACCGTCTCCTCATTGTCTTGTAGGATAAGGGCCAAGTAGATGCAGGCAAGCCCCAAGACAAAGGCCTCAGTGTGGGCAGTGCCGGGCGGTGCTGCTGGGAGTGGTGCTAGTTGCTGGATGAAGTGAAGGCCTCCCAGATTTCTTTGCCTGTGCATGTATAATTGTTATTTAGTTACTTATTTTTATTTTTGAATTTAAAAAATTTTTAAACTTATTCAAGGATAATAATGCTTACTGATTTTAGAGAGAGAGGAAGGGAGAGAGAGAAAAAGAAAAGGAGAGAAAGAAATATCAATGTGAGAGGGAAACATCAGTCAGCTACCTCCTCAGTGCATCCTGACTAGGGATCAAACCCGAAGCCTAGGTGTGTGCCCTGACCAGGAATCGAACCCACAGCCTTTTGATGTAAAGGACAGTGCTCCAACCAATTGAGCCACCCAGCTGGGACTGTATGATTGTTTCTTAATGTACTTGTATCCCCCACATAGAGTATTGCATCTAATTTTTTTACTCAATATTTATATTGTAAGCATTTCCATGTTATTAAATAGTTTTCAACCTGTGACTCTTCGTAGTCATGTGGTAATTTGTCTTTTGAGTATATTATAATAATTTAACACTGTTCCATTGTTGTTCATTTAGGCTCTTTCCATATTTTCACTATTATTAATAAGAAATTACTGTTCTTGGATGTCTTCCTCTCCTAGAAAACACATTTAATAGAGCCTTCCAGGAGATAAAGGGTCCTGCCAGAGGAGTGACTGGTTGGGGGAATTTCACAGTGGCTAGGAAAAGTAAGATGGCTATTGTCATTCAAACAGCAGCCTGCAGGGGGCAGTACAGGTTCCACCTTAAAGGCCCTGTCCTGGTAGCTCTGGCACTTCTGGATGTTTGAAGAAATTGTTTTTTGTTGTTGTTTTTGCAGAAAGCATATATAGTAGTTTATAAAATTATGAGATCAATACAGTTTTTAAAATTTTCAAATCATTTTTTAATTACGGTTGGCATACATTATTATGTCAGTTGTACACCCCAGTGATTAGACATTACATAAATCAGTAAGTGATCACCCTGATAAATCTCACACCCATCTGACACCATGCATAGCAATTATACTATTATTGACTATATTCCCTATGCTGTATTTTTCATCTCCGTGACTGTTTTGTAACAACCAATTTGTACTTCTCAATTCCTTCACCTTTTAGTCCCTCTCCTTGAACCCTCTCCTAACTGTTGCAGTGTTCTCTGTATCAATGAGTCCCTTTCTGTTCTGCTTGTTCATTTATTTTGATTTTTAGATTCAATTGTTGATAGATATATAGTTGTTGCCATTTTATTGTTCATATTTTTAATCTTTTTCTCCATAACATTGGTTTGAGAGAAAAAGATTTCTCTCTAACATCTGGTTTGGTGGTGATGAACTCCTTTAGCTTTTTTCTGTTTGGGAAGCTTTTTATCTGTCCTTTGATTCCAAACGATAGCTTTGCTGGGTAGAGTAATCTTGGTTGAAATATTAACTCTAAATATTTCTTGCCAGTCCCTTCTGGCCTGCAAAGTTTCTTTTGAGATACCAGCTGAAAGTCTTGTGGGAGGTCCCTTGTAGGTAACTAACTGTTTTTCTCTTGCTGCTTTTAAGTTTTTCTCTTTGTATTTAACTTTTGGCATTTTAATTATGCTGTGTCTTGGAGTAAGCCTCTTTGTGTTAATCTTGCTTGGAACTTCTGTACTTCCTGGACTTGTTTGTCTATTTCCTTTGTCAAATCAGGGAAGTTTTCTGTCATTATATTTTCACGTAGATTTTCAATGTCTTGCTTTCTCTTTCTTCTCCCAGCACCTTCATGATGCAAATGTTGGTGCACTTGAAGTTGTCCCAGAGGCTCCTTACACTGTCCTTGTTTTTTTTCATTCTTTTTTTTTTCTCATTGTTCTGATTGGGTATTTTCTTCTTCCTTATGTTCTAAATCACTGATTTAATTCTGGGTTTCATCCACTCTATTGTTTCCCTGTAAATTATTTATTATCTCAATTAGTGTATCCTTTATTTCCGAATGGATCTTTTTTACACTGTTGAGGTGCTCACTAAGTTCCTTGAGCATCTTAATAACCAATATTTATTTATTTATTTTAAAGATTTTATTTATTTATCTTTAGAGGGGAAGGGAAAGAGGGAGGGAGAGAAATATCAGTGTATGGTTGCCTCTTGTGTATCTCCTGCTGGGAACTGGCCTGCAACCCAGGCATGTGCCCTGACTGGGAATTGAACTGTGATCCTTTGGTTTGCAGGCCCACACTCAATCCACTGAGCTACACCAGCCAGGGCTTAATAACCAATATTTAGAACTCTGCGTCTAGTAGATTGCTTGTCTCCATTTTGTTTAGTTCTTTTTCTGGAGCTTTCCTCTGTTCTTTTATTTGGAACACATTTCTTTGCCTCTTCATTTTGTCAGCTTCCCTGTGTTTATTTCTATGTATTAAGTAGAGCTGCTATTTCTCTCAAGTTTAGTAGAGTGGCCTAATGTAGAAGGTGTCCTTTAGGGCCCCATGGCACAGTCTGCCCTATTACCCAAGCTTGGCACTTGCGTTGCACCTCCATGTGGGCTGTATACCCTCCTCGTATAGTTAAGCCTTGGCTGCTGGTTGTACGTCAGTAGGAGGGATTTACCTAGGCTGATCGGCTGGCTGCACGGACTGGCTATGACCACTGATCACTGACCTCTGACCACCATGGAGGATCAGCTGCAGGGACCCACTCCACAGAGCAGGACTTAATTCATCAGGGCTCAGTTGCCTGCTGAATTTGCCCCTTGAGTGTGTTGCTTGTGTAGGTGGTTGGATGGTGGTGCTTCAATGTGGTCTGAAGCTGTCCACTTGGTGTGCTGGCTCTGGGGCCTCCCGGAGGTGCAGGCCAAGGTTAGCCACAGCCTGTGTTCTTCCTGGGGCCACCTGGCATAAGCTACAAAGTGATCTGCAAATGACTTCTACAGGTACTGGGCTTAAAGGTGCCCAGGCAATGCCAAGCTGTGAACCAAAGCCCACTGCTGCTAGTCCTAAGCCTGGGGCCACATAGTGAGAGATATATCGTTCACTAAGGCCAGATGCTGCTTGTTTGAGGGAATTTAGGAGAATCTGCAGCATGAGCCAAGATAAGCCATTTGGATGGAAATAGCCTGGGTGGGCCCAAAAGTTGGGTAGGGCAGGGCCTCAGGGAATCATCCAGGCAGGATAAACAGTGTGAGCCAGGTTAGTAGAGTCTCAGATATGGTACCTACCTGCTGACTCTGTGGGAGGAGGGCTTAGAAAAGGAAATATGGCCCCTCTCAGCACTTCTGTCTGGGAGAAAGCTGTTGCACTTATGCCAAACAATTCTGTTCCTCTCCATGTGTCTCTGGTCTCTTTTAAGCTGCTGCAATTTCATGCTAGAGCTCAAAGGGAGTGAGTTTAAGTAATTTCACGTGCAGGCCCTATAAGAAAAACTGCCTGAGACTCCGCCTGATGAACCTTCCATCTTTCTCAGACTCAATCCCCACTGGTTTTTATAGCCAGAGCTTATGGGGACTTCTCTTCCTGACTTTGGAAACCTGGGCTGGGGGGCCTGATGTGGGGCTGGGACCCTTTGCTCCTCAGAGAGGACCTTCACAACCAAGATTTTTCTCCAGATTTTTATCTGTTACACATGGGTGAGGTACCAGCCCCTTCCGAGTCTCCACCCCTCCTACCAGTCTTATGTGTTAATTCCATTGTTCTGGGACTTCCATCTGCTTGATTTTAGGTGGTTGTGATGATGGTTGTCCTGTAGTTTAGTTGTAATTTTGATGTGGTTGTGGGAGGAGGTGAGCTTTTAAAAAAATACTGGTTTCTGGGCACTTTTCAGAGATTCTAATGAATCAGTCTGGGGTGGGGCCAGCATTGGTACTTTTTTTTTTATAAAGCTCCCAGGTGATGTGCAGCTAGGTTTGAAAACCATGGAGAGTACTAAGCTGTAGCCTAACACTAGAAAAATTTTATAAAATTTATGCTATGATTTACAGTTATCCTGTGATATTTTATAATTGCTAATATTTTAGCTCTGTCTGTAGTGCAGGTACTTTAGAGCTTTAAATGAACCAGGTTGTTAAAAAATGTGTCATGATGAACATAATGTAATCAAAATGGTTATTTTTCAAAGAAACAGTGGCATGGCAGGATCTGATTAAAAAGGAAGTACAACACCGTGATTTGAATTGAGAATCAGGAGTTTCACTGCTTTGATTCCAATCCAAAATCTGCCTACTCCTTTCTGAACTATTTTGGGTATAAACAAATAATGTGGGTAATAGTAAGCTTAGATTATTTTTTGGTTCTTTTTCTGCTGTTGAAATAGAAACTTTGTGGCTTGTTTTGAATTACCATCTCATTTGTTTACCTTGCACTCTTGATATTATGTAGGGCATACCTGTTTTCAAAATGAATAAGTATACGGAAATTTTCATCTATTGTTGGTTGTTACTTCACAATATCAAAACACCTTAAATCTAAGGAGAGCTTGAATAGTAACAAAACTCAAAAGAAACTAACTTTTAAAAATCAACTATTACTGATTATTTTACATTATAAAATTAAATTATATAATCTTTTATCTTTTCTTATAATATTTTTTATTGATTATGCCATTACACTTGTCCCATTTCCCTCCTTCATTCCCTTCTACCCTGTACAGCCCCTCCCTTCCACATTCCCCCCCTTTAGTTCATGTCCATGTGTCATAAGTTCTTTAGCTTCTACATTTCCCACACTACTCTTGCCCTCCCCCTGATATTTTCTCCCCACTGTCTGTGCTACTTATTCTCTGTACCTTCTTGCCCCTTTCCTCATCCCACTCCCATGTTGCTAACCCTCCATGTGATCTCCATTTCTGTGGCTCCACTCCTGTTTTAGCTATCCAGTTAGCTTGCTTTTGTTTTAGGTGTGGTTGTTAATAACTGTGAGTTTGCTGTCCTTTCACTCTTCATATTTTTAATCTTTTTTTTCTTAGATAAGTCCCTTTAATATTTCATATAATAAGGGCTTGGTGAGGATGAACGCCTTGAATTTGACCTTATCTGAGAAGCACTTTATCTGCCCTTCCATTCTAAATGAAAGTTTTGTTGGATAGAGTAATCTTGGATGTAGGTCCTTGCCTTTCATGACTTGGGAATACTTCTTTCTAGCCCCTTCTTGCCTGTAAGATCTCTTTTGAGAAATCCACTGACAGTCTGATAGGAACTCCTTTGTAGGTGACTGTCCCCTATCTCTTGCTGCTTCTAGGATTCTCTCCATTTAAATCTTGGGTAATGTAGTTATGATGTGCTTTGGTGTGTTCCTCCTTGGGTCCAACTTCTTTGGGACTCTCTGAGCTTCCTGGACTTCCTGGAAGTCTATTTCTTTTGCCAGATTAGGGAAGTTCTCCTTTATTATTTGTTCAAATAAGTTTTCCATTTGTTGCGGTTCCTTTTCCCCTTCTGGTACCTTTATAATTCAGATGTTGGAACGTTTAAGATGTCCTGGAGGTTCTTAAGCCTCTCCTCATTTTTTTGAATTCTTGTTGTTCTTTTCTGGTTGGATATTTCTTCCTCCTGGTCCACTCCGTTGATTTGAGTTCCAGTTTTCTTTCCATCACTATTGGTTCCCTGTGCATTTTTCTTCATTTCACTTAGTGTAGCCTTCATTTTTTCATCTAATTTGTGACCAAAATCAGCCAGTTCTGTGAGCATCCTGATCACCAGTGTTTTGAACTGTGCATCTGATAGGTTGGCTTTCTCTTGGTCACTTAAAAGTATTGGCTCTGGGGCTTTGATTGGTTCTTCTGTTTGAGCCATAATTTTTTGGTCAGGTCACGGCTGTTGTGTAGTGAGGGTGGGAGCCTTAGGTGTTCACCAGGGCTGGGCAATCGAGTCACTGGGTTGTGGTGCTGTATGTGGGGGCAGGGTCAGAGGGAAAAATGGTGCTTGCTCTTCTCTCTCTCTCTCTCTCTCTCTCTCTCTCTCTCTCTCTCTCTCTCTCTCAGATTTCAGTCCCCTCTGCTGCTTCCCATGAGCAAATTGGGCCCTTTTGGTGCTGGTTCCCGGGTGGGTGGGCTTGTGTACGTTCTAGGACCCTGTGGGTCTCTCTAGCGAACTCTCCTGCGAGGCTGGGAGTCTCTCCTGGCATCTTTTCAATCAGTGCTTTTAGGCTGTATTTCCTGTCGCTGGAACCCTGGGTCGGGTGGTCTGTCTCGCTGCCTGATTTTGCCTAGTTTATCTGCGTGCAAATGTGTGACCTCGGGCAGCCAACCATTTTACGTGCCTCACTGGGTCTGCTTGTTTCCTCCCTGTGCTAGCCCTGCTCCACCTGTGCTCCCAGGTCTGGCAGCCACTGCCTTCTCCTGCTGCGACCCCTCTCTTCCGGCTGTGGACTCTTCCCCTCTTACCAGTCTGGTTGAATGGTTGTCGGATTTCCATACAGTTCAGTTTTCTGACAGTTCTGGTTGTGTTTTTGTTTCTAAATCTTTGTTGTCCTTAATTTTGGTTGAGGGAGGAGGCACAGTGTTTCTACCGGTTCTACCTCCATTTTGGCTGGAATGGCTAATCTTTTATTTTTTAATCTAGTAGACTCTACAAATCAAATACTAGAATAAAGAGGGCTTTTTTTGGTCAGCTATTTTATTGTTAAGACTTCACCTGAGGATATTTTATTGTTGGTCTTAGAGAGAGTAAGGGTAGGGTGAGAGAGGGAGGGGGGTGGCATGCAGAGAGAGAGAAACACATCAGTGTGGGGGACATTGGTCCATTGCATTCTCGTATGCACCCTCCCTGGGATCAGACCTGCAACCTAGGTATGTACCCTGACCGGGAATCGAGCCTGCTACATTTTATTATATGCGAGGGTGCTCCCACTAACTGAGCCACCTGGCCAGGACGTGTCATCTACTTTGAAAAATTTAGCGTGATATGTGCCTACAAAGAAACCAGATTATTAAAAATGATGTACAGTATGATATCTTTTAGAATTTAAACAAAATGAGTGCTCTCTGTAAAATGTTCCTTTGGGATATCATCTGAAATTATTTAATGTTGATGTGTACTATTATTGGAAATACTGTTGATTTTTTTAAAGGGACTGTCTTAGCTGGGTAGTCTTGCAAATGATAACTGTTGTGTGGTTAATTTAACTATACTGGATTTTGATTAAAACTTGGTTTAGAAACTTTCTGTTTTAAGTGATTGTAGGGAGCAAGGAATGCCAGGTGGAGAGTGCAGATGAAGTGATGAGCCTGTTGGAGATGGGGAATGCAGCCCGGCACACTGGTACCACCCAGATGAACGAACACTCCAGTAGATCACATGCAATTTTTACAATCAGCATTTGTCAAGTTGTAAAAAGTACAGAGCCACCTGAAGATGGATCCTGGTGTTCCCGTCGACATATTGTCTCAAAGTTTCACTTTGTGGATTTGGCTGGATCAGAAAGAGTAACGAAAACAGGGAATACCGGCGAACGGTTCAAAGAATCCATTCAGATCAACAGTGGGTTGCTGGCTTTGGGAAATGTAATAAGTGCTCTTGGGGACCCACGCAGGAAGAGTTCACATATCCCATACAGGGATGCTAAAATTACCCGACTTCTGAAAGACTCCCTGGGTGGCAGTGCCAAGACAGTCATGATCACTTGTGTCAGTCCGTCTTCGTTGGATTTTGACGAATCCTTAAATTCTCTCAAATACGCCAACAGAGCGCGGAACATCAGAAACAAACCCACCTTAAACTTCAGCCCCGAGTCAGACCGGATGGACGAAATGGAATTTGAGATTAAGTTGCTTCGAGAAGCTTTGCAAAGCCAGCAGGCTAGTAGTATCAGCCAAACCAGCCAGAGCCATCGAGAAGGGACTCCTGAGAAAAAGAGGATCCTTTCTCTTGAGGAGCAAGTAGCTCAGCTCCAAGGAGAATGTCTGGGTTACCAAAAGTGTATAGAGGAGGCCTTCACCTTCCTGGTGGAGTTAAAAGATGCCGTCAGACTAAACCAAAAGCAGCAACAAAAACTGCAGGAGTGGTTTAACATGACCCAGGAGGTCAGGAAGGCCCTTCTTACCTCATTCAGAGGAAGCCAAGGCATTGAAAGCTTGGAAGAAGGACCACAGCATGTTACAGTTATCCAGCTGAAGCGAGAGCTGAAGAAATGCCAGGTACTTAGACACTGCTTTTATAAAATAACTTGTTTAAGGACTAAATTTATTTGGGGCAACTAAGAGTTGTCATAGAATTTCAGAAAAATTTTGAAAGGATTTTATGTGAACTTTCATTTGGCTTTGCTCTGTCTCACCCTTTCCTATTGCTGTCCCCTTATAATTCATACCCTTCATGGCTTCTTTTTTCTCCAGTAAAATGATTTTAATTTGTTATATTTATTAAGTACAATTTGTAGACTTGGTCACCAAATTTGGAGGAAGAAGAAACACAGTTTCAGAAACAAAATCAAGTTATACTTTATTGAGTTTTATCCCTCCATGGGTCAGTGGTTCTTGAAAGAAAAAAATATTTCATCCCTTGAGTTCGAGGTACTGATTTTTTAAACAAACAAATCATCATATTTGATTTGTTTGTTTAAAAAACAAATTGATGATTAATGATCTTAATGATGATCTTAAGGATCATAATGATCTTAATGATTAAGAAATGTGGGTATGGGCCCTGGCTGGTGTAGCTCAGTGGATTAAGCACAGGTCTGCGAACCAGAGAATCTCAGTTCAATTTCCAGTCAGGGCACATGCCTGGGTTGCAGGCTGGTTCCCTGCAGGCCAGTTCCCAGCAGGGGATGCATGAAAGGCAACCATACATCGATTTTTCTCTCCTTCTCTCCTTCCCCTCTAAAGATAAATAAATAAAATCTTAAAAAAAAAAGAAATGTGGGTATGTACGTACATGTGTATGCATTGTATGTATGTTTATTGAGTTCAGAATTATATTTCCGCATTTTTTATTCAGAAAACATTTATTGAGCACTGGCTTGTGGGGCTCAGTGGATTGAGCATTGGCCTGGGAACCAAAGGGCCGAAGGTTTGATTCCCAGTCAGGGCACATGTGGACCAGGTCCCCGGTGGGGGCCATGTGAGAGGCAATCACACATTGATGTTTCTCTCTCTCTCTCTTTCTACCTCCCTTTCCCTCTCTAAAAAATAAATAAATATTTTTAAAAAATTTTATTGAGTAAAGTTTATGTGTCATGAGAGAAATAGTGGATACCAAGACATACCTAATTCTGCTCATGTGGAGTTTGCAATTTGGTGGGCAAATGGATGTTCTTCCAGTTTTTAAAATAGAGAACATAGTTAAAAGTAGAAAGGTTAAAAACATAGCTGTCTAGTTAGGAATCTTTCCTCAATACCTTATTATATAGATTAGAAAAAAATCCAGTTGTATTATTATTTTTCATTATAGCAGTTATTGAACTTTTTATTTGCAGATTTCTTAAAATCAAGTTCCCCATTGTATCTATAAATATTTAATATATTAGAATTAAAACAAAAATTTATACTATTAAGTTATTCAAAACTAACAGTAATAATATAATTATTAATATACAGAACATTTTTATGAAAAATATTTTCAGAAACAAAAATTAATAAGAATGAAATTGTTTTACATTTTTACACATCTCTTTAAATAGCTGATTTAATAGAAGACAAGTGGATTTTCATATCCGCTTCAGCATTCAGTGTTGCAGTCTGTTGTTTTAGTTGAAGAAAATCCAGCATCATATAGATTTGTAGTTGGAAGGGAGGGGTATTTAATGCCCTTTGTAGATAATTGTGGATAGTCTTTGAATTTGCACCAAAACTCAACAAATAGAAATCTTTTAAAGGTTACTTGGGATTTGCAGCTATTTTGTTACATTAAGATCTATGCATTAAATTCATTGGTCTCTGTCTTGTACTTTGAATGGATCTTATTCACGCCTGATTTTGAACCATCATGCATTGGTCATTTGGAAAATACTTACTTAAGTTAAGCAGCCCTTCCGGGCGCTGGCACATTTCATCACACAGGATCAAGCAGTCGCAGTCATCACCACCAGCACTCATCGTACCATCCACGTCTTTAAGCGCGGAAGCTGTCTTCATGCTCACGGTAGCAGAACTGTTTTCCCAAACTCTAATTTTTGCATGAAACTCTAATTTTTGAGTTTTAGCATTTGTAACAGATACCCTTGTTTTCTTTGAAAATCATGGTTCTCATTTTTCAAGAAAATGTCTGCCATATGCCAGTGTGAATAACTATTGTTTTTCTGCCATTCTTACAGAAAAAAAAAAAAACGTATTGTGTGGGAAAAGTGGCAAGTTTAGCTTGCAGTTCAAACACGGGCACAAGACTGTTCACACAGACAGCCGTTGCCCTGCCATGTGCGGCAGCACGGTTTTACGCATACCTCCCAGTTTGTCACGTAAAATGCTAAAAAAAAACCCACATACGCAAGGGTTGAGATTGAATAAGATAACTTTATTGCTTCATTAAGATAATCTTTTTTAAAAAAACATATATATTTATTTTTAGAGAGTAAGTGAAGGAGAGGGAGAGAAACATCAATTGTACGTCCCTAACTGGGGACCTGGGCTGTAATCTAGGCATGTGCCCTGACTGGGAATTGAACCGCCAGCCTTTCAGTTCACAGGCCCGCACTCAGTGCACTGAGCCACATGAGCCAGGGCATGCTTCATTGAGATATTCTTAAGTAAAGCTGTTACTGGTTTGTATTGGGAGCACATGGTGGTGAAGTACAGTTTGGTGACGCTTCCTTTATTTGTGTTAGGAGTGAACAGTTTTACCCACCATGGCTTTTATACCATCAGGGCAAATGTAAACATGGAGAAAAAATTACAAATATCATCTTAGTATTATTAGGAAAATAGTTTTGACCTTATGAGCACCCTGAAAGGATCTGAGGGACATGCTGAGAGGGTCTCTACTGCATACGCTGAGAACTGCTGCCCTATTACAAAGCTTGTGATATTTAACTCAAAGCATGTAAAGCAATGCTTTTAAAATCATGGCTTTTTAAAAAAAGATAGTACTTCTGCCCTTTGTCCCAGATAGAGCAGGCCTGACCCTTTCTCACTGGTGTGAGGATCTGGTATACAGGTGGTTGGAAGCTCAAACTCTGGGACACGTAAGAGTTGGTTTTCCTTCATGCTTCTCAAGTGGCTGAAATTGGAAGTTCATAAAATCCACTGCTTGGGGTGGAGTGGGTAGTAGTTTACTCCATCCAACAGCTGGAAAGTATAAATTTAAACTTGCCGTAGCTTGTATACTCTAGATTATGACTTCCTTGAAATACTAACAAAAAGGATACCACAATCAGATTGTTTGGGGGAATGCTAGATTGCAAGAAGCAAACAGGTTTCTTAATTCTAAGAATTCTCAGAACTTTGAAAGTGCTAATGTATATTATGAATTTCAAAGTGAAAGACGTAGCATTGTGTTTCCTAATTTTAAGAAATGGGTACTTTTTTTTTTTGGTCTGCAGTCTTGCAGGACTAGTGATAGTTGGAGAAGACTAAGCAGTAACTAGAGAAATGGTTGGTGTCATTCCTCACCCTGCGATGCCTCTTTAAAAATATTGTTTTTAAACTTGCAATTCTGTTCTTGTTCTCTGTGAGAGGCAGAATATCACAGTAGTTAAGAACATGGGTACCAAACACTGAAGGGCGGATCCTGGCTTCTCTGCTCACCAGCTCTGTGACTTTGGGTAAATACTTGACATCTCTCTGCTTGAAGTTCTCTATCTGTAAAATGGAAACAATAGTAATAACGACCCTTGAGGTTGTTGTGAAGATTTTTAAAGCCTTAGTTCCCATTAAGTGAATGACAAGGTTGATTGTAGGAAGGCTCCCTGAAGTGTAGCTTAATTTTATCTCCTCTTGTTTGTTTTTCACCTGCCTGTGCCTAGGTTATACATCAGTGGCATCTAAGGGATTGGACTCAGTAGTCACACAGGGCCGCAGCCCAGGAGTTACTGTGAAGGCATCCTGCTAAGTTTGTCAAGTTTATCTCTTAGGGAGATAGTGGGTCTGTGGGGGGGAGAGGCAAAGACATTCTCTTTGCTCAGTCTGTTTCCTTGAGCCTCTTAGGCAAGTAGGTTAATACTTTTTAAAAAATTCCTAGCGAAGATGAAATTATGGGTCTACTCACAGGTGGGGTAATAGCTGGATTTGCTCAGGAAGTGTCATTCTGAAATTACAGTCTCCTTTTTAGAAGGTGTCAGATAATGTTGTGACCTTGATTTTTGCTATTCATCAATCATTAGAACACTGCATCCTCTGGAAAATACTTTCTGAGGGACTTTGTTGCTTCTTTCAAAATTCCAAATGTTAAATTCAAGAGCAGTACTGAATCTGTTCTTGTTAACTGTTGATATACTCAATCAACAGTTAAACACTTTTAAATGAATAATAAGCAATAAAATTGTAGTTTTTGAAGCATATGTGAAAGCATATGCAGCACTGGGAGACCAATTATAAGCTTCTCAAATGGACAGTTGCCAATAGAAGAGGATATTAACTCATGAGAATTACAGTTCTATCTTATTTTATAGAAGAGAGAAGGTCATGGAGGTTACATGAACACATGGGGTGATAAGGACTCTCAGTGTCGAATGTTCCCTCCTCGTTTGTTTATTTGAGGATCCCAAGCAGAGAAAGAAGGGACTGGCCCCAACCCCTCTGTGAACCTGTGGCAAAATCAAGGCTGGCCTCAGTCCACAGGTTCCTGGTACAGAGGCCCATCCACCCATGTGCCACTGCCTGAGGGGTCACACACGTACTCTGTTTTTTGTGAGTTAAATCTTATTTGTAAAGTGAACACTGTTTTGGAAACCAACTACTTGTTCTTGTCTTTTCCTGTGGCTTAGGCTTTGGATCTGTACAGGCCCAGGGATTTAGTGTCAGGAATTCAGTTTATCTACTGAGTCATCTTGGGAAAAGGTTTTAATTTCACTGAACTTCAGGTTCTTCAAAGAAGAAAAAAACATGTCCATTCAGTGAGATATTTTGAAAATGCCAAGTATTAGTTTGCTTTGTTTATTTGATTTAAAATTATTTTAAAAGTATTACTTGCATAACTCAATTTATTTAAAAATAGTTGTAATTCACTAAAAACTAAGAAAAGTATTTGTTTAACCATATTTTCAGACATCTTCGAAATATATCTCTTCATAGAGGAAGTGTACAAAAATTAGCAAACTTTCTTTATTTAAACATCATTGGTTTGTTCCCGGGTTTTGGCATGAAAAACAAAACAAAGCAAAACAAATTCAAATGCATTCTTACATTCTTTAGGTCAGTTTGGAAAATATGACCTTTGATTTTTAAAAATCCACATTAAGCTCTAAGTGGTGTGGCTCAGTGGATTGAGTGCTGGCCTGCAAACCAAAAGGTTTCCGGTTCAGTTCCTGGTCAGGGCACATGCATGGTGTGAAGACTGATTGATGTATCTCTCACACACTGATGTTTCTCTTTCTCTCTTTCTCCCTCCTTTCCCATCTCTCAATAAATAAGTGAATAAATAAAATCTTTTTAAAAAGATTAAAATAAAAAATTAACACCCACATTAAAATCTCATGGAAATTCCAGCAAACTTGTAAAAATCTTATGTAATGTACTCTAGAACCTGAATAACTGGTTTTCATTTTAAAAGGCAGGAAATAAAAATCAGGAGAATCTTCTCATCTTTATGATAATTCTTATGTTATAACAATACTAGCTCCTCTCAACTGTTTCTGCCTTCCTTATAAACAAACTAGAAAATAATTTGAATAGGGTAAGAAAAATTTTAAGAGACATTGTCAAGCTGTCATTAAATCACTGCTTTTGTGGTATTAATGTGGCCTCTCGAGTGTTTTCCATGGTGAATCTCGTGCTCTCTTTCCCTCCTCCCAGTGTGCGCTGGCTGCTGATGAAGTAGTATTCAACGAGAAGGAACTGGAGGTGAAGGAACTAAAGAATCAAGTGCAGATGATGGTGCAGGAAAACAAAGGACATGTTCTATCTTTGAAAGAAGCACAAAAAGTGAATAGATTGCAGGTAGAGTTTACTAATGCATCTCGCTCTGCAGATTTAATTGGACTACTAACTAACTTAATAGAATAGCATTTAAATGATACATGGGAATCTTTACAAAAGTGGATTTCAGTTGAACAGTTCTGAACCCAAGCACCTAAAAGAATTATAGTTTTTCTCCTAAATTGGTGTAAAGGGAAAACATTTTTATTGTTAGTTTAACTTACATTGTTATCTTTTCTTCATACTTTTGCCTTTCATTGTTTGCCAAGGTAATAGGCAATGTGATAATGTTATAAGTTGGATGGCAGGTAATGAGGAAAATAATACAGAACTTTTGTGGCCCTGCCAAAGGACTGAGCCCACTTTTTTTTTTTTTTTATAAATTTATTTATTTTTTTTGAATTGATTATGCTGTTACAGTTGTTCTATTCCCCCCTTCATTCCCCTCCACCCTGCCCCCCCAACCCCACCATTACCCCCCTTTAGTTTATGTCCATGTGTCTCAAGTCCTTTAGGTTCTATATTTCTCATACTATTCTTGCCCCCCCATCTATTTTCTATCTACTGTCTATGCTACTTGTTTTCTGTACCTTCTCCCCCCGTCTCCTCCTCCCACTCCCCTGTTGCTAACCCTCCTTGAGATCTTCATTTCTATGTTTCCACTCCTGATCTAGCTGTCCTTTTAGTTTGCTTTCGTTTTAGGTGTGGTTGTTAATAACTGTGAGTTTGTTGTCCTTTCACTGTTCATGTTTCTTTATCTTCTTTTTCTTAGGTAAGTCCCTTTAACATTTCATATAATAAGGGCTTGGTGATGATGAACTCCTTGAGTTTGGTCTTATCTGAGAAGCACCTTATCTGTCCTTCCATTCTAAATGAAAGTTTTGCTGGGTAGAGCAATCTTGGTTGTAGGTCTTTAGATTTCATGACTTGGAATATTTCTTTCCAGCCCCTTCTTGCCTGTAAGGTCTCTTTTGAGAAATCTGCTGACAGTCTGATGGGGACTCCTTTGTAGGTGATTGTCCCCTTACCTCTTGCTGCTTCCAGGATTCTTTCCTTCATTTTAATTTTGGCTAATGTAATTATGATATGCCTTGGTGTGTTTCTTCTTGAGTCCAACTTTTTTGGTACTCTCTGGGCTTCTTGGATTTCTTGGAAGTCTATTTCCTTTGCCAGATTGGGGAAATTTTCTTTTATTATTTGTTCAAATAGTTTTTCCACTGGTGGTTGTGTCTTTCCCCCCTTCTGGTACCCCTATAATTCGGATATTGGAGCGTTTATAGATGTCCTGGAGGTTCCTAAGCTTCTCCTCATTTTTCTGAATTCTTATTTCTTCATTCCTTTCTGTTTGATTATTTTTTTCTTCTTCCTTCTGGTCCACTCCATTGATTTGAGTCCCAGTTTTTTTTTCATCTCTATGGGTTTCCTGTGGAATTCCATTCATTTCCCTTAATTTAGCCTTCATATGTTTCTCTAATTTGTGGCTATAGTCCACCAGATCTGTGAGGAAGCCGATGACCAGTGTTTTAAACTGTGCGTCTGAGAGATTTGCTATTTCTTCGTCACTTAGATTTATCTCTGGGGCTTTGAGGTCTCCCTGCGACATTTTTGGTCTGTTCTGGCCCTTTAAGTGGGAGGAGCGTCGCCTTGGATTCCCAGGTCGCTGGGTTGTGGCGCTGTATGTTGGGGCGTGGTCAGAGCGGGGAAATGGCCGCCGCCGCCGCCACGTGCAACCAGGCAACCACAGTCAACTCGCTGCCACCGCCTCCCCACTGACTCCTCCGTAGTCGCTCACCCGGTGGGCCGCTCGGTCGCTCACTAGGTCCAATCCTGGTTTTGGAACCCGTGCGACTGGATTCGCGCGTCTGGATTCCGCGCCCGGATTCCGCGCCCGGGTCGATCGAGCCCTCCTTTGTAACTCCTCACCCGACGCCGGTTTTGCCCCTTACCGGTCGGGCCGAAGAATTTATTGTTAGCGGACTTCCGAAAAGTTCAGTTTTCCGTGTTCTGGTTGTGTTTTCTGGTGCTAATATTTAGTTGTCCCTAAACTTGGTTGTGTGAGGAGGTACGGCACATCCACCTAAACCTCCATCTTGGTGGAAGTCCTGAGCCCACTTTTTAAGTCACTTAAGGACCAGATGGCAAGTCTGGTTGCCACCAGCTGCAAAAGTAGGTTTACAGTTGTGAATACATGAACCACAGAGTTTATTCTCGCATTATTATTTATTCTTGTATTATATATTTTTCCAAAGGAACAACTAACTGTAAACCTACTTTCGCCTGTCCCTGTACATTCTGGGTATGATGAGCTCTTTTTCAGTTACATGGTTCCAAATATTTTGTCTCTTTGGCTTTTCATTCTCAATGAGGTCTTTTGATGAAAAGACGTATTGCAATCAAATTCAACAATCTTTTTCTTTATGGTTAATGATGTTTGTGCTCTAACAGGCCTTTCCTTTTCCTTTCCTTGGAGGATATTTTCTATGGTATCTTCTAGGAGCTTTATTGTTTTGCCTTTAACATTGAGCTCTGCAGTACTTCTATAATTGATTTTTGTGTATGGGGTAAGGTAAACATCTTTTTTTTCTCCATGTAGATATCTATTTGTTCTGTCACCATTTATTGAAGAGACCATTTTTTTACCACTGTTCTGAGTGCTAGCTTTGTCATAAGTCAAGGTTCATTTGTGCCTGAATTTATTGTCTATTAAGGGTCTTATATTGTATCCTTGGTTTGCTAACCTTGAAACATTCTCACATTTCTTATTTATTGTAGGTTCATAATAAGTCTAGATCAGGGTTGTCAAACTCATTTTCACCAGGGGCCACATCAGCCTTGCGATTGCCTTCAAAGGGCCGAATGTAATTTTAGGACTGTATAAATGTCAATACTCCTTAACTAGGGGCAAGGAGCTCTACATTCAGCCCTTTGAAGGCAACTGTGACGCTGATGTGGCCCCCAGTGAAAATAAGTTTGACACCCCTGCTCTAAATATTCAGTAAAGCAAGGCCTTTTGCTTGATTCCCCTAACCTCTAAGAATGTCTTGGTTTTTCCATGTAAATTTTGGGATCAACTATCTAGAGCCACAAAGAAAACCACTTATTATGATTTTGATTGGGATTGTGCTGTCTGTAGATTCATTTGGGGAAAATTGACATCTTTTGATTTTGAGTCTTCTAATCCAGTATGGTATTTTCCTTCATTACTTAGGTTTCCTTTGTCTGGATGTGTGTGTGGAAGTATTCATTATCTTTTGTTAGACTCATTTCTAGACACTTGTTTTTTTTTTTAACATAACTAAATGGAATCTTTAAAATTTTGTTTTCTTAATTGTTTGTTGGTATTTATGAATATATTGATTTTAGTATATTGATACACCCAGCAATGTGACCAAATTTACTTTTTTAAAATTATATTTTATTCATTATGTTATTGCAGTTGTTACAATTTTTCCCTCTTTGCCCCCCTCCACTCAGCACCCCCTACTCCCTCAGGTAGGCCCCACGCCATTGTTCATGTCTTTGGTCTTGCATGTAAGTTCTTTCGTACTTCATGTCCGATACTGTACTTTACATCCCCATGGTCATTCTGTAATTACCTATTTGTACTTCTTAATCCCGTCACTTCCTTATCCATTTCCCACATCTCTCTCCCATCTGGCAATCATCCAAATGCTCTCTGTATCCATAATTTTGTCTCTCTTCTTGTTTGCTTAGTATATTTTTTAGATTCAATTGTTGATAGATATGTATTTATTGCTATTTTATTGTCTATAGTGTTGATCTTCTTTTTCTTAAATAAGTCCCTTTAACATTTCATATAATAATGGTTTGGTGATGATGAACTCCTTTAGTTTTTTTCTTTTTGGGGAAGCTCTTTATCTGCCCTTTGATTCTAAATGATATCTCTGCTGGGTGGACCAATCTTAGCTGTAGGTCCCTGCTCTTCATGACTATGAATATTTTTTGCCAATCCCTTGTAGCTTGTATAGTTTCTTTTGAAAAATCAGCTGACAGTCTAATGGGAACTCCCCTGTAGGTAACTAACTGCTTTTCTCTTGCTGCTTTTAAGATTCCCTCTTTATCTTTAACCTTTGGCATTTTAATTTTGATGTGTCTTGGAATGGGCCTCTTTGCATTCATCTTGTTTGGGACTCTTTGTGTTTCCTGGACTTGCTTATCTATCTTCTTCCTCAGATTAGGGAAGCTTTCTTTCATTTTTTTTTCCAAATAGATTTCCAGTTTCTAGCTTTTTCTCTTCTCATTCTGGCACCCCTATGATGTGAACATCAGACCTCTTAAAGTTATCCCAGAGACTGTTTACACTATCCTCCTTTTTTGGATTCTTTCTTCTTCTTCTTGTTCTGATTGGGTGTTTTTTGCTTCCTTATGTTCCAAGTCATTGAGTTGATTCTCAGCTTTATTCCCTCTCTCTTGTTTCCCTGTAAATTATTTTTTATTTCAGTTAGTGAATTTTTTGTTTCTGACTGGATTTTTTTTACACTGTTGAGATCCTCACTAAGTTCCTTGAGCACCCTTACAACCAGTGTTCTGAACTCTACAGATTACTTTTCTCTATTTAGTTTAGTTTTTTTTTTTCTGGAGTTTTGATCTGTTTTTTCATTTGGGCCTTGTTTTTTTGTCTCCTCATTTGGGTAGCCTCCCTGTTTGTTTCTGTGTATGAAGTAGAGCTGCTATGGCCCCTATCTTAGTAGTGTGACCTAATGTAGTATGTGTCCTGTAGGGCCCAGTGGCACAGCTTCCCCATCACCCCAGCTGTGTATTCAAAGTGCACCCTTCATATGGGCTGAATACTCCTTCCTCTTGTACTTGAGCCTAGATTGCTGGTGGCTGGTCAACTGGAGAGATTTACCCAGGCCAGTTAGCTGCAGGAACTGGCTCTGACCACTAACCACCAACCTCCACCTTCTGTGGAGAATCAACTGTGCAGGGTCAGGGTGGTGGTGCTGTGATGTGGTTTGTAGCTGTCCCCAGGGTGCACAGGCCCTGGGTGTGCTGTGTGTTTCAGGCCAAAGTCAGCCTCCACCTGTTATCTGTACTGGCCCTACCCTGAATGAGCTATAAAGCAATCTGAGATGGCTGCTGCTTTGGGCTTGGAGTTTCCCAGGGGAAGCTAAGCTGTGAATCCAGGCTGCCTGCTCTGAATGGTGTGCCCGGGGCCACTTAGTAAGAGGTACAGGGGCTGGGGCTCACTGAAGCTGGCTGTTGCTTGTTTGAGAAGATTCACAAAGATGTGAAGGATGACCCAAGACTGGCCATTCATGTGCAAAGCCACTGTTAACAGCTTGGTTGGACCTGTAAATTGGGTAGGATGGAGTCTCCAGGGCTCTCCAGGGCAGGGCAAATAGTGTTAGCCAGGTTGATGGAGTCTCAGATATGGCATCTGCCTGCCAGCTCTGTGGCTCTATTTGGGGAGGGGTCAGAATAGGGACAGTTTCCTCTGCCTGTCTTTCTGTCTGGGAGAAAGCTGTCTGTCATCTCTTGCCTTGATGTGAGACACCTCAGTTCCTCCCAGTATGCCACAGGTGCCTTTCATGCTGCTACTGTGGTGTTGGAGCACAGAGGGAATGAATCTGAGTAGGTGTGTGGGTTCCTTAAGAGGAACTGCTTGGGGTCCAGAAGTTTCTTCCATTGACTCAATCCCCACTGGTTTTTGCAGCCAGAAGTTATGGGGACTTATCTTCTTGGCACTGGAAACCTGGGCTGGGGTGCCTGGTGTGGGGCTGGGACTGCTTGCTTCCAACTTATCCCTCTGGAATTTTTATCCACTGCACGTGGATGTGGGACCAGCCCATTCTGTGTCTCTGCCCCTTCTACCAGTCTGGATGCATGTGGTTTCTTTAATTCTGTAATTGTCGGACTTCCATTGAACTCTGTTTCTGATGGTTCTGTGTCATGGTTGTTCTATACTTCAGCTGTAATTTGAGGTGGTTGTGTGAAGAGGCAAGCTATATTTACGTATACCTCCCCGTTGACCAGAAGCCCTAAATTGACTTTCTAATTCTACTAATTATGTAAATTCTTTTGAATTTTTGTTTATAATTGTGTCATCTGCAAATGATGACAGTTTTATGTCTTTATAATCCTTATACCTTTTCCTTTTTCTTAACTTTCTTCTTTGGCTGGGGTCTTCAATACAGTGTTAAATACAAGTGATAGCAAGCATCTTGTCTTGTTTCCAGTCATAGAGGAAAAGCCTTCACTATTAAGTACCATGTTAGCTGTGGCTATTTTTTTATTTACCTTTTATCAAATCAAGGCAAATTTCTTGGCTGAGAATTTTTATTATGAATTTTATCATATAATTTTTCTTTATCATGCATGTACTCTTAGTGTGGTCAGTTATATTGATTTTTTTTATTTAAATCAGTCTTGCATTCCTGGAATAAATCTTTTCTCTTTTCTCAGTCATGTTGTATTGTTCTGTCTGGGATCCCCAAAACCACCCTCAGGTTGGATAGTGCAGTAAGGGGACTCAGCAGATAGTGATGCTCATGACTAAGATTTATTATGGGGAAAGGAGAACAGTGAACTGCAAAGAAAAGGCACATAGAGCAAAGTGTGGAGGAAATTAAGCACAAAAGTCCAAGAGTTTTCTCCCAAAGGAGTCACATGGATGTGCTTAATTCCCCCAGGAGTGGTTGTGACAAGACACATGAAAGGTTGTTTCCTAGGGAAACTCAGAAGAGGCTCAGTGCCTGCCGGTCTTATTGAAGGCACTCTCTGCCCAGCACGTAGCGCAGCTCCAGACGACCAGAAGGAAGGCAGGTGTTCAGCAGAGAGCACATTGTCTGCACAAACAGTTTGAGCACACCAGGCCACTGTCATCTAAGCATATCTTTACCTGCATTCCACATTCAGCTCAAAATATTTCCTAGTTTTTATTGTGACTTTTTTCTCTGACCTGTGGATTATATAGTTATTTTATTTCTAACACATGGAGGATTTTTAAAAAATAATTTTTAGCTTAATTGTGCTGTGGTCCTTATGATTTCAGTCCTTTGACTATGTTGAAATTTGCTTTATGGCTCAGTATGAGGCCAATTTTTGTAGATATTACAGTTGTGCTTGAAAAGCAAGTATATTCTGTAATATTGGGTGCTGTTAATTCTGTTATTCAGATCTATATTTTTACCCATCTGTTGGGGTCTTTTTGTAATATCTGTAATTGAGAGTGATGTTGAAATCTCCCACTGTGATTTTGGATTTGTCTTCTCCATGAAGTATATATAATTTTTGCATGATATATTGAAGCTGTGTTATTAAATACATAGAGATGTAGAATAATTACATCGTCATAGTGAGTTGACTTGTTTAAAAGATCATTTTCACCTCTTTTTATCTCTTGTCATGTTTTTGCCTTAAAGTCCATTTTGTTATGAATGTAGCTATGCCAGCTTTCTTTTGATTAATATTTACATGGTATCTCTTTTTTCATCTTATTTTTTAATCTTAATTTTGTGTCTTGTAAGCAGCAGGTTCAATAATTTTACAGTCTTCTCTGGCAGTCTTTATCTTTTAATTGGACTACATTTATAAATTTAACATAGTTACTATTCTGTTTGGCTATAAGCCCTCCACTGTACTTTTCATTTATTCTCCCTGTTCTGTGTTCCCTCTTCTCTCCTTTCTTACCTCCTTTTAGATTGTGTATTTTTAATTTTAATTTCATTGGCTGAAAAGTTGTACTTTTACTGCTTTTTTTAGTGGTTTATCCTAGAGGGTATGCCATTCATCCTTGTCTTAATAAAATTTAATATTAATTGGTATTTTTACCCTTTCCCCAGACAATGTAAAGATTCCATTTAACACCTACTCTCAACTTATGTACTATTTTGTTGTATATTGTAATTATCTGTATGCATGACTTTTAAATAAGGTTGCATTTTTATAGGTCAGTATTAACACAGTGAAACTTTAAGGTTTAAAAACAATTTTATACACTGTAGTACACATGAAATGCTAAAATGAATGACAAGTTCTTATTTATGTAGTTTTGTGCTTGTAAAGCAAAGATTGATGGTAGAGTTTTCTGGATTGGATATACTTTAAACATTTTTTAGAGGACACTAAAAAAGCTAAACCACACACACACACACCCGCCCCCCCCCACACACACACACAATGTGTCCTGCCCTTGATTTGCAAGCTCTCCTTTCTCCCAGGACTATCAGTTGCCTACCTTCTATCTCTTTCTGCTTTTGGCTTTCTTTTTTCACTGAGTAAAGGCTTTTACTTCACTGCACCTGCTGCCACTTTCTGTCTCCTTTGCTGCCACCTCTGTTATTTGCAGCTCTTCCTCCACTTTTCAGCTTTCTTGTCTCTTGTTACTTCTTGGATTTCACTTAGAAAGTCTAAACTTTTGTAAAGACCAGCTAATCAGAGTGCTTCAGGTTGACAAGCCAACCAGTCACAGTGTATGGGGCCTTTGTTTTTGAGCGTTTATGCTGTGTTTGTTGTTGCTTAGTCTTCAGAGGTGTTTACCACTCAGAACAGTCCTACACACCTGTGAACACAAGAAGTCTTTGGATAAATGAGGTTTTACTGTACTATTAAGGTAGCTGTGACTTATAGTTATGATTTTGGTCACTATATAATTTATTTTTTATCATCCGTACACATACTGAGGATCTCTATTTTTAAAATTCTCATTTCTCTTCTACAAAGAATGAAAAAATAATAGAACAACAACTTCTTGTGGATCAGCTGAGTGAAGAACTAACAAAACTTAACCTCTCAATGACTTCTTCCGCTAAGGATACTTGTGGAGATGGGCCGGATAACAGGATACCTGAAAAGAGACCATATACTGTACCATTTGATACTCATTTGGGGCATTATATTTATATCCCAGCAAGATCAGATACCAGGAAGGTAAAGTCTAAACATTAATCTTTCTCTTATTTTGAGATCTTAAAAATGTTATATGTAATATGATATCACAGTGTATGTGTATAGTCTCAGCAGGTATTTTTGGTTTCTGTTTGGTTTTGTGGACTTTGTGTATTCTCTTTTACAATATCATGGTTTTATTTATTTTATTTTTTAAAAGATTTTATTTATTTTTAGAGTGGGGAAGGGAGGGAGAAAGAGAGGGAGAGAAAAATCCATGTGTAGTTGCCCCTTACATGTCCCTGGCCCCCCCACCCCCCCACCCCGGGGATCCAGCTTGCAACCCAGGCAACCGTTTGGTTCACAGGCTGGCACTCAATCCACTGAGCCACATCAGCCAGGGCTCATGCTTCTTTTTTTTTTTTTTAAGATTTTATTTATTTATTTTCAGAGAGAGGGGAAGGGAGGAAGAGAGGCAGAGAAATATCAATGTGTAGCCGCATCCCTCTTGCCCCCAACAGAGGACCTGGCCCACAATGCTGGCATGTGCCCTGACTGGGAATCGAACCAGGGACTCTCTGGTTCACAGGCTGGCACTCAATTCACTGAGCCACACCAGCCAGGGCTCATGCTTCTTTTTAATAAAAAATATCAGTAAATAAGAGAATGTATGGTTATATTTGGAAGGAATAGTTGATGATAATATCTATATTCATCAAGGGAGAAAAGCTGTCCTTTGCCATCTTATTTTCAGATAGGACTGAGTGATATATTCATGAATTTTTTTTCTTTCTTTAACCACATCAAGTTGAGATGAGGTTGGAGGTTATTTCTTTCGACTTATTTGGTTTGTCTTATTCTTTTCTTTTCTTTTTAAAAAGATTTTATTTATTTACTTTTAGAAAGAGGGGAAGTGAGGGAGAAAGAGGAGAGAAACATCATTGTGTAAGAGAGACATTGATCAGGTGCCTCTTGTGCACGCGCCAACTGCGGACTGAATCTGTAACCCAGGCATGTGCCCTGACCGGGAATCAAACTGGCGACCTTTCACTTTGTGGGCAGCACCCAATCAGCTCAGCCACACCAGTCTGGGCAGTTTTTCCCCAAATGACATTTATGTATTACTCAGTCTTGCCAACCTGACATGTCAAGGCTGTATAAAGAGCAGTATGGACTTTTAATTTGTACTTATTTATGAGTATGTGTGTTGTAGTAAATATATGCACACCTGCTTCTCTTGAAAAATCATCAAGTAATCTCTACTATGGAAAACACTGATTAGCAGATTCATGAATTTTGGTTTTTATTTATTGATTTTATGAAGAGAAATGGTTTGTTTGAAATCTGTGTGATTGGTGGTTACAGTCAAAGGGATCTGAAATACACGAAATGCCATAGACTTTGCAGTTAGGTAGGCTTGGATGTGAACGGCAGCTCTCTTGTATAGGCCCACATATGACTGAACCTGTGCGGGTCCCAGGGTCCTTACCTGTCGGAAGGGGGAGGAGTCTGTGGAGGATTTACATGAGGTGGTGACTCTGAAAGTGCCTGGCACATTGTGCCCTCAATATATGTCTTTGGGGTACTTTTACTATGTGTCAGATTCAGTACCTCAGCCTGAGTAAGACAGATGTTATCCTTACGTGTATGGTTTTCAATTTTGAGTGGTTGAATTAAAGAATTTATACCATTGTTATTAATTTCAGTTTTACTTTGTAGAGCCATTGACGTTATCCTTGTGGTTAAATACATGGTACCTTTTCATAAACCATTCAGGAAAAAAGAAATTCTTCACATGATTTATATGATTACCTCAACTTAATACCTATATATCATCTTCTATATTAAATTTTTTTACTATTGGCTAGTTATGTGAAAGTATTTCCTGTTTCCACTCTTTTATTTTTAAGAATATATATTTTTTCTGATTACAAGAATTACACACACTTATTCTCTCTCAGTCTTTGTTTTTTACTTCTACTAGACATTCACACACACACACATGCACATACACACACTCTTTGGGGCAGTTAAAGCTCTATGGGCACTTGAGAAAGGTAGGCCCTTCTGATATCTGTAGTTTAATTAGACCTGGAGCAGACATCTAGAATCGTTTCAAATTAGTAAATTTTTAGCATTGCTTTAAGAATTTCCTTATACCCCCAAAGAACCACCTATCCACTTTATAAATGGAAAAAGGAAGAAGGTGCAAAGGTCATACGGTTAGCAGTTTTGAGAGATCTTCTAATGTGTGCCCAGAAATCCTGGCCACATCTTTTGTCTGGCCTGGTTATTGTGGCAGACCTGAAAAGGCAGGCTTGCATGTGGAAGACAGGTAGTATGGTAAGCCCTGTTCAAGTCCTGTTTAGTGTTACATTGTTTTAAACATGAGGGGAAAGCCTCATGTCGGATACCAAAACTAGCTAAATTAAGCCAAAGAGGACATATGAAATACCATTTTATTTTCTCCTGGATTTCTTTGTCCTTGGCAGAAGTCTAGTTAATATTTTCCAGCCCTAATTATTTTCTTTCAGAGTTAAGCTCTAATATTTTCTTGAAGTAAAAATAGTCTGGTAAGAGAAATACTTTAGCTTAAAATAGTTTCAAAAGAAAAAGCAAAAGAGTGGCTTAAATGATTTTTAAATTGATTACAGAAAGAGTTTGATTTTATTTCTTGTGCACTTTTATACATATTGAAGGGAAAGAATGAAAAGATTTTATTTTAAAAATGTATTATATTTATACATGTACTTTCATTACTAGCTTTTCTTAAGATATCATAAGCATTTGATAGTTATGAAATATTGTTCTATAATGTACCATGATTTTTAATGTCTGAATAATATTTATTCTAAAAGTATACCATTGAGTGCTTTTTCCCGTTGTTGCACTTTTATTTTCAACTCTCTCTTAATCTGAAAAGTTAAACACCAGAATGAGATTATAGGACATGTCGACTCATGCAAATATCCCAAAGAAATTGCCCCTCACAGTCAAATAGTATACAGGTGAATAAAAGAAAAGTACTAATATTACCTACCTAATTAATATGGAAAGAAAAGAACTCATTGGTCTCAATAGATACCAGAACTCATCTGATGAAATGCAAACTTGACTCCTGATTTAAACTTAAAATATAATAGACGTTCCTAACTTTCTTAACATTGCAATATGATATAATTATCCCTTTTGAGTTTATTCTGATATATGGAGTAAGTTGGTGGTCTAGTTTAATTTATTTGCATGTTGTCCAGTTATTATTTGCATCAGGCCAGTTCTCCCAATACTATTTATTTATTATTTTTTAAAATATTTTATTTATTTATTTTTAGAGAGAGAGGAAGGGAGGGAGGAAGAGAGGGAGCGAAACATCAATGTGTGGTTGGCAACCAGTCCACTAAGCCACACCAGCCCAGCACCATTTGTTGAAGAGGCTATCTTTACTCCATTGAATGCTCATGTCCCCTTTGCTGAATGTTAATTGACCGTAGGTCCTTGGGTTTATTTCTGGGTTCTCTATTCTGTTCCATTGATCTATGTGTTTGTTCTTATGCTAGTACCAGACTGTTTTGATTACAGTGACCTTGTAGGTATTGTGATCCCTCCTACTTTGTTCTTCTTTCTTAAGATTTTTGTGGCTACTTGGGGTCTTTTTTGGTTCCATATAAGTTTTTGAAATATTTGTTCTAGATCTGTGAAATATGTCATTGGTATTTTAATAGGAATTGTGTTGACTCTGTAGATTACTTTGGGTAGTATGGACATTTTAATGCTGTTATATCTTCCAGTCCATGAATATGGTGTATGCTTCCATTTATTTGTGTCTTCCTTGACTTCTTTCTTCAGTGTTCTGTGGTTTTCTGAGTATATCTTTTACTTCCTTGATTAAATTTATTCCTAGGTACTTTATTTTTCTTATGCTATAGTAAATGGGATTTTTTTCCTAGTTTCTCTTTCTGATATTTTATTGTTGGTATACAAAAATGCCTTCAATTTTTGCATATTGATTTTGTATTCTGCTGTTTTGCCAAATTCATTTATTAGGTTAAGTGGTGTTTTGGTGGAGACTACAGGGTTTTCTATGTACACTATCATGTTGTCTGTGAATAATAACAGTTTTACTTACTCCTTTCCAATTTGGGTACCTTTTATTTCTTTTTTTTTTTTTTGTCTGATCACTGTGGCTAGAACTCCAGTACTACATTGAATAAGAGTTGTGAAAGTGGACAGACACCCTTGTCTTGTTCCTGATCTTAAGGGGAAAGCTTTTAGTTTTTGCCCATTGAGTATAATGTTGGCTATGGGATTCTTGTATATAGCTTTTATTAGGTTGAGGTATGCTTCCTCTATTCCCACTTTGCTGAGTGTTTTTATTATAAATGGGTGCCGTATTTAGGCAAATGCTTTTTCAGCATATACTGAGTGATCATGTAATTTTTGTCTTTCCTTTTGCTTATGTGATATATTACATTTATTGATTTGTCAATATTGTATCATCCTTGCATCCCTGGGATGAACCATACACCAAAATAAACTCAAAATGCATAAAAGACTTAAATATAAGTTGTGACACCATAAACTCCTAGAGGAAAACATAGGCAGGAAATTTTCAGATATCGCATGTACCAATATTTTTGTTGGTATAGCTTGTAGGGCAAGAGAAATAAAGGAAAAAATAAACAAATGGGACTAAAAAGCTTCTGCATGGCTAAAGACACCATCATCAAAATGAAATGGGAACCTACTGTATGGGAGAGCATATTTGCCAATGATATATCGGACAAGGGTTTGATCTCCAAAATATATGAAAAACACATATGACTCAAGACCAGGAAGACAAACAATCCAATTTAAAAAATGGGCAAAGGATCTGAATAGACACTTCTCCGAGGAAGACGTAGAGAGGGCCCAGAGACATTAGAAAAGATGCTCAAGGTCACTAACCATCAGAGAGATACAAACTAAAACCACAATGAGATATCACCTCACACTTGTCAGGATGGCCAAATCAAACAACAAATGCTGGCAAGGTTATGGAGAAAGGGGAACCCTAGTGCACTGTTGGTGGGTGTAGCCACTGTGGAAAACACTATGGGATTCCCTCAAAAAACTAAAACTGGACCTGCCTTTTGACCCAGTGATTCTGCTGCTGGGAATATACCCTAAGAATTCCAAGTCACCAATTCAAAAGGACTTATGTACCCCTATGTTCATAGTGGTGCTATTTACAATGGCCCAGTGCTGGAAACAGTCTTAGTGCCCATTAATAAATGAGTGAATCAAAAAACTATTCCATTGTGTACATTTACACAATGGAATACTATGTAGCAGAGAGAAAGAAAGAAGGAGCTCCTACCTTTTACGACAGCATAAATGGAATTGGAGAATATTATGCTATGTGAAACATAAGCCACTCGGTGAAAGATATATACCATATGATCTCACCTATAACAGTAATCTAGTGAACAATAAACTAACAAACAAAATAGAACCACAGAAATAGAAACATGGAACAGACTGACAGTGACCACAGAGGAGGAGGAGGGGGATAATGGTGGAACAAAGGGGAAAGGACTAGACAAAGGACATGTACAAGTGACCCACAGACCTAGACAACGACAGTGTGGGAATTGACTGTGGGAGCAGGGGGTGGGGTGGGATGTGTGGTGGAGGGCAAAGGGGGAAATATTGGGACAACTGTAATAGAATGGCAGTAAAAAGTGATGAAAAATAATAAAGATTAACAAAACAAATATGATATAATTAAAGCAAAAAAGTAGTGTTATACATACTAAGGCACTTTGGAAAGAAAAAAATTACAAAGGTGTTCTTGTTATTACTTAGGTTTAGTATAACACCATAGATCTTCATGAAAATCTATTGTATTTTGTTGATGGTAAAACTTACCTATTTTTTTCACATTTTGTCATTTTTGATGGCAGGATTTGTTTTTTTAATTGATAGCATGTCATAGTTTGATAACCATTTTCCTTTCTTGGTAGTATAAAAATAATGGTGTGTCTTGCAGTTGATGGCATTTTAGATTTGATGAAATATAGTATCATGAAAAGGGAAAAAAAGCAGTAGGTACACAATATCACTTTTAGTACCTGACTGAAATATTCTTAAGGGACATATTTTAAAAGCCTTCTGGGATCTCCAGATTCACAAAAGGGGAATATTTGTAATATCTTTTTCTTCCCCAAATAAATTACATTTTAAAATGTTATTTACCAATTGATAGACTGACAGGGAAGGAGAGAGAAAAGCATTGACCTGTTGTTCCACTTATTTATGCATTTATTGGTTGCTTCCCGTATGTGCCCTGACCAGGGATTAAACCTGTAGCCTTGGCATATCAGGACAAGGCTCTAACCAACTGAGCTGCCCGGCCAGGCATTCTTGCAAAGTTGCAGCACATCTGATGAAACAAAATCAAATGCATCAATGATGAGAGGAGATTCTCTTATTGTATGGGGATTTAGAATGTTACATTCCAGTCTGGGTATAGTGCTTTAAGTCACATTAGATTATTTTCCGAGAAAAATCAAGCTGCTGAAGGACATTGGGGGAAATCTGAAGTACCTCTAGGTTTAGTCTGATTCAGAGGGGACGTGATGATTTTTCAAATACAGTGGTGGACGAAAGTAGGTTTATAGTTGTAATACAAATAAATAATGTAAGAATAAATTCTGTCTTTCACCTACTCAAGGCTGTGAACCTGTATTTGAAGGTTTATCATTATTGTTAGACTTTGTCTTTAGAATTGGGACCAGTGAGAAGTGCTAAAGGAATAGATAGAGGGGTTTATTAGTGGGAACTGGCAAAGATGATATGAGGCCTGTGAGGGCATCCCCAGCAAATGTGTTCCAGCAGAGGTTAAATGGCGATTTGCCTGCAGTGTTACAGAGGAGAGTCGAATGTGGGATGGATAGTTGAACTCAATAACCGTAAAGTTTTTCTAGCCTCGTTGCTATGTAATTCTAGGAAAAAAATGGTTAGAATAAAACAAATGGCTTCTAATTGGATACATGTCAGTTATCTGAATGATTAGCCTATTTGAGTACTTATATATGATTAGTACTCTAGGGAGTATGGTTGAAAATGCTAAAATATCCCTATCAGAGAGCTGTGGAATGCAGAAGCAACTGAGGGAAGCAGGACCCAGTACCTAGGTAGGAAGGGGCTGGATTGTAGGCTTTACAAGCCTGCAAAGGTCAAAGAACCATTGGGTTGTGTGGAATGACTACTGAAGAATTAATTTGCACTCTGGCTGGTGTGGCTCAATGGATTGAGTGCCAGCCTATCCACCACAGGGTTGCTGGTTTGATTCCCAATCAGTGCACATGCCTGGTTGCAGGCCAGGTCCCCAGTAGAGAGGCAACCGCACATGGATGTTTCTCTCCCTCTCTCCCTTCCCCTCTGTCTAAAAATAAAGTAAAAATCTTTAAACAAAAACAACAACAACAAAAGAATTAATTTGCTAAATGTTAATAATTATTTAAACTCGTGGCAGAGTTTATTTGGTGTTCATTATTAAGGTGGGTTATTTGTTTTCTTTGTAAAAAGAAGTTTTAAAAAGCAAATTGTAATCTCGGAGAACAACATTTGACTTTGAACAAAAAATTTCTTTTGCTCCTGAAATAATTCCCACCTCCCTGACAAAGAAAAACCTTGGTGCCTATCAGCTGTGGATCAAGTGGCCAAGCTGTTAGATTAAGTGTTTGTTAGATAAATACTTCTTGAGTTGGTTCTTCTGTAAGTAATTCCCTCCCCCACCCAAAACTCCAGAATTGGGAGGCTACCCAGAGCGCTTGATGCCTTATCCATCATGGTGCTGATGTGACAGATGGTCTCATTAGGTGACCAAGAGTAGAGGCATCAAAGTCAGACATCAGGGTGTCAGGTAGGTTTTTCCGAGAGGAGTATGTGAGGGACCTATGTGAACTGACTCTTGAGCACCTTGTGATATACACATTTCACTGTATGTTACAACTTTAATAGCTTGTAATAATATGGTCATAAACTAAAGGGGGGGTAATGGTGGGGATGAGGGGTAGGGTGGAGGGGAATAAAGGGGGAATAGAACAACTGTAACAGCATAATCAATAAAAAAAAAAGAAAAAAAATTGAGTCTTTCCTCTTAAGATTTTATTATTTACCTTTTTTGAGAAATCACCCTGATACTTGATTACAAAGGTCGTGAAAAGAAATATTTGGTAACAGAAACTAGAATAAGAGTATAAGGGCAATTTCTAATTCATTGTTGTTTTTTTCCATGCTCATTTTTTGAGAACTTAAGGTCCATTGGCAATAGAAGCATCTTATAATATATTTAGAAAGTTCCCACACTAGCATCTAATTGTCCTATGATACATATTCAGTATGTCGCCTGTAGTATTAATCAGCTGTGCCTAATTACCACATGTGAAGTGTGAGTAAATACATTTGGATTTCCAAATTGAGAATATTTTGCCTTAGCAGAGGGAGTGGCGACAGCTTTGGATTTCTTTATTTAATGGATTTGGATTGGAGGGGGATGCAGACCCTGAGCATCAACACCATGATGCTCCTAGTGTTCAGAACCCAGAAGACTGGTGGGCTGTGAGACAGTTGCCCCCTGCCGCACCGATGTGCAGTGGACTGTGTATCATACGGGCTCTGCGTTCCTGGGGGAGTGCCTGTGGTATCTTGGGGCTGTGATGTTTTCGCTCAGCCTCTCTTTGGTTTCATTTTTGAATATTATACTGTAGTTGAAGGTAGAAGTTTTTAGAAGAGAAAGAGCTCTGTAGATTCTGAAAGAAGTATGTGTCTGTGAGGCACATTTCACATTCATTGTGGAGTGAATTTTGACACTTTTGAGGGGGTCATACATATTATCAGTGATTGTGTATTTTTAGAGTACTTATTTAATAACCCCTTAAAATGTGTTGAGTAGTAAGATAAAAATAGACATTTAAAAATCACTTTTTTTGTTGTTGGGTGTGGAAATCACTTGGAAGGTCTACACAAGCCCTTCTGTGTGCTCTCTGGATCGAGTAGTTGCTGGATTTCGAACACGAAGTCAGATGCTCCTGGGCCACATAGAAGAGCAGGATGAAGTCCTCCACTGCCAGTTTTCTGATAACAGTGATGATGAAGAGTCAGAAGGCCAAGAGAAATCTGAAATTAGGTATGTTAAATATAGACCGAATTAGTAAACATATACTTTTATGATGTAATAAATATACAAATGGAGAGTTTTTTATTAAACTATATCTTTTCCATTTAAATAATAGTAGTAATTTAGTAATTTTTAGTAATTTTTGCTAAATTACTAAATTTTAGACAGTACATTTAGTAATTTTTGCTAAATGTACTGTCAACTAGTGTACTGTGAAACCAGTGTTTGAACACGAGTCATCAGAGTCATGATTGAAAAATAATTTTGCTTTTAGAGCTTTTATAGTCATTATATGTTAGTTTTCAGAGAGAATGGTTTTGGATTTCCAGATTCAGCTGCTACAGTGGCAACAAACAAACAATAATGAATTTCCCGCTGGGCCCAGCGTGGGTGGGAATATTAGTAAAATTCTGTTTATATAATTAGTAATTCTCTCAACATTATTGGCACTTTGGGGGGAAGCTAATTAGAGGGCAGATTAGCAAACACTAACAGACAAGTTGTTACCTTTGACCCTGATCTTTTTTTTTAGACGTAGAAGTCGCTCATGGATTCAAAAGCCAGGCTCTGTTTGTTCTCTTGTTGAATTGAATGATATGCATGATCAAACACAAAAGTCAAGTCTGGGGAATGAAGGTACACAGACTTACTTCAGTAATTTACATTTAATGTTTATAAGACATCTTTTTTTTCTTCAGTCAGTAAGTTAAGAACCATCCAGGGATTCGCAAAGATAGGATTGTTTTCCTGGTTGGTAGAACTTCCTTTATGTTCTGTGTTCTGCTTCTGATTTATTATTCTTTTTTACTCCTCAGTAATACATTTTTCCCACCAGTCAATTCTGGCTAGAGTTATAGGCTCACTCTCTTAGAATGGGGACTTTATACTCAAACCTGAGTTGGTATGCACTGTACTCTTGCCTGCTTTAAAATACATCTTATATAATTTACTAGGCATCTCCTTTCCTGTTCCACAGGCACACATGCTTACCATTAGTGCTGTACTCTTGGCATTGGAGCCAAATTAGTCCAGGGGTGCTCATAATCAAATACACATTATTTGATGCATAACAGCATAAAATGTCTATGTTCTAAAACTGTAGTAGGATATTTTTAACTCATTTATCTTGGCCAATGAGTGGTAAAAGTACAAAAAGTATAAGTATAGAAAATATAAATAAAATGATAAATAAGTCTACACTATGAAAATGGAGAGCCTTTTTAAAGAACCTATGCATGTAATATTTAACTAAAATTACCTATATGTCACAAATAAAACCGAAGTAACATTTTAAATTCATAAGCGATATAGGTAAGTGCTATCCAAGTTGCTGTTCTTGACTATTACTGGCTTATAAGCAGTAAAGAAACTTATGTCAGAATTAGATCAGTGCACTAGCTCTGTCACTGGGAAGTCTTTCTATGAAAGAAAGATCAGCTGAACCAAACGGTGACATAGTTGCTTTACAGTCTGGCGTAAGATAACAGCGAACAGTGCTGGCCCACCCTCTAGTAGTCTGGTGTAGAATACATTCTTTGATTACAACAAGACTAGAAACTAATAGGGAAAAAGTTCAAACCTCTACTTACCTGGAGATTTTACAACTTTCTTAAATAATTCAAGTTAAAAACTCAAATTGCAGAATATCTGAGGGCAATGAAAACTTATGTCAGAACCTATGGGATGTGACTAAAGCATATATGTAGTATGGGTGTGATTATAGCCTTGGACTTGAAGAAAAAATGACAGTATTTACTTCAGTTCTGACATAAAGGTGACCAGAGAGGAGTTTTTCACTGGAGTTGGGGAAAAGAAATGCTAGTGTCTCTTAGGAAAGGAAAGGAAAACTCTTCCTGTAAGCTAGAGAACTAGAGTCCCAATTTCCATGTATTTTCCCTTCCCTGTCTCTGTTTGTCTCTTCCTCTGCTGCCTCTAGAGACTGCTTCTGTGTCTGCTTTTCTTTTTTAGCTTCTTTACTTCTGTTGAATATTTCATAAGCACATAATTTTATTTCTCAGTTTTGTTTCTTTTATTTTAAAGATTCAAAGATTGAAGGTCTCCGAGAGAGTCAGGAGTTGAATTTGCAAAAATTAAGAACTTCAGAACTCATACTTACTGAAGCTAAACAAAAAATGAGAGAACTTACAATTAACATCAATATGAAGGAGGACCTGATTAAAGAATTAATGAAAACAGGTAATAGTATCTGATAAAGGTGTGTTCTAGAGTCAGTATGTGGAGGTTAGTTATTAAAAGAACTCTGTTATATTGGGATTCCTCTATGAATTGTTTTAACCAGTGTGAATTCTGTGCTCTGTTGAAACTCTGTGGTCCACTTACTGCTTTTTTGCTACATTTGTTTGTTTGTTTATTTATTTATTTTTAGAGAGATGGGGAGAGAGGGAGAAAGAAAGGGAGAAACATCAACCAATTGCCTCTCACATATTCCCAACTGGGGACCTGACCTGCAACCCAGGCATGTGCCCTGACTAGGAATTGAACCAGTGACCTTTTAGTTTGCAGATCAGCTCTCCATCCACTGAGCCACCCCAGCCAGGGTTGCCAGTTTTAAAGAAACATTATACTAGGTATCTGGGAATATATCTGAGATGTTTCTCTAAGTCATTTTAATAATTATTTAAATCATTAATCTTTATTTTCTTGGATAGTTCATTTTAACAGTAATCTTAAACTTTATATTTTAAATGAAGTTGATTTTTATTTCTCTGAAGACACAAGGATTTATTCTTGAGAGCTGTTCTCTTGAGTGAGCTAAGCTTCTAGCTCTTCTGAGTCGCAGATTTGTGCCAGGTTGGTGTATGTACCACATCCTGTCCTCACCCGCAGCTACCTTAGGCTTGCCCTAAAAAGGCCATCTCAAGCCTTTTGCCTTCCTCCCCAGATACACTCAATGTATGAGCCTTGACTACTTTGAAATTCAGTTAAGAATTGAAGGAGTTAGAGACACATTTCTTTTCCCTAATTCCAATGAAAAATAACTTTCTGTACTTGAGCAACAATAAAAAAAGAAAGAAATAATACACATAACTTTCTGGTCACATTTAGGGGACCTGAAGGAAATACTATCTTTTATTCCTTCAAGCTCAAGGCTATAATCACACCCAAACTACATGAATTATGGTTGGTCTCAACTCCTCTGACAGCAAGGGGAAACCTGTCTTCCCACTTCCCCTCTCTCTCCTGCAAACTTGCTTTCTGACCGTTGGTCCTTCTTTCTTCACCGCCTCTCCCAAGCTGCTGTCCCGAAATGGTTTCCTTCCTGTTCCTACTGACATATGTGCTGTGCATCATCCCAACTCCAGTATCTCAGATGTCTAATTAAACATGACCATGCTCCTTCCTCACAGGCAGGATCAATGCCAGTAGAACTCTCCTAGGAGTATCCAGGAACTGATTGAGGGGTCTAAATAGCTTCTCCATCCCTAAAATTTTAGGGTACTGCCTGTGGAAGTTGAGGACATTTACCCTTCTGGAATAAATGACTTAATTTTAGATAGTTATCTCAACACGGGGTATCTCACTGAACAAGCACACTTTTTTTTTTTGTAGCCTGGGTTACCCATTTTGGTTGCCTTAGGGTACCTGAATGGGTACAGAGAAGATCCTCTTCTTACTCATTAGAACCAAGGACCCTTAGTTCTAGCAAACTAAGATGGTGACTAGCAAAAGGCTCAGTGTGTGCTGACTTTTCAGAGGCGCCTCAATAAAGATTTTTCCCAAATTTCAACTACTTCAGCCACCAGTAACAGTGATGGTACTGTTTTATCAATTCTAGTAACACATTTTTCACATTTTAATATCTCTGTAATCAGAATATACCTTACAATCAGTGGCATCTTAGCATCTTATCATGCCATTGGTTAATTGGCACTGTACCTTAGTTCATAAAATATTGGTGTGAACACTTTATGGTGTCTTAGATTTATTACAATGTAGTAGTCATATATATTTTGAAGTTAGTCAAATTATCGTAGAGTGTAGAGCCAGAAGACAACTCACAGTGCATTTAGTTCAATAACTCTTTTTTATTAAAAAATTAAGAGATTTTTAGTGTAACAATATGACAAACTGTTGCTGGTGATTATTCATCTCATGACCTCTAGACTCTTAGTTCCCACTGCCACGAGTTTGCTAGTCTAGTTCAGGGACAGCTGACTCTTCAGAACCAATCAAAACCAAGTTTTTCGGTTCAGTAGCTGGATTAGAATGAAAAGAAATATAGAAACATCTCATCCTATTTTTCTCTGTGTTCTAAATATTTGTCAGAAAAGCATTTAAAAAGAATTAATCTTTGCCCTGACTGGTGTGGCTCAGTTTGTTGGGCATCATTCCACAAAATGAAAGGTTGCAGGTTCGATTCCTGGTCAGGGCACATGCCTGGGTCGTGGGTTTGGCCCCCTGTCAAGGTGTGTGTGAGACGGAACTGATTGCTGTTTCTTTCTCACACTGATGTTTCTCTCCCTTTTCTCTCTAAAAGTAAATAAGATCTTTTAAAAAATAATTCACCTTTAACATGTTCAATGGAATGAAAAAGGAGGGGTCAGCTATAATTAAAAGATTAAAAGACATAACAGTCATATATGTCATGGATCTTGTTTGGGTCATAATTAAAATAAACCAATTGTAAAAGACATTTTGAAACAATTGGGGAAGTCTGAATAGGGCATTGGTAGGTATTTATATTGTTAGGTATAATGATTCTGGTTGGGTCTGTATTTTGTACAGATGCTCACTGAAGTATGATTAGGTGAGATATGACATTTGGGGTTTTATAATTTTTAAGCAATTAAGTGAAAGAAAAACATAGATAAAGTAACTGTAGCAAAACTTGATAACTCTTGAATCTGGGTGATGAGCACTTGTTATATCATTTCCTTACTTTTAGTATGTTGAAAATTTTTCATAGTAGGGAAATTTTTCATTTCCCTACTTTTAGTATGTTGAAAATTTTTCATAAAAAAAAAGAATTCAGAGGAACGGATTATGGGTAGCAGGAAGTTGAAGTGAAATAAGTAAAAGGCCAAAGAGTAACCCCAGATACCCTTCTTAACTAGAGTTTGATGCCAGCAGAGCTAAACTACACATTCAGAAGACCAGAAGTGTCCACTAAACACAAAAAATCCATTGTGAAGATTGAATGGTACCAGATGGAAGCAGTCATTAAGGAACTAACTATTAAGAGGCCAGGTGTCAAGTTGTGTTTGAATTTCTAATGTGATGCCTTAAATATTTACAACACTCAGCTAGATTTGTAGGAGGAGAACATTTTTATATTTTTGATATTTTGGTTTTTAAAAATATAACTTATAATTGTTATTACTGTTATTATTATGGTGAAGGTAATGATGCCAAGTCTGTAAGCAAACAGTATTCTCTGAAAGTAACAAAACTTGCGCATGAAGCAGAACAGGCGAAAGTGGAATTAATTGAGACAGAAAAGAAGCTACAGGAACTGGAAAACAAAGATCTTTCTGATGTTGCTTTGAAAGTAAAATTACAGAGGGAGTTCCGTAAAAAGATGGATGCTGCAAAGCTGAAAGTCCAGGTAATTTTAAAATGTAATTGAGAAAACCTACTTAAAGCTTTCTATTTTTGAGGATTCTTGTATTTAGTTAGGAAAGAAGTAGGATTCTATTTTTACCAGCTGGATAAATTGGAATGCAGCTTTTCTTTTCCAGAGTGCTGGTAGGTTTGCAAAATTTTGATCTGGGTAATATATTTCTGCATTCAGGAAGCGTATTGTCTTGCCCTGGCTGTTGTGGCTCAGTGGATTGAGTGCTGGTCTACAAATTGAAAGGTCACTTGTTCAGTTCCCAGTCAGGGCACAAGCCTGGGTTGTGGGCCAGGTACCCAGTTGGGGACCTGCAAGAGGCAACCCAGTACTTCCTTCGCACATTGATGTTCTCTCCCCTTTTTCTCTCTCCCTTCCCTTCTCTCTAAAAAATAAATAAAATCTTTAAGAAAAAAGTATATTTACCTTAACTTTTTTATCAAAAAACATAAGGTAAGAAATAAAGATAACCACAGAAATAGTGTTCTTTTCTAAAGGACAAAAGATTGGTGATTAAATAATGGCATAAAACATCTGCACAGCACTTTGTAGACACTCAGCAAATAACTGTTTCACTTTTCTCAACCCATGAATGATTGGTTGAAGAAAGGCTAATAATTCCTAGTACTACAGCTTATTAGTTTCCTAATGCTGTATTTAGATATATCCTCAGAACTAGCTACCGTTAAAAATTCTATCCAATGAGAGAGATTTGATTAGAGAGATTTGGTGTAATGAAGCCATTTTTGCTACTGTTGGTATGGTCAGACTGCTTCATTAGTCTGATTGCAGTGAATTTGCTAGAATGCTTTCTTTCATTTTTTATTCATAATTTATTGCTTTCATATCTTTTCCACTGTATGTAGAACAGAATTGTAGGTAGAACAGAATTGCAGGTAACCTGTTCAAGGCATTATTTATTTATTTTTGAAGCTGTTCTGTAGTTATTTTCTTTCAACGAGGTGTTTACTGCACATCTCCTCTGTGCCAGGTCCTGTTCTATGTGGGAGTGCAGAGATTGACAGTACCCCCCAAATCCATCCTCTTGGGGTTTTATAATGACACCTCAAACATCTGGATGTCACCACTAAAATTTTTTACCTAAGTAGCCTCAAGTCAACACCAAGTTAAAATAATAACTCGAAAATTTGAACTGATTAAAGGAATGTGGTCATTGTCCATATCACACCTTCTACTTATCTTCAGAATACTTATTTTCATTTAGTTCACCTCAGAGAGTCTTGGGATTAATTCTTTTTTTACTGCTTGATCCATTAATTAAGGTTGTGGTGTGTTACAAAGTACTCATTTTAATAAAACATTAGTAGAACAAAACAATTAAGACTTTTTCTTCGTGCTTATTGTATTATTTATAATTTCAGAGTTTTATATTCTAACCATTTGATTATAACTTCAGTTTTTATATCAGTATTAATAATGGCTAGAATTACTATTCTTCTAAGGAGGTTATTATATTTATGTATCTTCTGTTTAAGCCTTGTTTATGGATTTAGCAAAGATTATTTTCATATGTTCTGTATCTCATACAACTATAATGGTTGAGATTAAATGAAAGATTATTAATAGGGCTTGTGAATTACCATGTTCCCTTTGTTTTATGAGTTTCATGCTGCATATTCTTTTCTCCTAAGGGTTCTGATAAGGAAAAAAAAGCATACACAGAACTTAAGTTCGGACAGAACATCTCACACAGTAGAGGACTGAAACAAGATTCCTATGTAGTTTTAGAAATGACCGCCTTTGACATATCCATGCACGACTGGTGGGGGAGGGAATGATGAAGACGAAGGAGGATGGAGTGGGTGAGGAGGAGGAGGACAGTTACCAGATATTGGGTGTCACAAAGTGCCATGTACATAGGTGTTTTGTATGTGTTACTTAATCATTATTTAATTCTTTGAAGTGGGTATTTTTATCCTGTTTTATAAATGAGCAAGCTAAGATTTAAAAAGGTAAAATTCCATTTCAGGGTCACTTAGTTGTAGTAAAAATACCAGCTTTCTATATTCTAATGTACCATTTTAAATATTGAAATACTAGAGTTTTTGGTACAATTAAGTTATTTCAGTTTGTAAAACAAAATTTTTTTAATGAAAAAATCTTAAATGTGTATTCTTTTATTTAAATGATTTTATTTATTTATCTTTAGAGAGAGGGGAAGAGAGGGGGAAGGAAATGGAGAGAAACATAATGTGTGGTTGCCTCTCACGTACCAACTGGGGACCTGGCCTGTACCCCAGGCATGTGCCCTGACTGGGTATCCAACCAGTGACGCTTTGGTTCAGAGGCTGGCACTCAATCCACTGAGCCATATACCAGCCAGGGCTGAAATCTACATTCTTTATGTCATTATATATATATACACACACATATATATACATATATACACACATATACATATATATATACACACACACACCATGTATAATGCACACCCATGGTTTTTGTGTGCATTATACACTGGATTATTATTCCCATGGAATGCAATCATTATACCCATGTATAATGTGCATCTGTATTTTCCCCTCAAAAATTTGGTTAAAATGTGCATTATACATGGCAAAATACAGTAATATATGCTGCATTAATATTTCAATGCTAACTGGTGCACTTTTGAGCATCTCTGGATTAAGAGCAAAAGACAATGATAACCTATCTCACTTTTAAATAAGATTTTCAGTACTTATACTGATGTGGACAAAATACTAAAATGCTAGTATTATTTTGCTCCAGCATTGCAATTACTGTCAAAATTAAATGTAAGTTTAGTTTTGTATTGTTCTAGTTTTTACCATGCACATACAATATTTTTAATTAAAATGCTCATTAATAAAAAATGAAGAGATGAATTTTGATCTCTTTGGCTGTCAGCATCAGGGCATCTCATCATTCTCAGTATCTTGTGAAAATTATGGCAGTTGCCCAATTATCAAAGTAGAAATGTAGAAAACAATTGTGAACCCATCAAAAATAAAAAATAAATTAAAATCTGGGCGAAATGTCTACCCTTGCCATTAATTGAAAAGTTTTTTACTTGATGTTTATGAGATGCAATTTTTCATTTTGAAATATTCCATATGGTCCCAGGTCTTACAGAAGAAGCAACAAAATAGTAAGAAGTTGGCATCACTTTCGATCCAAAATGAGAAATGTGCTAATGAACTTGAGCAGAGTGTAGATCACATGAAATATCAAAAGGTACAGCTGCAAAAAAGACTTCAAGAAGAAAATGAAAACAGGAAGCAACTGGATACAGAAATTAAGCGGGATCAACAAAAAATCAAAGTAATATTGTCATACTTTCCTGCTAACCGTAATATGAAATGTGAAATGGCGCAGAGCTAAGGAAGCCAAGGTCTTGACTTGTTTGGCTTGTGAGGTATCTAACCGTGGCCCGTGCTTGGCTGCTCTCCTCATTCTTTTTAAACTTTGTTCATCAACATAGTAAAACCTATGTGTTGAATTCTGAGTACTGTCTTGAAGGCTTTGACTTGACAAAAGAAAGTTCAGTGATACAGTTTCACAGATTACTAGGGCTTTAACTTTAGTTGCGCCTGTCAAAAACACTTAAAGCCAACTTTGTAAATAACATCTAACATTTGAATGGAATTTCTCATTTTTAAAATCCTTTGAAATGCGTTGACCATGTGGTGGCATAGAAAAAAAGTACAAGGTAAAATGGTCCCATTTCATCCATAGCGTCCAGCAGGTCTATACGATGGATTCGGATGGGGAGGAACTAGTGGCGTCAGCCTGGGGCTTGGAGCCAGGCTGGCACAGGTTCAAATCTGAGCTCTCCCAGTTCCTAGCTAGATCACTTATTGAGGAAAGTCACCCTGTTTGAATCTGTTTATTCATATTTATAATGGCCTTAATCATATTCGCCTGACAGGGCTCTGAATATAGAGGGGAGGTCACGATCACAACAACAACAAGTCCTTATCTAGCACTGTGTACCAGTCTCTCATTGAAATGATAAGCCAGACCCAAAGCTTGGAACATAATTGCAGATTTCCTATATATTTAATTTTGGAATATAATCTATTCTTAGACCTTAAAAAAATCATAGAATTTCATGATGGAAGGGAGCTTAAAAAACATTTAAGCCAAGTTACTGATTCTTTTTTTTAAACAGCTTTATTGAGATATACATCACATACTATTCAATTCACCCATTTAAATTATGTAATTTAATAGGTTTCAGTTATTACATATTAACTTTTATAAGCTGTGGTAAATATATATACACATATATATCATGAAAGATATCATTTTAACATTGTTCAATTGTGCAGTGGCATCAGTTACATTCACAGTGTTGTGCAGATCACCATCTGTTTCCAAAACTTTTGTCATCACTATAAACAGACACTCCGGAACCATTAAGAACTCCCCATCTCCTCCTTCTAATCTACTTATCTCTCTATGAATTTACCTATTCTAGAAATTTCATAAAAGTGGAATCATACAACATATTTGTCCCGTGTCTGGGTTATTTCACTTAGAATATAATATTTTCAAGTTTCATGCACATCGTAGCATGTATCAGAACCTCATCCCTTCTTATGACTGAATAATATTTCATTGTGTGCATATACAACATTGTGTTTATCCATTCCTTTGTTGGTAGATATTGAGCTGTTTTCACCTTTGGCCATTGTGAAATAATGCTGTGGTAAACATTGGCGTACGAGTAATTGTTCAAGTCCCTGCACTCAGTTCCTTTGGAATTGACATACCCAGGAATGAAATTGCTGGGTCATATGGTAATTCTCTATTTAGCTTTTTTGAGGAAGCCCTTAATGTTTTCAGTAGAGGCAGCACCTTTTACATTCTCCCTAAAAATGTATAAGGGTTTCGATTTCTCCATACCTTTGCCAATGCTTGTTATTTTCTGTTTTTTATTATAGACATCCAATTCCCTGTGAAGTGGTATTTCATTGTGGATTTGCACTTCCCAAATGACTAAAGATGTTCAACATCTTTTCATGTGCTTATATCTTCTTTGGAGAAATGTCTATTCAAGTTCTTCATTTACTTTTTTGTTCCTATTTCAACCTGTTTTATTTTTTATTGAATTTATTGGGGTGACACTGATTAATAAAATAAGGGTGAAAAAGGTGAAGAGTTTAAGCAAAAGAAAAGAAAACACCTTATAGCCACAGACAACAGCATAGTGATTACCAGAGGGGAAGGGGGTGGAGGCAGAAGGTATATGCAGGATGGATGGTGATGGAAGGAGTCTTGTCTACTTTTTAATTGGATTGTCTTTTGTTATTGAGTTATGGGAGTTCTTTATATATTCTGGACATTTAACTCTATCAGATACATGACTTTCAATATTTCAACCCATTCTATAGGTTGTCTTTAAACTTTCTTGATAATCTTGATGCAGCAAAGTTTTTCATTTTTATGAAGTCCAATTTATGTATTTTCTCTTTTGTACTTCATGTCTAAGAATCCACTGCCAAAGCTAAGATCATGAAGACTTACCCCTCTGGTGTTTTTTAAAGATTTTTATGGCTTTAGCGCTTATATTTAATAGGTCATTGATTCATATTTAGTTAATTTTTATGTATGGTGTGAAATAGGGGTCCAACTTTATTCTTTTGCGTGTGAAAATCTCTTCATCGTAGCACCATCTGTTGAAGAGACTATTCTTTCGCCACTGAATGGATTTGATACCCTGGTCAAAAATTAATTGGCTGTAGATTTATGGATTTATTTTTAAACTCTCAATTCTGTTCCATTTGTCCATCAGTCTGTCCTAATGCCAGTACCACACTGTTTTGATTACTGTGATTTTGTACTAAGTTTTTAAAAAAATTTATTTAGTTATTTTTCAAGTACAGTTTTCTGTTTATTTCTCCCATCCCAGCCCATCCCTCCCCCATGCACCCCACCTCCCTTCCATTTCCACCCCCCTTAGTTATTGTCCCTGTGTCCTTTATACTTGTTCCTCTAAATCCCTCCCATTTTTTCCCCTTAAATTCCCTCCCCTCTCCCTTCTGGTCGTTTTGAAATTGGGTAGTCAGCCCTCCAACTTTCTTCTTCCTTTTCTAGATCATTTTGGCTATTTGAGGCCCCTTGCAATTTTATATGGACTTAAGGATCAACTTTTCCATTTCTGTAGAAAAGGCCACTAGAATTTTGATATGGAGTGCATTGAAACATCTTAGATTTTTTTGCTCATCCTAAAATTAATCCTTCAGTCTTATATTACTTTCTCTCATTCTGTTCTCCCCTTCTTAACCAAGCTTCTTGGAAAAGTTTACTGTATTTGTTTCTGTTTTCTCTGCTTCCATTTAATTTCTTATCCTCTCTAGTCTGGCTTCAGGCTCCATTTCAAAGCTCTGAGAAGTTCACTAGTGCTCTCTGTCCGTGAAGTCCTTGCCCATTTTTAAAAAATCCTCACCCGAGGACCTTTTTTATTGCTTTTAGAGAGAGAGGAAGAGAGAGAGAGAGGGGGAAGCATCGATGTGAGAAAGAAACATCGATTGGTTGCCTCTTGTATGTGCCTAGACTGGGGATCATATGTGCCTGGACCAGGGAACTGAACTCATGACATAGGTATGTGCCTTGACTAGGAATTGAACCTGCATCCTTTTGGTTACGGGGTAATGCTCCAACCAACTGAGCCACAGTGGTCAGGGCTAAAGTCCTTGTCTTAACACCTTGGTTGCATCTAGTACAGTTCACTACTTCCTCCATCTTGAAATATTTTCCCCAGTGCCTTGGTGAAATTATCTGTCTTTTTCTCTTCTTGATTGATTACTTGTTCTCTGTCTTTACTAGCTCATCTTACACTAGGAGTCCTTTACATATGGGAATTCCTCAAAGCCCACCCTGTGTCCTCTTCTATATTCTGTCTTGGGTTACCTCATCTTTTTCCATGGCTGCAGTTAAACTCTGACAACTCCTAGATTTAATTCTTTATCCCAGATTTGCTCTTTGAACTCTGGATTCATATTTGTTGACATCTTCATTAGGTTATGCTAATGGTTAATTAGGTTACAATCTTCCCTGCTAATCTCCCTACTGTCCCCCTTTCCTGCTTTCTTCATGGGGGAAAAATATAGTTTTCTAATACACTTTATCTGATATTTCAAACTACTCAGTTGGGTAAGCTAGAAATTTGGTGTAATTTTTGACTCTTTCCTTTCCTTATCCCATGTGCAATGAACCACGAAGTCCTATAGATTATATCTTCTAAATATCTTGAGTCTATTCAGTTCTTATTTCTACTGCCAATGACCTTGTCTCTTTAGTCCTTCCTGCAGTGTGGGAAACAGACCTGCTTGCCATTCTATGGTCTTTGGATCTTAGCTGCTCATCTCTCAGAGGCCATGGCTTAACCCAAGACATAGAACTCTCAACCTGGCCAGTGTGTCTTAGTCGGTTGCAGTGTCATCCCATAAACCAAATGGTGGCGGGTTCAATTCCTGGTCAGGACACATACCCAAGTTGTAGGTTCAATCCCTGGTCGGAGCATATTCAAGAAGGCAAACCAACTGATGTTTCTCAAACATGAATGTTTCTCTCTCTCTCTCTTTCTTTCTCTCTAAAGGCAATAAAAAAATGTCCTTGGATGAGGATAAAAAAAGAATGACATAGAACTTTCTAAATCTATGCTTAGGGAAAAGAAAAAACTCTTTTAGTCAGAGAGCATAGACTGCTAAAATATAATTCTGCTTGTAATGTTAACTTTTTACATTCTGACGTAGGACGGTTTTGTTCCTTTAGTCATATTTTACATTCAAGGGAAATGACTTATTTAAGGGGAAGAATGAGTATTCCAGAAAAAGGAACAATCTGCCCCAAAGATATATTGAAGTTTGTGTTACTTCACACACAAACAGAAAACCTGCTCACAGTCCTAAAGGTCATTCTGCCCTCTGTTGGGAGCTAAGTGACACGGCTGTTTGTCCATTTTCCACTCAATTGCGCCACCTCCAGAGAATCCTATGACTCTGCATAGGTTCTTCTTAGAACAGCAGTTCTTCACTGAAGTCCATGGATGAGCTATAAAGAAAAGGTGTGGGAACTTTTGGTACTGTGGGCCATAGTGTGATCTTGGGCTTTTTACTTCTGTAAGCACTAATTTCCTCATTTATAAAATTTAGTTCATAACAATCCCTGACAATAGGATTATTGTAAGGATTCAGTGGGGTACTTGAATAGATGTAAAAAGGCTAGCACAGTGCCTGGCAGAAAGTTATGTTAATATTGTAACAGGGATTACAATATAAAATAAAGGCAGTAGTGTCTACTGCATCATGTAGAGGAAGGAATTAGACCTAGTGCAATGTTCTTTCAAAGCGTATAGGAAAGAATAGGAATTATAGAGAGTTAGCTCCAAGTACATGTTACCTTCGTCTAAGCATCCTGAAGTTTCTGTGACTATAGCAGGCGATAAATCGTAACTATGAGCTAGATCTAGGGAAGCCTGAAAAATTGATGGGTAATAATTATAATAGGGTCCAAATTCACCCATAATGCAACTCAGGTGGGCAGTGAAAATTTATTTAGTCTGTAGCAGACCTGTGTTCTTTATGACATCCCCTGACCCTGCCTAATACATGTCATGATAATTCCCAGACACATGGTGGGAACTAACTAAATGTCCAGTCTATTTAAATTAAACATTTCCTTTAAATGATTTTCAGCTCTCTTCAATAAGAATATTCATTCTCTTAGCCTCTTCTGCCCTGTGCTCTCTCCCTCAGATGGAATCCAGTGTATGTGGTGGTTGGGTGTGAGTTTCTTATTGCAACATGTAGAGGTGAGAGGGAAGTGGCCCCTTGAGTTTCAGTTGGTCCTTGGATGTGAATAGCTGGAATCTGCTCTCCTTCGTCCACCTTTCCCTGCTGGCCTCCGGTGATGAAACTTGTGCCTGGCATAACTCACAGTCTGGTCTTGCTTTTAGCATAGAGCATGGTGTTGCTTTGACTTCATCTCATGTCCTAATGGTCTTCCACTTAGCTTGTGGTCTATCCTCACCTTCAGTTTTGGGGTCGATTCTGTATAATTGACCCTGTTGGTTCTCAACTCAGGGTCCATGTCACCTGAGACCAGCAGGTTGAATTAGTCTCTCTTTCCTGACCGCACTTTTCTCTTTCAGGAAAGCTGGACATTCCCACATTGGTGTGAGGCTTCCACACTGCAATCTACATTTTCTACCTCTGCCCGTGGTGATACCTTACTTATCACCCCCATTCTGGGCCAGAACTAAAGAGAGGAAAATTGGAACACACATTTTTCTTACTGTCTTTCTTCTCCTTTCTGCTGTTCCCAGGGCTGGAAAATGGTAGACTTCCTTTTTACTTTATATCAATACTTCTAAAATTACCTGTGGAAAAGGTACAATTTGGATTTTATTACTAATTTATCACAGCCAAATACTTCTTAAAAACATGAATTAGTAAAAACCATAAATTAAAATGTAAAAGTCCATCTTCTTAATTAGTAAATTCAACAGATTTAAAATTATTCTGTCAAATTGTGATAAAAATTTCTAAGCACTTTCAGTTTCTGTACTTACCTATCATGGATCAGTAAGAGGTAGTCTGCGGACTGGCCCACTTTGATTCCTGTCCTCCGTCCTGATTCCTGCTAAGCTGTGGTGGTGACAGTGGCATCTTCTCTAAACCTTGGGAGAGCCCTGGGAGCATTGGGCTTCTTGACGTGACTCTTAAGATGTGGATGGGAACTAAAGGAATTTGGAAAATACTCTTCACAGGACCATGATCCATCCGCAAGGCTATTCTCATGCTATAAAATCTGATTTTTGAATGTCAAAGGGAGTAGTACCTTCCTTTTTACATATCTATTGTCATAAATTCTATTAGCAGTACTTGTGTCTCACTAAACCTCATTGGCTATGCTACTGCCATTGTGCAAAGCTGTTTTGTCATAAATTCTAATGTCCCCATGGTGGGTGGGTGCTTTGGGTGTACTAACTAAGGGTAATGAGTTCACAAAGGCACAAAAGTACATTTATAATTTTCAGACTTATCCATGTTAACACTAATTTGTAACAGTGGGAAAGAATGAAAAAAAAACCCACTTAGTTTGTCAGTAAACCCTGATTTTTGATGTGAGATTTAATTGCTTCCATGAGAAGCTAATGTTATTTTCTTCTCAAAATAGCCTCAACTTTCATCTATTCATTTTCTTTCTGAAACTAAGGAAGCAAATATTAAGAAAATGATTATTTCATAAATATTTAATGAGGGCCACATAGTAAAAGCCATAAGGTATTCTGATTTCTCTTTTCTACAGGAACTAAAGTTAAAAACAGAACTGGAAGAACGTCTAAAACTGAAAGCCGAGGACCTCGATGCATTTAAGATGAAAAGGAATAAAAGTTCGTTTGGAAGTATAGACCAGTTACAGGTTTGTCAATTCTATTTAGTGCTTTTGATTTTTCTTCTATTTGATGATTGTCTAAGTAGAGGTAAAAAGTAGTGAACTCTGAAGAAAATGTTCAAACCCTAGATTTTTGCACTTGAGGTTAAAATTTCTAATATTTCTTCTGAAACTTTTATTTAAAAATTATTTTCTTATCTAGAAATGTGCTGTATTCTTATTTCAGTAAAAAAATGGGTATTTGAATGCTGTGGAATATATACATGAAATCCATGTTTACTAGATTGTATTTATTCCCATGTCAAAACTGGTTTATTTTCATGGAAACATACTCATGTATTTCTAAAAATCAGAGCTCTCCATTCATTTTATATGCACCATATGTAATATATTAAGAAGCTATTGTTTTAACACCACATTTAAAAAATGAAATTCAGCCCTGGCTGGTGTAGCTCAGTGGATTGAGCGTGGGCCTGTGAACTAAGGGATTGCAGTTTGATTCCCAGTCAGGGCACATGCCTGGGTTTCAGGCCAGTTTCCAGCAGGGGATGCACAAGAGGCAACCATACACTGATATTTCACTCCCTCTCTCTTTCCCTCCCTCTCTAAAGATAAATAAATGAAATCTTTAAAGAAGAAAAAAGTTTAAAGAAATGAAATTCAGCCATGACCACTGTGGCTCAGTGGGTTGGGTGCTGGTGCCCAAGATGAGGGGTTGCTGGTCTGATTCCCAGTCAGGGCACCTGGGTTGCAGGCCAGGTCCCCAGATGAGGATGTGTTGAGAGGCAACTGGTGGATGCTTCTCTCACACATCAGTGTTTCTCTCCCTCTTCTTCTCATTCCCCCTTCTCTCTAAAAATAAATAACAGTCTTTAAAAAACGAAATTCATAAACTAATACCAAATTTCAGAGAAACAAAATCTTAATGTTATATAAATTCAAAATGGCAATTTTAAAAGTCTTACAGAAAAATACTACACTTAACATTATAATTACATTCAAATGCATACACATCACCTTGATGCTAAAAAATTTGTTCTCTTTTCCTAAATTTTATACTTTAATAGTAAAGTTTAGTTTATAAATGTACAGTAGGTTCTTCAATAACATTATTTCATTCAACATCATTATAATGTTGATGAGATGCTTTAAGAACTTTACTTTTGTTTATATCAATTAGCCTATAGTAAAAATTTTTCATTATAAGTAGTTAGTTTTGCCTAAAATTGCAGAACCTACCAATGATACTAAGTGAGGACTTACTACTGTATTCCCAGTTATTTATATTCCTAGTGTATTTTAGAAATTGGTAAAGAGCATTTGTGGTGGAAAGGGTATGTGGGGGGAGTAGGAGAGGTTGGAAGGCAAAGAATAGTGACAGGTATGTTTTAAAATGTTAGGGATCCAAATTTTAAGTGAATACAGTGATAGATTCCTGTTGCTTGCACTGACTGTTTTTTTTTTTTTACGATTTTATTTATTTATTTTATAGAGACGGGAAGGGAGGAAGAGAGGGGAAGAAACATCAGTGTGTGGTTGCCTCTCACAGGCCCCCTACTGGGGACCTGGCCTGCAACCCAGGCATGTGCCCTGACTAGGAATTGAACCTGTGACCCTTTGGTTCACAGGCTGGCACTCAATCCACTGAGCTACACCAGCCAGGGCTTTGACTGTTGGATTTTAAAAAAACACAAAACTAGATGTTTTTAATGTTGTAAACACTAAAACCCATTTTTCAGAATTTGACTCAAAACAAGGACAGGATTATGAGTTAATCAATATGCGTATCCAGAGAACTTATAATAGGACATTGATTTGATATGGATTTCCTTTATAAGAAGAAAGTATTTAATATTGGAACTGTTTGGTAAGAACTTTTGCTATAAAAAGTTCTTTAAAAATCAAAAATACTATAAAAATCAAGAAATTTTCAGAAAACTAAGATACAGTGAATTTACACAAATCATAATAACCTTTATTGTATCAGTTGCAGAAAAATCCACTTATTTTTGTTTCCCTAAAAAGCCTGTATTATGTTAGCAGACTCCTACCCATTCTTCAAAGGACAGCTAAAATTCTATCTACTCTGTAGGGCTGGCATTGACATTTCTTCCATTTTTCAGACAAAACCAATCCCTTTCTTAATTTTTGCCTACATGGTACGTAGGCGTTAGCATTTATTATCAACAGTAATAACTTTCTGGTTTCTTTCCTGTTGGTATGGAGCTTACAAAAGTGCTGTAGTTCATCTTTCCAACCAGTCTCATAGTGAAGGAATGTTTGTAGAATATGTTTAATTGCTGGACTTCATAGGGTCTCATATATGGAGTTTTTAAGGTATAGCTGGATATAACAAAATGAAAGTATTTTTATAGTTGTTCTGGGGTATCCTTTCTGTTCCTAAAGATTATAGAGCTACCATTTTAGGCGTCAGTATAGCTTGAATGTGATAGTCCTATCCGACCATACTTTCTAGGTCTGGGTCGAAGACTGCGGCTCTTTGCTGTGGCCATTTTGCTCTTTTTTATTTTCTCATGCATATTTACTATGTCATTATCTTAATATAGATTTTGAGGAACCATTTTTTAAAATCAAGTTTGAGATGAACTGGAAAATAGTATTGTGTTGATTTGTTGTGTGGTATCTGTTACTTAATTGGCATTGCCTCCCTACTGTAAACACGTAGTGCAAATGAGTGCTTGGTGGACTTCATCTTGCACAGTCAAATTCTATTCATATTTTTGTTTGTTCTTATTTCTGGGTATCCTTAATCCAAGAGCATATTAAGATACTTGTTTTGGAAATCTTTCTGACTATATTTTATTGTATAATTACTAGATGTGGACAGAATACAGTACAGATTGAATTTTAATGCTCCATCATCTGTACCTTCCACTGTGTGTATCCATTCATTCACTTCATTGATTTCATCAATTAGTTAGTCATTCCTATAACATCAATTAGTTAGTCATTCCTATAACATTTTATTGAAGGCCAATCATGGGCCAGGCTTTGGGGAAACAAAGGCGAAAGTACAATCCCACAATCAGTCAAGGATCTCAAGCTGGGAAGACAAACTGTATGTGGAACAACCAGCAGCGTACATGCTGTGGTGGACGTATGCAGCGCTATGACAGAGAAAAAGGTTCCCAGCATATTCTAACTCTTAATATAGGTAAAGAAAATTGTTGGTCCTTTCCTAGGTCAACCTAAAAAATCCCAGACTCGAACATATTTGGGGGGTGAATTTTAACTCCTTATTAAACAACACAGCAAGATGGTAACTGAAACTGTGTACTTCTAGACAGTTTTAGACAGGAACACTATTTGGTTATTTTCACTAGTAGTTTTCAATGTTCATTTAAGGAGTTTCAGCCCATCTGAAATTAGGTGACTATATAAATTTTATCAATGAAGGGGAACGAGTAACATTTCTTTGATATTTTAATTTAGAAATTGGTTGAGCAAAAGAAGTGGTTAGACGAAGAAGTAGAGAAAGTGCTGAACCAACGCCAAGAATTAGAGGAGCTGGAAGAAGAGCTAAAGAAACGAGAGGCTATAGTTTCTAAGAAGGAGGCCCTGTTACAGGAGAAGAATGACCTGGAAAATAAGAAGTTGAGAACTAGTCAGGTATTCTGTTTAATACGCTGTTTCATTCTGGTCGTAAGTCATGTAAAGTAGGATTTTTTCCTCTAAAAAGTAAATCATTGTGAAGTTGGAAATAAGAAGAAAACTCTTCTGGTTTTCAGTGTATTTTGCTTATCACTGCTTATGTAATGGCCATCACTAAAATCTATTGCAATTTTGAGGTAAAATGTTGAGTGTTCTTCCCAATATGATTTATTACTAACTTTCTGGGGTACTTTAAAAATTGTGGTAAAATATACATAACATAAAGTTTACTGTTTTGAGCATTTTTGAGTGTAAAATTCAGTGGCATTAATTACATTCACAATGTTATACAACCATCACTCCTACCTATTTCTAAAACTTTTTATTACCCCAAACAGAAACTGTGTAACTATTAAGCAGTAACTCTCCATTTCCCCTGGAAACCTCTATTATTAACGTTAGTGGATATTTTCAGGATAAATATTTGATGCTGTACACTGAACATTGGGGATCTGGAAGAATAGACTCAAAGTGATCTAGCTATCGCTACCATCCAAAGTCAGAAATTTGCAGGGGATCCTATAAAAGAGGATTTTATCTAATGAAGGTTTGCTTATTTTTCAAATTATAAAGACTTGAGGATTTTTACAAAAATTTTTGCTGGAGGACTTGGATTTTATGAGCCAAAGAAGTGATTTTATGAAGGAGCTTGCCTCAATTTCAAGTTTTGGAAATAAAAAAGATTGTGAAGGGAGTAGAAGGACCATGAAAATACATTTTTGCTATATCTTCGCATGTCTTCATCATTAGCAACACTAACAACAGAATCTAAAAATGAAGCTGGCTCGCCACAGACTTGAAAGGACTCCCTACCCAAACCTTTGCCTCCAGGAGGCCTTGAGTCCTAGGCCAATTTAATGTTGAATCACGGAACAAAGAGGATCAGTGCCCTTTATCAGATCTGCCTTTAATCCAAAATCTAGATCAGTAGGATCTGAACTGATCATGGCGTATTCTTAACCTCTCTACTCAAAATACTAGGTAGACAGGGATGGCGACCTATATGGAACTCTGCTCTGTCTCCATCCCCCCAACATGGTGAAATAGGTATTAGCACCAGGCTGCTTTACATAGGGGTAAGGGCTTCCCCTCCAGTCACCTTAGTTGGTGGTGCTATGTCCAGGTGGCATGCTCACATTAGCTATTGGGGTGAATTTTTAAAAGCTGCCAGAGCATTATGCTAAGTGAAATAAGCCAGGCAGTGAAAGACAACTACCATATGATTTCACCTATAAGTAGAACCTAATCAACAAACAAGCAAGCAAAATATAACCAGAGGCATTGAAATAAAGAACAAACTGACAGTAACCAGAGGGGATGGGGGAGAGAGATAACGGGGGGAAATAAGGGCAGGGCCATCAAGGAACATGTATAAAGGACACATGGACAAAGCCAAAGGGGTTAGGTTCAAGGGTGGGAGATGGGGATGGGTGGGGTGGGGGTCGTTGTGGTGGGAAAATGAAAACAAATATACTTGAACAACAATTAAAAGCAAAAGGAAAAAAATAACATAAAAGCTGCCCCTTAAAACATGTAAATGAGAGCAAAGGGAATTACCAAATTAAAATATCAAGTGAGTAAATAGAAGAAAACCTGGGACCTTTAGGATATGTTCTGTATCATAAGAAAAAATAAAAAAGAATAAGGAGGACAGTTTTTTCTAGAGATAAATCTACTCCATGATACAGAAGAAAAATGAGAACATATTTCATAGTTCCAAGAAGATATAATATTTAGGAGCAAGAACATACTGAGATATGTTGACGGTATAAATAAATGAAACAGTAGATCAAAGCAAAATTAATTCTTTCAAGATTGTGTTAATGAAACAGAAGGAAAACTTAAGATTGTTATACTACTGGGTTCTTTTCTGAATAAAAGGCATAAAAATATTATATATTTTTTAGAGTTTAAGAACTACAGGAATTGATCATATGCATTTCAGACAAGGAACATGATAGTTAAAAAATACATTCATACCATATATGAGTTTAACTACAAAATGAGTCAAAGGTGTAAAGTAAATATAAAAGGTAAAACTAAAAACTCTTAGAAGAAAACAGACATAAATCTCCATGGCCTTGGATTAAGCAGTAGTTTCTTGGATAGTACACATAAAGCATAAACAACAAAAGAAAAATTAAATTGGACTTCATCAGAATTAAAAACACTTGTGATGCAAAGGATGCCATTAAAGAAGTAAAAACCACAGAATTGGGGGAAATATTTGCAAATCGTATACCTGATAAGGGACTTATATCTAGAATATATAAAAAGCTCTTACAACTTAATAATATAAAGAACATTCAATTAAAAACAGGCAAAGGATCTAATAGACAAAGAAGATAAAGAGATGACCAATAAGCACATGAAAAAATGCTTAACATCCTTTGCCATCAGGGAAATTCAAATCAAATTTTTTAAAATTTAATCTTTATTGTATTTTGCCATTTCCGTTTCATCCCTTTATACCTCCTTTCCCCCAGCAACCACCACACTGTTGTCCATGTCCATGAGTCCTTTTTCCTTTCTGCTCAATCCTTCCATCCCCAGCCTGCCCCCGTCCCCACTAGCTATCATCTGCTATCCATCTATGAATCTGTCTGTTTTGCTTGTTAAATCAATTTGTTCATTAGATTTCATATGTTAGTGAAACCACATGGTATTTGTCTTTCTCTGACTGGCTTATTTGACAGCATAATGTTCTCTAGGTCCATCCATACTGTCACAAAGGGTTAATTTTTTTGTTCGTTTTTACAGCTGAGTAGTATTTTTTCAATGAGTAAATGTCCCATAGTTGTTTTATCCACTCATCTACTGATGGACACTTGGGCTGCTTTCATATCTTGGCAATTGTAAATAATGCTGCAGTGAACACAGGGGTGCCTACATTTTTTGGAATTAGTGTTTTTGGTTCCTTTGGGTATATTCCTGGAAGTGGGATCCCTGGGACAAAAGGCAGATCCATTTTTAATTTTTTGAGGTATCTCTATTTCCACAGTGGCTACACCAGTCCAAATAAAAATTTCAGTGAGATACCACTTCTCACCAACAATAATGGTTATGATCAGAAAAATAGATTAAATGTTGGTGAAGGCATGAAGGAATTGGAACTTTCATATCCTGCTGCTGGGATTTTTGAATAGTTCTGTTGTTTTCGGTAACTATCTTGCAGTTTCTCAAAAGGCTAAACATAGAATTACCACATGACCTAGCAATTGCACTTATAGGTATATGTCCAAGAGGAGTAAAAAACATATCCACACAAAAATTTGTACATGGATTTTCATAACAGCATTATTCATAATAGCCAAAAATTGAAAACAATGGAAATGTCCATCACCTGACGAATGGATAAACAAAATGTGGTATATCCTTACAGTGGAATATTATTAAGCAATGGGAAGGAATGATGTAGCAACACATGTTGCAACATGGAAAATCCTGGAAATATGTAAAGTAAGTGAAGCTAGTCACAAAAGAAGACCTATTGTATGTGAAGATGGAATATGGACATTTTCTAGTGAAAAAAATTATCTCCCACCTGGCTCAGGAAGCTACTGAATGATGTCCTCCACAAAAAAGAGGGCATAAACAATGAAAAAGGAAGACTCAGGACTGAAAATGTGACCCAACAAGGCAATTCCCAGGATAATACCAAAGGGAAATCCCAAAACAACTTGTCCAGTGTGGAGCCAGAATATGGAGGCTCCAGGTAAAATATTTCCAGAAAAGAATGGAATGAAAAAATTTCCTCATTAAATTTGATCAAGTGAAAAAATCATGTTGAGAGGAATCATATAGTTCTATTGGAGAGGAATTAGTTAAAAGATACAAAAAAACATTGTATCAGGTAGAAGTGTGATCATTTTTTATAGATCAGTTATAAACTGTATTCACGAGGTCATGTAAACTGAATATTGATTTATTGTAAAACTGTAAAATAATACATATTGGGAAAATGAAGGGAGAAGTAGGAAAGAGAAGGCATAAGCGCCAAATCCCGATCTTTCATAATTGTCAGTCAGTAGATGATATCTAAAACTGATCGTTTTCTAGAAACATGGACATAAATGCCAGAAAAAATAGCTAAAACTTTGATGATGGTTGTTTCTGGGGAACAAGATTTGGGTGAAGGTTGGGATAGAGGATGGCTTTTAAAAAATTATAAACCTTATGGTGATGTATACATAAAATTGGTGAAAAAATATTAGTAAGTAAAAAATTAACTTAGTCTATGATGAAGATCTTGATAAATCTAAGTGGCTGTATTTTCTGACTAGAGTGAAACAAGTAGAAATGAATTATATGTTTAAACAACAACAAACCAAATCTCAAACTCTAGGAAATTTTAATGTAATTAATTCTGTGTTGTAACCAGGTCAAAGAAGAAAAGTTCAATTTAGAAAAAATAATAATAAATAAATATATAAATATAAACACACACACACACACACACACACACACCTCCAAACCTATATTGTGTGGTCTGGTGTGGCCCAGCAATACTTGGTAGTAAATTTATTGTTTGAATTTTCATTTTTTTAAAAAAGTCAGTCAACCTAAGATTTTAGAAAATGAAACCCCTCTACCCTCCTTTCAAAAAATTAATGGGAGAAAATAATGTAGAAGCTAAAAATATGTTAGTAATTTTCTGTACATTTTTCCTAATTATACGTAGTCTGGATTTCTAATAAATTTTTTTATGGGTGTCTTGTTGATTGTATCTTTTTAGGCCTTAAACACAGATAGTTTGAAAATATCAACTCGCCTGAACTTGTTGGACCAAGAGTTGTCTGAAAAGAACGTGCAGCTCCAGAGCAGTACAACTGAGGAGAAAAGAAAGATTTCGGAACAACTTCAAGCCCTCCAGAAAGAAAAAGATCAGCTACAGAGACGAAGAAACAGTGTGGATGAGAAACTTAAAAATGGTAGCACGCTGTCACCTGAAGTAAGTCAGTATTCTTTGAAACTGGAAGTGTTGTATGACGGATCACTTGGATGACTTCCTTCGTCTCTGTCACTTAAACATAAAAACGATAAATCTGGTGAACTTTGTTTTCTTGACAATTCGTCAGATGCATTGAGTTTACTGGGCACCGTAAGCCATGCTTCACTAGGACTGCCATGTCCTTATGCAGACAGAGGTCCTTGAACGTGGTCCCTTCCTGGGTTGCCAGGGATTGGAAGACTAACCCTTTCCTTGAGAGTCCGGAGTTTCTCAGCCAGGTTTCTCCTCTGAACTCACAAAGCACACAGTGGTTTGAAGGGACTCTTTTTCTCATTTCTTCCAAAGAGGGCACCTTCTTTCTCTCTCTGCATCTTTCTTGAATGATACTAGGTAATTTATTACATTCAGTGGATGTTTAGGGAATTAAGGGTTAATTTTTAATGTTACCTCTGTTGACAAAGGCCTAATATAAAGGAGAGCATGTCCCTTCCAGGCAGATGCATAAAATTCAAATCCCAATAAAAATACCCTTTAGTTAGAGTTTTCATTTAATGGACCATATAGCTCCTGTCACCTTTATTTTTTTAAATTATGTAAAAGATATTTCACATATTGCCTATCAAATTGCCCCAGACTCTTGTCTTTTTTTCAGAATTTTACCTCATTTGGCAATGGTACCTATGATCAAACAAAGATGAACTTTTGAGCCCAAGTTTTCTCTGTGAATATTTATTTTTGACACCTTGTCATTACCAAAGCAAGAGAAAATTGCTAAGGGAAAGTGAGTAGCTGGGAAACAGGCACCTTGCTGAGTCTTGTATTGTTCTAGATGAGAGCAAGAATGAGAGGAAGTTAAGGGGCCTGGTTAAGAGGGAACAGGAGAAAGGATTTCATTATATTAGATTATCGCTCATTGAGTTGATCAGAGGTGTTAAAGACTAAATTAATTCGGGGCTCTGTGCGGTTATAAACCTCTACTGCCCTATTTTATAACTCATCTTAGGTAGCTCTGCAGAGGATCACAGGGTCAGGCTGTCCTCCCAGGGTTGTTCACGTTGGAGCCCAAGCTGGTAAATTTGAAGGTATGAGAGCCTAAAATACAGAAAAACATATAAGTAAGGAATTCTGGCCTGCCCAGGACTGTTACTGGGCCCTATGGAATAAATTTAAAAAAAAGCAAGAAATATTATGCTTCTCTTGAGAAATTTATACTCTATCTGAAGAAAAGAAACAGGAGGATAAGAAAACTCTAAACCCTGAAGAACATAAAAAAGCAAGTTACAGACAATATAATAAAGCCATACTTACTACATTGTTTACACAAAGCAATGTGGTGATCATTTGGGAGAAGATTATTAAGGCAGCCTTGGTGGGTTGGAATCCTGATCTGGATTATGAAGAACATAATATACTATACTACATTGGTCAATATAGAAAAGACAATTTTCAGAACACTTTTAAATAAGGCATGAAGATGGGAATGAGCAAATTATGTTTGCAGAAGGATAAAGGGTCCATTATTGTCACCAAGAAACTTTTAGTTTCTTTTTCATGTGGAATTCTATAACTGAAATTATGTAGGGTTTTGTGGTAGAAATGGAGAAGTGTGCTTGCTACCTATTTAGAAGCCACTCGGTCCCCTTTAGTCAGGTTAGCTTCTCTGTGCCCTTCTTCCTTCCACGTGGTTGGTTCTTAGTGCGGCTCTGAAGTGGGCTCTGCTCTCCCCACTGTTTTCTATCCAATGCTGATATTACCGGATGGATCTGCCAAGAGCAGATGATGGGGAACATCAGATCCTGATGGGACACCTAGGTGGAAAGGTTTGCCGTTTTGATGTCTTTAACCTTGCTTAGAATTGTTTCTCTCTCCACAATAACTCAAAATATTTTTCTGATTGTATTACTTTATGGTAAAGTGATAGGTTTTAAATCAACAATTTAACGTAAGCAAATCACTTTTGATAAAATCCAGAAACTAAGATTTAAAATTAACAATTTTTGTAATAATGCAGAGCAGTTGCCTATTAATTGAGGTATGGAAGAAAGTATAAGAATGATTATATCTATGTTTATTTCATATTTTAAACTTTCAATTTCATGTTTTAGGATTAGAGGATACATATAACTTATTGAGAAATATACAATACATACTCTGTATGTATGTATGTACGTTTTTCCTATGGAAAAACACATGCAAGTCATGATGATTACAATAGCTTTATTAAGTCAAAAGAATGTCACAATGCAACTGTAAGCCTAGTTCTGCCCACCTCTGTACATGTGTAGTGCTTGCTCAAGTTTTTGTTAGTTTTTTTTTGTTCATTTTTATTTTTTCACTGATTGGGATGTGTGATCTAAGAGGTTTGGAAACCCACTGCTTTAGATTCCCATTACCCTCATCCCTGATCTCTCCAGACCAGCAGCAACAGGATCACCAGAGAACCTGTTAGAAATGCAGCGCCTAAGGCTCTACCCAGACCTGCTGAATTAGAAATCTGCATTATAACAAGCTCCTGGGTTCACAATAAAGTTTTGAAAAGTGCTCTATGATAAAAGATAGTTAATTCTTAGTAATCTGTGGTTTGAGTTGTGGTTAATTTTCATCCTGGAACAGTTTTCTATTGCCACTCATCTTGTTACCCTATACCTATTGCTGGCTTAGCGGAAACCACCCATGTTTACACGCTAAGCCTTGTGGAGCAGGATAGTCTCGGGGTTCTGTGGTTGCTGTACTACCCTGTCATATCTTGGTGCTTCCTTAACTTAGATCCAGAACTGTAGGAACTAAAATTGTACCAAAGTGTCCTTAGCCATATATAGAGGCAAACCTCTCCACGTTTGTTTTTGGTGGAAATATAAACACAGTATGCTTTCATAAGTCAGATGTGTCCTTTGAATAATTTATTTTCTGGTTCCTCATTCATTCACCTAATTACCTTTTAGGATTTAAGTTTATTTTTCTTTATATGGTAAATATTATTTTCTTCTTATGGAGCCATTATCAAATCATTAAAATATTTTTTTAATTGTTGACACTATTACAGATGTCCCCCATTTTTCCACCTTTTGCCCTTTTCCATCCATCCCCCCACCAAGGCCTTTCCCCCATTGTCTATGTCCATGGGCTGTGCATATGTGCAGATACGTTATTTGGTTAATCTCTTCCAGGCCCTTCATGATGGTTAGTGATTGCACAGAGAAATAAAATGGCTGTAGAACTTTTTTTTTCAAAATGGCTCTTTCAGGATATTTTATAAATTGGCTTTTAAAAATAAGTATTCTTTGACCTTCCATTGGAATAGGTTATTACGTACTATTTCCCTGAATTTCAGAAAAGGAGTTCTGGAAGTCACTCTGTTCTTTAGGTAGATTAGAAATACTGACATTATTTTTCTTGAAATGCTGGGGAGAGAAGTGTAAAGAAATACTTGGGTTATATAGCCAAGACATAATGAAAATATTTTTTCTCTTCATCCTTCATTAACTTATTCATTAGATACTTAACTGAGTTTAAACTGTGTGATATATACTGTGCTAGGCAATCAGGACACAAATATAGACAAGACACTCTGCCCTCAAGAAACTTAAAGTTTAGGTGACATCCACCATATGTATAGGTGTGTGTGTGTGTGTGTGTGTGTGTGTGTATTAAAATGTCACCAAGTCCTAAATAATTTCTTAACCGAGATTTGGATCCCTCCCCCCAAATAATATGTTATTTGGATAGTTCAAAGAACCACTAGATTTCCTGACAGGTATTCATCGCATTTTTTTCTACAAAGGAAATCTCTGGCAAAGAGATTTCCTACAAAGGAAAAAACTGTTATGTTGCAACCATTTTTAATGCCTGTATATTCCCTCCAATGATGTCTCATAGAAATCTTATGAAATGCCTCATGTCCTTAAATCCTTACTACTTTTTAAAAAATGACATACTGTTTTTTTCCCTAGAGACTTAAATTTGATTACTAGTTCTTTTTAAAAATATCTTATTGATTGCGCTATTACAGTTGTCCTAATTTGTCCCACTTTGCCCCCTCTGCCCCCTCCTCCCAGCATCCTCACCCCTTCAAGCAATGCCCACACCATTGTTCATGTCCATGGCTCATGCATATGAGCTCTTCGGTTGGCTACTCCATTTCCTGTACTGTACTGTACATCCCCATGGCTATTTTACCAATTTGTACTTTTCTTTCTTTTTTTAGATATATTTTATTTTTTATATTTTATTTATTTATTTTTAGAGGTGGAGGGAAGAGAAGAAGAGAAACAGTGATGTGAGAGAGAAACATCAACTTGTTGACTCCTGCATACCCCCAACTGGGGACCTGGTCCACAACCAAGGCATGTGCCCTGACTAGGAATTGAACCAGTGACCTTTCAGTTTGTAGGCCGATGCTCAACCCACTAAACCACACCAGCTAGAGCTGATTTAGTTCTTAATTTATCCCGAATCTATTTTTCTTTCCCTCCTAGCAGTATAATTGTTTAATGGATCCTTGAAGAAACATCACAGGGTCTCCAGATCTCACCGACACATAATATACATGTTAAGAGCTAGGGAGATATATGACAAAACTGCTAATCCTGTGGGCTGTGGCTTTGAGTGTAATCCCTGGTGCTCAGCATTTGCTGTATGACCTTGGGATGTTTCATAACTTACGTAAGCTTCTGCCTTTTTCATTTTACTGCATAGGTTTATTGCAGGGATCAATGACTGTTATACATGTGTATACGAACAGTGTACTGTGTAGCAAAGCAAGCACTCAGTAAACATTCTTTTCTTAAAGGTTAGTAATCTGTTAGACTCAGACACAGCAGGTCCTTGAATAATGTCATTTCACTCAAAGTAATTTTGTTACAATGCTTTTTCTTAAATTATATTTTATTGCTTATGTTATTATAATTGTCTTAATTTTTCCCCCTTTGCCACCCTCTACCCAGTACTCCCCACTCTCTCAGGCAATCCCCACACTTTTGTTTATGTCCATTGGTCATGCACATCAATTCTTTGGCTACTCCATTTCCTGCACTGTACTATACATCCCCATGGCTGTTCTATAACTACCTATTTGTATTTAATCCCCTCACCTCTTTACCCATTCCCCCACATCCTCCTATCTGGCAACCATCAAAATGCTCTCCATATCCATGATTTTGTCTGTTCATATTGTTTGCTTAATTTTTTAGATTAAATTGTTGATATGTATAAGTCCTTTATACATTTAATATAATGATGGTTTGGTGATGATGAACTCCTTTAGTTTTTTCTTGTCTGGGAAGCTCTATATCAGGCCTTCGATTCCAATATCTTTGCTTTGTAGAGCAATCTTGGTTGTAGGTCTCTGCTTTTTATGACTTTGAATATTTGCCAGTCACTTCTAGCCTGCAAAGTTTCTTTTGAGAAGCCAGCTGACAGTCTTATGGGAACGCCCCTGTAGGTAAGTAACTACTTTTAAGATTCTCTGTCTTTGACCGTTAGCATTTTAATTATTATGTGTCTTAGTGTGGGCCTGTTTGCATCCATCTGGTTTGGGACTCTCTGTGCTTTTTGGACTTGCATATCTTTTTCCTTTGCCAAATCAAGGAAGTTTTCTTTCATTATTCTTTCAAGTAGATCTCCAATTTCTTGCTCTTTCTCTTTTCCTTCTGGCACCCCTCTAATGGAAATGTTGGAACACTTTTGGTTGTCCCAGAGGCTGCTTACACTATCCTCATTTTATTGGATTTTTTCTTCTTCTTGTTCTGATGGGTTGTTTTTTGCTTTCTTATGTTCCAAGTCATTGATTTGATTCTCAGCTTCATCCACGCTACTGTTGTTTCCCTGTAAATGTTCTTTATTTCAGTTAGTGTATCCTTCATGGCTGAATAGATCTTTTTTATGCTGTTGAGGTCTTCACTAAATTCCTTGAGCATTCTTATGACCAGTGATTTGAACTCTGCATTTTCTCCATTTTGTTTCATTCTTTTTCTGGACTTTCGATCTCTTTCATTCGGACTATGTTTCTTTGTCTTCTCGTTTTAGCAGCCTGCATGTGTTTTTTTCTCTGTGTATGAGGTAGAGCTGCTATGACTCCCTGTCTTAATAGTGTGGCCTATATAGCAGGTGGCCTGTAGAGTCCAGAGGCACAGCCTCTCCTGTCACCCAAGCTAGGTATGAGGTTCCAAGTGGGTTGAGTACACCTTCCTCTTGTACTTGAGCCTTGGTTGCTGTTGGCAAGTCAATGGGAGGGTTTTACCCAGGCCAGTCAGCTGCAAGGACTGGCTGTGACCACTGACCACCCATGGAGGGCAAAGGTTGTTACCTCTACCCTCCATGGAAATTAGCTGTACAGGGGCAGTGTGGTGGTGCCCGATGTGGTCTGTAGCTGTCTGCTGGGTATGCAGGCTCTGGGATTTGCCAGGTGGTGCAGGCTAACATCAGCCCCTACCATATTCTTCCCAGAGCCACCCAACATGAGGTATTACAAAGCAACCTGCAAATTGCTGCTACTTGTGCTGGGCTTGGAGGTTCCTAGGCAAAGCCAAGCTGTGAACCCTGGCTGGCTGCTGCTAGTCCTTGGCCTGGGGCCACTTAGCAAGAGGTATGGGGGCTAGGTACTCACTGAGGGTAGCTGTTGCTTGTTTGAGAGGATTTAGGAAGATGTGAAGCATGAGCCAAGACAAGCCACTCATATGGAAAATCCATTGTTAACAGCTTGGGTGGACTGGTGAGTTGGGTGGGGCAGAGTCTCAGAGGGTCTGCAGGGTGGGGCAAGGGGCAAACAGCATTAGCCACATTGATGAATTGTCCCATATGGCACCTACCTGCTGTCTCTGTGGCTCTGTGGGGGGGAGGGTTCAGGGAAGGAACAATGACCTCTGCCTCCCTTTTTGCCTGGGACAAAACTGTCCCTCAGCTCTCACCCCGAAGCCAGACACTTCAGTTCCTCTCTGTATGCCACTGGTGCTTTCATGCTGCTACCTTGGTACCGGAGCTCAGAAGTAGTGAGTCTGAGTAGTTCTGTGTGTAGGTCCTTTAAGAGGAACTGCTTGGGAATCCCGCAGTTTCTTCCACTGACTCAGTCCCTGCTGGTTTTAATAGCCATAATTTATGGTGACTTACCTACTTGGCACTGGAACCCTAGGCTGGGGCTCCTGGTATGGAGCTTTGACCCCTCATTCCCACAATATCTCTCCTGAATTTTTATCTGTCACATGTGGGTGTGGGGCTAGCTCGTTCCACTTCTCCTACCAGTGTGGGTTGATGTGGTTTTTTAATTCCATAGTTGTTGGACTTCCCTTCATTTCAGTATGTTACAGTCCTGAGTGATGGTTATTCTATAGTTTAGTTTTAATTTTGATGCGGTTGTGTGAGGAGGTGAGCTATGTTTACCTATGCCTCCATCTTGACCAGAAGTCTCATTTCATTATAATGTTGATAAGGAAAAAATACCAATTCCAGGCTGGGGCCACTATCTGTTTGGCATTTGCATGTTTTCCACATGTCTGTGAGGGTTCTCTGTGGACTCCTGTTTTCTTCCACATCCCAAAGTTCTGCACATTAGAAGATATATGTCTAAATTGTCCCAGTCTGAGTGAATATTGGTGTGGGTGTAGCATGTTTTGCAACGGAAAGACATCCAGTGTGGGTTCCCACCTTGTAACATGAGCTGCAGGGACACATTCTGGCCACCTATAACTCTGAACTGGAATCATTGGGTTGGAAATCATTATCTCACTTGTTTTTTATTAATCTTTCTTAAATGTATGTAGAGCTGACATTTATTTCAGTGTTTAATGTGTTTGGGTCTTTATTCAGAGGTTTGGTGATGTTTTTATGGCCAAATAGACAAATGCCATAGGAACTTAACCCTTGTTTGTGTCAATTAGTGTATGGCAACATTGGTTTCATTATGCATTGTTTTGCTTACAGTTGCAGTTTCCAAGAACCTATCAATGATGTTAAATTTGGACATACAAGTAAATTAGCAAATAAGTATATGACAGAGTCCAAGGTATAGTATTTCATTTAAAATGAGTGATTTCTATTGTATTATATCTAGGAAGAACATGTTCTTTTCCAACTTGAAGAAGAGATTGAAGCTTTAGAAGCTGCAATTGAATACAAGAATGAAAGTATCCGAAGTCGTCAGAACTCGCTCAGAGCTTCGTTTCAAAACCTCTCTCATAGTGAAGCAAATGTCTTGGAAAAACTAATTGGCTTGAATCCTATTGAGATCAGAGCTATCCTTTTCAGATATTTCAATAAGGTTAGTTTTGGAGGGATGGAGGATTTTCTTCTAAATAAGGGCCAAGATGCCTATATATCTCACATTTATTTAGAACTTTTAAGGAAATTTAAAGCCTTAAAGATTCGATGGTGTAACTTCAGATTTAAGCACGATTTCTCTTTATAGTACTGCATGCTGTGAGCAGAAAGCTTTGCGGTTATCTAAGTATATAGGTCTAAGTTTGTGTGGTTCTTAAAGTTGAAGGGCCTTTTGTAAGAAGAGCTTTTTGAAATAGTGTTTAAAAGAAAAGAATTTAAGCTAGATTTCTCAGTCACTACTTCTTGATGTTTTCTAGATTTGAATCTTGCTAATCAGCATTTATGAAAGACTAAGGGCCTCCAAGTTTGGGTTCCCTTTCCTTCATTGCTGTAGGGTGGGGGTACATTTACTTTTTCATCATAACCTGTGAACTGATGTGGAAACGAAGTGATACATAACTGGCAAAGACAGTAATAAATTTTAGCATTAACCTGAGTGTGCTTAATATTAGTGAAAATATTTTTATACATATTTGACAATTTGATTCACAGATGTTTCTTACCATGGAGAACTATATCCATCTTTCCTATAATGTATTTTCTTATGATATATATTATGAAGTGTTAAACAAATAGGTAACTTTTTTTCTCTGAAAAGTATATGCAGTATGAAGGAATATCAGATAATTAATGAACAGTAAAAACTGAAGTTTTAAAATAAAGTTCTAATTCTGTTAGATGAGTGAAATAAAGATGAAAAATTAATGGAGATGTCATACACAGCCCTCCTCCTGCATAGTTCCTGTCAGTAGAAAGCTGCTGTTGTGGCTGAGAGTGTGTCCTATTGCTGGGTGTGGCGGGCAGAGAAATGGTAGAGTACTGTCGGAGGTCTGGATATAGATAACTCTTTTGTGGTGTTGTCAGATCAAGTGTTCTTAACCTAAAGCATCCAGGCCAAGGTCAGTGGGTTTTCTGATCCTGAGAACCACTTGTAGGAATGAGTGTTTTTCTAAAAAGGTCATTATTAACAAGCTCTGTGACACAGTCAGTTTTACTTCATATCAATGCAAAGAATAGCCCATGGACTAAATGCACAATCTAAAACCAAACTCTGTATTTTGAGTTTAAAAAATTCTTTCACTTACCTGTCACATCCATTTTGGATTTAACATGGGGAATTATCTAGGAGTTACAAGAGTTCTTAGCTTCTGAATCCACTTACAAGAGAAACAGAATTATAGGATTTTAAATGTAAATTAGGGGATTAAAAATGCCTAAGAAATGTTGGAAGGGTGATTAGTAGAGCAACATTATGCTTAAATAAAATTACTACCATTTCAGAATCCTAACAAATTCAAAAGGCTCTTAGGTTATTCTGTGGGTATGTTACAAGGCATTTGCCTAATTATACCCTGATGATTAAGGAAGTTTATCTTATGAAGCCGAACAGAAGTAGATTAATGTATTATATCAGGCTATCTGAGACACACTTAAGAAATCAAAACATGTATTTGCTAGGTGGTTAATTTGCGAGAAGCGGAACGGAAACTACAGTTACAGAATAAAGAAATTAAAATGCAGATTCTGGAACGGGATAATATGGTACGTGAGTTGGAATCTGCACTGGAACATCTGAAATTGCAGTGTGACCGGAGACTGACCCTCCAGCAAAAGGAACATGAGCAAAAACTGCAGTTGCTATTACATCATTTCCAAGGTACCTCCCCTGATGTCAGCTCTGATGTAGAGATGATGAGTAGGAGGGGGATTTGGGAAGGAAGATAGAACAGCATTTGATCACTTAAAAGTCCAACATGTATCAATAGTTACTACTTACACATGTTTTTGTGCTTTCTATGTTTTGGTTAGCACATGTTGGCATTGCTGTCTTTGATGTAGGGTTATTCATGCTTGAAATGCCACCCCTTGTGCAGGTCCCCAGTGCCACACAAAAGAACTGCTGCAATCCTATTTGTTGTTGGTCTAGTGTTTATGTAGGGATATGGGATGACTTTTGGCTTTGTGGGGTACAGTTGAAAAGTTTCTGTCTCCTAAGGATATAGTACCTTGATATTTAAATTACTTTCCGTTCATAAAATTAAGGTGATAGGCTCTGTCAGATTTCTGGTTATGTTTCTTGTAATAATTTTCAGTAGATTATAACTTTTATGCATTAAGGTTATATCTTAGGTCAAAATTCGCCTACCATTGATGGGCACGTACCAGTTTACAGTAGTTCAACCATCAACTCTGGTATGGAAAGAGCTGTCATAGCAGTCAGTCCTCACATTACCTGGGCATATGGCTGGTACAAAAACAGTTGCTATGGCAACAAAATCACTGCTAGGTGATAGTGGTAGTGCTTCAGTCCAGGCTGCTTAGCTGCTTAGTCTTGATTCTTGGGAATTTATAGCTGGAAATGAGTTAAAAGGGATCTGGAAAAAGCAACCCAAGGAAGCAGAAAATGACAAAATATATGAATTTAAGTGTTAAGGCAGTTTGCTTCTAAATTAATTTCGTAATTAGTTAATTGGTATCCAGTTGCCTGATGACAGGATTTTCTTGACGGGATTCCATACATCATACCATTCAAATGTGCTCTGCTTACCTTATTTTAGTTCTATCTTAAGTCTCTAATAGTAAGAGACTTAAAAATTCATTTCTAAAACTGGGACGAGTTTTCCATAACAAAGTTGTATCTGAAAATGTTAACAATTTATAAATTTTCTAAATTCAGTTGAATATGGGATATAAAATTAAGTTCATTTATTTGATGTTACTTGTGGGGACTTTTATTTATGATGTTATTTACTTTCAACTATCTTTTAGAAGAAGATGGGTTACTTACATAGGGTGGGGCAAAAGTAAGTTTACAGCTGTGAGTATGTGAAACAGTTTAGTCTTTTATCTTATTTATTAATTATTATTTTATTTTCCATATGAACAGCTCTAAACCTACTTTTGCCCCACCCTGTAAATATATAAATACACTTAGATAAAATTTTACAAAATAACCAATTATGACAAAAGAAAATTACAAACCAGTAGGACCATTTTATAAATTTACCAGTAGAAAAGAATAGGTCTAAAAGTCTGTATGTTCTGAAGGTTACTGAGTTTTAGTGGTTTTAGAAAATACCCCAATGGGGACATTTCTAGATATTTAATAATATTAATTAGAAGTTTTAAGTTACTATATTGTAGCATAAAATGGAATTTGCCTTATGCTATTTTCTCCCCTTTTGTGGTGTTTTCCTTTGTAATTTTATCTTTCTAGGTTCTTTTAGCAGGGTTTTTTTGGGGGGGTGAGTTCTTTTTTGGGGGGGGTGTTGTATATTTTCTGGGCCTATAAACTTTAGGCTTGTGGCTTTTCATATACCCACTATTCCTGATTATACACTTTAAGATATTGATGCAGCTGATGGACAGAGTTCCAAATGTGAACTTTTTATAGAAAAAAATCCTTCTGTTGTCCTAAGGATAAATCTAGTTAGTAGCTAAACAGAAAGTGCATATAAATCATTAAAATGTGGTAGTTTGTAGGGGTTAAAGTAGAGAAATTGACTAAGGCATCAGTCCTACTTTGAAAAATTTTACAGGCAGAAAAATCCAAATTGTAGATGAAAACAAATCCATTCAGGTGACAGATACAATGGTAACATCCTTCTGACCCTTTAAATGTGGTCTGGGAGCTATGTTAAAACCTCATTTTCAATGATTTAAGCTGATTTTAAATGTAAATTTCTGTTTTCTAGAGCAAGATGGGGAAGGCATTACGGAAACTTTAAAAACATATGAAGATAAAATCCAGCAGCTGGAAAAAGATCTTTATTTCTATAAGAAAACCAGCAGAGATCTTAAGAAGAAACTTAAGGAATTGTTAGGGGAAGCAATTCGGAGGCGACTAGTACCATCAGAACGTAAGACATCTTGTGCTATTGTCATGCTGTTTCTCTAACATTTGATGAAGTTGGTCTGATTTGTAGGTTAGCTTTTCCCAATTGATTTGGTTATTTAGGATTGGATATGTACCTTCTGCCTGACTCTGTAAAGAAAAATATTCTCCAGTCTATGTGTCAGATAGAAAGAACCAAAGAAAATTGAAGGAAAGAATAAGAGTGTGTGTGTGTGTGTGTGCGCGCGCGCAAAGGGAACTGCATGTGTTGATTGCCTGCCGTGTGCCGTGGGCTTGTGTGTTCCCTGACTTAAAATAACCCTGTAATCCAAGATAGCTGTTGCTTTCCTATTTTATAGTAAATTTCGTCTTCTGATTATCACACAAAGATGTAAAATAGAGAATAATAAAAGTAAAGGTGAAATAATAATATATGTATTTCTAAAATCTATCAGATCTTTTTCATATCACGACCTGTGGAAACTCAAAAATATAATAAAACTCATTATTGCGACAAAAGATGTTTTTTTGCATAATTGTGTGTAGAGATGCAGAATTAGCACCTTCTAAATGAAATATTAAAACATGACAGAATACTTTGTAAAAGTGAAAAGTGCCATGATTAAAATACACTCTCTTTGAGCCCGCCAACGAGGAATCAATATTTCTCAGAGAATATATTCTACATTTTATAAAAGAATTAGCCTTCCTTTAGAGAAAACAGAAGACTTGTAATACTTTGAGTATGGCTTATGAAGATTTGATTTTACAACCTTTTAGAATATAAGTATTTTGTATCTGTGGAGAAAACTGCTTAACGATGGATACAACAAAAGGCCAGTGAAAAATTATATATGTATGGGTAATGAAAAGTTTATATGTTGAATATATAATGCAGGCAGAATTAACATAGTTTTTAAATTTAAAACTCAGTAATATTTTAGAGAAGTAGTTCTAGCCCTGACTGGTGTGGCTTAGTGGACTGAGTGCGGGCCTGCAAACTGAAAGGTCGTTGGTTCAATTCCCAATCAGGGCACATGCCTGGGTTGCAAGCCATGTCCCCAGTTGGGGGCATGAGAGATGCAACTGGTCAGTGTCTCTCCCTCTCTTTCTCCCTCCCTTATCTCTCTAAAAAACAATAAATAAATAAAATCTTAAAAAAAAGAAAAGTAGTTCTAATGCTACCTTATGTTTATGATATTTACACTTTGCACATATTTTCACAAGTAGTTCCATTTAACCCTCAAACTCAAGGTAGGCCAATGTCTGCTGACCCTATTTTTAGAGGAAGGACTTGAAACTTACAGAGGACAAGTGACTCATAGAACAGTAATAGGAATGTGGTCTAAGGTCCTTCATTTTCTGACTCCTGGTGCAGTATTCTATGATAAAAGTTGTCTCAGGATAGAGAAGTGATGCAAACACACAAATCTGGCCAAAGAGACTAAACTTCTCAATGTTGTATTGCAGAGGTACTTACTAATATAATTAAAACATTTACTTGAAAACTCCTTGCAGTATATAGCTGAACCTTTTATTTGAAACACTACCTATGAAATATTAAATGTAAAAAGATGTTCAATAGGAAACAGAACAATCAGCATAAGGTCATTTTAGCTTAAGGCCACTTTCAAATTTGAGATATCTCACATTAGATAGCTGGTGTTTAAATGGCCCATATTTGTATCTACTAGACATCTCTTAGAATGACCATGTGGCATGGTGGAATACAGATTTAAGAACTTGGATCCTCATCCTGCTTTTTAAAGAGACAAACATAAAAACCTCTAAGTTAAATAATATTGGAATTGTATAAAGTAATAATTACTCCCATCTGACCAACTTTCTTGGGAGAGGTAGTCTTGATAAAAATGTTGAAGATATTATTTCAGCTAGTTCACTCTTCTACCTAGAAACATCTTAAATACTTTTTTTGCTATAAAAAATGATATATAGTCATTATAGAAGAATTTTAAAATACAGAAAAAAATCACCCATAATTCTACCTAGAACTATTAACATTTAGTATAAATCTGGTTAGTATTTCCCCCATGATTTAAAAAAAAATGCAGTTGGAATCATATTAGGGATATAGCTTGTATCATATCCTATCTCAAAATGTTACTCTAATATAATGACATTAAACAAGATTTGTTTGAATTATAAAATATGGCAATTTATAATTCTGAGTTGCCTAAAAAGTACTGTGTGCTTAATAATCAATACCCTAGTTAATACATAACTGTCTTGTATTGAGTTCATTGGTTTTTGATAGTAGTCTTTTCATTGTCTGCCTATCAGACTTATATTCATCTTCTTTGATTATTTTTAGCATTTTCAAGGACATGAAAATTAATCTTTTGACCAAAATACTATAGTTACTTCTTGGTCATGCCTTGTATAGTACATCTGTTTTCCAACATATTTTGTGAGGATAAAACCAGTTTATATGGACACATAGTCTATGCACTTATTTAAGTATTTAAAATCCATATCCTCGTATCAATTCAAATCACTATAAAACTCTGTGCGAGGAGTATTAGAGTCAGAAGACCTAGGTTGGAATCCTAATTTCTTATTTTTGTAGCTTTGTGACCTTGGGCAAATGAATGTTTCTCTAATTTGTTCCCAAATGGTAAAATTCTGGAAGAGGGTAACTTTCTATGAATCTAAGTGGGCTTGTGAGTGAGCTTCTCTAGTGAGCCCATCTGAGCTGTCCCACATGTCGCACTGTGGCCTGGGCATCAAGATTTTTTAAAGGATTCCTATTGATTCTACTGTGAAGCCCACCTTGGGAGCCACTGTCTGTGGACAGCTTTGTGAGGATCTGCTAGCTCTATGTGAGGATCAGTGTCATTGCTAGTTCAGGGTTTTTTGTGAGAGAATTTTAAAAGCTAGAAAATAATTAACCCAGGGGTCACAAACTACTAACATGACTGCAGGAGCCGGGAATCCAAGTGGGCAGTGGCGCCTGCAGCGTGTCTGGGTGGGCGGGCAGCTCTGCTCCAGTGGCTGTCGCCAGGCAGAAACTATCAGTTCCCTTTTTTCCTAGAAGTGTTGGAAGTCTATATCTTTATATGAAACTGTACAATTTTTTAATTTGGGTCATGTATTATTTTTTAATTTTAATTTTATTATATTTATTTTTTTATCATTACCCAAGGACATTTTTTTCATTGCTTTGAGAAGGGAGAGAGAGAAACATGATTGGCTGCCTCCTGTAAGTGTCCAGACCAGGGATCAAACCCACAACACAAACATGTGCCCTGACTGGGAATCAAACCTGCAACCTTTTGGTTACAGGGCAATGGTCCAACCAACTGAGCCACACTGACCAGGGCTGGATCATACATTATTTTATATGCTAAGTAAAAACTGTCTGTGGGCCAGATTTGGCTTGGGAGCTGCCATTGTGCAACCTCTGTGTTTAAACTTGGTATTCAAAGGACCAGAATGTACTAATCATGTGTCAACATATGTTAAAGTTGGCATTTTTTATTATAATAGGTCCAATACCTATGTGGACTTCCCTTAAGCAAGTTTTTGTCTTTGCTATTAGATGATTCTATGATTTGAGGACCTCAAAGCTGTGTTCCAGCAGGGTATCCCCCACTGAGGACCTATGCTCCCATCTCTGTTCTAATAGAACCCCAGAGTATGTTCAGAGAGCAGCATACCCCTGTCATGCTGGGAGCACTAACCAAGACTATATTTTCACACATGTAATGCCAAAGCCTGGAAGAGTCACTGGAGGGAGGGGCAGAGACAGTATTCACCAGCAATGGCTTTACTTTAGCCAGGATTTGGATGTGGTCACCAGTGGAAAGCTCAGTGGAGGGCAGGTGTGGAAGGGCACCAGGGAGGCCCAGTCAGTGCACTCCTGTGTTTCCAGGGAGTGCCAAAATTACTAGCAGGCTATTTCTCAACTTTGTTCCAGGAATGAAAAGTTCTCAGTTATTCATATGCAAGATGCCTCAAAGTAAAATAAGAATAATTCATACCTACTTTCTATTTGTCTAAGAAGTCATTTAACAAAAAAAAAAGCTGAAAGAATTTATATTGTGTAATAATAATAAAATTATGTTAGGCTATTATGACTAAAATACCTGCTTTTGAGGAAATATTTAAATTTTTTTCTTTTTGGATTATTAGATCATGATGCTGGTGATGGAGTCCTGAATACAGAAGAAGCAGGCACAGTTTCAGAAGAATTAAAATGGGCATCTAGAACTGAAAGTATGAAATTAAGTGGAAGGGAAAGAGAATTAGACAGTTCAGCAAGCAGCTCAAGGACACAACCAAATCCTCAGAAGCTCTGGGAAGATGGCCCAGAATTACCTCCGATTTATAGCTCTTTAGCACCCACTAGTGGGCATTTGTTAAGCAATGAGGATAAAACAGAAATGGAGGAAAATCAGTTTCTAAAACCTCACAGTCAACTATCATCCCAAATTCAGCCAACGGGAAATGTGAGACAGCTCCATAGTGTCATGCCTGTAAAGCTGTGCCGCAAAGAGTTACGTCAAATTTCTGCCCTGGAACTCTCATTACGACGGTCCAGCCTTGGAGTCGAGGCTGGATCTATGACTGCTGATTCCATTGAAGTGGCTAGGAAACCTAGTGACTTAAACACTTAGTAGTTACTAACAGAACTTTTAATTTATTATATGTGTAAAATGCCTTTTTCTAACCTGTTAATTAAAGCTTAAGCTCGCTAGCTCTTCCCTCAAGAAAAAGGAAGAAGAAGAGGAAGGAATCCCTACTCCTTTTGTGTGATACATATATGTAATCTTCTACAGTATATTTGGAGAGTTTTAATTTGCTTTTTCATAGTATCCAAACACATTTTCCAGTACTATAAAGTAATTGAACATTTAGATATTTTCACTTACAAATCTGTCTAAAATTCTCTTCCAGGCATATTTGAAGAACAAGACTAAGAGTAGAATAATAAACAAATATACATCAAATGTATGTTATAATATAAATGTAGGGTATTATATAAGTATATTATAAGACAATAATTATATCTTATAAGTTATTCTTGTTCCAAATGCAAGTATATTTTCGTTATTTTAAAAGATCCTGTTAAGTATTGCTGATGTCAGAGGGAGAAACACCTGCACGTGTATTGGCACAACTGAAGATGTGTGGCCAAACGCAGTCTGTGGGCTGAGGCAACTAGAGGTTTGTGGATTAATTTATGGTCCTCAGAGCCCACAGAGGTTGAATGACCAGTCTTGATTTTTTAAACACAGCCTCTATTCTTTTTCTGGAATTGTTTTTAGAATGTTAAATTATTGTTTGCTAATATTATGAAATATAAGTTTTCATTTCTCTCCAGCCCTGTCTATTCAACATCTTTCTGTGCTACTAAAAATGGGAGAAATGGGTGCAGTTCTATGGAACAAGGAAACAATAATAGAATAACACTACAGCATTCTAACATTTCAAGGAAAAGATAACCTGATCACTTGGCGTGTACCTGTAAAGCTTGAAGTCTAGCCAGAAGATTTTTCTGTGTAAGCGCAGGTAGGCTTTCTACATAGGCCAGACTACATCAGGGCTGTGTATATGTAAATGAAAACTTTTCTTCAAACTTTTTTGGTCTAAACCTTATTATATAATATAAACTTTGTTTGGAATCAAGAACTAAACATTGATTTGCCCAACATAATCCAGTTTGTACTTTGGCACCATATTTTTCAATCACAGAAAACATCTCCTTGTAATGACCAGAGAGGTATTTTGTAAGATTTTTTCACTTACGTTATTTTTTTTACTTTTTGAAACTTTCACTTATAAAATAAAGTTGTTTCTTAAATTAATTAATGTTTGGGTGGGGCAGTAGCAAAACCACCCTTACTATGGACCTACTCAATTAGTCACCTACCTCCTTGAAGACTCCATTTTTTATCTGATGTTGCTACTAGTTTTCCTTTTGTCCTTTTCTCGGTTGCTGTTGACCCTGACAGTCCTTCCTAAGACCCAGACTGTTGGAGTAGGATCCCTTGGTCCCACAGCTAAAAACCAGCTCCTATAGAAAAAGAAAACCAAACCAAAACAAACTCCTAAATTGGTGAGTAGTTTCCGTATCTCTTAAACATGGTACTAAAATTCATTTAAATTATGGGTTAATAGACTTCTGTGGACTTACCTGGAGGCTGAACTGCAGTTTATAACCTTGGCCCAATGAGAAACTGCTTCAGACAATGAATTTACAATGAATTAACAGGGATATTTGAAGTCAGATTATGGCTTTAAGTGAGTTTACCTTTTTGCCTTTGGTTTGTATGATATATATTTAACGTATATCACACATAATGTGAATATAAATATATAATGGCCAAATGCCAGTGCCTTAACAAAGCACAGCAATTATATATTTATTAATAAATACATATTTATTAATGAAGTTCCCAATTGTAAATTCCTTATAAGATTAAGTAGTAATTTAGAAATGATTCATTTAAGAATGTGTTCTAACACTGGAATTCTGCTTGTCCAAGAAATTGACACATATTTGTTTTACCTGTGAAAATACAAACACGTTTTCTGAAATGTGCAAATGTGTTTCTTTTCTTATAGACAACAAAATTTATATCCAACAAACAATGATTAGATTTGATATTGCAAATGTGAACTGACTTATAAATAACAGAGGTACAGTTTTTTCCTTCCAGTTAAGCATGTATCATTCATATACATATACAAATACACAAAGTAATATCCTGAATAATATATCCTGGAAGTGAACTTCTTGTCATTCTAATTTAGTTAGTCCCCCCACAAAGGAAAGAAAAATTAAGGCATTTGCCCAAGGCAAGTAAAATTATTTTTTTACATATACTACTAATAAATTTTACTTTGTATTTCTTTAAACCGTTGGTCATTGTGTTTGCCTTTTTGCATGTATATAAAATGCTTATCATTTTCTTTTTTGTTGTTGTTCATTATGGGTTTCACCTGTACCAGAGCATTTGAAAGAAAACGTTTGCATGTGAAAAGCACTAGTTCCTTCCCTAACTCCACAGTGTTACAGGTAAAGTGTCGGAGAATTTCATAAGTATGGGAAACTGTGGGCAGTAAGAACATCAGTGCAGGTGCTTTTGTGCTTTAATGTTTATTTTCTTTTGCTGATGGTTTTTTTTTTGTTCTACAATTCTTCATATCTTTATGAACTCAGGCTCCAAGGAGTCAGCTAAAATACACATGGGCTTCAATAATGTGAACATGATTGGAATATTGCATTAGTCCAGTACAATAAAGTGATAAATCCTTACTTAAGGATGGGTGTCTATTATGAAAAAAATAAATAAATAAAGGTCTTACACTGTCTTAGAATGAATTTCTAAGGAGTCACATCCTTCGTGGGAATTTGGTTCTATAGATTCTCATGCACTGAATGCAAATGTGACATGTTTTGCTCTTACAGTTACTTCCTCAGGCATATACTTGAGAGTTTTTAAAACACTGGATTATCAATATTTGAATGCTCAATGTGTATAATATCTGTAAGCTCATGTCCACAATTCCTCTCTCAACCTCACTGGAATTTTAAGAAATATTCATTATATACATTCTACAATTAAGGTTATTACAGGCTGCAGTTGCCTTCATTAGTATCGATAACATTCTTCTACACAATAAATATCTCAAATGCATTGGTTATGTTGTATTTTTGAACTCATACGGGCAATAGTGTTCAAAGGGTGGAGCGGTGGGAGACTCTGCCCTACAGGGAGGAGTATTTTTTCACTGTTGTTGTTTAGTTTGATCCTGAAAATAAAAAGCAGACGACTTTTCCTAAGTTTCATCATTTTTAAATACTCTGCAAACAATGTATTCTCTGTCGCCTGTGTCAGGGGTGACTGCTTCCATTCCTCGCTCCTGGAATGCAGTGCGTATACACATGCCACCATGTATTGGGGTGGTGTTTGATTTTCATAATGACCTTCATGTTAACCCCAAGAATACCATAACATGGAGTTAATTAGAACAAGAGAAATTACAGAAACCTCAGAAAAATTTATGTTGTAATCCTGACTTTAAAAAAATTCCTCAGCCAAGGATATGATTATTGATTTTCGAGAGAGAGGAAGGGAGAGAAAGGGAAACATCAATGTGAGAGAGAAACATGGATTGGTTGCCTCCTGTATGCACCCCAACTGGGGACCAAACCCACAACCTCGGTCTGCGTCCTGACCCATCGAATCCACAACCTTTCTGGTGCATGGGACTGTGCTGTCATAGCAACTGAGCCACCTGGCCAAGGCATAATACTGGCTTTTGATATTCTGTGTAGTTCTTATTTATCTCCTTTTATATTTTTCCTAGGAATTTCCACAATCAATTGCCACTATTTGAAATGCTAGCAGTGTAATTTAATTGAACCTAAATATACTGACCTAGAGTTAGGTATTAAGTTCCATTGGTAAATAATTACACAGCTCTACTGAGTGATTTGTATAGAACTTTAAAAGAAAAATACAACAGTGTCACATACTTCGTTATAATAAGTTCCTCATACTCCCAAAGAACAAAACCATTCACACAAAGAGTAGAAAAACATTTAAACATTTAAAAAATTTTATGTATACGGATGATTGTTGGAAATTTAAAGCTGTTTATTAGTTAATACTTGTGTAATTAAAGTAGAACAAAAGAAATATATTTTAAAATAACATTCACATACTGTATTACTGTGTTTTCAAGCTTATTATTATAATATATATAAAGCAAGGTATAATTTTTCAAGTCCAAAGTGGTAAATGTCAGAATTTATTTAATCTGAGGGGTCTTTTAAAAGAACTACTTCTGGACCCCAACCCCCTCTCCAATTACCACCAAAAAATTATGGGTAAATTGTAACTGTACTTACCCCTCACTCCCATAATGTTCCAAGTTTCACATAGCTCTGATAAGGAGACAAAGAGGTTTATTTTAAAGCATTTCATAGATCAGCAAAGAATTTTGAAAACTATTTTGAGCAAATATACTTTAATTCTGTGGAAACAGCACTGAAACAACTTCAATCTCTAAACCCTAAAGAATATGCCTAGGTAGTATTGATTTTGCCATTTGAAAATAGACATCCTGGTTTTTATGTTGGTTCTCCTTCCTGTGATTACTATCAATTCAGGATTATAGGAAGAGAAGCAAAATTTGAATGAAAATTGTGGAGCCATTTAATAGAGAATTATAAGAAAGAGTTCAAGATAAATTCCAACAGCCATAACATAGACTGAAGAAAATAGATGATTTTACCATTGTAGAACCATAAATAACATGCTAAATCACACACTGTAGGCATTAATTGACAGCATTTATTTTTATAAAACAGTACCTAACCATTTTGGTTAATTTTTCTCTCTACTAGAGTATTTCTGATTTATATACAATAAAACTTTTAAACCAATTCTCAGAGTTTTAGTTCTGTATGTCAGCAAAAGTAGATATATCAGTATTCTCTGGGAAGTTTCATATGAAGTCTAATCTCACTAGAAAATATTTCAAAGATTTGGATGAGTATTTTTAGAGCCATAAGAAGTATTGGATGACAAGTGAAATATGTTTGATTTACATATTTGATTTACAAGTGAAATATGTTTTTAATGGGTTTTTAACCACCAGTTTTTGCTTATTTGTTACTTATTTTCTTAGTAACAATTACATTTGTGAGTTACCGGTTTAGTTAGGCTAGAACCAAATTTCCTTTCCTGGCTGATTCGGCTCAGTGGATTGAGTGCTGGCCTGCAAACTGAAAGGTTGGAGGTTTGATTCCCAGTCAGAGCACACACCTGGGCTGTGGGCCTGGTTCCCAGTTAGGGGCCTGCAAGAGGCAGTGAGAGGCAACCGTCGATGTTTCCCTTGCACATCAATGTGTCTCTCCCTCTCTTTCTCCTTCATTACCCTCTCTCTAAAAAGTAAAATAAAATCTTAAAATTTTTTCCTTAAATCAAAAGAATGGTTTCCATGAGGTAATCACAAAGATATTGAAAACACATTTATTCCCTCAAGGAAACAGTAAAATATTAAGTCGATTTTTTTGCTATATATGTAGTTATGTGATCAAATTAACTGTGTGTGTCTTTGGCATTTGATTCTCTTAGTTGCTATATTCAATAAGTATGTTAGAGTTAAATATGACATTACCATGGTGGCCTCTTCTGTACGAGCATTCTGAGATAAGCTCCTTCTCCTTAGTTTGCAAGTACCTGCCAATGTTAAGGAATAATTTGTCTCTCTTTAGATCAAAGCACTCATGACCTGCATAGCCAAGTAATTAAAGAGAAGGCCAACACATTAATAGTAATGGAACCTACAGTCCTAAGTATTCTACTGGATTGTGAGCAAATGAATCAGAGAGAAAGAATCCTAACAACAGTTTTTCTGGAAGTTACCTTCACTGGTACTGAGGTCCTCTTAGTAAGGTTTATTACAAAGTTGACTATCTCCCATAAGAAAGGAAACTATAGGTAAAGACCTGATTATGCCAGTTTAACTGGCCAGATCAAAGTTGGGTTCTTTATATATTCTACTACAAGTTCCTTATCAGACAGTGATAAGGAACTTGATTTGCAAATATATTCTCCCATTCTGTGGGTTGTCTTTTCACTTTTTCGATGGTGTCCTTTTCATGGAAAGTTTTTTCATTTGATGAAATCTACTTGCTGTATTTTATTTAGATTGTGCTTCAAGTGTCACATCTATAAAACCATTACTTAATCCACTATCATGCAGGTTTACACCTATGTTTTTTTCTAAGAGTTTTATAGTTTTAGCTCATTTATGACTTGGGTCCATTTGGAATTATTTTTTTCATGTGCACTGAAGTTGAGGGCTAACTTCGTTTTTAGCATGTGCATATCCAGTATTTTAGTATTATTTGTATTTTAAAAAGTGATCCTTATTGAACTGTTTAGGCACGCTGGTTGAAAACCAGTTGACCGTAGATGTCTGGGTTTGTTTCTGAATTCTTCATTCTATTCCATTGGCTCACATTTCTCCTCATAACATTACCATGCTACGAAGACTTCAGCTTTGTAGTAAATTTTAAAGTTGGGAAGGGTGACATTATGAGTTTTCTTCTTTTTCACTATGGTTTTTGGCTATATCGGGCCCCTGAGTTTTCATATGAATTTCAGGAATAGCTTACCATTTTCTCCAAAAGAGCTTGTTGGGATAGTTTCTCCAAAAGATATATTTATTTATTTTGGAAAGGAATGGATTTTTTTTAGGAATGGATTTTGAGGAGCAAAAAATAGGCACAGAAGTATGGAATAGAAAATAAATACAAATTTAATCTGTTTTGCTAATTGTTATATAAACACAACACTGAGCACACAAAACACCATGTGGAAAACAACGCATTAAAGGTTAAGGATCAAGGGCTACCTTTAGGCAAGTCTGAGGATTTCATCTGTGGTATTTGGAATGTGTCCTGCAGTCCTTATCTCTGGATAAATCACTGGGTGAGTGACGCAGCCTGCTTTAACCACGTAGGAACACAAGAATGCCCTTTGGCCCAGGCAGAAGCAGATGAAGTCTTTGGTTTCTTTGTCACAAAACCATCAGAGTTGCCCCCTAGGTACCTGGTGGGGTTGTACTTCCTGTCAAACTCCTGCCCATCGGGCCCAGGGTCCTTCTCTATGTTGTCCTTGTCCAGCACCTGAACAGCACACTCCCCTGAGGCCTATTGCATTACCTCTGACACACCACCATTTTTGAGCACTGCCTTTGGGCCCATTGAGTCTGTAACTCTCATTTGGAGGCTACTGGCATCTTAACAGTATTAAGTCTTTCAGTCCATGAACATAGGATGTCTTTCCATTCATGCAGAACATCTTTAATTCCTTTTAGTGTGTTTTGATTAAATTCATTCCAAATATTTTATTCCTCTCTATGCCATTGTGAGAGGATTTGTTTTTGTAACTTCAGTTTCAGATATGTAAGGAATTACACCTAATTTTTGTATATTGATCACAATTTGTCTTTGGTGAATGGTAAATTTGTGTCAGAAAGACACCACCCCAAGAATGAGGGAACTTAGGTATTATTTACCCATAGAATTTGACTTAAGTAGAAATCCCAATTTCTTTGTGGTTGTTGATAAATTTATAGCTGATTATTTGAAGGTTACTCCTTTAAGAATTCATTCTAGTTTTCCTATTGGTAGGTTAAGGGTGAGAATAAGAGCATAAAGCACAGCTGTACAACTTGGCATTTGTAGTCTGTGGTCTCAGGTCTCTCGTGTCTATTTTTTTCTACCTATGAAACAAAACAAGAACGGTCCCTAGAACCCCATCTTTCTGTGATGTGAAGATACTTTATATTTCAGATACCTACATTTTAAAAGATGAATGGTAATGCAGAGGCTAATATATATGTCACAATTTCTATGGACTTGTCTTATGCTAAGTGCTAACTGCTAAAGGGTAAATTTAATCACAGGCCCACCACCAAGGAGCATATTGTATGTTGAGGAAAAATAGATAATAACATCGAGACCATTTGAAGACATGCGGTGAGCCTGGCACTGAGGCCACTACCAGTGTAATGAATAGAACAGGGAAGGTTTCTGTTTAAATGAAGCTCAAAATACAAAGCAGGACATAATGGCTCTGGTAAAAATATAGAAGGTACTAAAAGAAAATAGAGGAAGGGCTTTAGACTCTGAGGGGTAAGGGAAATTTCCCTAAGAAGGATCCCCTTGTATCTTAATTGGAACATTGGCTTTCATAAACTAGAGGAATAAGAGGAGTAGCTGTTTAGATAAAAAAAAATCCAGTGCCAAAGGTAAGAAGTGGCAGCAGCATCATACACCCAGGGAACTGCAAGAAATTAGTAATAGGCTTAGCATTTTGTGGACTCTTAAGTATTTGATGAGAATGAAGATGTGCTAGGCCAAAGGATAGGTAGAGGTGAAAATAGGAGGGTGGCTAAGATCACAAAGGGGACACACTAAGGAATTGAAAGAGTGGGGAGAGCTAGTTACATTCTGTCTGTATGATTCCTGTAGCAATTAGATTGGTTTACTTTTGCTGCCCCCAAGCCTGTTCCTATAGATACAATAGTATGAATGAGGTACCAAATACCAGAAGAAGGTGAAAAGCTCATTAAGCAGCACTAATTATTTTCAAATAATTTATTGTTGTTAGATATACTGGTAGACACTTATGCATGACATTCCTTTTGAAAACTGCAAGGCTCGTGAGGAAAATATGGACTGTCACTGTGTCTTAAGCATTTTTGAAAATATAGCACAGCCTTTTAGGCCTGACTGGTAGGTCCAGTACTGGCCTGTGAACCAGAGGGTCTAGGGTTGGATTCCCAATCAAGGCACACGTTTGAGTTGCAGCCCAGGACCCCAAAGGGGGCCAGCCAGAGGCAACCACAATTGATGCTTCTAATCCTCTTTCTCCCTGCCTTCCACTCTCTCTGAAAATAAAATAGAATCCTTCCAAGAATTCTTTTCAAATTGGCAAGTGTCACACTGTTAGCTTTTTTCTTTTTCAATATGGTTTTTGGCTATGTGGGGTCCATTGAGTTTTCATGTATGTTTTAGAAATAGCTTATGATTTTCTACAAAAATCAGGTGGAATTTTTTGTCCTGTGGGTTAATTAATTTATTTAGAAAGGAATGATTTGTGGAGGAAAAAATAGGACATGTAAGTATGGAATAAGAAATAAATACAAATATAAGGTGTATTTCCAGTTGTTTTTAATACTACTTTTAAAAGCACAACACTGAGCACACAGAACACCATGTAAAAAACAACGCATTAAAGGTTGAGCATCAAGGGATTCCTTTAGACAAGTCTGAGGATTCCATCTGTGGTATTTGGAATGTACCCTGCAGTCCTTGTCTCTGGATAGATCACTGGGTGTGTGACGCAGTCTGTGCTTTAACCAGGTAGGAACAGGACAGTGCCCTTTGGCCCAGGCAGAAGCAGGTGAAGTCTTTGGTTTCTTGTGTCACAAAACCATCAGAGTTGCCCCCTGCAAAGGGGGGCCTGGTGGGGTTGTGCTTACTCTCAAACCCCTGCCCGTAGGGCCCAGGGTTCTTCTCTATGTTGTCCTTGTCCAGCGCCTGAGCAGCACACTCCCCTGAGGCCTGTTGCATTACCTCTGACACACCAGCATTTTTGAGCAGTGCCATTTGGTCCCATTGACTCTGTAACTCTTATTTGGAGGCTATTGGAATTTTAATAGTATTAAGTCTTTCAACGGGTGAACATGGGCTGTCTTTCCATTTATGGAGAACATCTTTAATTATTTTTAATGTGTTTTGATTAAATTCATCCTTAAATATTTTATTCCTCTTGATGCCATTGTAAATGTATTTGTTTTTATAATTTCAGTTTCAGATGTATAGGGAACTATACCTAATTTTTATATATTGATTACAATTTGTTTTTGGTGGATAGTAAATTTGGGTTAGAAAGACACCACTCTATGAATGAGGAAACTTAGGTATCATGCTCCCACAGAATCTGACTTAAGTAGAAATCCCAACTTTTGTGTTGCAGATAAATTTTTAGCTGAGTATTTTAATGTTATTCCTTTAAGAATTCATTCCAGATTTCCTATTGGTATGTTAAGTGTGAGAATAACAGGTAAAGCACAGCTGCACATCTCGGCATTTGTAGTCTAGTCTCTTGTCTGTCATGTATTATTTTTTTATGCGTGAAACACAAAAGGAACAATCCCAGCTCCCCATCTTTCTAAAATATGAATATACTTTATATTTCAGATAGCTACATGTTTTAAAGATGAATGGTAATTCAGAGAAGTTAATGTATTTTACAATTTCTATGGGTTTGTCTTATGCTAAGTGCTCATTGCTAAAGGAAAAGGTTTAATCACAGGCTCACCACCAAGGAGCATATAGTGTGTTGAGGAAAGATGGATAATAACATTGAGACCATTCGAATGCGTACATTGAAGCTACCACCAAGCAACTAGCAGTTAGTAGAACACATGAGATTTCTGTTTTATTAAGGCTCAAAATACAAAGGAGGACAAAATGGCTGTGGAAAAAACATATTGGGTACTATGAGAATATGGAGGAAAGGCTTTAGACTCATCCTGGTAAGGGAAACTTCCCTAAGAAGGTACAAATTGTGCCTTAATGGGAACATTGGCTTTCAGAAGCTACAGGAATAAGAGGAGTAGCTTTTTAGATGAAGAAAGCACATTGCCAAAGCTAAGAAGTGGCAGACAGCATCATATACTTGGGGAACTGCAAAAAGTTAGTAATAGTCTTAGTACTTTGTGGACTTCAGGTAAGTATCTTCTGAGAATGAATTAGTTCTGGGCCAAAGGGATGGGTGGAGGTGAGGATAGGAAGGTGGCTAAGATCACACAGGGGACACACTAAGGCACTGAAAGACTAGGGAGGTCTAGCTACATTCTCTCTGTATGATTCCTATGGCAATTGGACTAGTTTAATTTTGCTGCCCCCAAATTTTTTCCTTTAGACACAAATGTGAGTAAGGTACAAAATATCAGAAGAGGATGAAAAACCCATTAAGTAGTGCTGTTTATTTTCAAATAATTTATAGTTGTCAGGTATACCTGTAGACACTTGTACGTAACATTCCTTTGGACTGCTGTGAGGGTCCTCAGGAAATGATGGATTGTGGTTTTGTCTAATTATTTTTGAAACTATAAAATAGCCTTTCAACCATGGTTGGTGTGGCCCAGGGGACTGAGTGCTGGCCTGTGAACCAAAGGGTCTAGGGTTGGATTTCCAGTCAAGGAACATACCTGGGTTGCAGGCCAAGACCCTGCAGTGGGCCAGCCAGAGGCAACCACAGTTGATGCTTGTGACCCTCTATTTCTCCCTGCCTTCCCCTCTCTCTGAAAATAAAGAAATAAAATCCTTCAAAAAAATCTTTTCATGTTGGCAAATGTCATACTATCAGCTTTGTTTTTTTCAATATAGTTTTTGACTATTTGGGATCACTTGAGTTTTCATTGTGTGGCTTAGGAATAACTTACAATTTCCTGTGAAAACCTGGGTGGAATTATTTGTCCTGGGGATTAATTAATTAATTAATTAATTTATTAAAGGAATTATTTGAGGAGGAAAAAAAGACGGGCTATGTGAGTATAGAATAGGAAATAAATAACAAATGTAAGCTGTATTCCTAGTTCTTTTGCTACTGCTTTTAGAAGCACAGCACTAAGCACACAGAACTCCATGTGAAAAACAATGCATTAAAGGTTAAGCATCAAGGACTTCCTTTAGGCAAGGCTGAGGATTTCATCTGTGGTATTCGGAATGTACCCTGCATTCCTTGTCTCTGGATAGATCACTGGGTGTGTGACGCAGTCTGTGCCTTAACCAGGAAGGAACAGAAGAATGCCCTTTAGCCCAGGCAGAGGCAGATGAAGTCTCTGGTTTCTTGTGTCATGTAACTATCAGAGTTGCCCCCTCCACTCTGTGGGATGGGGTCCCTGCTGGGGTTGTAATTCCTCTCAAACTCCTGCCCTTGGGGCCCAGTGTCCTTCTCAGTGTTGTCCCCATACACCACCTGAGCAGCACTCTGCCCTGAGGCCTGTTGCATTACCTCTGACACACCACCATTTTTGAGCACTGCCTTTGGGCCCATTGAGTCTGTAACTCTCATTTGGAGGCTACTGGCATCTTAACAGTATTAAGTCTTTCAATCCATGAACATAGGATGTCTTTCCATTCATGCAGAACATCTTTAATTCCCTTTAGTGTGTTTTGATTAAATTCATTCCAAATATTTTATTCCTCTCTATGCCATTGTGAGAGGATTTGTTTTTGTTACTTCAGTTTCAGATATGTAAGGAATTACACCTAATTTTTGTATATTAATCACAGTTTGTTTTGGTGAATGGTAAATTTGTGTCAGAAAGACACCACCCCAAGAATGAGGGAACTTAGGTATTATTTACCCATAGAATTTGACTTAAGTAGAAATCCCAACTTCTTTGTGGTTGTTGATAAATTTATAGCTGATTATTTGAAGGTTACTCCTTTAAGAATTCATTCTAGTTTTCCTATTGGTAGGTTAAGGGTGAGAATAAGAGCATAAAGCACAGCTGCACAACTTGGCATTTGTAGTCTGTGGTCTCAGGTCTCTCGTGTCTATTTTTTTCCACATGTGAAACAAAACAGGAACGGTCCCTAGAACCCCATCTTTCTGTAATGTGAGGATACTTTATATCTCAGATACCTACTCTTTTTAAAGATGAATAGTAATGCAGAGAAGCTAATACATATCACAATTTCTACACTTGATCTTAGCCAAAAGGCCAAGAAGTGATGTCACAATTTCTAATGGCTTTCCTTATGCTAAATGCTAACTGCTAAGGGGAAAGGTTAATCACAGGCCCACCACCAAGTAGCATATACTCTGTTGAGGAAAGATCCTTAATAACATCGAGATCACTGAAAGCATGCAGTGAGCCTGACACCAAGGGCACTACCAGTGTAGTGAGCAGCACAGGGCGGGTTTCTGGTGTTAAGGGGTTCAAAATACATACCAGGACATAATGGCTCTGGTAAAAACACAGAAGGTACTATCAGAATATGGAGGAAGGGCTTTAGACTCAGGGGTTAGGGTAACTTCCTGAAGAAGGTGTCTGTCCTGTCTCACTGGGAACATTGGCTTTCATAAGCTACAGGAATAAGAAGACTAGCTGTTTGGATCAAGAAACCCCACTGTCAAGGCCAAGATGTGGCAGGAGCATCATATACTCAGAAGACTACAAGAAGTTTCACAATAGACTTAGCAATTGTGGACTCCAGGTAAGAAACGGCTGAGAATGAATTAGTTCTGGGCCAATGGGATAGGTGGAGGTGAGGATAGGAAGGTGTCCTAGATCACAAAGGGGACATACTGAAGAACTGAAAGAATAGGGAGAGCTAACTATATTCATTCTGTATGATGCCTATAGCCATTGGATTGTTTTACTTTTGCTGCCCTTGAGCCTTTGTCTTTACATACAATAGTATGAATGAGGTACAAGATACCAGAAGAGGGTGAAAAACACATGAAGTTGCCTACTGATTTTCAAATTATTTATAGGTGTTAGATATATCTGTACTCACTTATGCATAACATTCCTTTTGCTGGGCCCTGAGGAAAGTATGGATTGTTATTGTGTCTAGTGGTGTGTGAAAGTATAGCATAGCCTTCGCACCTAGCCTGTGTGTCTCAGTGGACTGAGTGCAGGCCTGGAAACGAAAAGTTCTAGGACTGAACTTTGACTGGATTCCCAGTCAAGGCTCATGCTTGCATTGCAGGCCAGCACCCTGAAGAGGGTCACCCCAAGGAAACCACACATTGATTCTTGTCTCCCACTAATTCTCCCTGCCTTCCTCTCTCTCTAAGACATATAAATAAAATTTTTGAAAAAATTATTTTGCTGTTGGTGTCAAACTATGAGCTTTGTTCTATCAATATGGTTTTTAATCTTTATGGGTCCCTTGAGTTTTCCTCTGAGGTTTAGCAATAGCTTATGATTTTGTGCAAAAACCTGGTTGAAATTCTTTGTCCTACATGTTTGTTTGTTTGTTTGTTTGTTTAGAAAAGGAAAGATTTGAGGAGAAGAAAACATGGGGCATGGAAGTATGGAACATGATATAAGTACAAATGTAACGTGTATTGCCATTTCTTTGTGAATTGTTTTAGAAGCCCAACATTGAGCACACAAGAACACGATGTAAAGAACAACCCATTAAAGGTTGAGCATCAAGGGCTTTCTTTAAGCAAGTCTGAGGATTTTATCTGTGGTATTTGGAATGTACCCTGTAGTCCTTGTCTCTGGATAGATCACTGGGTGTGTGACGCAGTCTGTGCTTTAACCAGGTAGGAACAGGACAGTGCCCTTTGGCCCAGGCAGAGGCAGATGAAGTCTTTGGTTTCTTGTGTCATGAAACCATCAGAGTTGCCCCCTGCAATGGGGGGCCCGGTGGGGAAGTGCTTCCTGTCAAACCCCTGCTCTTGGGGCCCAGGGTCCTTCTCTATATTGTCCTTGTGCAGCACCTGAGCAGCACATCCCCCTGAGAACTGTTGCATTACCTCTGACACACTGGCATTTTTGAGCAGTGCCATTTGGTCCCATCGAGTCTGTAGCTCTCATTTGGAAGCTATTGGCCTCTTGACAGTATTAAGTCTTTCAATCCATGAACATGGGCTATCTTTCCATTTATGTAGAAGCTCTTTAATTTCTTTTAATGTTCTTTGGTTAAGTTCATTCCTGAATATTTTATTCCTCTCGATGCCATTGTAAGTACATTTGTGTTTGTAATTTCAGTTTCAGATGTGGAGAGAATTATACCTAATGTTTCTATATTGATCACAATTTGTTTTTGGTGGGTAGTAAATTCGGGTTAGAAGACACCACTCCATGAATGAGGGAACTTAGGTTTCATGTACTCCTAGAATCTGACTTAAGTAGAAATCCCCATTTTTGTTGTTGTTGTTGATAAACTATTAGCTGATTATTTTAAGATTATTCCTTTGAGAATTCATTCTAATTTTCTTATTGATATGTTAAGTGTGAGAATAACAGCATAAAGCACAGCTGCAGGACTCAGCATTTGTAGTCTATGGTCTCAGGTTGCCATGTCTATTTTTTCTCTACATGTGAAGCAAAACAGGATGCTCCCCAGTGCCTGCCTGATCTTTATGTAATGTGCGGACACTGTACATTTCAGAAAACTACACATTTTAAAGATGAATGGTAATGCAGAGAAGCTAATGTATTTTACAATTTCCAATGGCTTGTCTTATGCTAAATGCTAACTGCTAAAGGGAAAAGTTTAATCAGAGGCCCACCACCAAGGAGCATATACTATATTGAAGAAAGACCTATAATAACACGGAGATCAATTGAAGGCATACAGTGAGCCTGGAACCGAGGTCACTGCCAGTGCAATTAGTAGAACAGGGCAGGTTTCTGTTTTCAAGGGGCTCAAAATACATAGCAGGTCATAATGGCTCTGGTAAAAACACATAGAGGGTACTATCAGAACATGGAGGAAGGGCTTTAGACTCAGGGGTTAGGGTAACTTCCCGAAGAAGGTGCCTGTCATGTCTTACTGGGAACATGGCTTCCAGAAGCCACAAGAATAAGAGGAGTGGCTTTTTAGATCAAGGCACCCCACTGTCAAAGCTAAGAAGTGGCAGGAGTGTCATATACTCAGGAGACAACAAGAAGTTTCACAGTAGGCTTCGCACTTTGTGGATTCCAGGTAAGAATCTGCTGAGAATGAATTAGTTCTGGGCCAAAGGGAGAGGTGGAGGTGAGGATAGGAAGGTGTCTGAGATCACAAAGGGGACACACTGAAGAACTGAAAGAATAGGGAGAGCTAACTATATTCATTTTGTATGATGCCTATAGCAATTGGATTGTTTTACTTTTGCTGCCCTTGAGCCTTTTTCTTCACATACGATAGTATGAATGAGGTACAAAATACCAGAAGAGGGTGAAAAACACATGAAGTCGCCTATTGATTTTCAAATTATTTATAGGTGTTAGATATATCTATACACACTTATGCATAACATTCCTTTTGGTCATTTTAAGGGTGGTGAGGAAACTATAGATTGTTGTTTTGTCTAATTTTTTTGAAAGTATAGCATAGTCTCAGGCCTGGATTTCGTAGTCAATGCATTGAGTGCTGGCCTGGGAACCGAGTGTTCTAGGGTTGGATTCCCAGTGAATGCTCATGCCTGGGGTGCAGGCCAGGAACTGTTAGGGGGCCAGCCCGAGAAAACCACACATTGATGCTTGTCTGTCAGTAATTCTCCCTGCCTTCCCTTCTGTCTAAGAATAAATAAATTCTGTGAAAAACTGCTTTTGCTGTTGGTAAGTGTCACACTATCTTCTTTGTTCTTTTTTTAAAATTTATTTTAATTGTTTTTCAAGTACAGTTTTCTCTCTTTCACTCCCATCCCAGCCCATCCCCTAGTGCTCCCCACCTCCCTCCCATTTCCACATCCCTTGCATTTGTCCAGGTGTCCTTTATACTTGTTCCTGTAAACCCTTCCCCAGCTTTGTTCCTTTTCAATATGGTTTTTCTCTTTTCATGGTCCCATGAGTTTTCCTCTGAGGTGTAGCAATAGCTAATGATTTTCTGCAAAAGTGCAGTTGAAATTTTTTATCCTACATATGTATTATTTATTTATTGAGAAAAGGAATGTTTCAGGTGAAGAAAACATGGGATACAGAAGTATGGAACAGGATATAAGTACAAATGTAATGTGTATTGCCATCTGTTTGTGAATTGTTCTAGAAGCCTGACACTGAGCACGCAGAACACCATGTAAAAAACAACCCATTAAAGGTTGAGAGCATCAGGGCTTTCTTTAAGCAAGTCTGAGGATTTTATCTGTGGTATTTGGAATGTGCTCTGTAGTCCTTGTCTCTGGATAGATCACTGGGTGTGTGACGCAGTCTGTGATTTAACCAGGTAGGAACAGGGCAATGCCCTTTGTCCCAGGCAGAGGCAGATGAAGTCTTTGATTCCGTGTGTCATGAAACCATCAGAGTTGCCCCTTGCAATTGGGGGCCTGGTGGGGTTTTGCTTCCTGTCAAACCCCTGCCCTTGGGGCCCAGGGTCCTTCTCTATGTTGTCCTTGTCCAGGGCCTGAGCAACACACTTCCCTGTGGTGTGTTGCATTACCTCTGACACACTGGCACCTATTGCATTACCTCTGACACACTGGCATTTTTGAGCAGTGCCATTCGGTCCCATTGAGTCTGTAGCTCTCATTTGGAAGCTATTGGCGTCTTGACAGTATTAAGTCTTTCAATCCATGAACATGGGCTGTCTTTCCATTTATGTAGAAGCTCTTTCATTTCTTTTCATGTTCTTTGGTTAAATTCATTCCTGAATATTTTATTCCTCTCAATGCCATTGTAAGTACATTTGTGTTTGTAATTTCAGTTTCAGATGTGGAGAGAATTACATCTAATGTTTCTATATTGATCACAATTTGTTTTTGGTGGGTAGTAAATTCGGGTTAGAAAGACACCACTCTATGAATGAGGGAACTTAGGTGTCATGTACTCCTAGAATCTGAAATAAGTAGAAATCCCCACATTTTTGTTGTTGTTGTTGATAAACTATTGGCTGATTATTTTAAGGTTATTCCTTTAAGAATTCATTCTAGTTTTTCTATTGGTATGTTAAGTGTGAGAATAACAGCATAAAGCACAGCTGTACAACTTTGCATTTGTAGTCTGTCGTCTCAGGTCTCTCATGTGTATTTTTTCTCTACATGTGAAGCAAAACAGGAGCAATCCCAAGTACCTTATCTTTATGTAATGTGCGGACACTGTACATTTCAGAAAACTACACATTTTAAAGACAAGTGGTAATGCAGAGAAGCTGATGTATTTTACAATTTCCAATGGCTTGTCTTATGCTAAATGCTAACTGCTAAAGGGAAAAGTTTAACCAGAGGCCCACCACCAAGGAGCATATACTATATTGAAGAAAGAGCTATAATACCACGAGATCAATTGAAGGCATATAGTGAGCCTGGAACTGAGGTCACTACCAGTGCAAATAGTAGAACAGGGCAGGTTTCTGTTTTCAAGGGGCTTAAAATACATAGCAGGTCATAATGGCTCTGGTAAAAACATAGAGGGTACTTTGAGCGAATGGAGGAAAGATTTTAGACTCAGGGGTTAGGGTAACTTCCTGAAGAAGGTGCCTATCCTGTCTCACTGGGAACATTGGTTTTCATAAGCTATAGGAATAAGAGGACTAGCTATTAAGATCAAAGCACTCCACTGTCAAAGCTAAGAAGTGGCAGGAGTATCATATACTCAGGGGACTACAAGAAGTTTCACAATAGGTTTAGCACTTTGTGGACTGTAGGTAAGAACCTGCTGAGAATGAATTAGTTCTGGGCCAAAGGGAGAGGTGGAGGTGAGGATAGGAAGGTGTCTGAGATCACAAAGGGGACATACTGAAGAACTGAAAGAATAGGGAGAGCTAACTATATTCATTTTGTATGATGCCTATAGCAATTGGATTATTTTACTTTTTCTGCCCTCGAGCCTTTTTCTTCACATACGATAGTATGAATGAGGTACAAAATACCAGAAGAGGGTGAAAAACCCATGAAGTCGCCTATTGATTTTCAAATTATTTATAGGTGTTAGATATATCTATACACACTTATGCATAACATTCCTTTTGGTCACTTTAAGTGTGGTGAGGAAACTATAGATTGTCATTTGTCTAATTTTTTGAAAGTATAGCATAGTCTCAGGCCTGGATTTCATGGTCAATGGATTGAGTGCTGGCCTGGGAACCGAGTGTTCTAGGGTTGGATTCCCAGTGAATGCTCATGCCTGGGGTGCAGGCCAGGAACTGTTAGGGGGCCAGCCCGAGAAAACCACACATTGATGCTTGTCTGTCAGTAATTCTCCCTGCCTTCCCTTCTCTCTATGAATAAGTAAATTAAATTTGTGAAAACCTGCTTTTGCTGTTGGTAAGTGTCACACTATCTTCTTTGTTCTTTTTTTAAAATTTATTTTAATTATTTTTCAAGTACAGTTTTCTCTCTTTCACTCCCATCCCAGCCCATCCCCTAGTGCTCCCCACCTCTCTCCCATTTCCACATCCCTTGCATTTGTCCATGTGTCCTTTATACTTGTTCCTGTAAACCCTTCCCCAGCTTTGTTCCTTTTCAATATGGTTTTTCTCTTTTCATGGTCCCATGAGTTTTCCTCTGAGGTGTATCAGTAGCTTATGATTTTCTGCAAAAGTGCAGTTGAAATTTTTTATCCTACATATGTATTATTTATTTATTGAGAAAAGGAATGTTTCAGGTGAAGAAAACATGGGATACGGAAGTATGGAACAGGATATAAGTACAAATGTAATGTGTATTGCCATCTGTTTGTGAATTGTTCTAGAAGCCTGACACTGAGCACGCAGAACACCATGTAAAAAACAACCCATTAAAGGTTGAGAGCATCAGGGCTTTCTTTAAGCAAGTCTGAGGATTTTATCTGTGGTATTCGGAATGTGCTTTGTAGTCCTTGTCTCTGGATAGATCACTGGGTATGTGACGCAGTCTGTGATTTAACCAGGTAGGAACAGGGCAATGCCCTTTGTCCCATGCAGAGGCAGATGAAGTCTTTGATTCCGTGTGTCATGAAACCATCAGAGTTGCCCCTTGCAATTGGGGGCCTGGTGGGGTTTTGCTTCCTGTCAAACCCCTGCCCTTGGGGCCCAGGGTCCTTCTCTATGTTGTCCTTGTCCAGGGCCTGAGCAACACACTTCCCTGTGGCGTGTTGCATTACCTCTGACACACTGGCACCTATTGCATTACCTCTGACACACTGGCATTTTTGAGCAGTGCCATTCGGTCCCATTGAGTCTGTAGCTCTCATTTGGAAGCTATTGGTGTCTTGACAGTATTAAGTCTTTCAATCCATGAACATGGGCTATCTTTCCATTTATGTAGAAGCTCTTTAATTTCTTTTCATGTTCTTTGGTTAAATTCATTCCTGAATATTTTATTCCTCTCAATGCCATTGTAAGTACATTTGTGTTTGTAATTTCAGTTTCAGATGTGGAGAGAATTACACCTATTGTTTCTATATTGATCACAATTTGTTTTTGGTGGGTAGTAAATTCGGGTTAGAAAGACACCACTCTATGAATGAGGGAACTTAGGTTTCATGTACTCCTAGAATGTGACTTAAGTAGAAATCCCCACATTTTTGTTGTTGTTGTTGATAAACTATTGGCTGATTATTTTAAGGTTATTCCTTTAAGAATTCATTCTAGTTTTTCTATTGGTATATTAAGTGTGAGAATAACAGCATAAAGCACAGCTGTACAACTTTGCATTTGTAGTCTGTAGTCTCAGGTCTCTCATGTGTATTTTTTCTCTACATGTGAAGCAAAACAGGAGCAATCCCAAGTACCTTATCTTTATGTAATGTGCGGACACTGTACATTTCAGAAAACTACACATTTTAAAGACGAATGGTAATGCAGGGAAGCTAATGTATTTTACAATTTCCAATGGCTTGTCTTATGCTAAATGCTAACTGCTAAAGGGAAAAGTTTAACCAGAGGCCCACCACCAAGGAGCATATACTATATTGAAGAAAGATCTATAATAACACGGAGATCAATTGAAGGCATACAGTGAGCCTGGAACCGAGGTCACTGCCAGTGCAATTAGTAGAACAGGGCAGGTTTCTGTTTTCAAGGGGCTCAAAATACATAGCAGGTCATAATGGCTCTGGTAAAAACATAGAGGGTACTTTGAGCGAATGGAGGAAAGATTTTAGACTCAGGGGTTAGGGTAACTTCCTGAAGAAAGTGCCTATCCTGTCTCACTGGGAACATTGGTTTTCATAAGCTATAGGAATAAGAGGACTAGCTATTAAGATCAAGGCACTCCACTGTCAAAGCTAAGAAGTGGCAGGAGTATCATATACTCAGGGGACAACAAGAAGTTTCACAATAGGTTTAGCACTTTGTGGACTGTAGGTAAGAACCTGCTGAGAATGAATTAGTTCTGGGCCAAAGGGAGAGGTGGAGGTAAGGATAGGAAGGTGTCTGAGATCACAAAGGGGACACACTGAAGAACTGAAAGAATAGGGAGAGCTAACTATATTCATTCTGTATGACGCCTATAGCCATTGGATTGTTTTACTTTTTCTGCCCTCGAGCCTTTTTCTTCACATACGATAGTATGAATGAGGTACAAAATACCAGAAGAGGGTGAAAAAACCCATGAAGTCGCCTATTGATTTTCAAATTATTTATAGGTGTTAGATATATCTATACACAGTTAAGCATAACATTCCTTTTGGTCACTTTAAGTGTGGTGAGGAAACTATAGATTGTCATTTGTCTAAATTTTTGAAAGTATAGCATAGTCTCAGGCCTGGATTTCATGGTCAATGGATTGAGTGCTGGCCTGGGAACCGAGTGTTCTAGGGTTGAGTGAATGCTCATGCCTGGGGTGCAGGCCAGGAACTGTTAGGGGGCCAGCCCGAGAAAACCACACATTGATGCTTGTCTGTCAGTAATTCTCCCTGCCTTCCCTTCTCTCTATGAATAAGTAAATTAAATTTGTGAAAACCTGCTTTTGCTGTTGGTAAGTGTCACACTATCTTCTTTGTTCTTTTTTTAAAATTTATTTTAATTGTTTTTCAAGTACAGTTTTCTCTCTTTCACTCCCATCCCAGCCCATCCCCTAGTGCTCCCCACCTCTCTCCCATTTCCACATGAGTTGTATTTGTCCATGTGTCCTTTATACTTGTTCCTGTAAACCCTTCCCCAGCTTTGTTCCTTTTCAATATGGTTTTTCTCTTTTCATGGTCCCATGAGTTTTCCTCTGAGGTGTAGCAATAGCTCATGATTTTCTGCAAAAGTGCAGTTGAAATTTTTTATCCTACATATGTATTATTTATTTATTGAGAAAAGGAATGTTTCAGGTGAAGAAAACATGGGATACGGAAGTATGGAACAGGATATAAGTACAAATGTAATGTGTATTGCCATCTGTTTGTGAATTGTTCTAGAAGCCTGACACTGAGCACGCAGAACACCATGTAAAAAACAACCCATTAAAGGTTGAGAGCATCAGGGCTTTCTTTAAGCAAGTCTGAGGATTTTATCTGTGGTATTCGGAATGTGCTTTGTAGTCCTTGTCTCTGGATAGATCACTGGGTGTGTGACGCAGTCTGTGATTTAACCAGGTAGGAACAGGGCAATGCCCTTTGTCCCAGGCAGAGGCAGATGAAGTCTTTGATTCCGTGTGTCATGAAACCATCAGAGTTGCCCCTTGCAATTGGGGGCCTGGTGGGGTATTGCTTCCTGTCACACCCCTGCCCTTGGGGCCCAGGGTCCTTCTCTATATTGTCCTTGTGCAGCACCTGAGCAGCACATCCCCCTGAGAACTGTTGCATTACCTCTGACACACTGGCATTTTTGAGCAGTGCCATTTGGTCCCATCGAGTCTGTAGCTCTCATTTGGAAGCTATTGGTGTCTTGACAGTATTAAGTCTTTCAATCCATGAACATGGACTGTCCTTCCATTTATGTAGAAGCTCTTTAATTTCTTTTAATGTTCTTTGGTTAAGTTCATTCCTGAATATTTTATTCCTCTCTATGCCATTGTAAGTACATTTGTGTTTGTAATTTCAGTTTCAGATGTGGAGAGAATTACACCTATTTTTTGTATATTGATCACAATTTGTTTTTGGTGATTTCAGTTTCAGATGTGCAGGTTATACCTATTTTTTGTATATTGATCACAATTTGTTTTTGGTGATTTCAATTTCAGATGTGCAGGGAATTATACCTATTTTTTGTACATTGATCACAATTTGTATTTCGTAAATTTAGAATAGAAAGACGCCACTCTATGAATGAGGGAACTTAGGTTTCATGTACTCCTAGAATCTCACTTAAGTAGAAATTCCCACATTTTTGTTGTTGTTGTTGATAAACTATTGGCTGATTATTTTAAGGTTATTCCTTTAAGAATTCATTCTAGTTTTTCTATTGGTATGTTAAGTGTGAGAATAACAGCATAAAGCACAGCTGTACAACTTTGCATTTGTAGTCTGTAGTCTCAGGTCTCTCATGTGTATTTTTTCTCTACATGTGAAGCAAAACAGGAGCGATCTCAAGTACCTTATCTTTATGTAATGTGCGGACACTGTACATTTCACAAAACTACACATTTTAAAGACAAGTGGTAATGCAGAGAAGCTGATGTATTTTACAATTTCCAATGGCTTGTCTTATGCTAAATGCTAACTGCTAAAGGGAAAAGTTTAACCAGAGGCCCACCACCAAGGAGCATATATTATATTGAAGAAAGACCTATAATAACACGGAGATCAATTGAAGGCATACAGTGAGCCTGGAACTGAGGTCACTACCAGTGCAATTAGTAGAACAGGGCAGGTTTCTGTTTTCAAGGGGCTCAAAATACATAGCAGGTCATAATGGCTCTGGTAAAAACACATAGAGGGTACTATCAGAATATGGAGGAAGGGCTTTAGACTCAGGGGTTAGGGTAACTTCCTGAAGAAGGTGCCTGTCATGTCTTACTGGGAACATGGCTTTCAGAAGCCACAAGAATAAGAGGAGTGGCTTTTTAGATGAAGGCACCCCACTGTCAAAGCTAAGAAGTGGCAGGAGTATCATATACTCAGGGGACAACAAGAAGTTTCACAATAGGCTTAGCACTTTGTGGACTCCAGGTAAGAATCTGCTGAGAATGAATTAGTTCTGGGCCAAAGGGAGAGGTGGAGGTGAGGATAGGAAGGTGTCTGAGATCACAAAGGGGACACACTGAAGAACTGAAAGAATAGGGAGAGCTAACTATATTCATTTTGTATGATGCCTATAGCAATTGGATTGTTTTACTTTTGCTGCCCTTGAGCCTTTTTCTTCACATACGATAGTATGAATGAGGTACAAAATACCAGAAGAGGGTGAAAAACACATGAAATTGCCTACTGATTTTCAAATTATTTATAGATGTTAGATATATCTGTATACACTTATGTCTAACATTCCTTTTGCTGGGTCTTGAGGAGAGTATGAATTATTGTTTTGTCTAAGTTTTTTGAAAGTATAGCATAGCCTCAGCCCTGGATTTCATGGTCAGTAGATTGAGTGCTGGCCTGGGAACTGAGTGTTCTAGGGTTGGATTCCCAGTGAATACTCATGCCTGGGGTGCAGGCCAGCCCAAGGAAAGCACACACTGATGCTTGTCTGTCAGTAATTCTCCCTGCCTTCCCTTCTCTCTATGAATAAATAAATTAAATCTGTGAAAAACTGCTTTGGTGTTGATAAGTGTCACACTATCTTCTTTGTCCTTTTTTTAAAAGTTATTTTATTTGTTTTTCAAGTACAGTTTTCTTTCTTTTTTAAATTTATTTAATTATTGTTCAAGTATAGTTTTCTGTTTTTTACTCCCATCCCAGCCCATCTCTTAGTACTCCACATCTCCCTCCCATTTCCACCCTGTTTTGTATTTGTCCATGTGGTTTTTATACCTGTTCCTGTAAATTCTTCACCAGCTTTGTTCTATTTCAATATGGTCTTTCTCTGTTCGTAGTCCTATAAGTTTTCCTCTGAGGTGTAGCAATAGCTTATGATTTTCTACAAAAATGCAGTTGAAATATTTTATCATCCAGGGTATTAAGTTATTTTTTATTGAGAAAAGGAATAATTTCAGGTGAAGAAAACATGGGGCATGGAAATATGGAACATGATATAAGTACAAATTTAATGTGTACTGCCGTTTCTTTGTGAATTGTTCTAGAAGCCCGACACTGAGCACACAGAACACCATGTAAAAAACAACCCATTAAAAGTTCAGAGCATCAAGGGCTTTCTTTAAGCAAGTCTGAGGATTCCATCTGTGGTATTTAGAATGTGCTCTGTAGTCCTTGTCTCTGGATAGATCACTGGGTGTGTGACGCAGTCTGTGATTTAACCAGGTAGGAACAGGGCAATGCCCTTTGTCCCAGGCAGAGGCAGATGAAGTCTTTGATTCCTTGTGTCACGAAACCATCAGAGTTGCCCCCTGCAATGGGGGGCTTAATGGGGTTGTGCTTCCTGTCCAACCCCTGCCCATGGGGCCCAGGGTCCTTCTCTATGTGGTCCTTCTCCAGGGCCTGAGCAACACACTTCCCTGTGGCGTGTTGCATTACCTCTGACACACTGGCATTTTTAGCACTGCCATTTGGTCCCATTGAGTCTGTAGCTCTCATTTGGAAGCTATTGGCGTCTTGACAGTATTAAGTCTTTCAATCCATGAACATGGGCTGTCTTTCCATTTATGTAGAAGCTCTTTCATTTCTTTTCATGTTCTTTGGTTAAATTCATTCCTGAATATTTTATTCCTCTCTATGCCATTGTAAGTACATTTGTGTTTGTAATTTCGGTTTCAGATGTGGAGGGAATTACACCTATTTTTTGTATATTGATCACAATTTGGTTTTAGTGTATAGTAAATTTGGGTTAGAGTGACACCACTCCATGAATGAGGGAACTTCGGTATCATGTACTCCTAGAATCTGACTTAAGTACAAATCCCAACATTTTCGTTGTTGTTGATAAATTTTTAGCTGATTATTTTAAGGTTATTCCTTTAGGAATTCATTCTAGTTTTCCTATTGCTAGGTTAAGTATGAGAATAAGAGCATAAAGCACAAACCCACAACTGAGCATTTGTAGTTTCTATCTCAGGTCTCTTGTGTCCATTTTTTTCTACATGTGAAACAAAACAGGAATGGTCCCTAGAAACCCATCTTTCTGTAATGTGAGGATACTTTATATTTTAGATACCTATGTGTTTTGGAGATGAATGGTAATGCAGAGAGGCTAAGATATGTCACAATATCTGTGGGCTTCTCTTATGCTAAGTGCTAACTACTAGAGGGAAAGTTTAATCACAGGCCCACCACCAAGGAACATATTGTATGTTGAGGAAAGATCCATAATAACATCGAGGTCATTTGAAAGCATGCAGTGAGCCTGGCACCAAGGGCACTACCAGTGTAGTGAGTAGCACAGGGCAGGTTTCTGTTTTCAAGTGGCTCAAAATATATACCAGGACATAATGGCTCTGGTAAAAACACAGAAGGTACTATCAGAATATGGAGGAAGGGCTTTAGACTCAGGGGTTAGGGTAACTTCCTGAAGAAGGTGTCTGTCCTGTCTCACTGGGAACATTGGCTTTCATAAGCTACAGGAATAAGAAGACTAGCTGTTTGGATCAAGAAACCCCACTGTCAAGGCCAAGATGTGGCAGGAGCATCATATACTCAGAAGACTACAAGAAGTTTCACAATAGACTTAGCACTTGTGTACTCCAGGTAAGAAACGGCTGAGAATGAATTAGTTCTGGGCCAATGGGATAGGTGGAGGTGAGGATAGGAAGGTGTCCTAGATCACAAAGGGGACATACTGAAGAACTGAAAGAATAGGGAGAGCTAACTATATTCATTCTGTATGATGCCTATAGCCATTGGATTGTTTTACTTTTGCTGCCCTTGAGCCTTTGTCTTTACATACAAAGTATGAATGAGGTACAAAATACCAGAAGAGGGTGAAAAACACATGAAGTTGCCTACTGATTTTCAAATTATTTATAGGTGTTAGATATATCTGTACTCACTTATGCATAACATTCCTTTTGCTGGGCCCTGAGGAAAGTATGGATTGTCATTGTGTCTAGTGGTGTGTGAAAGTATAGCATAGCCTTCACACCTGGCCTGTGTGTCTCAGTGGACTGAGTGCAGGCCTGGAAACGAAAAGTTCTAGGATTGAACTTTGACTGGATTCCCAGTCAAGGCTCATGCTTGCATGGCAGGCCAGCACCCTGAAGAGGGTCACCCCAAGGAAACCACACATTGATTCCTGTCTCCTACTAATTCTCCCTGCCTTCCTCTCTCTCTAAGACATATAAATAATATCTTTGAAAAACTTCTGTTGCTGTTGGTGTCACACTATGAACTTTGTTCTATTTCAATATGGTTTTTATCTTTTGGGGTTCCTTAAGATTCCCCCCGAGGTTTAGCAATAGCTTATTATCTGCAAAAACCTGCTTGGAATGCTTTGTCCTACATGTATATTTATGTATATTTATTTATTTATTTATTGAGCAAATGAACGATTTGACGAGAAGAAAACATGGGGCATGGAAGTATAGAACAAGATATAAGTACAAATGTAATGTGTACTGCCATTTGTTTGTGAATTGTTTTAGAAGCCCGACACTGAGCACACAGAATTCCATGTGGAAAAAAACCCATTAAAGGTTGAGCATCAAGGGCTTCCTTTAGACAAGTCTGAGGATTTCATCTGTGGTATTTGGAATGTACCCTGCAGTCCTTGTCTCTGGATAGATCACTGGGTGTGTGACGCAGTCTGTGCTTTAACCAGGTAGGAACAGGACAATGCCCTTTGGCCCTGGCAGAGGCAGATGAAGTCTTTTGTTTCTTGTGTCACAAACCCATCAGACTTGCCCCCTGCAATGGGGGGCTTAATGGGGTTGTGCTTCCTGTCCAACCCCTGCCCATGGGGCCCAAGGTCCTTCTCTATGTTGTCCTTTTCCAGGGACTGAGCAGCACACTCCCCTAAGGCCTGTTGCATTACCTCTCAAACTCTCGCATTTTTAGCACTGCCATTTGGTCCCATTGAGTCTGTAGCTCTCATTTGGAAGCTATTGGCATCTTGACAGTATTAAGTCTTTCAATCCATGAACATGGGCTGTCTTTCCATTTACGTAGAAGCTCTTTAATTTCTTTTCACATTCTTTGGTTAAATTCATTCCTGAATATTTTATTCCTCTGTATGCCATTGTAAGTAGATTTATGTTTGTAATTTCAGTTTCAGATGTGGAGGTAATTACACCTATTTCTTGTATATTGATCACAATTTGTTTTTAGTAAATTTAGATTAGAAAGATGCCACTCTACGAATGTGGGAACTTAGGTTTCATGTACTCCTAGAATCTGACTTAAGTAGAAATCCCCACATTTTTGTTGTTGTTGTTGATAAACTATTAGCTGATTATTTTAAGGTTATTCCTTTGAGAATTCATTCTAATTTTCTTATTGGTATGTTAAGTGTGAGAATAACAGCATAAAGCACAGCTGCAGGACTCGGCATTTGTAGTCTATGGTCTCAGGTCTGCCATGTCTATTTTTTCTCTACATGTGAAGCAAAACAGGATGCTCCCCAGTGCCTGCCTGATCTTTATGTAATGTGCGGACACTGTACATTTCAGAAAACTACACATTTTAAAGATGAATGGTAATGCAGAGAAGCTAATGTATTTTACAATTTCCAATGGCTTGTCTTATGCTAAATGCTAACTGCTAAAAGGAAAAGTTTAATCAGAGGCCTACCACCAAGGAGCATATACTATATTGAAGAAAGATCTATAATAACACGGAGATCAATTGAAGGCATACAGTGAGCCTGGAACCGAGGTCACTGCCAGTGCAACTAGTAGAACAGGGCAGGTTTCTGTTTTCAAGGGGCTCAAAATACATAGCAGGTCATAATGGCTCTGGTAAAAACACATAGAGGGTACTATCAGAACATGGAGGAAGGGCTTTAGACTCAGGGGTTAGGGTAACTTCCCGAAGAAGGTGCCTGTCATGTCTTACTGGGAACATGGCTTTCAGAAGCCACAGGAATAAGAGGAGTGGCTTTTTAGATCAAGGCACCCCACTGTCAAAGCTAAGAAGTGGCAGGAGTATCATATACTCAGGGGACTACAGGAAGTTTCACAGTAGGCTTCGCACTTTGTGGACTCCAGGTAAGAATCTGCTGAGAATGAACTAGTTCTGGGCCAAAGGGAGAGGTGGAGGTGAGGATAGGAAGGTGTCTGAGATCACAAAGGGGACACACTGAAGAACTGAAAGAATAGGGAGAGCTAACTATATTCATTTTGGATGATGCCTATAGCCATTGGATTATTTTACTTTTGTTGCCCTTGAGCTTTTTTCTTCACATGCTATAGTATGAATGAGGTACAAAATACCAGAAGAGGGTGAGAAACACATGAAGTTGCCTATTGATTTTCAAATTATTTATAGGTGTTACATATATCTATACACAGTTATGCATAACATTCCTTTTTGTCATTTTAAGGGCGGTGAGGAAACTATAGATTGTCGTTTTGTCTAATTTTCTTGAAAGTATAACATAGTCTCAGGCCTGGAGTTTGTGGTCAATGGATGGAGTGCTGGCCTGGGAACCGAGTGTTCTAGGGTTGGATTCCCAGTGAATGCTCATGCCTGGGGTGCAGGCCAGGAACTGTTAGGGGGCCAGCCCGAGAAAACCACACATTGATGCTTGTCTGTCAGTAATTCTCCCTGCCTTCCCTTCTCTCTATGAATAAGTAAATTAAATTTGTGAAAACCTGCTTTTGCTGTTGGTAAGTGTCACACTATCTTCTTTGTTCTTTTTTTAAAATTTATTTTAATTGTTTTTCAAGTACAGTTTTCTCTCTTTCACTCCCATCCCAGCCCATCCCCTTGTGCTCCCCACCTCCCTCTAATTTCCACATCCTTTTGTATTTGTCCAGGTGTCCTTTATAGTTGTGCCTGTAAACCCTTTCCCAGCTTTGTTTTTTTTTTTTTAATATGATTTTTGTCTGTTTGTGGTCCCATGAGTTTTCCTCTGAGGTGTAGCAATAGGTTATGATTTTCTGCAAAAATGTGTTTCAAATGTTTTATCCTACAGGCGTATTAATTAAGTTATTTTTTATTGAGAAAAGGAATAATTTCAGGTGAATATGCGGCATGGAAGTATGGAACAGGATATAAGTACAAATGTAATGTGTACTGCCATTTGTTTCTGAATTGTTCTAGAAGCCTGACACTGAGCATACAGAATACCATGTGGAAAAAAAACCATTAAAAGTTCAGGATCAAAGGCTTCCTTTAAGCAAGTCTGAGGATTTTATCTGTGGTATTCGGAATGTACCCTGCAGTCCTTGTCTCTGGATAGATCACTGTGTGTGTGACGCAGTCTGTGCTTTAACCAGGTAGGAACAGGACAGTGCCCTTTGGTCCTGGCAGAGGCAGATGAAGTCTTTGATTCCTTGTGTCACGAAACCATCAGAGTTGCCCCCTGCAATGGGGGGTCCGGTGGGGAAGTGCTTCCTGTCAAACCCCTTCCCATGGGGCCAAGGGTCCTCCTCTATGTTGTCCTTTTCTAGGGACTGAGCAGCACACTCCCCTAGGACTGTTGCATTACCTGTGACACACTGGCAATTATGAGCAGTTCAATTTGGTTCCTTTGAAGTGTAACTCTCATTTGGAGACTATTGACATCTTAACAGTATTAAGTCTTTCAATCCGTGAACATGGGCTATCTTTCCATTTATGTAGAAAACGTTAAATTCTTTTAATGCATTTTTATTGAATTCTTTCCTAAATATTTTATTCTTCATGCCATTGTAAGTTGATTTGTGTTTGTAATTTCAGTTTCTCATGTGTATGGTACTAGAAGTGTTTTTTGTATATTGATCACAGTTTGGTTTTGGTGGTTAGTATATTTGGGCTAGAAAGATACCACTGTATGAATAAGGAAAATTAGGTAATATTTACTGATAGAATCTCACTTAGGTAGAAGTACCAACTTTTTTGTTGTTGTTGATAAATTTTTAGCTGAGTATAAGGCTATTCCTTTAAGAATTTATTCTACTTTTCCTATTGTCGGTTACATGTGAGAATAATAGCATAGAGCACAGCTGCACAACTCAGCATTTGTAGTTGTAGTCTCTTATTTTTCATATTGTATTGTTTTCCTATGTGTAAAATAAAACAGTAACCATCCCCAGCACCCCCTCTTTCTATAATGTGAAGATACTTTATATTTTAGATAGCTACACATTTTAAAGGTGAGTCATAACGCAGAGAAGCTAATGTATTTTACAATTTCTATGGTATTGCCTCATGCTAAATGCTAACTGCTAAAGGGAAAAGTTTAATCACAGGCCCACCACTAAGGAGGGTATAGCATGTTGGGGAAAGATAGACAATAATGCCGAGTCCATTATCAGTCAGACAGTCACCCTGGCACTGAGGTTACTCCAGTGTAGTTGGTAGAACAGGCCAGGTTTCTGTTTTAAAGGTGCTCAAAATATATAGCAGGAACTGATGCCTCTGGTGAAAACATAGAGAGTACTATGAGAATAAGGAGGATGGTCTTCAAATTCTGGGGGTAGGGTAACTTCCTGAAAAGGCGGCCATTTTGTCTAACTGGGAAGAACCTTCAGGAATAAGAGGAATAGTTTTTTAGATCAAGAATCTACAAAGTGGATCTACAAAGTGCCAGATCTACAAAGTGGCAGCAGCATCATATACTCAGCGCACTGCAAGGAGTTTAGTAATATGCTTAGTACTTTGTGGATTCCAAGTAATTATCTGTTGAGAATTACTGTTTCTGAATTGCTGTTCAGAAAAAGGCATAGTTGGGGTAAGGATAGGAAGGTGCTGAACATCACAAAGGGGACACACTGTAGAACTGAAAGACTAAGGAGAGCTTGCTGTATTTCATCTGTATGACTAATGGAACAATTGGACTTGCTTAGTTTTTTGCCCCCAATCCTGTTTCTGTACATACAATAGTATGAATGAGGTACAAAATGTCCAAAGCGTGTGAAAAACCCATTATGTAGCACTTATTATTTGCACATATTTTATAAGTGTTATATATATAACTGTATACATATATGTCTATGTACACGTAACATTTTTTTAACACTGCAATGCTGCTGAGGAAAACACGGATTTAGTTTTTGTGTAAGTATTTTTGAAAGTATAAAATAGTCTTTAGCCCTGTCTGGTGTTGCTCAATTGACTGGGTGTTGTCCTGTGAACGGAAAGGTTTGATTGTGGTTAGGATACATGGTTGGGGTGCATGTTTAGTTCCCAGTTAGGGGTGTGAGCAAGAGGCTACAATTGATGTTTTTCATAGCAATGTTTTTCTCCTTCTCTTTCTCCCACATCCCTTGTCTCTAAAATAAGTTAAAAGAAAAAATTGAAATATATAAAGTAGACTTTCATAACAATTCCATAGTCATGGAGGTTATTTTCAAATTTAAGTTAGTAAGAAAGACAGCTTCATATAAGTAGTACAGCATAAATAAGAAAGACCACAGTAAGGGCAACAGATGGAGGAAGCGGAATCAAAATACTGGAAAAGCAGCATACACATTTCTATTTTGCAGTGGACAATGTAAACAATGAAAAAGCTCTGCTTTAATTTATTTAATTTTCTAAAAAAGATATTTTTAAAAGTAAAATTAATTAAAAGAATTAATTTTAAAGATGGCCTGTTAGGGTACAAACCCACCACCATCTTTCTCAGATCTCTGGCCATCTGAATAAAGCACCCATGAAGATTCAATCTCCATCTCTGATTACTGGGTCTGGTAGGTAGGTGACAGGCAGCATGAATGTGGGCTTTTCAGGTTTCGTATTCTGGTGACTCCATTGGGACAGACTTGGGACTCTCTGGTAAGTCTGAGTATTTGACAGGGCTTCCCATCAGCTCTCTGGCCTGGAGGGCCCCGCAATGGGATTTGGAGACTCCCTAGCAGCTGCCAAGTGATTTCAGTAGGGGACTACCCTCCTCTGACTCTCAGCACCTTTCATAGTCTTCAAATTTGATTGAATCACTGCACTTTCTGGTTAAGGTTACAATCCTGGTTCACAACTTAGATCGTCAGGAATTAAAGTGCCTTCTGATTTACAGAGCGCTGTCTGGTAAAACGATGTCTTCTGGTTTAATTAAACCAGAAGGTGCTTCTGATTCTTGTGACATTACAGAGGTCTCTCTGTCTGGTAGAATGGGGGAAAAAGCCTTCATTCTGGAAAACAGTATTTTGGGGCAAGTTTTGGTGAGTTGGTCAACCTATGCTTATAAACCTGTGACTAAAAAGAAAGTGGTTTTTATTGTAATACTGTTTGGCTTATGTATTGTATAATCTGGACTCAGGAGAGCCCTGGCCACTGAATGGGTCTTTAAATTACTGCATTATACCATAACCAGATTTGTTTTGTCAAAGATTGGGGAAGTGATCTTCAGAAACTTTCATGAGTTTACATAATCAGGATGCAGGATTAAAAGGAAATAGATTAATGGTCCAGAGGAAAGGAAATTTGCCTGTGAAAGATAGCAGAAGCTCAAAGAAGGGGGCCCCAAAAGATCTAGATATTATGGCTGCTGTGAGGATGGTCAGGGTTCCTACACCCCCTCCAGCCCTGTGGAAATCTCCCTCCTTACTCAGGTAAGGGGACTGGGGGAAATGAGCCTGAACTGCTCTTGCCAGCTCGAACCCGTCAGGGAACCAAATTTGGTGGTGGAAAAGCCCCCACTAGGACAGAGCACTACCCTTTGTGGAAACTTCCAGTGGAAGTAGGGCCAGAAGGCTAGTCTGCTGGATGCTACTGGACACATACTCCATTTTCTACATCAAATCTGTTAAACTGCAAGAACTCTGAAAGGACCAGAATGTATCCCTTTAGAATGGATGAAGGAGTGCACTCAGACTTTTGAGACCCTGAAGGTGCACCTGGCATCTATACCAGCCTTTGAGCTTCCAAACCTACTAAACTCTTCTCAGTTATACATTGATGAAAAGGAGGGCATTGCCCTAGCAGTCCTCATGCAAATGCTTGGTGACATTTTGCAACCCCTCACTTAATTGTCAAGGAAACTAGATCAACACAGTCCAGGGGCAGCCAGCCTGCTTGAGAGCTGTGACAGCCACCTGGGAGCTCTTTACAGGAAGCAAAAAAATTTCCTTGGGACAGCCTATTACCATTTATGCACCCCACCAAGTGTTGAGACTGCTGAAGCAAAAGGGAAATTTGTGGCTCACTGCTGGAAGAAGGGGCAGATACCAAGTCGTTCTTCCTGATAATCCCAATGTCTGCCTCAAAACTATGAGTTAAATCCTGCCTCTCCTCTCCTGAAGCCTGACTTAGCTGCACTGATGACCGTGCTGAGATAATTGATGAAGTTTATTCTATCATAACTGGTTTACAGGACCATCCTCTAGAAGAGGCAGACTGGCCTCCATATGCAGATGGAAGCAGTTCTATGGACAAAGGAAATAAAAAGGCTGGGTAGGCAGTTGTGACTCTTGAAGGAGGAGCAGAGGCCAAGGCCTTGAGGCTGGGAACCTCTGCTCAGAAAGCTGAACTGATTGCATTCACAAGGGCCCTGGAATTGTTGCATGATGGGAGTGAGTGTATGTATCGACTCAAGGTAAGCTTTTCTAATTTTGCAATCATATGGTTCCATCTGGAAGGAGACAGAACCATTAACCTCCAATAAGAAAGAGATCAAGTATGCAGCAGAAATTTTAAAATTATTAGAGGTTTTTCAGGTACCTTTACAGGTGGTAGTTATGTACTGCCCAGGGCGTCAGAAAGAGGACACTGAAGTGGCTAGAGGAAACAATCTGGCTGATCAAGCAGCAAAAGAGGCTGCTAAAGGAATGTTTATAATGCCTTTGGTACCTGTTCTAGACTTGTCACAATTTGACCTCGAATTTTTGACTGTAGACTTAGAGAGAAAGCTGAGAGCTGGGATTTTGATGAAAAAGGAGCTGATAGAAAAAGAATAAGAAAGGAGTTATACAGCTTCCTGAACATTTAGTAGAGCCAGGCATGAAGCATTTGCATGAGGTCACTCACTATGTAAGGGACTCATTAACCATGTATGTTAAACTGTGGCTCACAGGTCCTGGAATTTCTAAAGCCATGTGAAAAATAATTGTTAGATGTATTGCGTGCCAGAACAACAACCCCAAGACTGATCCCCATCAAAAGAAAGAAGGGAAACAATACCAAGGACAGAGCCCATTTGAGGACTGGCAAATGGAATTTACCCGGATGCCAAGGGTCCAAGGGTAGAAATATTTGCTAGTCTTTGTTGACACTTTTTCAGGATGGGTAGAATCCTATTCCACTAGAACGGAGAAATTTGTGAGGTAGTGGAAGACTTACTGAAGGAAATAATTCCTTGCTTTTCCCTACCCAGCAACATCCAGAGCAATAATGGACCTGCTTTTGTTTCAGAAATCATGCAAGTTTAGTAAATTTTAGAAATTAAGTGGAAACTCCACATGGCACGGAGATCTCAGGCTTCTGAGAAGATAGGGAAGATGAATCATACCTTGAAGAAAAATATAGCAAAGCTGTGCCGAGAAACTCATTTCCATTTGGATCAAGCCCTGCCTATTGCCCTGCTCAGGGTAAGGGTGGCTCCTCGAAGTGGGATTCAACTGAGTCCTTACAAAATTGTGTACGGGTGTCCGTTTCAGGCTATGATTACGGTGAGAGATACATATGTAGATCAAGACTTGAACGTAAAGAAAATGTACAACATTTAAGTTAGAACTTAGCTGTAATTAATGACCTTGTTTGTATCAGAGACCTCTCCCTCACAAGTTTGGCTACACACCCTGAGGCTGGAGATAAGGTACTACTCAAGACTTGGACAACTGGATCTCCAGAAAGACAACTAGAAGTGGACTGAACCTTGGGACGTACTCCTCACCACCCCCACCATGATAAAGTTGGCAGGAATAAAACCCTGGATTCATCGAACTAGAGCAAAGAAAGCACTGGAGGAACAATGGACCGCTGAACCTCAAGAAGACCTGAAAGTTGCCTTTCAAAAACAGTGACTTACAGTCTTTTCATTACTTTTTTGGTAATGTTATAGGAAACCTGTTCCTTTCAAATGAGATGAAAACATTTGTGTGTACTTAGCAAAAATGTTCTAAACATCTCTGAATTTTGTCTTTCAGGAGGAACTTATGTTGAATAAACTTTCACCTCATGTCTTATAGGTATTTGTATTCCCCTAGAAAGCCTTTGAAGTTATACTTTGTTTAAGCATATCAATAAGAAAATAACCTACTGCAATATTTATACTTGGGGACCTGTGGTAACACTGAAGGACAGGGAAATATTTTCCTTAAAAGTCCCTACTGTAGCCCCAGCTGGAGAGTGTGCAACTTTTGTTAACTGTGCTAAAAACTGTTTTGTGCTTTGTCATAGCTTGTTGTCGCATACAATGTGCCCCCATATGTGGATCTGCAATTAAGTGTATTCCTAAGCCCCCTGCCAGGTGGTCTAATGCTAAGACATGTGCTCAACAGCAAAATTAGTACTTACCTATAAAACTGATCTCATAGAAATATGGTAGTTTAAACTAACAGTGGGGGAATGGTGGGGGACTCAAATGGTGGAAAATTTTTAGTTTCAGGTAATAGCAAAGAAGATTAGTTATCAATGTATATAAAAAGCTATTGTTTCAGAACTGTCAGTATGACCCGCCTTGACTCTAGGAGACCCTAAGCAGTTCCACCTTCGTGCCTCACGAGGACTGCAAGAAATCAGGATGGTCTCTGAGCCATTGTGCTCCAGGGTGAGATGCTCAGGACCTATAGAAAGACCACCACCCAAGGCACAGATGAAAGAATTCTGCAGCTTTTATCTGATTAACTTCTTCCCTGAATTCCAAAGCCCTTATCTACACTTTCCTTCTCCTTATAAAAAGGATCAGAGCACGACCATCTGAATAAAGCACCATAAAGATTCAGTCCCTGTCTTTGCTTATTGGGTCTGATAGGTGACAGGCAGCACGAATGCCGGCTTTTCCGGTTTCAATCCCTTTAATATTCTAAGCAAAGCAGCTGTTGTTCTTTCCATTTTACAGATGAGGAAACTCAGGCATATAGGGGTTCGGATTAACCATAATCTGGCTACAGAGACTGCACTTTTAAACATTATGTTATGCTGCCATAAAGGCTAGATTTTAAGAAAAGGCAAACCCCAGGTGTCCCCCAAAACTCATTTCCTCCCTATTTTGGTATTTGAGCAAAATGGTGAGTTAGCAAAGCTTTTTCTAGCTATTACCAGCAGCACTGGCATATGATGTCCTCTGGTTAAGCTTTGGTCCAAAAGGTCATTTAGCCAGCTAAGAAACAATTATTATTAAATAGTTGACCAGGTGTTCACGGGCGCTTCCTAACTTTTGTATTAATGTGTATAATGTTATAGGGACAGCATCCTTTTGAAGCATTTTCAATGGTGTGTCCAGCTGCAGCCTCTCCACACTGCTGACCCTTCTGCCCGACGGTAAACCTCCCTTTTCATTTATAATGTTGTTGTGTGCATCTCTGTCCAATGCACATTTGTTGTATCTTATAGATTTTTGCTGCCCTTATGTCTTGGGCTTTTTCTTTTTTTTTACTGTTTTATAAATATTTATTGATGATAAATAAGACTCCTTCTAGTCTATTATCAATATGATTATAAATCCCCTTAAATTTTCTAAGTAAATATTTGTATTATCTGAAAAAAAAGAATTAGTTCAACTTTCATCTTACTAGTACTGTGGGATGATTGATGGTCAGTCTATTAAGTTGGCTGAATTAAAAACAATATGACTTACCCTCCTCTTACCATTAATATTTTTCAAGGTGATAATGTATAAGGTTTCAGACTCAAATAATTACAAGGCTCATAATAAACAGGAGGCCCTGTTCCATCTGTCATCACTGATGCCTGCTTCTCAAAGGAAAATGAATGTTCTATTGAATTCCACATGTCTAAAGAGCACATTTCTACTGCCACGTCTTAGCTTTCCAGTTTTAGCCATTATGCCATTTACTAATTTCCTAATATGTTATATGATGTTGTTCAGTAATTATTGTGTATACTTTAGTGTCTATCATGTATTGTCTACAGCACCCCATGTTATATCAGTCAGGTGAGGTTAATTATGATGCATTAACAAATGACCACAAAAACCTCAGCAACCTACAACAATAAAGGTTCACTTCTTATTCATGCTGCCTGTCCAGGGGCCTTGTAGTTCTGCTCTATGGTGTCTTCATTCAGGACCAGAGGCAGCCCCTATCTGAACAGTGCCCATCTTGTGGCAGGGGCAGAAACATGGCTCCTAAAGCTTCTGCCTGGAAGGGACACATTCACTTGTGCCCCTATTTCATTGGCCACTGTAATTCATACTGCCAGGTCCCACATCAATGAGTCAGGGAAGTATAATTTTCCTCCAAGGAGGTAACATCAGATATTCTTTTTTTAAAAAAAATTAATGTATTGCACTTTTTTCATTACCATTTCATCCCTTTATACCCCTCCCTTTGCCCAGCATTCACCACACTGTTGTTCATGTCCATGATTCCTTTTTCCTTTTTGCTCAATCTCTAAATCCCCTAAACTCCCCCCAACCCAATACCTGTTATCCTGCTCTCCATCTATGAGTCTGTCCCCATTTTGCTTGTTAGTTCAGTTTGTTCATTAGATTCCACACATGAGAAAATCATATGATATTTGCCTTTTTCTGACTGGCTTATTTCACTTAGCATAATGTTCTTCTCCAGGTCCATCCATACAGTTACAAAGGGTAAAAGTTTCTTCTTTTTTTATGGCTGAGTAGTATTCCATCGTGTAAATGTCCCAAAGTTGTTTTGTCCACTCATCTATTGATGGAGACTTGGGCTGCTTCCATATTTTAGTGATTGTAATAATGCAGCAGTGAACATAGGGGTGCTTGTGTTCTTTCAAATTAGTGTTTTGGATTCCTTTGGATATATTCCCAGAAGTGGGATCACTAGGTCAAAAGGCATATCTATTTTTAATTTTGAAGGGTATTTCTGTACTACTATCCACGGTGGAAGCACCAATCTGCATTTCCATGAACAATGCAAAAGGAATCCCCTTTTCTCCACATCATCACTGGCACTTGTTATTTGTTGATTAATTGATGATAACCATTCTGAAAGGTGTGAGATGGTATCTCATTGCGGTTTTAGTTTTCATTTCTATGATGATTAGTAACGTTGAGCATCTTTTCATATGTCTATTGGCAATTTGTATGTACTCTTTGGAGAAGTGTCTATTCAGGTCCTTTGCCCATTTTTTAATTGACTTGTTTGTTTTTGGTGTTGAGTTTTAAAAGTACTTTATCAATTTTGGATATTAATCCCTTATCAGGTCTATTGGCTATTATGTTCTCCCATTCTGTTGGTTGTTTTTTATTTTGTTCATGATTTTCTTTGTTGTGCAAAACCTTTTTAGTGTGATGTAGTTACATTTGTTTATTTTTTCTTTTGTTTTCCTTGCCTAAGATGCTATGTCAAAAAAAAATAATGCTACGAGAAATGTTTCTGGGATGGGAGAAATAGACAGAAAACTGTACTTGAAAAATAACTACATAAAATTTAAAAAAAAAGAAATGTCAGAGATTTTGCTGCATATGTTTTCTTTTAGGATTTTTATGGTTTTGGGTCTAACATTTAAGTCTTTAATCCATTTTGAATTTATTCCTGTGTGGATGTAAGAAGGTGGTCTAGTTTTATTTTTCCACATGCACTGTCCAATTTTCCCAACACCGTTTATTGAATAAACTATCTTTAGCCCATTGTATTTGCTTGCTTCCTCTGTCAAAGATTAATTGACTCTAAAGTTGTGGCTTTATTTATGGACTCTCTAATCTGTTCCACTGATCTATGTGTCTGTTTTTAGGCCAGTACCATGCTATTTCGATTACTATGGCCTTATAGTATAGTTTGATATTATGTTGCATGATTCCTCCAACTTTGTTCTTCATTCACAGGATTGCTTTTGCTATGTGGGTCTTTCATGGTTTCATATAAATTTTTGAAATATTTGTTCTAGTTCTGTGAAATATGTCATTGGAATCTTGATAGGACTTGCATTGAATCTATAGATTGCTTTGGGTAGTACGGACATTTTAATGTTGTTAATTCTTGCTATCCATGAACATAGTAAGTGCTTCCACATCTTCAGTTTCTTTCTTTAGTGTCTTGGCTAGGACTTTCAGTACTATATTGAATAAGGGAGGTGAAAGTGAACATCCCTGTCTTGTTCCTGATCTTAAGGGAACACTTCACTTTTTGCCCATTGAATATGACACTAGCAGTGAGTTTGTCATATATGGCCTTTGTTGGGTTTAGGTATGTTCCCTCTATTTCTACTTTGCTGAGAATTTTTATTCTAAATGGGTGCTGGATTTTACCAAATGCTTTTTCTGCGTCTATCGATATGATCATGCAGTTTTAATCCTTTATTTTGTTTATGTGGCGAATCACATTTATTGACTTGTGAATGTTGTACCAACCTTGCATTCCTGGAGTATATCCCACTTGATCATTGTGTATAACCTTTCTGATGCATTGCTGCATTTGGATTGCCTATATTTTGTTGAAGATTTTAGCCTCTATGTTCATGAGGGATATTGGCCTATAGTTTGCTTTCTTTGCAGTGTCTTTATCTGGTTTTGGAATTAGGATCATGTTGGCCTTGTAAAATGAGTTTGGGAACCTTCTCTCTTGTATTTTATGAAATGTGTTTAGAAGAAGAGCTGTGTTAGTTCATCTAGACATGTTTGTTAGAAATCCACCTGTGAAGCCATATAGTCCAGGGCTTTTGTTTGTTGGGAATTTTTTGATTACCACTTCAATTTCACTTGGTATAATCTGTCTAGTCAGATTCTCTGATTCTTTCTGATTTAGTTCTGGAATTGCATGTTTCTAGGAACTTATCCATTTCATCCAGGTTGTCCAGTTTGTTGGCATATAGTTGTTCACAATATTTTCTTACAATCCTTTGTATTTCCTTGGTGTCTGTTATTTCTTCTCTTATCCTAAGCTAATCAGTCATTAAGTGTTTCAGCTGTTAAAATAATCAAGCTCTAATCAGCAGCCTGGCTTAAACTCCACAGGATCACCCCTGCAGGTGGGACTAATGTTTCTCCTCACCCTGATGTCATTGGGAGAGGAGTGCTCTGCCTGAGAGTGATGTATGGGGAATGACTCAGCACAGGGTTCCTAGTGGCTGTTCCTTCAGCTCTCTCCCCCGAGCCACCAACCCCAGACTCTCCACAAGCCTCTCTAGTCCACTCTGCCCTCTCTCTGCTGGAACCCAGGGTAAGTGGCTGCAAATGAAATTTTGTGCGTTGGCCCTTAAGAGGCTCTCTGCAACTCCAGCTGTTCCTCCCTGGCAGACAGAAACCCTGCTGCTTTTCACAGCTGGATGTTATCTGGGTTTCTTTCTGGCTCTGGCGCTATAGGCTGGGAAGCCCAGCTTGGGGTTTAGATACCACACTTCTCAGGGGGAACCCCCTGGCCACAAAAATATCCCTCCAGGACTTCAGCTGCTGCCCATGGGAGCCCATCCAGCCCTTCTGACCCTCCTCCACACTCACTATCAGTTTCATTGTTGTGAAGTGGTTTCTTTTGTCCTTGGTTATAAGAGTTCTCTCTAGCTAGTGTCAGTTGGTCATTCAGGATGTTTTCTCCACAATTTAGTGGAAATTCCAGATTGGTTCTGGGAGGAGGTTAGTGTAGCTTCTGTTTACTCCTCCACCATCTTGGATTACCTTACATAAAATATTCTTAAACAATCCTACGGTTCACTACAAATATTTTGTTTTCCCTGGAGTTTATAATGCACTCTTTTTTTGGGTTGCTTATGTTTTCTCTATACCCGTAATTTCATGTTTATATGTTCATAAGGTTCAAATATGATACGTCATCAATCAGTTCTGATGTTTTTTCTCCTTGGAGACATCCCCTCTGGAGCCTACTACCCTCTTTTATCAGAATGAAGGTGGATGCTCTGTAGACCTAGTACACAGCTGTCATCCTCAAACTTCCCTGCACCTTGACCCCGGGAATTCTTTTTGTTTTTTCCTTTGTTGGAACTCCTGTTTACCAGGCTCTATGTGTTTCCGTTTTTAGGTTTACACTTTATTTTAGTGGAATACCTCCCTCCAGTAGTTTCCTTACATATGTGAATTAAAATATTTGAAAACATTTTTTCATTTTGTCAACTTTTTCTGCTCTCTGCATTAGCTTTATTTCTTTGGTTTCTTTTCTTTATTTCTATTCTTTCTCTCCTGTTTGTCTATTTGAGCCTCTTTCATGTAAGAGGGTTTCTTCAAATATCTGGGGACCCTTGACTCTATACTCACATTTAAGAATGAGATGATAAAAAGTCAATTAGAGCCTCTGCTAGTATGGGCAGGGATTGTCTACTGTTGGACTTCTCTATAAACAGATAGGTAACAAGCCACATTCTCCATTGTAGGACTCCCAAAGTCAGTATTTGTAGGCCTTTCTCTTGGACCAGCTGGTTTTCCCCTAAGAGGATATTTCCAATTTCCTAATAAGATCCCAGCATTTTAGAATCTGAATTTGGGAATGAAGCCGGGGGGTAGGTTATGGCTCACAATTCAATATGTACAGATTCTTTTAATTCTGCTTTTCTTTGGAGTGAGTCATCCCTGTCCTGAACCCTGCCTGGTGTCCGGAGGAGCTCTCCAGACAGTAAACCTTCCATCCTTTGCTGAGTTAAGGCAACATGAAATGGAGTAAGAATTAGGGGGAATAAAGGATCCCACCATTCTTTATAAAACTTTCATAATGGATTTTGGTTTGTAGCTCATTCTGACTCTGCTTTTGAAGGTTTGGCAACTTTAGTTTCAGAGACTTTCCAGGGTCTATGATGTGAATAGGCTGGCTGTACCTCCTCCCAAAAGCTTAGGTATTCACTTTCTTAGTTTTGGTAAGTCAGTTATCACTCATCCATTTACTCTCCATGTTCCTAAGTTTTGTTGACAACCTACATCAGCAGATATCTCTAATTCTGTTTTCTTTGTCTTTATTGGTTTATACCTTTTTTATTCCTTCACTGTCATTTTAGTGAGGGATCTGGAGTAGAGAAAAACATGTGTTCAATGCACCATATTTAACCAGAAGTCTCCTTACTGTTAGATTTTAACATGTGTAGATATAATGAACATATTTTCTAAGTAGGAAAAGTCCAAGTATATTTATAGGCAATTCCATAAGAATTAGATATAAGCAGTATAATAAAATAACTGTGGCCAACTATATTGAGTGCTTATATTCACTAAACAGTCTTTTAAATGTTTATATGCACTATATATATTACATATTTTATCCTCACAGTAGCCCCTTAAGATAGGTGCTTTGATTCAACCCCTAACAGTCTGACACCAGAGCCCCTATGCTATAAAACACGGTACATCATTTTCAAACTACAGGTAATTTTGTTATTTTTAATGTCAGGACTGTAGTAAATCCATATTTATCAGTTATACCTGAAATGTTTCATGTAGATTTTGAACATTTACCACACATTTGATGTGGCAAGGCTAGAATCACTTTTGACATATCTGTTTTAAGATACTTGGTGGAGGTAGAACAGACTAGTCTATGATACATTTTAAAGCATAGTCATATAAACTGGGAAGCCTCACATGTGTCTGTTTTATAATATAGACATATGGATATTTCCTTTTAAAGAAAGCAGTTATCATCTGTAATCTGAGAGGTCAAAGTGAAGGAATTAGAAACCCCACATTAGTAATATAAAACTTTAAAGTGCTTGTTTAAGTGAAAACTCTTATCTATGAGAGTGAAACATATTAAATCACTGATGGTCTTGAATGTCCTAATTCAGATAATTCAGCCCTCATTCTTTGAAGATTTTAGTACCAGGTTCACTATCACTCTCTCCATTCCAATGCTACTATCACTTATGTGGATAATTTTTTGTGAGATATATATATATATATATATATATATATATATATATATATATCCCTTTCAAACACATCTGACTCTCAATGCCTTGGCTTCCATTCTTCAAATGATTTGTACCCTCTATTTCAGCTCCCCAATTTCATTAGCATTCCCTACACCTTGACATTACTGATAACTACAGCCACTCTTCTAATTTTATTTTTTATTTTTAAGTATATTTTATTGATTATGCTATTACAGTTATCCCAATTTTTCCCTTTTGCCCCACCCAACCTGGTATCCCCATTCCCTCCAGCAATCCCCCCTCTTAGTTCATGTCCATGGGTCATACCTATAAGTTCTTGGGCTTCTCCATTTTCTATACTATTCTTAATGTCCCCCTGTCTATTTTATGCCTACCATTTATGTTTCTTATTCCCTGTAACTTCCCCCCTGCCACCCAATCTCCCCTTTCACCTTCCCCACTGATAACCCTCCATGTGATCTCCATTTCTATGATTCTGTTACTAGTTGTTTGCTTAGTTTTTGTTTTGGTTTTTTAGATTCAGTTATTGATAGTTGTGTTTGTTTTCATTTTAATAAATGTTCATAGTTTTGATCTTCTTTTCCTTAAATAAGTTCCTTGAGCATTTCATATAATAATGACTTGGTGAGGATGAACTTCTTTAGTTTTACCTTGTCTGGGAAGCACTTTATCTGCCTTTCCATCCTAAATGATAGCTTTACCAGACAAAGGAATCTAGGTAATAGGTCCTTGCCTTTCATCACATTGAATACTTCTTGCCAGTCCCTTCTTGCCTGAGAATGTTCTTTTGAGAAATCAGCTGATAGTCTCATGGGAACTCTGTTTTAGATAACTCCCTTCTTTTCTCTTGCTGCTTTTAAGATTCTTGCTTTATCTTTAATCTTTGACATTTTACTTATGTTGTGTCTTGGTGCAGCTCCAAATTGTTTGTAACTGTCTATGCTTCCTGGGCTTGTATGTCTATTTTCTTTGCCAAATTAGGGAAATTTTCTTTCATTATTTTTTCAAATAAATTTTCAATTTCTTGTTCTTCTCCTTCTGGTACCCCTATGATGCAGATGTTGGAATGTTTAAAGTTGTCCTGGAGGTTCCTAAGCCTCTCCTTTTTGTGAATTCCTGTTTCTTCATTCTGTTCCAGTCGAATGTTTATTTCTCCCTTCTGTTCCAAATCTTTGATTTGAGTCCTGCTTTCCTTCCCTTTGCTATAGGTTCCTTGTATATTTTTCTTTATTTTACTTTGAATAGCCTGCACTTCTTCCTCTATTTTGTTACCATACTCATTTCTGTGAGCATCCTGATTAGCAGTGTTTTGAACTCTGCATCTGATAGATTAGCTGTCTTCTCACTGCTTAGTTCTTTTTCTGGAGTTTTGATCTGTTAATTTATTTGGGCCATATTTATTTTTGTCTTGGTGCATTTGTTACATTGTAAGGGGCAGAGCCTTAGGTATTCACCAGGGTGGGGAAAGCCACTTCACTGCATTGTAGCACTGTATGTGGTGGAGAGGCCAGGGAGGAAACAATGCCACTTGCTTGGCTCTTGCCCCACTTCCCTCACTTCTCACAAGGGGATTTCTCTCAGGGGCTGATGCCTAGGTGGGTGGACTTGTGTACATTTTAGGATCCTTGGGCCCCTTGAATGGACTCTTCAGTGAGACTGGGAGTTTCTAACTCTGTTGCAACCCCCACAGGTTTTGAAGCCAGAGGTTTTGAGGCTTTAATTTCCTGTGCTGGAACCCTAGGTTGTGTGGTCTGTCTTGCTCCCCAGTTGTTCCTCCCAGCTTATCAGCACATGAATGTAGGACTGCCTGGTCTACCAGCTGCTGCCTTGCCACATGTCCTCACTTCCCTGGCTTCTTCTCTCTGCCCATCCTACCAGTCTGGATGAATATTGCTTTAATTTTTTAGTTGTTGGACTTCCATACAGTTTGATTTTCTAGCAGTTCTGGTTGTTTTTTGTTTTTAAATTGGTTGTTATCCTTCTTTTGGTTGTTTAAGGAAGTGAAGTGTATCTACCTAGGCCTCCATTTTGGTGGGAAATCCCCCCCTCTTTTAATTTTAATTTCTAGCCTTTTGCTCTCCAACCCACCTCTTACGTTTTCAGGTCATTCTCTATAGTCCAACAATCCTTCAACCTGATCAGAAATACCAAGCTACTCACCATACTGACTTTTCACAGTTACTCATCCCTCTCAGAGCCTTACTTATTACCTTATCTGAAATTATAATACCTCCTTTTTTTTCTGCTCCCAACTACTTTGCTTATCTCGCCCCATCATATTTGCTGGCCACACATCTTAGTCCTGTTTCATCCAAAACTGCCTACTGGGTGCCTGCACATAAGCGACTGGATATGTCTGGAGAGAAATGCACAACCATATTGACTATTCTTACTATAAATTCATGACCACTCACCCAGGCAGGGCCTTAGTAGTGCCTGGAAACCTGGCACTACTATTATGTTTCCCGAGTCAATTCCCTCTCTCATACTTATAGACTACTATTTCATCTCTCTCCCTTTTTCCTCCCTCCTCTCAAATTCCCCTCTCCTTATTTTCAGTTAATGACTGTTTTAGCTAGAGCTGGCTAAACTGCTATAGCAAACAGACCTCCAAATATTATGGCTCCAGCTCAATAGAAATTTATATCTTGCTTACAGAGTAATCCAGAGTGGGTGTTCCAGGTCAGTGGGAAGGTCTCCTTCATAAGACATGCTCTCTCTTGTAGCTTTCTCAGTCTCGGGGGTTTGTAGTCACCTGCATAATCCGGCTGGCAGAAAGGAAAAATGCATGAAAGCAACACACTGGCCTGGCAGTGGCAGACATCATTTCTATTCGCATTCCAGCAGCAACAGCTTAATACTTAACCATACCTAACTAAAAGGGAGAGTGGGGAAAAAAAAACTGTGTGCTGAGGAAGAAGGGAAGAATAAATTATGATGGATAATTAGCAAGCTGCCAAAATGATCGTGCTTCTTATTTCACCAAGAAAATAGAAGCAACTAGAAAAGGACTTCTACTTTGTCCTGCTACCAAGTCCACAAACCTACTTTAGTATGTCCTATAGATGTGGGCACTGGGGAAGGGGGATTAGATTCCTAGGCTGTCCTTGATAACTAAGGGGCAATTTCTCAGCTTTCAACTAAAACATGGTAAAAATGACCACACACCTAATCACAAAATTCAAACATCCCTTCTTTCCTTGTGCTTTTCAACCTCTGTGGTCTGGGATATTGTTGAACAACACTCCTTCCTGCCCTTGCCTTTGTGAACTGCCAATTTACCTTGCTTTAGAGGCTTTTGCATTACCTTGGTTCTCCTTCCATTTCTTCTACCATCTTGCTCTGGAGGCTTCTCTCATCTAAATTAGATCCCTTCTTTGTTGACTTCTCTCATCTAGGTTAGAGCTTCTCAAACTTTAATGTTGTGACAAATCACTTAGGGTTCTTGTTAAGATGGTGATTCAGCAAGTCTGGGGTGGGGAAGGCTGAGATTCCACCTTTGTAACAAATTCCCTGGTGGTGCCAGTCCCTCTGAGCTACTGACAACACTATGAATAGCAAGGGTCTAAAGAGGATGTTCTCCAAGATTCTTCCCTTTTCAGTGATGTCACTGAAAGAGAGATAAACCCCCCAATCTATTTTTTAGTTCAATCCTCTTTCCTGTATTTCAAAATCTTTATGTGTAACTTCATAGAGTCCACCTTTATCTGACTGTTTGGACATGCTTTTAAACCTTTAAAATGGCCAAATCTAAACTGATCCCTTAAAAAAATAGTTTCTACTCCAATTTATAATTGTCTCTTTTCTATTTTCTACAATATAATTATCTACAAACTCAAAACCTCTTTACTATCTTTTTCTCTTCCTCCTTCATGGTATCCCCTCTTGCTGTAAAGCCAAATAATCAACTACCAAATTCTATAGATTCTACTTCCACATCATCTTCAAACAATGCTCTTTTAAATTCCTCCTGCCCTACCTTTAGTTCAGACTCATCATTATTTTTTCACCTGGCCAGCTGCAGGTCTATCGGGCAGTTTATCATTCTTTAATTTCTGAAAACATTCATGAGTCAAAGAAAAGCTGTGCTTTTCTTCCCAAAAACTTTTAAACCACAAAAACTGAAAATACTGAATTAAATATAAATTTTTCCACTTGGCATTCCAGGCCCTATTCTCTTTTGTCTCTGCCAAAGTCCTAGAGTCTTACCATTTGCTTTTTCCCAAACACGACTTTGATTAAGTCACCTTCATATGTTCTTAAGGTATCCCTTCCTGCTGTAAAACCTTCCTCATCGCTCTCATGGTTGGTCCCAAAAGGCTTTCTCCATACTGCCTTTCTTTCCTGATCCCCAAGACAAACATATGAGCAGTCCTTTGACCTTGTGCAGTGCTCTGTATTTTTCACATGGCACCTATCATGGTTTGTCTTTTGTTATGAGTTTTATCTGTTTTATTCCTCCCTTTCTTAAAGAATAACATCTTCGACTCCCCTCTGCAGCATCTTACATGGAAAGGGTGTGTGTGTCTCCTATTAGTCAAACCAAAGTGACTTAGGGGATGAAATGGTAAGCAGCACATTAAAGTCAATACAGCTACATTCTGGCTCTGCCATTTATTATTAGTGTGAGGCTTGGGGTTAAGTCAATTAATTTGGCTTGTAAAATGAGAACACTATTTGATTGAGCACCAAGGGAGACAACGGAAAGTGCTGTGTTAACTCCACAGAGAAATGAGCAATGTTCGTTATCTTTCCTTACAGAGATACGATGCTGTCTTGCCATCCAAATCTTCATTTGCAGGACCATTTCTACTTCACCAATTAAAGATCGAGACTCGAGCGGCAGGGAACCCGGACCACTAAGTCCCACAGCTCTCTTCCACTTCAAGGCCCTCTAACTACTCTCCACGACGCAGGCGAAGCCTCCGAACCGCGGGGAAATGCCCTTAAGTCGCATACTCTTGGGAGGCCTCCTTCCTTCCAACACTCGGGGAAAGCCCTTCTCTTCCCGGTCACCCCAGGACCAAGGCGCCGCCGCCTACGTGAAACGTTTGGACCCTGCCAGGCCCCCGTAGCACCCCTTCTCCAGCAGGTGGTTCTGGTCCTCTCCCCAGACCCGGGGTGCTAGCGTCACCAGAGAACCTCTACCCACGCGCCGGTGCCGCAACCAACGGAGAAAATAAACAAACCCCCCTCTCAACGCAGGGCGCGCCAAGCCCCGCCCCTGCCCCGCCCCACGGCTCTCACGCCGCCCCCGCCGTTGGGACTTCCCTCCCGCCCTCGGCTGGCAGCGGCACACTCGCTGCCCCTCACAGCTGCGTGTAGCCTCGCTGCTCTCCGCGGACCGCGCAGCCGGCTGACCGGCTGCCCGGCCCGCCGCCTCAGGTCCCGTTAGTGCGCGGAGCCTGCTCGCGGGGCCGCTGCGAAAGCCTGCCCAGCGCAAGCCTGCCACCACCCCTTGACCCAGCCGAGTCCCAGCACCCGAGGCTGCCGCCCAGAGAGCTGCAGGAGTCTCCGAGGCGAGGGTGGAGGTAGAAGAGGGCCAAGCCTGCGACCAGGGAGGCCCGGTGAGTACGCCGTGCGCTGGCCCCGCTAGCGGGGGTCCCCTCTACCGTCCCTGAAGTGGTAGTGGCGGCTCGGCCGGCCGCGCTGCTCCGTGTGCTCCAGAGTCGGCGCTTGGGGATTCGGCCTGAGGTACTGGGCTCCGCCGGCGGGAGCCGGAGCCGTAGGGTAGAGGGCGCGGGAGGGCCGCTCGGGAAGAAGGGCCGCGGCCCCGGACGCCCCGCTCGGGGTTCGGAGGCTGCGGAGAGAGACCCCCGCCAACCCCAGGCCGCGGCTCCGGGCCGTGGCGGCGCCTCCCGAGATCCCGCCAGGGCCGGGGTCTACCTCAGTCGCCGAGCGGCGGAATGACAGGTGCCGCTGCCCACTCCGCGTCGCGGGCACTGCGCTCCCTTTCAGGGAGCCGGGCAGGCGCTCGGAAATTTCTGGAGCTGCGACATAACTCACTCTTTTTTCCCTTTCAGGTTTTGAAGCCTCATTTTTGCTTGAGTTAGGTCTCGTCAAACCCTATTTCTTTCTCTACGTACTTTGTGCGAATAAGTTTTGGAGCATCGGTTAACAGCCTGTGGGTGAGATTTGGCTTTCATTCATGCGTGAGGTATCTAGTGAACTACTTTTTCAGGAAAGTGCTCCTCCTCCTTTTCGCTAGCTATTGAAAAATAAGTGAGAAGTCTGTTTAATTATTTTATTTTTTTGCTGTTACTGTTCGCAACAAGCGGTCTGGTAGAATTTTGTGAGATCTCTAGAATTTAGGGTACATAGGCGATACCGAACAGCAGTGGCAGAATTATCCTATTAAATAGTCTTTCTGGCTTCCTTTCGAGTTTTTATTCTTCCATTGGAAGCACTAGTGAAAAAATTTCCCCTCCATTCATTATTGCCTATTTATGTAGGCAGTAGTAGGTTATGTGATTATAACCTGAATCAGCAGCTCAATAAATTTGACTTGTAGCTGTAAGAATACTAGAGAAACTTTATGGCAAATTGAGATAATAAAAATCTTCAATCTATGGAAATATGGGGTCTTTTTCCTCAACAGGTTTATAACACTATAGTTGATATAGTCAAATTCTAATCAATGGACGATGCACTTAATTATCGTAAAGGATTACCACAGGCTTGTCTGTAAGGTACTAAATAATGTTTTCACTCTGTGGACGAAAAGCAAAAACGTACAAGTTGACCAAAAGAACATTGGGGCAAATGAAAATACATGTACTTAATTGATGGGAGAATCCTTTAGGTCCTTACAATACCCGTTGGTACTTTTTGCTGAGATTTCCCAGCCCACAGAAAATAGGCCCTGCAGGTTTGGAAAGGGGAGGCAGTTATTTATGAAGAAAAAATGGAATTTAAAGCAAACTCATTAAGTTTATATGGCTTGTTTGCAGTACTTGGGAGCAAAGTCTTGGTATACATTTGGCACTTGTTGATTGTGAATCTTAAATTAAGATTTATAATTTATAATTTAGCTTCTTATAAATATAAGAACTTCACCATGTATTAAATCACTGATGTTTAATGCTATTTCATTTTATGCTTTAAAAAAATGTAAGTTATATTCCAGTGAGGCCACACTAATCGGACTAAGTCATCAATAGTGTTAATGGAAGATGGTTGTGATTTATTTTATCAAAAAGAAAAAAATACGGTTGTTCTTGGTTGAAGATTTTATACATACATCAGTTTTGAAGTGCCCTAATTGTGGTTCCCTGGATGGAGGTATGACCACGGCTATTGTCTGACTTGTCCCTGGAGAGGTCATAGTCTAGAGGCATGAAGTCATAGTGGCAGTGGTCCTCAGAACCTGGGCAGAGACAAGTATTACCAGCCCTTTTGAAATCCTGCAACCTGTAGTTTAGGCTATTCATTTTTAGAAATAGTTTGTTTTAAACACCTGATAGAGCCTAATTCTTTTTAGTCAACACTTTAAATCCTAAATGAATGTTTTCTTAAATGATTATGTTTTCCAAGCAAAATTAGTTGCAATAATCAGTTGGTAGAATGGCACTTACAATGAAACAACTTTGAAATGCCAATAATCTTGAAATCACATTTGTATTATGGGACTTGGGGATTATCTGTAGAGCACTTTGCATTTTCTTTTGTTGTCCATTTTACTTTAGAACACATCTTGCAATGCATGTATAGCTTTGTATTTGGGAAATGTAAGTATTAAAAAAGTTTAAATTTAACAAATTTATTTTTTGTATGCCCAGTCCTATGGTATTTGCTAGGGATTAAAAGAGAAGGTCCTTTCCTTTCAAGATGTTGAAATTAGGGTTTTTAGGGGGGCTAGCTTCAACAGTAAACATAATTTTAAATGAATTAATTCAATAATAAAAGTAAACAAAGTACAGAAATATTACAGAGGACAGGATGATTAATTTGAGGGTCAGGTCAGAGAAAGCCTCACAGAGAATCTAGCACCGGAGTAAATTTTGAGGAATAAATAAAAGTTTTAAAAAATATTTTACCTGGCTGGTGTAGCTCAGTGGATTGTCAGTTTGTGAACCAAAAGGTCACTGGTTCAATTCCTGGTCAGGACACGTGCCTGAGTTTCAGGCCAGGTCTCCAGTTGGGGGCACGGGAGAGGCAACCATTTGATGTTTCTCTCTTCTTTCTCCCTCCCTTCTTCCCTCTCTAAAAATAAAATTAAAATCTTAAAAAAAAAAAAGCCTTGGCTTTTGTGGTTCAGTGGACTGAGCACTGGCCTGTGAACAGTCGCAGGTTCAATTCCTAGTCGGGGCCCATGTCTAGGTTTTGGGCCAGGTCCTTAGCTGGGGGTGTGCAAGAGGCAACCACACATTGATGTCTCTCTCCCTCTCTTTCTCCCTCCCTTCCCCTCTCTCTAAAAAGAAATAAAATAAATAAAAAGCCCTAAAATATACTATAATTAATAAGTCAAATAAATGGTGTATTAAGTATATATAAAATAGAGACTACCCTATAAGTTAACATTGCTGCAGTGTCAAATATAGAGGAATTAATAGTTTTTACTAATGGTAGTATTAATAATTAAGAAGTTATTAAATATTATACATATTTGTTGAGCTACCTGCATATTTATAATTGTGAACTTGTTTCTGTTCATTTTTTGACCAGAATCATTTATTTTTCTATTATTTTATGAACTTTGTCTTCATTCCACTACTTAAGTTAGCTTTTAAATTATTTATAAAAGGAGGCTCTCAAAGGGAAGAGGGGAAACATAAGAAATAATCATCAGATTTCTGGAATAAGAATCTAATTTGTGTAGTATTTTAGTATTATGTAAATGTCTTTAATATATAGCAGTAACCACCATGTTTAGAGATTGAACAATGTAGGTAGTTTAGGGGAGGACAGCTATATTTAAATTTTTTGCATTGTATACCTAAAGTTTATATTTAAATGTATATAAATGTCAGAGATCTTAAAGACTGTGTGAGAGAAAAAGAAAGGGAATATAAAGTGAGAGGGAGAAGAGCTCTATTGAATCTATTTATCTTAATGTCTCTTAAATATGACTATGGATGGAGGTGCAAGAGTTTTAGGACAAGATTGAAGGAGTATTAACAATAGTCATGCCCTGAAGTATCTTTAAAAAGCTCGATGTTGTCATAGTCTGCCTGTTTATTTCTTATTCTCTTCAGTATTAAAAAAAAAGTGAATTCCTGGGTTGTATAACAAGGAGCATTTTTTTGCAAATTCTGAAATATTTGTTAATAAAGTTCTCAAAAAAAGTACAACATAAGTAGTCATTGACAGATGTTGTCACTTGTCTTCTACATCACTAACGTAAAGGACCAAAGGCATCTCATTGTCAATTCTGACCTGCAGTTGCCCTTTCTAAGTTTGGAACAGGGCAGAAAAATCCATAATACGGCATTGATTACATCATGTTTACCTTTTTAAATTTGGGTATAGATGACCCTTTTCCTCTTTCCAGATAAGATTTTTTTTCTATAGAAAAATAGGATGGTCATTATAGGATATTTGGGGAAATAATATAAACTATAGAAAGTAAAATAAGCATGATGAGTAGTCCTATGCTTTTTTTTTGTTAAGTATATAAATACACATTTACTGATTGAGGGTTATTTTTACATTTTTCATCCCTTTTAATTTAAAATTTATGTTTCTCCCTCTTCTATTTCTGAAGTAATGATTAGTTACCTTTTGACATGGTATGTAGATTTCTCTCATAGCTGATGATGTAGATAATGTGTTGGCTTTTTATCATGTGCAGCACGTAGCACAGATGATTTGTCCCGTCTTCTACGCCCTCAGCTGCTAAGTAGATCTATTCTTTAATATTTACTGTTATGTGAAGTACATTGCAAGTGGTTGCCACTATCCTGTTCTCCTTTTTTACATTCCTACTGCTGACCAAACAAGGGATCATTATAGGTGAGCACTTCCCCCTTTTCATTCCACCCTTTCCTAAGTTAAAAGAGTATATTTTAATACATGGGTTGCTGAGGTAGCTGCCTCCTCAGAAAAATTACTTTGTTTTGTCTTTTGAGTTTTTATCATTCTTTTCTTAGGGTAATAGTATTTGTTTTAATGATCTTTCTTTACTCTGTGTGTTTTATTATTTTTTTATTCATTCAGGAACATTTATTGTCTGTCCACTGTATGCCCACTGTGTAAGACATATTTCCTACCATGATTTTTGGGTTTCAGGTAGATTAGTGTTTTCCTTCAGTAGTATATTAAGTGTAATCTTTAGGTCTTTGACTCTTTTCAGTGGCTCACTGCTCAACACTTATTTCTCAGTGCCAAACAGCTTTTTTCTTTCATGTCAAAGATTAAAGCCTTAGCTTTTGGAATGGCTAGATGTTGATTTAAGTTTCAAAATATTTTTGCAGTGGAGTCAGACATGCTTAGCCACATTTTAAAATTGTTTGTACCAGTTCTTCTATGCCTCATAGGACCCTAAGACACATTTCAGTTAGTAATTATAGTAAGAATACTAGTAGATATTTATATATTTGAGTGCTTCTGCTGTATTGGCTCCTGTTCTATTAGTGTATGTAAAGTACATTAACTAATTTAACCTTAACACCTCAGTGGGCACTGTTATCCCAATTTCACACATGAGGAAGCACAGATTGAATAGGTCGTTCAGGGGCTCATAGCAAGCAGCAAGTTGGATTTGCCCAGGCACTCTTGCTCCAGATCAGCATTCTTGTCTAGTGCTTTTCTTCTCTTTGACTTAGCAGTACTAATGTAAAGGACCATAGGTATCCCATTGTCCCCAAACTGGGAGGAGAGCTACAGTGTCTGTATAGAACTGGGTAGGAAAAAATGTGTTACATTTTCTTTATAGCATATAATTAGGATAGGTAAAACAAAATATAATAGAAAAATACTAAATGTTGAATTTATGAGAATTTCAGTCTATGGCCATACCACTCTGAATGCGCCCGATCTTGTCTGAATTTATGAGAATTTCAGATTCTTTTCAGTGAGAAAATTGTGCTTGCATCCATGAACATAAATTTTTAAGTAAAATTTACCTATGAAATAAAAATACACAGTTTCTGATCCAGGCTTTTAAGTAATGCTTTCTTCACACCCCAATGTTCATAGCAGCACAATTTACAATAGCCAAGAGGTGGAAGCAACCTAGGTGCCCATCAGTAAATGAATGGATCAAAAAATTATGGTACATATACACAATGGAATTCTATGCAACAGAAAGAAAGAAGGAGCTCCTACCCTTTGCAACAGCATGGATGGAACTGGAAAGCATTATGCTGAGTGAAATAAGCCAGGTGTTGAAAGATAAATACTATATGATCTCACCTTTAACAGGAAGCTAAACAACAAAACAAACAAGCAAGCAAAATATAACCAAAGACACTGAAATAGAGAACAGGGGACAACGACCAGAGGGAAGAGGGGAGGGAATTTCAGGGGAAAAAGGGGAGGGATTTAGAGGAACTAGTATAAAGGACACATGGACAACAACTAAGGGGGGTGGAAATGGGAGGGAGGTGGGGAGCACAGGGGGTGGGCTGAGATGGGAGTAAAAGACAGAAAACTATACTTGAAAAATAAATAAAAAAAAAACTTTTAAATGCTTCAAATTGAGTTTCCATTGAAATGTTTGGATTAGTAGGTAATAACAAAACATTTTTATTCTATAACCATTTGATAATTTATAATGATTGAAATTACTTTTAAAGAACCTAAAATCTTCTCTGATCAAAATTTAATAATACAGAATTTCTTGTGATAAAATGAAAGTTCAAATTCAATTGAACTTTCCAACTTCTAGTGTTTAAAATAATGAAGCTCTAATTTGCAGAAAGCATATGCATATGCAGTCACCTTGCAGCTAGATCTTATGCCATTAAAAAGGTATATATTCCTGGCTGAGTGGCTTACTTAGTTGGAGTGGTCCTCCTGTACAACAAAGTGTTGTGGGTTCACTCCCCAGTCAGGGTACATACCTAGGTTGTGGGTTCGATCTCCAGTGGGGGTGTATATAGGAGGCAACTGATGGCTAACCTTAACCCTAACCTTCCTCCCCCAAATCAGTAAACATATTCTTGGGTGAGGTTTAAAAAAAAAAATAAAGCCATGTGAAAAAAAATGCAGGCCATTGCTCGGAACCTTGCTTACTTAAAGATTTTGTACATCCCCACTCCTGACAGAAATTGCTGCTCTCTATACTGCATACCTTGCATTTTGGGTACCTAGAATACAGACTCTTCTAACAGTTCCAGTAACCTATCTACTCTGATCAGCAACAGCGCATTCTGCAGCTGTCTGTAGATTTTCGGAGGCTTGAGCACTTCTCTTGTCACAGTTGACAAATAACTACAGAGTAGCATATGTACAGAGTTGTCCCCTAGGGAGCATCAGATAAGGCTGCTTGTGTCTGGCAGTGACTGGCCCAGAGTATCTGCATTCTCCAGGGTTTACTTGGCTCCTTGCGGGATAAAGAAACCAGTATATCTGAGGACATACTGGTAAGGTAGCTCTGCCCTATGCCATAGAAAGAAAATTTTTGTGAGCTTTGGAGAGAGATTTTAGGAAAGATATCTGTGATCATTTAACTCATGCAGAACAATCCAAATATGAAATTCATGACTTTGATATGTCTTCGAATGGAAAAGAAATATATTTGTATAAGGTATCAGTCTTGGTGAGGCCAGATTATACTGCAATAACAACCTGAAAATCTCAGATGCTTAAAGAGGTAAAGTTGCTTTCTTGATCAAGCCACATATGGAGTGGGGCAAAAGTAGGTTTACAGTTGTATGTATAGAAAAATAATTCAGTGATTAATTAATAACACAAGAATAAACTCTGTTTCTTATACTCACAACTATAAACCTACTTTTGCCCCACCCTGCATCCAGGTTAGTATGGAGACTTTGTTCATTGTGGTTTCAGATTCCATCAGTTATGATTGATGGAGACTATCTCATCATATGCTTCCACAATCATAGAAGCAGGAGAGAACATGGTGGGCCATGTTCTGGCTTTTAAAGTTTATGTTTCACTGGCTAAAATCAGTCACATGGTCATGTCTGCATTCATCAGGAAAATGATAGTTTGTGAACAGCTACCAAATGCAATTTATAGTCCCAACAATTGAAATTAAATATAATAATCTTTGTTGAACAACTTTGTTGGATTATTTTACTTGAAGTGTTCAAAGCCACTAAACCTTAACAGAATTTTAGTAGAATTAATGTATTCTGTAATATTTTTTAGTCTGAAATTCATTTCATTTTGTAATATTTTTTTCCTAGTAATTTAAAAAATCTCAGTTCTCATGCTTGCAAGGAAGTTAAGCCTAAAAAATATATAATTGTAATATATAGTTGTAATTTATCAGTATGATATGATCTCTGTATGTTGGGATATCTCAATTTACATTATTTCTGAGCACAGGAGGAATAGGTCTTAAAGATGGTATTACAATAAAAATACTTTGATTTAATAACTACTAGATGATGTCTTAAAATATCAACTCTTGTTTTGATTTGCTGGATTCTTAGGTTAAGATGGAAGATTAAACACATGCTTCTCATTTTTGCTCCCTCCTGAAAACATACAAACTAATAGTTGCTTTTAGCTTTCAAAATGGGCATTAATTATTCCCACCTCTTAGTATTCACAGTTTTGCATAGTTTCCTCCCACACTGAATTAGGGTGTACTCATGTAAACAATAGGATATTGTGGAAATGATAGTAACTTGTTAAGATACGAGCACTGTGACTTAAGACAAATACAATAAAACTTTGAAGAAAAAGTAATAATAAAAAAGTCAGGATAATAGTTATCTCTGGATGGGAGAGTAGGGGATTCTGTTGGGGAGAGGCACAGGGTGCATTAATGTTCTGTTAATCTTAGTGTTGGGTACTTGGAGTGTTCAGTTATTATTTAAAAAAACACAGTATTTTATTCAGTTGTATACCCTATACATTTCAAAATAAAATGAATAAATGTCTGAGTTTCACAATTTCTTTTAAAAAATGTTTTCATATTAATTGAAAGAGAACCTAGTCTTTCTAAGTAGTTACAAAGCTGATTTCTTTGAATTTGCAGTCAGGTTTAGCATGTGTAGGTTCAGGTCTTGACTTTCCCAGCAAGTCACTTAACCATTCTAAGCATGAGGGGCCTCATCTCTAAAACTATAGAATTGGGTTAGAAATTACTAGAGGACTTTTAATATTCTAAGTCTAAAAGGTTCTTGAAAAGCTGAAAAACCAGTAAATGAAACCACTCCCACATACTTATTCTGGAAATGGTAGGAGGCACTGAGGCTAGTGACCTAACATAATGTGGAAGGTGATTTTGAAAACTTTTCTTTGAGGGAATTTAAGTTCTCTATTTTTCTCTCAGTTCTGTGACTTAGTAGGAATCTCTAGGATCAAACTTAAGGCAGCATTTTGTATATAGACCATTCTTTCTCTACTCCTTTTCCCCCCTGTTTTGGAGGTTGAGGATAAACACGTATTTTTCTATTTTAAACCCTTTTGATTTAGGAATGTGTGTGTGTGTGTGTGTGTGTATACAAGGATATAAAAAACCAAAAACTTATTTTCTGTTACACAATTTTATGTTGTCTTAAGTTAAAAAGTATGTTATTGCCCATAGGACTATGGGTTTGAATCCAAATATTATTAAATCCTATGTCCAGAGAAATATATGTATATAATGATAATGTTTACTCACCTGCCTCCTCTTCTCCCTCCACAGGAATTATTCTTGACAGAAATATTTTAGAAGAAAAATATTTACAATGGCCTCAGCAGTTCTTAGTTCTGTTCCCACTACTGCTTCTCGCTTTGCCCTGTTGCAAGTGGATAGTGGCAGTGGCTCTGATTCTGAGCCTGGAAAAGGCAAAGGTCGGAATACTGGAAAGTCTCAAACAAGCAAATCAACTACAAATGAGAAAAAGAGAGAGAAAAGAAGAAAAAAGAAGGAGCAGCAGCAGAGTGAAGCAAATGAGGTAACAATTATAATTATTTGTGTCTGCTTTCCCAATAGACTAAGCATCATGAGGACAGGTACTATCTTGTTTACTCATGTATCAATAGTACTTGGTCCATAGGTGCTTCGTAAATATGACTTGAATGAATGGATGAAAATTTGTATGTATTTAATTTTTTAAAAGATTTATTTATTTTTGAGAGGGGGAGGGAGGGAGGGAGAGACTTAAGGAGAGAAACACTAATGTGTGATTGTGTCTAGTGTACCCCCGCACTGAGGACCTGGCCTGCAACCCAGGCTTGCACCCTACACTGGGAATCGACCTAGTGACCCCTTGGTTTGCAGGCTGGCACTCAATCCACGGAGCCACACCAGCCAGGGCAATTTGTGTTTATCTAAATTTAATGTAATGAACATTTTTTAAATGACTCTATTTTTTTTCTGACCGTGGAAACTTATGTATTCTTTGCTAAAGCTAAAGAAGTCTTAAAAGGAAACAAAGGCCATTTGTAAATATAACTAGAGATATAACTAATTAATATTTTGGTATGTCTTATATATATGTATAAATTTATATGAATATATAGATATATAAATACACATATATCTGTATTCATATTTTACCTGACCAAAAAATGGGATTCTATGATAGACTTTTATACTGGCTTTTTTCCCCTAATTATCCATGGGCAGTTTTCTATATTAGTAAATGAAGAGCTACATTATTTTAAATGATTCCACATTATTTAATTACATGGCTGTATCATATTTTAATTGAACCTTTGTGATAAACATTTAGGTGGTTTCTTTTCTTTTTTTTTTTTACTATCACAGGCAATAATCCTATGATTAGCCTAAGCATACCTTTTTATGCATTTGATGATCATCTCTTTCATTTTATTTTTATTTTTCCTTTCCTATCCTATTGTGTCCTATTGTATCCTATCCTATCCTATCTTATTTTTTATTGTATTTTTCCATTACCATTTATCCCCCTTATACTCCTTCCTCCCTCAATCACCACACCGTTGTTCAGGTCCCTGAGTCTTTTTTTCTTTTTTGCTTAATCCCTCCCACCCCCTAACTGCCCCCTAGATCTATTAGCCTGCTCTCTATCTATGAGTCTGTCTATTTTGTTTGTTAGTTCAGTTTGTTCATTAAAGTCCACAAAGAAGTGAAATCAATCTGTCTTACTCTGACTGGCTCATTTCACTTAGCATAATGTTCTTCAGGTCAATCATGTTATTGCAAAGGATAAACTTTTCTTCTTTTTTATTACATTGTGTACATATACTGTCATTGTTTTATCCACTCATCTGTTGATGGACACTTGGGCTGCCTCCAGATAGTCATCTCTTTTTTTAGGGTAGTAAGTGTATGGCAGGCTCCTTTCTCCTAGATATTCTTAGCCTGAGATATATGGCCAGCACTTAATGTACCCATTTGTTTTTAAAAGAAATGCTGAAAAACAGTTGTGTTTTTCTTTTAGTACAAGGAGCAGTTGGGTATATAGGGACCTTTTTCAATATCACTTAATGAGACAAATAGGAAAAGTGGTTTCTTTTCTATATTCATTTTATAAGGGCCAAAACATAGGAAAAAGCCTAAGTTTTTTATTACATTTTCATTACCATTGCTTTCTAAATATTTTTAAATGCTTCCCAGAGAATAACTTTAAAAGATATTTTCCACACCATAAATTCTTTCAAAAGTCCAGTCTTTCAGAACTTTTGATTGCCCACCACTTTCTTTTTGGAATTAATGGTGATATGGAGGAACAGAAAATAAGGTAATTTACATTAGAGAAAATAATAGAATTTACATTAGAGAACAAGAAATCATGTATCTGAGAAGGAGCCTCGTGATCCCTTTGCACTTCACTTCGATGGCTGTAGTTCTATCAGTCTTTACTTTCTGTAAAGCAAGTCTACTTGTTAGTGCTTCATCTCCAGTGGCATCTCTTCTTGTTATGTCCTTCCCACAACAAAACCCAGCTATTTAAAGGGGTGTTTGTAGCTCATGACTGCCTTTTGCAGAACTATATATTGATTATTAATTGAAAATTTTGATCCTTGATTTAAAGCCTCTTTATTAGTTTTCCAAGGCTGTCATAACAAAGTACCACAAACAAGGTGGCTTAGAACAATAGGAATTTATTCTCTAACAGTTCTAGAGCAGGGGTGTTAAACTCATTTTCACTGGGGTCCACATCAGCCTTGTGGTTGCCTTCAAAGGGCTGAATGTAGAGTTCTTTGCCCCTAGCTAAGGAGTAGTTGCATTTATACAGTCCTAAAATTACGTTCAGCCCTTTGAAAGCAACTGTGATGCTGATGTGGCCCCCAGTAAAAATGAGTCTGACACCCTTATCTAGAGTCTGGAAGTCCAAACCAAGGTGTCAACAGGAGCTTTGTTCTCTCTGAGACTCAAAAGTGGAAATCTTCCTTGCCTCTTCCTAGCTTCTTGTGGTAGCCCTCAGTCCTTGACTTGCAAGCTGCATCATTCCAATCTTTGCCTCTGTTAGTTGTTTGGCATTCTCTTTGTGTATCTTTCTCATCACCTCTTCTTAATAAGGATGCCAGTCACATTGGATTAGGGCCTACCTTAATTCATTATCACCTCATCTTGATTACACCTCATCTTGATCTGCAAAGACCCTGTTTCCAAATAAGGTCATATTCACAGACACTGAGGGTTAGGGCTGTAACATATCTTTTGGGGAAATACAATGAAATCTATAACAATCTCTCAATATATTTCTTTCTTGTTTCAGTTTTTGCATCTCAGATAAATCTTATTGTTGGGAAGTGGCTTGGCCAGTACAGTTTTAGTTTATTGTATTACTTTGAGACTAACCCCTATATTTTTCAGAGCTAGCAAAGTAGTTGTTAGAATTATATGATATATTTTCGCACTATTTAAACTTTTAAATTTGTAAGCTATTAAACTTTAATCTTTTTGAATCCTATTATTTTGCATTTTAAAAACACACATTCAAAAGCACACAGTACTCCTGTAAACTTATTCCCCTTACTAAAATAGAATCACTAAAGTAATGATATAATAGGGTGTAATACATTTTCACCAACTAATCATTTCATCTAGAAATCCAGCATCATCTCAAATGCTGGCAAAATTAATATTCCACAAAGATTATGACAAACACAAATAGCATTGGGAGTAGTATTTAGAAGTGTAAAAATATTGTTGATTTCTTAACTCCTGAAAAAATAATTTGTACTCAGGACTGGTAAACTGAATTTAAAATATTCTTTGTTTTTTCATAGCTCAGGAATCTTGCTTTTAAGAAGATTCCTCAGAAATCTTCCCATGTCACTTGTAATGTTCAACATGAACTTTCTTTACCAAACCCGGTAAAGAAGGATTCACGAGAAGAAAATTGGCAAGAGTGGAGACAAAGAGATGAACAGGTGCAACTTATTAAATCAAATTATTTTGCTTGATTTTTCATTGAATGTATGTGTTTTAAAGTTGGCATTGCATCTGAGTGTGTGACACCACTGTTCTGAGGAGTGGATTAGTTCATATGTGTTTGCTGCTTTTAATAAGAGATTCTATTTTTTGGGAACTATGAAAACAGAGTGATTACATTTATTCTTGGTAGTTTTGATAATTCAGAACAGTTATTTTGAGTCTTTAATTCATCTGCCTTTTTACAGCTGATGGAGAGACAGGGAAGGTAGAACAACAGGATTAAATTATTCAAGTAAAAAATTACATTTGTAGGGCCTGAGGTCTCTTATTAAAAATACTGAGTGACAGTTTTGCCTAAAAAAAGGAAGATGTGGAGGGGAAACTTTTCCTTTTTAGCCTTGATGTAAAATGGTTTATGTGGCATTTGTTTATTTGTTCTTAACCTATTTATGTGAGATTTTATTCTTCTGTGCCTCTATTAAATATCATTAATAACCAAATCAAATAATTTATTAAGACCAATTTCTTCTTTATTTATGTTTGGTGTCCAAGAAAATAACATACTGGGCTGAAATGTACTTTGGGAGCTGTTGTATGTGTTATTTATGAACAGTTATTCATTCATTTGATCTATTGGAAATAGGTATTGATAAAGATATGCTACAGGCAATAGAAATTGACTTTGGATATCCCCTATTTGTTGCTTTAATAAAAACCAAGGGTATAGAGAATTTTGTAGAAGTTAGGGGAGATAGTAATGTTCTATAACTAGGTAAAATAATAGACTGAGATGAAAAAGAAGCTGAGAGAAATTGAAAGGGAGATGGGTAAAATAAAAAATCTGGGAAGTAAAATCAGAGTTAAAAATTTCATTAGAAGGACTAAAAAAAGGGTATACACTGAAGACATTTGAGTCAGTTGTATGAAGGAAAATTTGAGATAAATTTTGCCAATAAAATTGACATGATAGATTGGAACATAGAACTGAAATCCAACAGAGGCATAATTAGTGTTTGTGAAACAAGCAGAACAGAGGGAGTCATTAAAGATAATGTTGATAAAATTCTCTTCTAAGCTAAACATGAATCTGGGTTTGAAAGAACTGAAGCCTTTAAAAAAACCAAAACAAACTGAAGTCTTTTAAAAAAGTTTTTAATTTGAAGAAAGAGAAAACAAGAAAATAGCATTATAAACATATGCATGAGACAAAACAGGTTGCCTGCTAAGGATGAAGATTCAGACTGGCTACTTCATTTATTTATTTATTTATTTATTTATTTACAGTGTTATTTTTTTAAGATATTTTATTGATTATGTCATTACAGTTGTCCCATTTCCCCCCTTCATTCCCCTCCACCCTGTATACCCCTTCCCCCATCCCCCCTTAGTTCATGTCCATGTGTCAAAAGTTCTTTAGCTTCTACATTTCCCATACTATTCTTGCCCTCCCCCTGTCTATTTTCTCTGCACTGTCTATGCTACTTATTCTCTGTACCTTCTCCCTACTTCTCCTCCTCCCACACCCCTGTTGCTAACCCTCCATGTGATCTCCATTTCTATGTTTCCGCTCCTGATCTAGCTGTCTTCTTAGTTTGCTTTTGTTTTAGGTGTGGTTGTTAGTAACTGTGAGTTTGCTGTCATTTCACTGTTCATCTTTTTTATCTTCTTTTTCTTAGATAAGTCCCTTTAACATTTCATAGAATAAGGGTTTCATGATGATGAACTCCTTGAAGTTGACCTTATCTGAGAAGCACTTTATGTGCCCTTCCATTCTAAATGAAAGCTTTGCTGGATGGAGCAATCTTGGATGTAGGTCTTTGGATTTCATGAGTTGAAATAGTTCTTTCCAGCTCCTTCTTGCCTGTAAGGTCTCTTTTGAGAAATCCGCTGACGGTCTGATGGGCACTCCTTTGTAGGTGACTGTCTCCTCATGTCTTGCTGCTTCTAGGATTCTCTCCTTCATTTTAATCTTGGCTAATGTAATTATGATGTGCCTTGGTATGTTTTTCCTTGGGTCCAACTTCTTTGGGACTCTCTGAGCTTCCTGGACTTCTTGGAAGTCTATTTCCTTTTCCAGATTGAGGAAGTTCTCCTTTATTATTTGTTCAAATAACTTTTCCACTTGTTGCTCTTCCTCTTTCCCTCCTGATACCCCCGTAATACAGATGTTGGAAAATTTAAAGATGGCCTGGGAGTTCCTAAGCCTCTCCTCATTTTTTTGAATTCTTGTTTCTTCATTCTTTTCTGTTTGGATGTTTCTTTCTTCCTTCTGGTCCACTCCATTGATTTGAGTCTTGGTTTCCTTTCCATCACTATTGGTTCCCTGTGCATTTTGCTTCATTTCACTTAGTATACAGGCTGGCTACTTTAAATGTCAGAATTGAAATGATAGGACCAAAAATTCATTATCTCACTAACATGTCATTTGTGTGATGGCTAAAGAAATACATTCTCACACATGCAAGGGCTGACAAAGCATACCACCTCTATCTTTTATGTAATTTTTTCTGTGCTTCTGCCAATTAAAAGGCAAATTTAAGTAAAGAGCACAGTAGTGGTTGGAAAGCACCAGTAGTGAATATTGTAGCTAGTTCAATATAGAATTAACTCTAAATAGTGATTGTAAAGTGGTTATTAAAGAGAATAAACCTTTACATCTGAAACTAATATAATTAATGTAATATTATATACTAACCATACTTAAATTTAAAAAATTTAAAAATGAAGCAGGACTTCATGAAAGAAATATTTTTCTCATAAAATTGCTTTAACTCTTTAAATACCTTTGCTCAGGAAAAATGGAACAGTTTGTTGGAAATTTTAGAGGATGCCTTGGTTTCAATAATCAGGAAATAATGAGAAAATGAGGGAACGCTACAGATTGATCTTTTGTCCTGAGTTTACTCAAAGGGGCTACCACAGTCATGAAAAATGGATCATTGAGATTGGGATACTTGAGTGTTTATATACGCAGTCTGGGGCAAAAGTAGGGTTACAGTTGTAACTACATGAAACACAGTTTATTATTCATACAAAAAAACTGTAAAACTACTTTTGCTCACCCTGTTTATATGCAGAACCTCTCATGGGATGAAGTCACTTCAGAGATAGGAGCAATTAATGTCTTGGTTTACACCAATGAATTAATGAATTAATTAATTAATGAACATAGCTCACTTGAATAATTTGTCTAAAATGAAGTGCCTATTTATGAATACAAAAATTAGGAAGGAATAGGGCAGGGGAGGCAATAGTATGTTTAAATTTTTATATCAGTAACAAAATATGGTTATGGTTAGTTCCAAGTGTGCTTTTTAAATTTACAGAGAACTACTTACATATATAAGACTTTTCATTCACTTGAATTTTAAATCACTTCAAGAAAAAAAAAACATAGCACATACAGCAAAATGTATAAAGCAAAGACAATGGCAAAAACACCTTTGAAATAAGGATAAAAAAGGATAACAGACACTTTGTTTATAATAAATATAAATAATGTAGTTACTCATTAAAAGATGAAGACCAATTGGGACAAACTGTCTGAACCGCATTTTGATCTTAATTCTAATATTTTCCTTAACATTAAAAATTGTAATATATTTCCCCTAAAAGGATAGGTTCAGGCTATTCGAGATAGTCTGTATTTTGCTGAGTTATGTGACTAAAGCTGCTGGAAATTATAGAGGTGATCTTTATTCTATTATTTGTATCATAAAGGAATATTTTCTTTAAATAACATTTTCCATCCATAAACTTACATTTATTTCATCATACTTCAGTGTGGAAAGATAATTTTATATTCCCTTCTGCAGAGATGTATACATCAAAAGGAAGTATATGTTTCGTACTTGAAATAGGTGAATTTATATGACATGAGATATATAAATTATGTGAATTGTATCTCAGGAAAAATTAATATTTAAAAAAGATGAATAGGCCATAACTTTGATTTGACTGTATTCATAATTCTGCTGTTTCTTTTAATATTGAGTCAAGGTCAAGGTACATATTATTCACTAACACCTGTTGCCTAGAAATAAATCTCTGCATAGATGTTGTCCAGGCATAACCTTTTTTATTCATGACACATTGATATTAATGATGCCAATATTCTTAAGTCTATTGGGGTGTCTGTGGCCCATGGGGGTTATGAATATGGCCCAACACAAAATCATAAATTTACTTAAAACATTATGAGATATTCTTGTGATTATGTGTTGCAGTGTATTTAATGTGTGCCCCAAGATAACTCTTCTTCTTCCAGTATGGCCCAGAGACTTCAAAAGGACACCCCTGGTGCATCATGGCTCACAAATAATTACCGTATTTTGCCATGTATAATGTGTATCAACATTTTGGGAAAATAACTTAGGTTATTTCCTGTTTTAATTTTTTATTTCAATTATTTGTTTATTTATATTTAGAAACACAACTGATTATCGTATTCCAGGGTGTTATTTTGCATATAGATATCATTGCTTTCTTGAGTAACACTTTAACACATAAATAAATAAGCATAAATAAAAGAATTAAAAACATTTATATAGATACAGATTAGTACTACCCATATATAATGCCCATCCTTATTTTTCCCTCAAAAATTTGAGCAAAACAGCGTGTATTATACATGACAAAATATGGTAACTTAATAGGAATATCTCTTTGGATTTTCAGTGATAAACAGATCAAATTTTTTGCATATTTCTTCCTCTTATTCTGTTGATTCAAAATGTACACATCACTGGTTTTGTCCTGCTGTAAAGTAATCTGTTAGCATGTGTACAATAGTAATTGTTCTTTCACATTACATTTTCCAGTCCATGTGATAAAGGCATTTTGCCACTAGCTTGTTCTGTTTTATGTTTGTGAGTGTGATATTTGTCATTAAGTCTCTTGGTATAATGAATTCTTTGGCAATAGTTTGACTCGTGCTTGGTTTCCACGGAGTGCAAATTCAGATAAATCCTCTGTGCTTTGTGACTTTCATTTTTGTTCTGGAAAGTTATTACTTGGTACTTATTCTTGGAAAGACTCATACAGGTCACTGTGCTTTGAAAGTGAAACAAAAACTGTGTGTTCAGGCTTGGTCTTGCCCATGTTTCATAGTTAGGAACAAATAGATTGATAATGCAATACATAAAAATTCCTGATAACTATCTTACTTTTTAATTTATAATTCTTTCAGCTGCTTATATGATATCACTCTTAGAGACATATAGGTTTACATTCTATATTGACTGTGTTAGTCCTGTATTATTTTTAAATTTATGTTTTTATAAGGTGCATTATTTACAGTTCTGTTTTCATTACTATGTTTAGTTCTCCTGTGAATCATTGAACCATATTTATTATTTGGAGATGTAATAAGGCATACAACAATGCAGACTTAAATATAAACAGCACTGAAACATGAAGATTCATTAGCTGAGGCGAACTAAACCTAATGATTAGGGTGAGCACAGATACAGTTTTCGTAGAACATTGACAACCTTTTAAATCATAATGTTTGATAAGACTATGAAAAGATTTCAGGGGAAATAATTCTGCTTTCCAAATTAGTGAACAGTATGTGGTCTGTACTTTGAAAATCAGTGAAAGAATCATAAGACTCTACAGCTATTGTGGCTAAACAGTTGGCTGCAAGTGTTAGATATCTTCAGAATGATGTTTTGTGTTGATTTACAATAACCTTGTCCCCATGATGCTTATTAGAAATGAAAATGAACTCTTTATTTGGTAATCGTTTTGCTTAAATTTAAAATGGGTAAGATTGTTTTGTTACTTAGGCTTACAAATTAATTTTTTAAAATCTAGTTCCCAAATATTTAGTCCTTCCTGTGTTTTATAGGTTCTTTATACTATTTAACTGATCATAAACCCTTTAGCTATAAATTTATTTGAATACAAAAAAATGGTTTACTGCTAGATGGGGCGAAGGAGACAATGAAGGAAGCCAAGAGGAAAGGAATGTGAAGTACTCCATCTTGGGCACATGTATCTTCTTCAGTCCTATAGTGCCTACTATTTCCTCTTTTTTTTTCTTTCCTCTTCCTCTTATAGTGCAAACAAAATAAGTAGGAATTGTGTTGCAAACTTAATATGACACTTAAAAAATCATGGTTTTAATTGCATTTTAGTGTTTGGTGTTTTGCAGACTGATTTATTAGATTGGTACCTAAGCTTACAACAGTCTTTTTTATTGATTATGCTATTACAGTTTTCCCAATTTTTCCTCCCTTTATTCCCCTTCTACGCTGCCCCCCCAACCCATTCCTCCCACCTTAGTTCATGTCTGTGGATTATACATATAAGTTCTTTAAGTCTTTTTTTAATTTTATTTATTTTTTATTTAAAAAAATTTTTAATTGATTATGCTGTTACAGTTGTTCTATTCCCCCCTTCATTCCCCTCCACCCTACCCCCCATCCCCACCATTACCCTTCCTTTAGTTTATGTCCATGTGTCTCAAGTTCTTTAGATTCTATATTTCCCATGCTATTCTTGCCCCCCCCATCTATTTTCTATCTACTGTCTATGCTACTTATTTTCTGTACCTGCTCCCCCCTTCTCCTCCTCCCACTCCCCTGTTGCTAACCCTCCTTGAGATCTTCATTTCTGTGTTTCCACTCCTGATCTAGCTGTCCTTTTAGTTTGCTTTTGTTTTTAAGTCTTGTTTCCTGTACCATTTATTATCTCTCCCCATCATTTTTATGCCTGCTAATTATGCTTCTTCTTCCCTGTTCCTTTCCCCCCATTCCTCCCTTCCCACTCCCCACTGAAATCCCTCCATGTAATAATGTCCATTTCTCTGATTCTATTCCTATTCTAGTTGTTTGCTTAGTTTTTGTTTTCATTGTTTTTCTTTTCTTTTAGATTCATTTGTTGATAGTTGTGAGTTTGTTGTCATTTTACTGTTCATAGTTTTGATCTTTTTCTTAGATAAGTCCCTTTAACATTTCATCTAATAAGGGCTTGGTAGTGATGAACTCCTTGAACATGATCTTATCTGGCAAGCACTTTATCTGCCCTTCCATTCTAAATGAAAGTTTTGCTGGATAGAGCAATCTTGGATGTAGGTCCTTGCCTTTCATGACTTGGAATACTTCTTTCCAGCCCCTTGCCTGCAAGGTTTCTTTTGAGAAATCAGCTGATAGCCTTATGGGACCTCCTTTGTAGGTAACTCTCTCCTTTTCTCTTGCTGCTTTTAAGGTTCTTTCCTTATCTTTAATCTTGGCTAATATAATTATGATGTACCTTGGTGTGTGCTTCCATGGGTCCAACTTCTTTGGGACTCTCTGGGTTTCCTGGAAGTCTATTATTTGCTCAAATAAGTTTTCAATTTCTTCGTCTTCTTTTTTTCCTTCTGGCACTCCTGTAATTCAGATATTGAGACATTTCAGGTTGTCCCAGAGGTTTGTAAGACGCTCTTCACTTTTTTGAATACTTGTTTCTTCATTCTGTTCCCATTGGATGTTTATTTTTTCCTTCTGTTCCAAATTGTTGCTTTGAGACCTAGTTTCCTTCCTGTCACTGTTGGTTCCCTGAATATTTTGCTTTATTTCATTTTGGGTATCTTTCATTTGTTTTTTTTATTTTTTGACCAAGGTTAATCAGTTCTGTGAGCATTTTGATTACCAGGACTTTAAATTCTCTATCAGATAGGCTGGCTCTGTCCTCCTTGTTTAGTTCTCTTTCTGAGATTATGCTCTGTTCTTTCATTTGGGCCATATTTCTTTGCCTTGGCACACCAGTTTGGTTGTTCTGATTGATTTTTTCTTTAATTCCTTGGTTGTTGGAGTTCCATGCAGTTTGATTTTTCTGGCGCTACTGGTTGTTTATTAATTTTGGATTGGTTGTTATCTTCCTTTTAGTTGTGCAAGGAAGCGAAAGGTTTCTACCTATGCCTCCATCTTGGCTGGAACTGTAGAACAGTCTTGTGATAATCTCTAATTAAGATATGTTTAGAGAATTTGGAATCATGGTATTTTTTTTTTTTTTTGCCTTTCCTAATGATTTAGTCTTGCACTGTCATCTCCCTGTTAAGTTGGGTCAGAAATCTTATCTTTGATTTATTTTTCTTTCATGCTTCATATTCAGTGAATTCCAAAACTTAGTCATCCTTTTCTAAGATACAGCCTTCATTATTTTCTGCACTGCTATGTTCTGGTACATGTCCTTGGCTGCTGAGATTATGGTGGTTTAGCCAGGCACATTGATTCTAAGTTCTCATTCTTCTAATATTCAGCTTATTTCTTTAAAATTACTTCTGTCACCATTCTTCTTTCATCTTTCAAATTCTTAAGTTTTAGGGATAGTGTGGAGACTAAATCTACCTAAGCAATATTAACTTATGCTGTTCTCCAACACAGAGGAGGGGAATTCCAAGGTACTGTGTGTAACTCTTATGCCATGTAGGCACTGTGGTAGATATTGTACATATATTAGATTGTAGATCTTTAAAATTACCTTGAAAGGGTGATATCTGTATTTTTTTAAATATATATGAGGAAACTGAAATTCGCAAATTATGTAACTTGACAGAGGTAGCATGAGTGGAATGGGAATTTAAATTACTCACCCAAAGCTATTTTTTCCCCCACATTTCTTGTATTGTATAGAATTCTCTTTTTATTAGGTGTCTCTTTCCTTGGTTTCCAGGGCAGGGCAAAAGTAGGTTTACAGATGTGAATATGCAAAACAGTTCATTTTCATTTTATTAATTGTATTATTTCCCATACAAACAACTATAAACCTACTTTTGCCTTACCCTGTATCTATTCTTAATATCTTTGTATCTTTGTTCATATGGCTCTTTCTTCCTAAAACTCTTCGATTCCTTTTTCTACCTGTTCAAATTATGTATATTCTTTAGGACCAACTTGAATTAGTTTCTTTTCCATATGCCTCTCTGAATAGTTTTTTATCTTTTTCCCCTTGACTTTTGTAAGTTTAATATTGTATTCTGTTTTCTGTACTTCCTATGTGTTAGTCTTCTATCCCCAAATGGAGTAAAAAAATTCTTTGAAGGCAAAGCCAAATTTATGCTGCTTCTTTAAAACCCTACAGGCAAAGCATACAGAAGGCTCTCTACAAGCCTTTATTGGCTAATTGATCATACATTGACATCTTTGTAATATGTGTTCTAGTTTTCAAAGATTTAAATTGAATTCTAAATCATTTTTGCCTATCTACTTTATTTCCTTGTAAACTTTTCCTATATTGGGATAACTACTGTGTTTTAACTACAGTGAAATACTTTTTTGCTCCTTTTGCTTTCAGTTTGGGTGGAGTAATTGATATCAACTCTTTTTGTGTAACATTAACATGAATCTTTTTTTTTTGCTATATCACTATTATTTTTGAATATCCACTTATATAATTATTTAAAAGGTAAATTTGTTATTTTCTCCTGATTATTACTAATTTGGATTAAAGTAATTATTCAGTTCTTTTAAGCTATTCCATAGAAAAGAGCATGTACACAATTTACTCTGGGCTTAATCAGATTTTTTTGTATTATATATCTTAATCCTAATTGTATTTTTCTGAGTTAGATTAATTTTTTTCTGTGATAAACTTAATCTTTTCCACCTCTTTTTGTTGTCTTAATATAGAAATTAGATAAGATGCTTTCAAAGGAAATACTGGTTAACATTTTTTTAGGTATATCAATATATTAGATTGACACAGATCATACTCCTTTAAGTTGGTTTCTGTTTTAGTTTCTTCTTATTTATTTTAGTTTTTGTTTTTAATCCTCACTCAAGGACAGTTCTTAGGAAGGGAGAGAGAAAAACATTGACATGAGAAAAAAACATTGATTTCTCTCCAATACATGCCCCAACTGGGATTCAGACCCACAACTCTTTGGCTGTGGGATAATGCTCCAGCCAAGTGAGCCATGCTGGCCAGGGCATAGTGGGTTTTGTTATTGTTGTTGTTCTTTTTTTACTGTTGAACAATAGAAGCAATTCTGATTAACTCTGGCAAAAAATAATTTGCCAGAAGGATTCTGTGTGATTCGAAGATTTGAATTAAGAACTAAACAACTAGGCCTTAAGAAAGATGGAGGAGAGATCCAAGATGGCGTTGGAATAGGTGGAAGCTATGTTAACCAACTCAAAGCACCAAATTGGAATTATAACTAAATTATAGAAAAATCATTCTGAATAATCAACTGAACACTAGCTAGAGAGAAGCTTTATAACCAAGGACTTATAGAAGAAACCATACCACCACATCAGGACTGGTAGCGAGTATGGAAGAATGAGAAGGCTGTATGGGCTCCCACGGTAGGCAGATGGAATTCCAGGGCGATAGTCAGTGGCCAGGAAGGAGGGCTTCCAACCCCTGAGAATTGTGGAGTCTAAACCCCAAGCTGGGCTCCCCAAGCTGGGCTCCACAGCCTACAGCACCAGAACCAGGAAAGGAAGCCAAATAACATCCAGCTATGAAAAGCAGCGGGGTTTCTGCCCTCCAGAAAGAGATGGCTAGAATGCCTCCTCAAGAGCCAATGCACAAAATTTCATTTGTAGCCACCTAGCCTGAGATTCAGCAGAGAGAGGGCAGAGTGGATGCAAGATGCATGAGGAGAGTCTGGAGTTGGTGGCTGTGGGGGGAGAATTGAAGGGTCAGCTGCCAGGATCTTTGTGCTCAGTCATTTCCCATATTACAGAGCTCTCTTTATTGGACAGAGCACTCCCCTCTGTGAGGCAACAGCCCTGGGGGAAAGCAATAACCCCACTCTGTGGAGCTTAAGCTGGGCTGCTGAGGAGTACACTTGGAGGTACTTCTGGTGATTAAGCCTATTAGCCTGTGGGTGAAGACAGATCTATGGAAGCTTTGAGACTTTAGCTGACCCTTTGCCAGCCTGGTGCTGGTAAAGCTGGTCTTGGTTCTTTCGGTAAACATCCAGGTCCAGCAGGATGATTCCCCACAAGTTGGGGATTACTGATAGCTCTAAACAGGTAGTCCAGGGGCAGTGTCTGATATAGGACTGCATTAGACTCTTTACAGAGCTACCTGATATATAGAAAGAAACACAAAGAGGCAGCCAAAATAGGAAGGCAAAGAAACAGGCCCTAAATGATGGAAAGAAAAGTAAAATTTCTAGAAGAAGAGCTGATAAATGGAGGCAAGCAGTTTATCAGATGTGGTGTAAATTAATGATTACAAAGATGCCCAACAGTATGAAAAAAGGCATAGAAACAATACAAAAGGACCAGTCAGAAACAAAGAATGCAATATATGAAATAATACACTGGAAGGAATAAATAGTAGGTTAGGTACAGCAGAGGATTGAATCAGTGAAAGGTAGGAAAAAATACCTAATCAGAGTAGCAAAAGAAAATAGAATTTAAAAAAATGAGGAGAGTTCAAGGGACCTTTGGGACAACATGAAATATAACAACATTCACATCATGGGGATACCAGAAGGAGAAGAGAGAGCAGGGGGTTATGAACTTATTTGAAGAGATAATGACAAAAAATTTCCCTAAGCTGGTGAAAGAAAAGGCATATAAGTCCAGGAAGCACAGAGTTTCCCAAAGAAGATGGACCCAAAGAGGCCCACATCAAGACACATCATAATTAAAATGGCACAGCTTAAAGACCAGGAGAGAATCTTAAAAGCCACAAGAGAAAAGCAATTAAGTTACTTACAAGGGAGCTCTCATTAGACTGTCATGTGATTTCTGAACAGAAACATTTCAAGGGATTGGCATGAAATCACTCAAGGTGATGAAAAGCAGGGGCCTACAACCAGGGCTAATTTACCCAGAAAGGCTATCATTTAAAATTGGAGGAGAAATAAGAAACTTCCAGACAAAGAAAAAAAACCAAAGGAATTTGTTATCATTAAACCAGTATTGCAACAAATGTTAAAGGTCTTGCTTTAAGAAGAAAAAGGAAAAAACCAGAGAAAATAGCTTTAAAAAAGTCAATAAATACATATTTATCTGTAATCACTTTAAATGTAAATGGCTTAGTGTTCCAATCAAAAGACATAGGGTAGCTGAATGGATAAGAAAACAAGACCTATATATAATGCTGTCTCCAAGACCCCTACCTCAGAATGAAAGATACACACAGACTAAAAGTAAAGGTATGGAAAAAGATATTTCATGCAAATGGAAAGGAAAAGTAAGCTTACATAGTGTAATTTATATCCAACAAAACAGACTCTAAAATCATGGCTATACTAAGAGACAAAGAAGGACACTACAAAATAATAAAGGGAACAATCCAACAAGTTGATATAAATGTTTATGCACCCAACACAGGAGCATCTAACTATTAAAGCCAGTCTTCATGGACATAAAGTGAGAGATTGACAGAAATACAGTCCTACTAGGGGATTTAACACCATTGATTTCAATGGATAGATCTTCCAGACAAAATCAATCAGGAGACAGCAGCCTTAAATGACACACTAGATCAAATGGATTTAAATGATATTTTCAGACCATTTCTCCCTAAAGCAGTAGAATATACATTCTTTTCAAGTGCACATGGAATGTTTTCTTGAATGGACCACATACTAGATACAAAACAAGTCTCAATAAATTTAAGAAGATTGAAATCATACCAGACCTTCTAGTTTCATAGCGCTATGAAACTAGAAGTCAGTCACAAGAAGAAAACTGAAAAATACACAAAGATGTGGAAGCTAAATAATACATTACTAAATAATGAAAGGGTCAAAAATGAGATCAAGGAGGAAATCAAGAGATAACTTAAATGAAAATGAAAACACAACAACCCCAAATCTGTGGGATATGGAAAGCAGTCCTAATTGGGAAATTCATAGCATTATATGCATATCTTAAACAAGAAAAAGATAAAAATAAACAATATAACTTTACACTTAAAGGGACTTGCACAAAACAAAGCTGAGGATGAGTGAAAGGAAGAAAATAATAAAGATCAGAGGAGAAATAAAATAGTATCTAAAAAACAATACAAAGGATCAGTGAATCTAAGACCTGGTTCTTTGAAAAGATACGCAACAGTGATAAACCATTAACCAGACTACAAGACCAACATTAGCCTAATTCCAAAATCAGATGAAGATAAAAACTCTCAGCAAAGTGGGAATAAAGGGAACATGCCTAAACTAATAAAGGCCATATATGACAGTTCCACTGCCAGCATCATACTCAGTGGGCAAAAACTACAAGCATTCCCTTTAAATCTGGGAACGAGACAGGGGTCTCATTTTTACCTCTTCTATTCAGTATAGTACTGGAAGCCCTAGTCATAGCAAGTAGACAAGAAGAAGAAATAAAAGACATTCCAAATTGGAAAGAAAGAAGTAAAACTCAGTTTTTTTGCAGATGACATGATACTGTGTCATCTGCAAAGAGAATCCTAAAGATTTCCATGTAGACACTACTGGAAATGATAAATGATTTTAGTAAAATAGCAGAATGTAAAAATTAATATCCAGAAATCAGTTGCATTTTTATATGCCAATAATGAACTCTCTCAAAATTAAGAATACAATCCCATTCACAATTGCTTCAAAAAGAAGCAATATTTTATTCCTAAAATACTTAGGAATAAATTTATCCAAGGATGTAAAAGACCTATACACAGAAAGTTATAAGAAGCTGAAGAAAGAAATGGAAGAAGGTACAAGTAAGTAGAAGCACATACCATGTTCATAGATAAGACGAATAAGCATCATTAAAATGTCCATACTACCCAAAGCAATCTATAGATGCAATGCAATTCTTATCAAAATTCCAATAACATATTCCATAGAACTAGAACAAATTTCAAAAATTTATATGGAACCACAAAAAGGCCTGTATAGCATCAGTAATCTGGAGAAATAACAAAGTTGGGGGAATCACACTGCCTAATATCAAACTATACTATAAGGCTGTAGTAATCTAAACAGAATGGTTCTGGCATATAAACAGACACATGGCTCAATGGAACAGAATAGAGAGCCCAGAAATAAACTCACATTTTTATAGTCAATATTCAAAAGAGGAAGTAAGCACATATAGTGGGCTAAAGATATTTTATTCAATAAATGATGTTGGGAAAATTGGATAGTACATGCAGAAAAATGAAACTAGACCACTTCCTTATACCACACACAAGAATAAATTCAAAATGGATCAAAGACTTAAATGTTAGACCCCAAACCATAACAGTCAAAAAAACGAAACATAGCAGTAAAATGTTGGGCATTGCTCATAGCAGTATTTTTTTTCTGATATAACTCCTCAGGGAATCAAAAGAGAAAAAATAAAAGGGACTACATCAAACTAACAAGTTTTTGCACAGCAAAGGAAACCATAAACAAAATAAAAAGACAGCCCCCTGAATGGGAAAACATTTGCCATTTCTTTTGATAAGAGGTTAATATCCAAAATTTATAAAGAACTTACAAAAACCCAACATCAGAAAAACAATTCAATTAAAAAATGGGCAAAGGACCCGAATAGACACTTCTCCCAACAGGACATATACATGGCCAATAGACATATGAAAAAGTGCTCAATGTCACTAATTATAAGAGAAATGAAAATTAAAACCACAATGAGATATCACTTCACACCTGTCAAAAGGCTGTCATCAGTAAATCAACAAACAACAAGTGCTGGTGAGGATGTGGAGAAAGGGGAACCTTTTTGCCCTGTTGGTGGGAATGCAGTTTGGTACTGCCACTGTGGAAAGCGATATGGGGTTACTTGAAAAAATTAAAATTGGAACCATCTTATGATCCAGCAGTTCTGCTTTGTGCATATTTGAAGAAACCCAAAACACTAATTTGAAGGAATATAAAGCACCCCTATGTTCATTGCAGCATGATTTGCAATAGCCAAGATTTGGAAACAGCCCAAGTGTCAGTAGATGAGTGGATAGAATAACTATTGGACATTTATACAATAAAATACTACTCAACCATAAAAATGAAGTAATTTAGCCCACTGCGACAGCTTGGATAGACTGTATATAGCATTATACTGAGTGAATAAGCCAGTCATATGTGAAATTTAATGAACAAACTAAACTAACGAGAAAAATAGAGGCAGACTCAGAGCGAGCAGGCTGACAGCTCTGGGGGCAGGTTAGGGGAGTGGAGGAATGGAGCAAAGAAGAAAAAGGACTCATGGACACAGACAACAGTGCTGATACAGGGGAAGGGGTGGGCAGAAGTGGAAAAGTGCGTAAGTGGGTTCAAAGGTAATGGGGCAATATACAATAAAAATAAACTTAAGAAAGATGGAAACTAAGGAATTCTGGGGTGCTCAAGGGTATGAACTAATATATAGAACTAGTACACTCACTTTCAGAGAGCTGTTATCAGATGATTGAACCCCATTTGCGTTGTGTTCTCAAAATTTAACTCCTAGGAAATCAAAAAAGAGGCATAGATTGCCTGTCCAGGTGGGTCAGTTGGTGGGTGCATCATCCTGTACACCCAAAGGTTGTGGATTTGATCCCCAATCAGGGCACATATTGGTTTGATCTCTGGTTGGGGCGCAACCGGGAGACAACTCATTGATGTTTCTCTTTTCCTTGGGTAATGATTTTTTTAAGAAGTTGAATCCCTTGCCCTTACCATGTTGTTGATAATGGTATCTTGGATGGCTGGTTATGTTGGATAGTATATGGGATTATGTGATTGGCTGTCCTACTAGAATCATGTGACATTAGAATGAAGTTTAGTCATCAAAAGGAATAAAGAAATGTATTCTGGACTGAAAGACAAGACATGTCCATTAAATTTATGCTTTTATTACTCATGATGTATAAATTAATAAACACTTGCTTACAAATTTACAAAAGTAAACTTTTGTCTTATTGCAATTATCCTATATTCAGTTGTAGACATTCAGTTATTTCCAATACTGTACCACCCAAAGTCCCATCCAACTATTGTAGCAAATCTGTTTGGCAATTAGGAAAATTCTTAAGAGAGTTACTTGATTAGAGGGTATGGAAGCTAGATTGTAAGAAGTTAAGGTGAGAGTCTGTGATGGAAAAGAAGAACCAAGAGATGTGGATTACAGAAAATCATTTTGTTATAATACTAGGTGATTTTAAAGGTAGAGCAACCATATAAAAGAATAGAATGATAGTAAAAGGATTCACTGTAATTATTGTGTAATATCAGGCATATACCAGGACATTTGGTTATCTTATTGAAAGTTCTGTATCTGTGGTTTAATCTGTATTAAGGAAATGGTATGTTTTATAATGCTTAGCATTTTTCAGTAGTTTTATAATTTTAAAGAATAATCACTTATATTTCCAGTGTCCTAAACTGCATAGTGCCTTTGACATCCATTACGGTGACATTTTTCATAAGATTTTTTATTACAGTAAAAGGATTATGTAATAATACAACAAATTATTGACAGTGAAAGAAGAAATAGATATCAGAATTGGAAATTTTTGCTTTAGTATGGTCTATAAAATAACTGCCCCTTATTTTGGCATGGATTGATAACTTTGTAGAACCCAGACTGTTTTATAATGTATTTGTTTTATTTTTCTGTATATATTGTTATAGTTATTTTGTTAATGTGGTATAATCATATCATCTGTTCATTGTGAAACTTTTTTTTAGCTGACATCTGAAATGTTTCAAGCAGATCTTGAGAAGGCATTGTTGCTAAGTAAATTAGAATATGAAGAACACAAAAAGGTATTTACACATTTATTCACTTAGCTTTATTAGGTTTAAGTTGGCAAAAGTTAGGACCAGCCTTCCTGAATTTTGTATTAAAGTTCTTTTAAAGTTTGTTTTGGAAATCTATTACTTAACAAAATATTATTAAGCTTTTATAATAAGATTCCTCCTCAGGTTTTGATAGACAACAGAAACATGTAGGTTAAGCTTTGTCTGATCATTTGGAATGTTTAGTTACAAAGGTCCCTCCACCTAACGTGAAGGGAAGAGAGTAAATTAAATTAACAGTAGATAATTTATTTTAAATGAACATAGAAAATGAGTAGATTAAAAAATGTAAGGTAAGTATGAGTACAGGGGCATCATTAAGAGACCTTCTGCTAGAGATGATGCTACAATTAAGTAAAATATATGGGAGGATATTTCTGATAATTTGGCCATTTGAACTCAGCACTTGTCACTAAGCTGTGATAATGGGCTGTATGCTGATGCATTCTACATCTTATAGAATCACAAGATGCATTCTACATTTTGTAACTATATAAACATTAAAGCAAAAAGTAGTGTTTGTTTCCAGTTTATATATTTAAATTGAGCATTTATATTATCTTTATATTATTTAAATTTAGACCTTTACATGTATTGGGGTTTTTTTGATCCATAAAATTTATTCAACTTGTGATTACTTAGTAGTTGATCATAAGTGGCCTCTGGTTATACTTAAGGGCCTTTAGATTATGTCGTTGTGCACTAGCGCCTTCATTCAAGATGAAGGGAAGAGGGTAATTAAAATTTACAGTAGATGATTTTGCTATTTATTCATAGCTCAAGGAAAAAAGAAGAAAACCAGTAAACTTAACTTTTGTACACTATATGCGTTTTATTTTCCATGTCTCTATTCCTGTTATCCTGAAAAATAAGAATAACTATAATCCTGTTGTTACTTACCCATTTAGACACAAAGCTGGCAGTTACAAAAATTGATACAGCTAGCTTTATTGGGACTTAAGTCAGTTAAGGGACTTTCATGTTACATTGGAAATGTCCTCCGGACTTGCTCAATTTGAAGATAAAATTTATCAAATTGAAATTATTAAATAATAATGATTTGTTGTTTCTAGACATATGTCTAGATTCTAAAGCTAAAGTGTCTAGCTGTATCTTAAAGGAGTAGTAGAGTAGATGGTGTTGATTAAATATTATGCTTCCATGCCAGTTTTCTTGGCACAGTCGTAGATGTAATACCCAAAAGCATTGGTTTTATTACACAATGACTCTCAAAGAATGAACTCCTTTTGTATGTGATAGCTAGTTCAATGTCATTACATTGATGTAGTCATTGAATTTTAGGTCATTTACTTCAATTTAAAAACTATATTTCAGCTCCAGGATTTTTATAATAACTAAAGTTTGGGATGGCATTTTCTATTTTCTTATGTCACTTACTCAGCAAATATTCTTTTGAATAACCAAAATGTGGTAGGTACACAATATAAAGATTAGGACATGGTCTAAGCCCTTGATTTAGTGCAGGGAGATATACATACTATATTATGGTGCATAGTATTGAGAGATATATGTTCTCAGTGCAGTGGAAATTCAGAAAGATAGAAGAATTGTTTCTGCTTAGATGGGGAGGAATTTTAGGAAAGGATTCTTAAAAGAGGATCATACTACATATTAGAAGTTCACAGGGTAGCTCTGAAAGATGTGGCCCAGTTGGTTGGATCATCATCACATAAGCAAAATGTTGTGGATTTGAATCCCAATCAGGGCACATACCTAGGTTGCAGGTTTCAACCCTATTGGGTATGTATGGGAGGCAACTGAGCTATACTTCTCTCTCACATTGATGTTTCTCTTTCTCCCTTCCTCTCTCTGAATGCAATAGAAGAATGTCCTTTGGTGAGGATTTAAAAAATAAAAAAAGTTTGCAGCATAGGTAGTAGGAAAGTCAGCATTCTCAGGGAAGGAGTGACAAGTATACAAAATATGTACGTATGAAGGAGTATAGCATATTGAAAAACTATAATGTAGGAACTTAGAGTTGGTAGAATAAGGTATAAAGAACCTTTGTACCAGGCTAAGGAGATTAGATTTTATACATATACACAGAACTCTTGAATATTTTTAACTTTGAAATTGATTTTAAGTTTTCATTTTAGCAATTCATGCTGTAGCAGTGTAGAAGATGGATTGAAGGGCTAAAATTAGAGGGTTTTGGCAGTGTGAAGCAAAAGAGGATAGGGGAAATGACAGAAGGTATGAAGAAAAAATAGATTTAAGAGAGCTTTAAGAGATAAACCTAATAAGACCTACTGACTAATTTGGATATAAAATGTGTAGAAAGAGTAGGCAAGGACGACTCTGATGTTTTTGGCCTAAACAGATGATGGTGGCATTAAGTAAGAGAATTGGAGATGCTTGTTGAATATCTCAGGTCAGTCGTCTGCACATACAGAAATTGTCATTGTATAGGTAGAACTTTAAACTTTGAGTTTGAAAAACAATAGGTGTAAAGCGTAAGAATAGGTTAGAGTGGATTAATGGTCAATAACAGTTACATTTTTAAGAACAGAGTTGGGAAAAGGGAAGCCAGTGAAGGAGACTCAAGAATATTTAGAAATGTACTGAGAAAACCAAGAAATGCTTGAAAAACAATGTCTTTTAGATTTGACATTTAAAAGGAAGTTGACCTTAATTTTAGTGTCAGAGAAGAGAAGAAGCCAGATGTCGGGAGTTGGGAGGGAGAGTGAGAAAACAAATTGACTGTAGATTGTTGTTTTAAGTTTGGTCCAGAAATGATGAAGAAGAGGGTGGTGCCCTGATTGGTATGGATAAGTTGGTTGGGCAGTCACCAACCAACCAGCAAAACCACCAACCAACCACCAACCAGTCACCAGCAAAGCAAAAAGCTGCTGGTTGTTCTACTCCAGGTTAGAGTACATGCCTGGGTTGTGGGTTTGGTCCCCGGTTGGGGCACATACAGGAGGCAGCTGATCAATGTTTCTCTCTCACATCAATGTTTCTCTCCCTCTCTTTCTCTCTCCCTTTTCTTCTAAAAATAAAATCTTTTAAAATTTTTTATTTTATTTTATTTGTTGTTCAAGTACTGTTTTCTATCTTTTGCTCCCATCCCAGCCCACCGCTGCTGCCCCCCAGAGTAAATAAAATCTTAAAAAAAAAAAAGAGGGTAGCAAGTAGTGGTGGATATAGACCAAGTCATAGCTTTCTGTTTTTATTTTAATGTTTAAGAGGCAAGAGATTGAGTGTCTAAATAAACAGGTATCCTTTTATACAAGTTGGCTAGCCTAAGTTTTAATTTTTTATTTGCCATTTATCTTCAAAAAGAAAACTTTGGTAAACATATTACCTGTTGGTAAGTTGATTTTACAAGTGTACAGTAAGCTTAATGGTTGTTGATAATTCTTTTTAGGACTATGAAAATGCCGAAAATGCTTCAACTCAGTCAAAGGTTATGAGTAAAAAAGATAAAAGAAAGAATCATCAGGGAAAAGACAAACCTCCCACAGTATCACTAAAAGATTTTCAGTCTGAAGGTAATGTATATGTGAAATCTGTTATGCTAAAGCACTGTTATAAATCTTTGTATACTTAAGTTGTAAGGATCTTTCTCATTTTTAAAATAAGTAAACATTGTTTTGTTAATCTTCTACTTAGACTATAGAATGTAAACTTGTTTGGAAATAGGATGTTTAGTGGTTAAAGTAATTTAAAATCAATTAAAAACCCCATCACTAAAACTTATCTTTTTATATTTCTGAATTTGTCCCTTTTCTAACACTCACTGAAAATAAAAATTGGCATTTATAGTTTTTAGGTCATCATGGAACAAAGATATTATTGTCCTTATATATAAAGTCATTTGGCTTAAACTAGATCAGGAATAGTATCTTTAGCTTTCATCCATTATTGGTCAACCTCCTCAAGTTATCTGGAACTACATCTTAGAAAATTAAAATGCAAATTTTTAGAATGAGATATATTACCAGAAAACTATATTATTATTTTTATTTTCTTTTTGTAAAAAAGGGAAGGCAAAAGAAAATTATATCATCCACTAAATATTTGAAGACAGACTACAAAGCACTTTTTTTGATGTTGGAAATTGTGAAAACACTAGGTTCTGTACTGTATTCTATGATAGCCAATATTCCTGTGTGGTAACTTAAATATGAGTTAGTTAAAATCAACTAAAATAAAAAGTTTCTTAGTTGCATAGGCCACATTTCAAATGCTCAGTAGCCACATGTGACTAGTAGCTTCCATATTAGATAGCCCAGTCAAAAATTTTTTTTGAATAGGGCTGGGTGTATACCAGTCAGCTCAAGTTGCTAACCAAATGGACAGCTATTTGTTCATTAACAGAGCAGCCTATTTGATTGATATGAATTTAGCCTTAATACATTGGGGCATTCATTGTGTGAGGATTATTAATATTATAGCAGTAATCTAAGAAAAACCCCTACTTTACTATTTTTAGAAACCAGCCTATCTGTGAAATTGGGAATAAATTTAAAGGGTTATTTTGCTTTCCTTTATGGATCAGGAAAGTTGCTTTGTTTAGGGTTGAAAGAGCAGATGTATGTTAAAATAAAATTCCCAATTTTAGTAAAAAAGATTTTTATATAAGAAATATTTTATTAGAAACCAAGCAGAAACATAAAAATTTTTTAAATGTTTTTATTTTTTATATGTTTGATTTATTAAATATATAAATTTATTAGATGGATTGAGAAAGATCAATATGATGCTGTTAAAGGAAACTCTACAACTATTACAAGACATGATTAACACATTCTTCATCAGGTTCCGATATCATATTATAAGTTAAGTGGAACATACTAATAGAATGTATAATCTACCAGAATTTAGTAATTAGATCTCTGAAACTTGTGATTTTATCATTTACTGTGTTTATGGACTTGATTCTCATCAACAAATGCTTTAGAGAACTGGTTCAGCTTTTAGATTTTCAGTCACAAGAAAGCTATTCTACTCAATTAATTAGTCCTTGAGAATGGAAAATTTCCATTGTCCACAAGAGGCATTATTAAATATTACATATCCTGGTCATTTTCAATTTAAGAACACTTGCTCCCTAATTGTACTTCGGTATTAGCCTTCAGTCTGGGTGGATTCTCTTATGTGTCTTCCTTTTCCTCACTCTGTAATCCCTTTTTATAAATGCTGTGTTGTTACTAAATCAATGATTTGTTTAATTCAGATATATTCGTTTTGTCTTCCTTTTTTGTATTTATTCTATAATACATCAATTTTTAGAATTTTTAAATGGTATATCAAATCACTACAATGTATTTTAAAAAATAAACTAGCTAGTAGTTTTAAAGGACACAAATTACTATTCGACTTTTAATTTTGTTTGCTAAAGAAGTAATAAGTACAGTTTTTGCAACCACAATGTCCTGTGATTTGATTTTAGAAATTTTTGTACCCCCTCAAGTTCTCCCCTCCTTTCAAAAATATTAAATGAAACCAAAAACTTAAATGATGTAGAATTCAAATGTTTAAAATTTAGTAGTACCCTTTATGGGTGCTATCATGGGTGACATTTACTGGGTTAGAAGACCTGGTCCCTAAGCTGAACAAATTAATAGTTATATACTGAATTTTAACATCTTACCCCTAGAAAAAGAAATCTGATGAATCCTAGGCAAATCCCAAATGACTTCTGAAACTCTTACTATAATTTTGAAATTCTTTTGAACTACTTCATTTAAATATTTTACATATTAAAATATTTTCTATGTTAATGTTTTTCAATGAAGTGTCACTGTTTTTTCTTTTTTACAGATCATACTAGTAAAAAGACAGAGGTAAGTGTTGTAACCACATTTATTTTAGAAAACACTTGTGATTTCAAGAATAGTACTTGATTGTGTAGCAGTAAGTCTTTTTTGAGACATAGTCATTTAATGGACAACCCATAGGTTTTTCATGAGTAAATTTGATCATATTTCTGGCAGTTATAAGGATATAAAATACATTGTGGTAGAATGAAAATATGATTATGTGCATGAAATATAATAACATTTGGTTTTAGCATCCTAATTTGTGTGTACCTATGAGCCAAAAGGTTATATGATACATAAGTTAAAATTTTAGGGAAACTCAGCCTTTATTTTAACTTTTATTAAAAACATTCTGAAACCCTGTTTCAAGATATTTTGGACATAGAGAAATTGTGAGGTTAGCTGTGATAATATTGTTTATACCCATGGATAAGATTAACCCAATGATACACTTTTCTTAGCATTCACTATTAGCAGGTAGTGCAGCCATAACTAAGTTTTATTGGTTACTCTTTTTTTTAAGAGTCCATAGAGCCTTTTATAACCCTTTTAAAACTGGAAAATGAGACTGCTGTAAAATATCTTTTAATTTGAGGATGGTGCTAAAAATTGTTAAGAGTGCTTTTGACTTCTTTAGGTGATAATTTGAAAGTTTTATTCTTTTATTATGTGTGTATTTTGTCAGTAATTCCATTAATTGATTTTTTTTCAGATGGTCAGATATCCCTTGATTTCACTTTAGAGTACATATATGGTTCTTGATCTTTTTTTGTTGTTTCAGGCATTTGAAAACAACATCTAAATAAGTCTGTAATTATATTAGTTCCTAACTATTCGCACACAGAATTGATTTATTAGTAAAACAGATACTAGAAATTCTTTTGAAGTTATTAATAAACCATTGTTACCATTTCTTAGATTAAACTTAAATGACCACAAATATAGACTGAGTATTAATTTTATGTTTAAAAGTGGAAAACATGTACTTTTGGATTGATTCCTTTTTTTAAAATCCATTGATTTAAATGGAAGTTAGCATTATGTGAACGGGCAAGCAGATAGAAATGGTACACCGTACTCCTAAGAAACTACCCCCAACTGTTAGTAGAGGGAAAAATAATTTTTATAAACTGCTCCATTCTTGCTTTTTCTTCTTTCCTAATTTGAAAGAAGAAAAAAGTCAGAATGACCAGGATTTCATCTATTTAATATACACACTTAATCTGATTGTATTTAAACAAGCATAGGTATGTGGCATAGTATACATTTTGTCTTTCATTGTAATTTAAGAGCTATGCTCACATTTTCTGGTAAATAACTTGATATGTAATAAAATTTACTTTAAATAATTCCAATTAAGAGATTTTCTGTATTTGTAAGTGCAGTCTAATTGTAATTTATTTCTTATGTAACTGTTTTAAGAAAATGTAATTCACATTATTGTTGTAACTTATTATACCGAAGTGATGTTCCATTTTCATTATTGGTATTACTTTCTGGGACTTGAATATTTAAGTGGTTATGCCATTGCTCTAATAATTTAGAAAAACTTTTTTTCAGTGAGTTCAAAAGAGAAGTTTGAAAAAAATTCTGATTTCAACCCTAAAATGACATGTTTTCTGCTCCTAAAAATTACTAGTCTTTGTTATATTGTATGCTGAATAATTGATTTAATTCTTTCCATCTTTAATATTTTACTTACATCAAGAGGTTTTTTTCCATGGGTACTCTAAAATTCATAAACTCTGTGGAGAATTATATACATCCCACCCTTCCCCTCATAAATCAGGAATTCACTGGACAAAATTCAAAAGGAAAACTATTTTTTGCTGGATGATGAGGATTACTTGATTGCCTGTGTATTTGTCTAACTGCTAGCTAAACTTGTTCTCAGGTTAATTTCATCATTCCCCTTTTTCTTTTTCCATTCACCTCATAATTTATGATTACGTGTTATTAGTCTCAGTACTTTCTTTCAGTCCCAGTGCTTTGTAATCTTTCACCCTGAAATGATTAAAATAAATGACACTTTCAGGAGTAAAGGATGGAAACAATTTTTCTTCATTAAATGTGCAGGAGCTCTTGGCTGCCTCTGCTATCACCAGTCCCCTACCCTTCACTACGGTGTAGTCAAGAAAATCTTACGAGAAGTCTAGACAGGCACAATGAATAATAGTGTAGGTACTTGTACACACTTCTTAAAAACCTCAAATGACCATGTCTTTAAAATAGCATTATTTGATCCTTGAAGTTGTTTTGTTTGTTTCTAATTTTAATGTGTTTCCTTTGTAAATGCCAGTACTGCTAGATTAAGTATCTCATAGCTACTCCTTTTTCTTTAGTCTTACATTTGCCTGGCCTGTCCTCTGGTACCATTTAATATTTTTAAAAATTTTAGTGCTCATCATATGTCTTGAAGTCTTAAATTTTATAAGGTCAAATCTTTAATATACTTGAATAGATGATCTCTAGGAGAGCACCCAAGAATTTTTACAGTTGCCAAAGGGTAGAGAAGGAGAGGAACTGGGATGGGAGAAAGGCTAACTTTTCACAATATAAATGTTTGAATTTTCTATCATGTTTGTGTACTATCTGTTAAAAATTATATTAATCTCTGGCTGGGTAGGTAAGTGGTTAGAGCGCTGCCACTGATAGGCTAAAGTTGTGGGTTCAGTCCCCACTCAGGGTATATACAAGAATCAACCAAATAAATGCATAAATAAATGGAAAAACAAATCAGTCTCTTTCTCGCTCTCAAAAAAGAGAAAGCTGGGGAACAAACCCAGTTCTGTCTAGATCCATAGCCCATTTCTTTTTATTGCATTATGCTTCCAAAATCTCTACATTAGATATATGAGTTTGAATAAATAAATTTATTCATTTTAGGCCCTAGCCATATTAGCTGAAAAGGAAAGATTTAATTTGTTGATTTCTACAATTATGATAAATGATCAGTGCGTGACTGAAATAAATATTATATGCTAAAAAAGTTAAACCCTATAGTTAATGCTGCCAAAGCACAGGAGAATAACAGTATTAGTTAGACCATTAAATTCTAAAAGTAATAAATGCTACCCAGCTTTTAAAAATCTCACCTAAAATTTGGTTTTACCCAAGCAATTCAACCTATTATCTTACTCCTTTCAATGTGCTAAACTCATTTTTGTGTCCATGCCTTATTTGTATTTATTATATTTGTTAGCTTGCTTTGGTTGTAACAGAAACCTGAATCAATACAGCTTAAGCAAAAGAGAGACATTTATTGGTTCATGTAACCAAACAGTGGAAGAATAGGGAAAGAGCTGGCTTCATAGTTGACTAGATTGAGAAATTTATATAGTTTGGGGACTCTTCATTTCTCTCCTAAGTCTCAGTTGCTATCTTTCGCTTCACTCATGGCAGATCACTTTATTATGGGGGAATCTCAAGAGTTATGTCTTTAACGGATATTATATAAACTGTTAATTAGCTTTTGAAGCTTGATAATTTAGGTCGGCTTTTGTTTTGTTTGTTTTTGAGGAGATGAGGGAAGCAAGAGTATTTTCTAGATGATGCAATGTGCTTCTAGGCATATCTCAGGGGGAATAGAATTTTTCTGGTGTTAAATTGAATCTCCATTAAAAGGAACCAGATTACTTGAAGAAATATGGCTGCTTCTATGGCTGCAACTGGGGATACACAAGATGAACCTGGAGTGTCTTGTGATGTTAGAAATCAAGGAAGTACTTAAAAATATATATATAGGGGCATGTCACAGGGACATAGGAAACAACCTAAAATACCTCCCTATGTCCACAGCTGGGACAATTTGAGATACAAAGTAAATAATACACATAAAGTATTGGTACCCAGAGTATAAAGTACTTATCCATAAGTTGATAGTCATATAAATAAGTTATTGAATAAATAAATAAATAAAGGGAGAGAAGAGACAAATCTCCTGTACAGAAAATATAAATAATTTATATAGATATTACCCCTCTGGAGGAGAGAACTTGTTCCACTCTCCTTGAGTAACGAGCTTCCAAAAAGAGGGTGTACAAAGGGAGGGAAAGTAACTTTATATTGGAGAAACCTAGCAAACACAACCTTGACCATGTGATCAATGCCAATATTATTAGTGGTAAATTATGTTGATAGCATGTACCCTTGATTTGATATGATATATGATGAAAATGGCCTATGACTTTGTGGTCTCTCTCTCTGTCTCAAAAACCACAACCCAGTCTAACCATGAGAAACATAGACAAACCCAAATCAAGGGACAGTCTACAAAATACCAGACCAGTAGGACCAGTACTCCTTAAAACTATCAAGGATATCAGAAAAAACTCTGAGAAACTGTCATGGACCAGAAAAGCCTAAGGAGACATGATGACTAAATGTAATATATCCTAGATGGGATCTTGGAACAGAAAAAGAACAGTGGAGTCTAGTTATAATAATGTGGCAGTGTTAGTTCTTTAGTTGTAAAGTGTACTGTGATAATGTAATATGTTATCAGAAGGAGAAACTGGGTGAGAGATGTATATAGAAACTCTGTCTAATCAGAAACTTTTTTGTTAGACTATTCTAAAATTTTTTTAAAGTTTGTTCAAAATTTAGATCAGTGATTTCAGGGGTTGTCAGCCATTATAAAGTTTTCCATCACTTTCAGTGGTTTTAGCAGCTATTAATGATTATTTCCTTGATTTATTATTTTTTAGAGTTCTTTATTAAATTTAAAATTCAGGAATACATGCATATAGTATTATAATAATGGAATGGTAGAGGAGAGTTTATGAAGTCAGAAGTCTCCCAGACGTTACCCTTTTCTTACTACTTTGGAAATTTATTTTTCTCACATTTGAAGATTGACTCTGCATCAAGCCTTGCGAAAGTATTTGGAGGTTTTCTGCACCCAGTATATTTTTTCATAGTACTTTGCCTACCCATGTATTTTTCCGTGCATCTTCCTCAGTGGTGTCTTGTCCATGAATAGCTGTTCTTGTGAAGGGGAACAAAGTCAGGAATGACCTGTTTTGATCTTGGTGGTGTCACTTCCCTTCCATCTTTTTTTATTTGGCTAATTGTACTTCAGAACTTGGACAAAAAGGTACTCTTTCCTGGAAGCTTTCCCTGATTGTGGTGTTATTTAGATGCCCAGGATACCTTGTGTATACTTTATAGCCTTCAACAGCCTATTTTATTATTGTTTTGTTCTTTCACTAGAATTTGAGTTCTTGGAAGTATGGGACCATGTCTTGTTGATTTAATTTTGCTGATAGTCCTAATTCCTGTCACATATTAAGTAAGATAAATGATATTGATTGATGAATGAATGTTCTGTCTTCTCACTAAAATCTTCCCTAACCTTTTCTGGTCTGCTTCTCCTGTGTTTTTTTACAACACTTACAACAGAGGCACATAGATTTTTTATTTTTTGTACCACTTCAAGCACATTGTTAGGGCCTTCATTGAGCTCTGCATTAAGAAGAATTCTGAGACTGCACACTTGCTCAGGAAGAAAATGTGCCACTATCAATTATGTTTACCATTTGTAAAAGAGAACTAAATGGCTGCATGCTTACAGGTATTTGCCCTTGCTGATACGTAAAAAAGAGTGCTTAATAATTATTTGTTATTATGTGTTAGTTTTTGTCAGCAGATTGTGAGTTCTGAGAGTAGCATATAAACAGCATAATAGTAATTATATTGGGAGAGCTTAATAAGTAATTGTTTTAAGTCAAGTTCAAGACTTGAATCCATCAGGGTCTACCCTAGGGAAGAGTAGAAAGTAGAATTACCATACATATTATGTCATCTTTAATATAGTAGCTCATTTAAAGAACACCATTATTTAGAATTCCTCTTGGAGTAAGTTCAAAGCACTCAAGAATGGCAAAAATAAAGTAGCAGATACAGATGAAGCATTTTGAGGTTTGCATGTTACTGTATATTTAGAACTTGAAACTGTGAAGCTTGGAGGTTATTCTTTTAGAAGGCGACTTGGAGCCCCTAGAAAATATGAAAGAAATTATTGAAAAGAGCATTAATATTTGTCTGTTTACTCTGCCTTTCCATTCTAAATGAAAGTTTTGCTGGATAGAGTAATCTTGGATGTAGGTCCTTGCCTTTCATGACTTGGAATACTTCTTTCCAGCCCCTTCTTGCCTGTAAGGTCTCTTTTGAGAAGTCAGCTGACAGTCTGATGGGCATTCCTTTGTAGGTAACTGTCTCCTCATGTCTTGCTGCTTCTAGGATTCTCTCCTTCATTTTAATCTTGGCTAATGTAATTATGATGTGCCTTGGTGTGTTCCTCCTTAGGTCCAACTTCTTTGGGACTCTGAGCTTCCTGGACTTCCTAGAAGTCTATTTCCTTTGCCAGATTGGGGCAGTTCTCCTTTATTGTTTATTCAAATAAATTTTTCACTCATTGCTTTTCCTTTTCCCCTTCTCGTACCCCTATAATTCGGATGTTGGAAAGTTTAAAGATGTCCTGGGGGTTCCTAAGCCTCTCCTCACTTTTTTTGAATTCTTGTTTCTTCATTCTTTTCTGTTTGGTTGTTTCTTCCTTCTTGTCCACTCTATTAATTTGAGTACCAGTTTCCTTTTCATCACTGTTGGTTCCCTGTACATTTTGCTTTATTTCACTTAGTGTAGCCTTCATTTTTTTCATCTAATTTGTGACCAAATTCAACCAATTCTGTGAGCATCCTGATCACCAGTACTTTGAACTGTACATCTGAAAGGTTGGCTATCTCTTCATTGCTTAATTATATTTGTTCTGGAGCTTTGATCTGTTCTTTCGTTAGCGCCATCTTTTTTGTCTTGCCATGCCTGTTATGTAGTAAGGGGCAGAGCTTTAGGTGTTCACTAGGGCAGGGCGACCCACATGGCTTGGGTGTGGTGCTGTATGTGGGGGTGGGGTCAGAGAGGGAACAATGGTTCTTGCTCTGCTCTGTGCCGCATTTGAGTCACTTTCGCTGCTTCCCCCAAGCAAACTGGGCCCTTCTGGTGCTGATTCTCAGTGGGTGGGCTTATGTACATTCTAGGACCCTTTGGGTCTCTCCAGTGAACTCTCTTGTGAGGCTGGGAATTTCTCCTGGCACCTCAACCCCCAAAGGTGTTTCCAGTTGGTGTTTTGAGGTTTTATTTCCCTGAGCTGGGGCCCTGGGTTGTATAGTCTGTCTTGCTCCCCAGTTTTGCCTGGTTTATCTGGCTTGGTCCACCAGCCACCTTGTGCACCAGTGCCCCTTCACAGTCCTCCATTTCACTGGGTCTGCCCGCTGCTGCCCTACAAGCCTGGGGTTGCCATTCACTGCTTTTTTTTATTTTTTGGCCATGACCCCTCTCACCCGGCTGCACCCCTCCTATTGGTCTGGATGAATATGTCTACTTTAACCCCTTGGTTGTGGGACTTCCATACAGTTCAATTTCCTGTCAGTACTGGTTGTTTTTTTGCTTCTAAATTTTTGTTGTCCTTACTTTGGTTGTTCAAGGAGGCACATTTTTGTGTATCTACGTGTCCATCTTGGCCAGCAGTTCAGTTGCTTCTTATATATACCCTGACAGAGGGCCAAAACCACAACCTACACATGTACCCTGACCGGGAATCAAACCGGTTACCTTTTGGTGCATGGGATGGTGCTACAACCAACTGAGTAACATGGCCAGGGCAACCTCGGAGGGCCATCCTTCATTGCCTTGAGATAGAGAAAGAGACATTGATTTGTTGTTTCACTTATTTATACATGCATTGGCTGCTTCTTGTATGTGTCCTGACTGGAGATTGAACCTGCAACCTGAGCTACCCAGCCTAGGCTGTTTTTTTTTTTAAATAAAATTTATTGGAGTGACATTGGTTCACAAAATCATTTAGATTCCAAGTGTAAAACCCAGTAGATCATTTGCATCACTGCCTTGTATGTGCATTGCCAAAAGCAGGTCTCTTTTCCATCCCCATTTGTTTCCCCTTTGCCCTCCTCCACCTATCCCTACTCACCTTTCACTCTGGTTATCACCATATTGTTTTCTGTGTCTATGTGTTATATATATAATATGTTTGGCTTTTTTTTTTTTTACCTAATCCCTTCACCTTCTTTTAGTCCAGCCCCCTCCCCTGCCAGCTGTCAGTCTATTCCATGTACCATGCCTCTGTTGCTATTTTTTGGAACTGCAGTTGTTAGGGAAGTGAAATCCATAGGCTGATCAGTTGCCACCATCATGCTGTTCCTTTCACATAGAAGCTCAGCAGTGTTTTAAGCATATTGTATTTGTTGCTTTAAATGAAATCTTGCTGTAGTATACTAGAAATATTTTTTGAAGCAGTAGACTTAGAGTTATATCTATACCACACATAGCAATAGAGTGACTTAGGGGCAAGTTATTTAATTTTGCTGAGGCCATGATTACTTTGTGGGGAAATCATTCTTCTCATGGTATTGATGAGATTCAAATGAAGTCATGTTTGTGTAAGTTCTTTGCAAAATACAAAGTTCTGTACAAAATTTTTAATGTAATTTGTGTATGTATTAATAGCACTGATATAAAAACTTTAAAAAACACTTTTTAACATAATGTGAAGAGAAAAGGATGAACAGTTATTGAACTGTTGGGTCATTGGCTCACAAATTCAATTAAGATGGGTAAAATTAGGAGTATTATAACTCAGGAATGGAGGACATAGGTGAAACCATTGAGAGCTAGAGTAACATTTACTTCAGTCTGACTTCAAAACAGGAAGTTAGAGAGAAGCAGTGCTACTTTTCTTGGAGAATATGTAAATTTTGTAATTTTATGTAATTGAGTAGGTTGTGATAAATTGTATCTCTATCGTTGATGCATATGATTTATATAAAATTATTTTAAAATGTATTAGGGGTGGGCTGGGATGGGAGTAAAAGACAAAAAACTGTACTTGAACAATAATTAAATAAAAAAATGTGTTAGAAAAGATTGAGCAATAAGAAGCAACAGTAATCAAACCAGTGTGGTATGGCATAATTGTAACCATAAAGGTTAATAGAATTAAGAGTCTAGAAAAGAAACCTTTACATTTATGTTCAAGTGATTTTGAACAGGGATGCCAAAAGAATTCAGTGGAGAAAGAATAATCATCTCAACAGATGATGCTGTATATCTGTATGCAAAAAAGTGAATTTGGACCCCTTCCTCACACCATGCACAAAAAATAACTGAAAATTGATTACAGATCTAAATGTAAGAGCTAAAATTATAAAGCTTTCAGAAGAAAGTACAGAGTAAGTCTTTGTAACCTTGAGTTATATATGGTGGTTTCTTGGAAAAATTGGACTTTGTCAAAATAAAAAGCGTCTGTGTACAAAGGACACCATCAAGAATGTGAAAATACCACCCACAGAATGGGAAAATGTATTTGCTAATTATATATTAGATAAGGGACTTGTGTCTTGATTATATAAAGAACTCTTAGAGCTCAAAAATAAAAAGCAACCCAATCAAAAAATGGGCAAGAGATCTGAATGGACATATTTCCAAAAAGATACATAAATGTCCAATAAGCACATGAAATGATACATCAGAAATTCAACCCAAAACCACAATGGAATACCTCTTTACACCTATTCCAGTAGCTATAATAAAAAGACTGATAATAACAAGTGTTGGTGAGAATGCAAAGAAATTAGAATTCTCATAAACTGTTGGGATTATAAAATGGTGTGGCTGCTTTGAAAAACTAGCTGGAAATTCCTCAAAAGGTTAAACATAGAGTTACCGTATGTCTCAGCAATTCTATTTCAAGGCATATACCTAAGAGAATTGAAAACATATCCATAGAAAAACTTGTGAACAAATATTTATATAATAGCATTATTCATAATAGCCAAAAATGTAAACATCCTAAATGTCCATCAACCAATGAATGAAGAAATAAAATGTGGTATATCCATCAGTGGGATATTATTTGGCAGTAAGGAATGAAGTAGTGATACATGCTATAATATAGATGGAGCTTGAAAATATTCTGCTAAGTGAAGGAAGCCAGTCACAAAAGACCACATATTATATGATTACACTTATATTGGCTGTCTAGAATAGGCAAGTCTATAAAGACAGAAAGTAGATTAGTCTTGCACAGGGGACAACTGAGCGGGGGTGCAGGGGTGCTGTATTAGGAGGAATGGGCAACAACTGCCAATAGATTCAGGGTTTCTTTTGGGGGTGATAAAAGTGTTACAAAATTGATTGTGGTTCTTGGCTGGATGGCTCTGTTGGAGTGTCCTCCCATACACCAAAGGTTGCGGGTTCTATTCCCTGTCAGGGCACTTAACCTAGGTTGCGGGTTTGATCCCCAGTCAGGGCATGTATGGGAGGCATCTGTTCAATGTTTCTCTCTCACATCGATGTCTCTCTCTCTCTTTCTCTCTCTTTCTGTGTGTGTTTCTCACTTTCTCTCTAAAATCAATAAAATATCTCAGGAGGATTAAAATTATTTTTAATTGATCGTGGTTATGGTTGCACAACTCTGAGCACATTTAAAACCATTGAATTGTGCATATTAAATGGGTGGATTGTATGATATATGGATTACAAAAGATTTTTTAAATCAAGCAACACCTAATGCAAAAATTTGAAGACAAAAACATTTCAAAATGTGTCACTACTGTTTATCTTGAAATAGAGAAGAATTATATGGTTGATTGTCTCTCAGTTTTCCATTTTCTTTTCCTTTCAGTGGCTGACTAGGTTTATTAAATGCATACACCTTTGTGTTGAATGATAGTAAATCATAATTCATTTTTGACAGGAATTGAGTTCTCAGACTTTATCACATGATGGAGGATTCTTCAGTAGACTGGAAGATGATGTTCATAAAATTCTTATTAGAGAAAAAAGAAGAGAAAAGCTTACAGAATATAATGGAACAGATAATTGCGCAGCTCATGAACACAACCAGGCATGTAAAATAGAAGATTCTCTTAAAATCACAATAAAATTAAAATACATTTTTTCTTTTTTAAAAAAATAAGCAGTGGAATCAAATTATGATTCTATTAAGTTATAGCTTTAGGATTTGTCTTAGTCATAGATGTTTATATTAAAAAGTGTCAAGTGAAGTACTTCATTCATTGAGGAGTAGCTATTGAGCATGTGCTATATGCAAGGAACTACTGTTAGGTTCCAGTGTAGGTGAGTAGGAATACTAAGATGGTGGAGACTGTCCTTTCCTTAAACATTCAAGAGTAGTGGGTATTGGAGAAAGTAGACCTGTAAAAAAATATCATTTAGCATGATGAAGGTTTTAAGAGAGATATAAACAATAAATAGATTCTGAATGGAAAAGGTAATAAATCACTTGGGTGAATTGTGAAAGGTATATAAAGAATGGAGAAAGCCTAAGAGAACTGCAAGAACAAAGTCCCAGAGTTATGAAAGGCCTTAGACTGAATGTTCAGGAAACTGAAAAATACTGCATCTAAGAAGTGTAGAGTTAAGTGTGTGAGATAATACAACCAGGGAAACAGATTGCAATTAGATTATATAAAGATTTTTTTTATGTGGAAATAAATTAGTATTTTATCCTGTGGCTAGAGGTTGCGGACTGTGGCCCTCAAGTCAAATCTGGTTGTGGCCTGCAAGCAGTCTGTTTTTCTAAGTCCCACAAACTATAAAAATGGTATTCACATTTTAAAAATATTATATTTTAAAAATATTGTTTAAAAAACAAGATATTATATAGAGAGACCTCTAAGTGTATGTTTTTACCACAACTTCTAGTCTCCTATCTGCTTTCTCTTAAACTATGAACCTGTTTTTTGCCTTATGTGTGGATATTTTCCCATTACTTCCTTGATTTTCTTTTATTCCATGCTTGCCAGTATGCAGCATTAATCCCTGGGCTGCCAGGTATTGCTGAAAAACAGTGCTCATGTTTTGTTCTGAAAATCATTGCTAACTTTTACATATCCTTATTTATACTTAAGCTTCTTTTTGATTCATCTCTTTCTGACTCTGACAAATTCCTACATTGGCTATTCCAAATTCTAAAAGCCCATTTCCCATCTTGTCACTCTCTTCAATGGATGTTGTCTCTGTTTCTTAAGACTGATAAATTCAATCATTCAACAAATTGAACACCTACTGTATTGTTTTATAGGACATGAGAAGTCATACCCTTAATAAATTTATCCCAATGCAGCAGTAACATGGGTTAATAAATAATACATAATTCCACATGAAAATCTATTTTCAGTTTAGTGGGTAATCCTTATCTGTCCTGAGGTATGTGTGAGCTGCTGCTTTTTTTGCATTGAATTAAATTTAATGTTTTCCTGTCTTGCCTCAACTGTCAAAGTTTATGTACAGTCCAAGCAACCATATTAATTTAACATTTGTGGTTAGCATATTTGCTTTCTTTTACATCGACCATGATTTTCCCCTTTGTGGTTCATATCTTGTTATTTTTTAAGCTATCAGATAGTTTTTGGATAGAAAGAATGATATTAGTATATTTCAACAAATATCTCAAACCGTTTGTAGAACAAAATCGGGTATGTATGTTTAATTAAATTATTAATATTAATGATAATATAAAACCATGGGACATTACAATATGGTAGGAAGGCAGAAGTCTTTGAAATCAAACAAACCTAGTAACAAAATATAGCTTCTAAGCTATAGTTTATCAGCTGTATCACATTGGGAAGGAATTACCTGCCTTTCATGTACTGTTAGGAAAATTAGCAATTATGATTTAAAGTGTTTAGTAGAGCATGTTGTATACACAGTACACATGTAATAGAGAATTATTTTTGTACAAGGTAGAAAATGGTAAGTCCAAAAAAAGGATAAAGCATGATAGTAATTCGCGTGAATGGAGATCAGAGATGGCTTTCTTAGAGGAAAATAGCTTTTGCATTATTACTTAAAAGACAGTAGAATTTGGACATGCAGAGATGAAGGAGAAAAAACTGAAATGTTATGAGTAAAAGTATTGAGGCAGTGAAATATAAACTAGTTTAATTAGAAGAGGATTATAGAGGAATGTAGTACCAGGTAAGTTTGGTAAGGTAGGTTAGAAAACATCATGGGAGATTTAAAGTCCTGAGTTATGATTTAATTAGTAAATAGTAAAGAACTTTTGAAGGTTTTTGAGTAGAGAACAAAGTTATGTATGATAATACTAATTTCTACTGCAGTGCCTATGAAAATGTAAATGAAGAACTTCAGATAGGAATTAGATAATACTCGGTAATGTTATGGCTATAAAACAACAACAACATACTAATGGTAGTGTAAATTGGTATAACTATTTTGGAAAACAATTTAGCATTAACTTTTAAAGTTGAAGATGATGGGCGGACTGTAAATTCTAGAAATTCTACCCTAGATTAAACCCCGGAAATATGTTCAAGAAGAATGTTGAAAACTCAGCTGTTTATAATAAGAAAATCAATAAGAAGATGAATGACAGCTATACTTAGCAACATGAATGAATATAAAAAACAATGTTTTTGTAAAGATTTTATTTATTTTTAGAGAGGAGGAAGGGAGAGAGAGAGAAACATCAATGTGTGGTTGCCTCTCATGTGTCCTGCAACCCAGGCATTGTCCTGACTGGGAATCAAACCAGTGACCCTTTGGATCGCAGGCCTATGCTCAATCTACTGAGCCACACCAGCCAGGGCTAAAAAACATAATGTTTAATTTTAAAAAGTCACCAAATAATAGTTTGATGCCATTTATATAAATTTCAAAAAGTAGAAAATTTAATATATATTTTAGGGAATACACATATATGTAGTAAAAGATTAACAGGAAGAGAATGACAAACATAAAATTCATAGCAGTAAAGATATCTTTAGGGGGGAAGGGCTGGGGTTATGACTGCAGGGAGGTACATGGGAGATGCCCAAAGTATTGGTAATACTCAGATTCTTGTTTTCATTAAATGTATTGTGGTAACCTTGGTTAATAAGTTTATATAGGTTTTAACTGTACAATTCCATGATACACCTTCTGTAATATTGTATTTTGTGGCCACCATTCAAAGTCCTACTTTCATTACCATATATTTGACGCTCTTTACTCTTTACTATTATACTTCCTACCTACCTTCCCTCTGGTAACCACTGTCCTGTTGTCTGTGCCTGTGAGTTTTTGTTGTTTTTTTGTATGTTCATTTGCTGCTTTCAGTTTTATATTTCACATAGAGTGAAGTCATATGATTCTTGACTTTTTCTGTCTGACTTATTTTGCTTAGTATGATATTCTTAAGATCCATATTTTCACAAGTGGCAGTATTTCATCTTATGGCTGAGTAGTATTCGATTGTATATGTGTACAGCATATCTTCTTTATCCAATCATCAGTTGAGAGATACTTCAATTGTTTCCATGTTTTAGCTGCTGTGATTGATGCTGCAATGAACGTAGGCGTGCATATAGCTTCACAAATAAATGTTTTCAAATGTTTTGGGTAGATACCCAGAAGAGAGGTTGCTGGTTCATATGGTAGCTCTGTTTTTGAGGACCCTCCCTACTCTTTTCATTGTTCAAAAACCTAGCTGCATATTGCATTATTTTTCTTTTCACTGTACCTGTATAATTCACGTATCTATATATGTGAAATTTTTCATAACTAAAAAATTTAAGGTCTCATGTCATTAAGTGTAATTGGAAAAAAAAGATTGAGGCCATTATAAAAATACTCTATTTCTCTTTTTACCTCCTTCTACTCCCCATTGTATGCTTTTCTCAGAGAAAGAAAGCTCTTTTTGTCAAGGTTAAAGTACTTTTTTACTGTATATTTATTAACATGGCAGGAATTTTTAGAGGTGAAAAATAACTCAACCTTAATTTGGCCATTCTTAACGCAACATTTGGTTTCATTTTTGACTACTCCTTTTCTAGAAAAATGCCACATATATAGGTATTTTAAAACAATTGTAACAGTAAGGAATATAGTTTCATAGTTCTTTTGTAAAGCATGCATTATATTCTGTCAGATCAACATGCTGTAATTTGCTTGGTCCATACCCTATTCTCAGACATTTAGGTTGTTCAGAATTGGTCACCTGATACTCACTGAATATCTTCATGTATTTAATTTTTTGATGAGTTATTTCCTTGGAATGAATTCTTTAAAGTAGTGATTGTGTCAAAGGACATAAACATCTGTGTTGCTCTCAATGTGTATTAACATTGTCTTTTTTCAGCAGGATGATTTCTCCACAATTTCACTAGCATTGGGTAGATCATCCATTCCACATCTCATTTGCCTTTATGGCCTTCAGGTTTCTGTTTTATTAATTGCCCTTATAACATATTTCACCTTTTTATTCAAGTGATACCTTGTGCTCACTATGTTGAAACTCAGGCTTTATCATCTACTACTCTCCAAAGCAACTGTTTGGCTAGACTTTTGTCATTTCTGTTTTTGGTTTTATCATTTTATCTAGGTATCCAGACTCTAAACTTCATTTTTCATGGCTTGGGAAATTTTAACCTTTGAAATATTTTTCAAATCTATCTTCTTTTCCATATCCTTAAACTTCAATGTGTATTGAATCAGCCATAGCATGTTCTTGAATAATGTGGTTACATTCAATGTTGTTTCATTTGAATATTGATATGATGCCATAGGAACTTAACTGTTGCTCATGATAAAAATGGTTTTGTTATGTGTCATTTCGTTCAAAGTTGCAGAACCTATCCATGACCTCAAGTGAGGACTTATAGTGTCCTTGACCTGACTTTTCAAGACCTTAGGCTGTACTTTTCAAACTGCGAGTCTCAAATAACTTAACAGGTTTTGAAATCAGTTTAGTAGACTTTTACCAGAATTTACAAAAATAAAAAATGTCACAGTGTATCTCTTTATATGTTATGAAATTGTTTCTCTGTATATTTTATTGTGGTCCTACTTTTCTGTGGATATATATACCTTGCCCCTCAGTGATATAGAGACTGTTATATGGACCACTTTTTAGTTAAACAAAGATGGTGAGCATTTCAGGTCATTAAGTAATTCTTGAACATTAAATAATTAAGTTTTTAATAATAAAATTGTTTTTATTTACCCACACTAAGAAAAAATATTTTAATGTATCAGTTTGACATAACATTTTTTGCTTACTATTGAAATTATATATTTTTTTATGTTTCTTGCTCATATGCCTATCATATTGTCTGTGACTTAAATATTTCCAGATTTTCATTTATTCTTTTATTTTGGGAGATTTTTCATCAAGTTAAAGTCTCTCTTTTTAGTTTTCTCTCTTCAGTATCATGTGCAGAGGGCTTTCATACTCAAAGATGATATTTATGTTTGTATAGATACTATTTTCATACTATGTGGTTTCATTTTTGAAAATTAAATAGTATTTCATATTATTATTAAGTGATTACAGATGTGGTGAATTTTTAAATGTAGTGAAAAATCTTTCATAATATCCCATCCTAAGAGAGTCAGTTATTAAAGTTTTATGTCTTCCTAGCATTTTTTTCTTGGCATGTAGCATTACAATTTTGGGATCATGTTAATATAATTTATAGTTTATATTATCCTATGATTAGGCATTTAAACTAATGTCTTTTTTTTGTTGTAATAAATCTCCATGAATGTTAATAGATGATACTCTTTCCCTCATTTCTAAGATAAATTCTTAGAAGTGAGATTCCTGGACCTAATAGTATGTATATTCTTTTTTTCCCTTCTTTTAAGTATTTGTTTTTTAAAAGATTTTATTTATTTTAGATAAAGGAGAAGGGAGGGAGAAAGAGAGGGGAAAAACATTAATGTGTGAGAGATAATGTTGATTAATTGCCTCTCGCACACCCCCAGCTGGAGACCTGGCCCAAAACCCAGGCATGTGCTCTGACTGGGAATTGAACCAGCGACCTTTTGGTTTACAGGCTGGCACTCAGTCCACTGAACCATATCAGTCAGGGCTAAATATTTCATTGATGTGTTATCACAGTGTTTTTCCTCTTTGCCCCTCACCAGCCATCCCTCCTTCCATTCCTACAGTTAATCCCCTCACTGTTGTCCATATCCACGGGTCATGCATATACATGTTCTTCATGCATATACATACCACTCCATTCACCTACTATGTATATATTTGGTCCACCCACCTTATTCCTCAAACTAGAAACTTGAAGTGTCCATCTTTCTCACCTGCCACATTCAGCCTCTCATCAAGTGTTCTTGATTACATTTCCGAATAATTTTTACATGATACACTACTTTCCATCTAAACTGCTTCCACCCTAATCAAAGGCATAATCTTCTCTGGCCTGGAGTTGTACTAGCAGTTAAAGGGGTCTTTCCACATCTCATACCCCACTCTGAACCATTTTCACACATCAACCAGAGTCATCCTTGAAAAACATATCTCTAACATAAATCTTAACAGTTCTGTTCAAAATCCTTCACTGCTTCTAAATGCAGACCCTTTTTATAATCTACAAGGCCCTCTAAGATTAGGCCTTTACCTGAATAATCCACATTATTCCCTTTTTATCACTATGCTTTTTCATAGCTTGAAAACCTCAGTTTCTAATTGCAGCATTTTTTGTTACATCTGTCACCTGCACTAGATGAGTCCTACCAGGGCAATGTTTTCAGTTCTGTTCCCCATTGTATATCCAGAACTCAGCAGCAGTGAGGAGCTCACTGCATATTTTTCGAATAATTTAATGTTTCCACTTACTCATTAGATGAATAGAACCAATTTATACAATTATCAAAAGTATGATTTGGGGTTAATTTTTTTGTATTTAAGTTTGTTTATTTTGGTATATGGTGCAAGATGAAGGGACTTGATTTTTTCCCAGTTAGCCACTTGTCCTATAACCTACCATTATTCAGCCTTTTTCATTTCTTTAAAATACTATATTTATATAACAATAAATTCTTATGTGTTAAACCTCTTTCTGGGCTGGAAACCAGAAAGGCCACATTTGTGCTGCCTGTCACCTACCAGACCCAATAAGCAGAGACAGGGATTGAATCTTCATGGGCATTTTATTCACATGGCCAGCGATCTGAGAAGATGGTGGGTTTGTACCCTAACAGACCATCTTATGTACCCTTTCAAGCCACCCTTTTTTATAATGGGGCAAAACTGTAGGTAAGGGATTTTGGAATTCAAGGGAAAAAATTGTAGATAAGGAATTTGGAATTCAAGAAAGGGGGTTAATTAGGCAAAGGCTGCAGTCTGGCAATTTCTCTAACAGCCTTTCATTCCCCAACCAGTGATTTTCTTTATCTGTGTCCTGTGTCCTAGGAGATTTTCTTTATCTGTATCCTGCAAGGCAGACTGTCTCTCCCTGGGACACAAGGGACTCAGATACCACCTTGATTGCTTATGGTCTCTTCTAGAGCACAAAGGTCAATGGCTTGTGCTCTCTTGGAGTCAGGGGGGCCATCCTGGGTTTGAAGAACCTGCAGTTCTTCAAACAATAGTTTTTTTACATGCATTAACTACTAGGCTTATTAACTATTACCTCAAACTAAATTTTTTGACTCTTGAGTTCCCCAAACTTTCTGTTCTATAACATTGCTGTCAACCTGGGTGCCATGATCATGCTATTTTAGTTACTTTTGCTGTACAGTATACAATTATTAGGCAAATTTCTCTTCATTGTATTACTATATTTCCATCCTGTATTCTCCCATATGAACTTTTAACTATCTTGCTAAGTTCCAAAATACAAAATCCTATTGGAATTTCAATTGAAATTGTATTGACTTTACAAAGTAATATATTTACTAATATTTAGTATTTCTATCTACAAACATTTCTGTTCTTTGTCTTTTTCAGGATTTTATACTTCTCTTTATGGAGCCTCAAAATTTCTGAATTTTATTCTTGGGCATGTTTTTTATTGCTATTGGGAGAAAATGATTTTTCTAGTTGTATCTTCTACTTGCTAATTGCTGATAATAGAGAAAAGTTATTTTTGTTTTTTATTATTTTGTGTTTTTTCTCATATGTTTTCAGTTTTAGGGGGTCTTAAAGATAGACTAAACTTGTCACAGAGCGCTTCTAATATGCTTATTCATGAACATATCATTTCAAAGCCCTGATATTATTCTAGAGCAGGGGTGTCAAACTCATTTTCACCAGGGGCTACATCAGCCCTGTGGTTGCCTTCAAAGGGCTCAGTGTAGAGCTCCTTGCCCCTAGTTAAGGAGCACTGACATTTATACAGTCCTAAAATTACATTCAGCCCTTTGAAGGCAGCCACGAGGCTAATATGGCCTGTGGTGAAAATAAGTTTGACACCCCTGTTCTAGGGTATGTTTGTAGTTTGAGATTAATCATAAATATCTTACTTGCATGAATATTTGTACATAATTATATCATTGAGTAAAAGTAGAAATATAGTCAACAGTTTAAAGTCACTTTGGAAAATGAACTAAAATCAAGAAAATTGGAATTTTTTCTCTTAAACTTTTCACAAAGAGAAACTGTAAACCAGAATTAGCAGGTTATCTTAGTTCTAAAATAGTATTTTTCTCTCTTCAGGAAGTAGTTCTGAAAGATGGCAGGATTGAAAGACTAAAGTTGGAACTTGAAAGGAAAGATGCTGAAATCCAGAAACTGAAAAATGTGATCACTGAATGGGAGGTTTGTAAACTAGTAATCTGTATAGTTTCTGTTTTTCTTATATGTAAATATGTTTAATGTTTGAATGATAGAAATAATGTTTCTTCTGTTTAGATTTTTAAATTAATTAATGATATAAAATTGGAATAATTGATTTATTTTATGGTAAAATATATATAACATTAAATTTGCTGTTTTAACTATTTTAAGTGTATGAGTCAATAGCATTAAGCACCTTCGTAATGTTGTATAGCCATCAACATTGTCTTTTTTCAAAACTTTTCATTCTTCCAAACAGACTCTTGAACCCATTAAACAGCTCCTTATTTCTTATTCCCTGCAGCCTCTGGTAATCTTTAGTCTCTGTGATTTTACTTATTCTGGGTACTTCATATAAGTGGAATCATATAGTACTTGTTCTTTTGTGTCTGGCATATTTCATTTAGCATAATGTTTTCAAGGTTCATTCTTGTTTTAGCATGTGTCAGAATTTCATTCATTTTTATGACTGAATAATACGCCATTGTATGTATATACCACACCTTGTTTATTCATCTACTGATGGACATTTGCATTGTTTTCACCTTTTGGTTATTGTGAATAATGCTGCTATGAACATTGGTGTACAAGTATCTGAGTCCCTGCTTTTAATTCCTTCGGTTATATAACTAAGATTGGAATTGCTGGGTCATGTGGTAATTCTACATTTAAATTTTTTAGCAATCACCAAACTTTTCCATTAACAGCTATACCATTTACCTTCCCATTAACAGTGCACAAGGGTTCCAGTTTTTGCACATGTTCCCTAACACTTGTTAATTATACAAGTTATGTTAACTATAAACCTACTTATTATTCTCTTTCTTCCTTTCCTTAGGCTTTAAAAAAAGCCTATTTATTCATCTCAAGTATCTTTCTGGGCTGTGCATATATAATAGAGAAGAAAAGATAAATCAAATTCTGCCCTAATGAGTCTTCATTTTCTTTCTTCCTTAATTCCCACCCCTTTCCCTTAGCTTTTTCTTTGTTGCTTATATTTTTCTTAGCATTTGTTGAGCACATAACCATGTCCCAGACAAGAGAATACAAGGATGAATTAGCAAGATAGTCTAATGGGAAAGATAAACATACAAGTAATTGCAGCATAGACTTTATCATTGAGATTTGACTGAATGCCCCAGAGCACAGAAACAGGAATGAATTAATTTTTGCTATTGAAAATTGGTAAGGACATTACAGAAAAGATGGGGTTTCCAAGTTGAGAGAATAGTGCATACAAAGGCATGGAAATGGTAGGAAATACATTGTTGCTGACATTTAGAGAAATGGGAAGTTGTAGAACAGGGGGGGTCAAACTCATTTTCACTAAAGGTCACATCAGCCTCACAGTTGCTTTCGAAGGGCTGAAATAATTTTAGGACTGTATAAATGTAACTACTCCTTAATTGTTAAGGAGTTGAAATTACAGTCAGTCCTTCGAAGGCAACCGTGAGGCTGATGTGGCCCCTGGTGAAAATGAGTCTGACATCCCCGTTGTAGAACATGAAATTGGAGATGTTAACTAGGGTCGGAATCTAGAAGGCAATTGACATGAAAATTGCTTTTCGCAATGGTATGCACATAGCTGAGGGCCTGGATTGAACATAATCTGGTAAAACAATTAACAGGTATTGAGTGTAAGAGCAGGAGTACATTTTGAACTAGTTTAGGTGGTGGAAATAATAGACCTCATTTTGGATATGTTGAGTATGAAGTAGCTATGGATGCAGCATAGGTATTTAGGATACAGTAGAGCACAGTGGAGTCAGCATATTTGCATTTATTTAACTTAACTTTAATTACTCTCTTTCATGAAATTAAAAACACCAGTAAGGGCACTGTATATTTTATTTGTGCTATTTATTATAAATCACATGGTACTAGCATTTTATAATTTTGTTTTTATAGATAATTTACTACTTATAATTGTGTATATTAAATGTTATTTTAATGGACAATTGAAAGAATTTTCATGGGTAATGTTTCTCACTTGCAATTTTTACTTTAAGTGCTGATTTCAGACACTAAGGCTGCTCTAAGAGATGACTCCATGTATACTGATCTGGACTTTGAACAAAAGGCTTGTGCTAGAGATAATTTGCTGAAATACTAACATTGAAACCCTGATAGTTAGAATTTCATAAGATACAGTTACATATTCACAATGGATAGATTTCTTTATTCATAGTGAATATAGCTACAGTTGACTATATAAGGTTTCTTCTTCATATTTTTATGTTCCCATCTGACTTACCTTTTTTATTCGTTTTTAAGATGCTCAGGAATCCTACTCCCTTTTAGTTATTATTGTGCTTGCTTCTGTTCAGTGCATCAGCAATTTACTCAGCAGTGTATTTAGTAAAATCCATCTTTATTGGAGTTGACTTTAAAATACATTAAATTTGTTTTACAAGAAAGACTTTGAATATGGTAACCTCTGTACATATATCTTTGTACATGATGAAAGAAGAAACTAGTTTCTTATACTGATCTGTTTCTCTGATTTCTTATTTTTCTATAATGTATTAAATGTTTTGTTTTTTTAATGCATTAAGTATAAGTAATTCAGAGCATTGAATAAATGTAGTTTAGAGTGAATATTCTTTGGAATATGGAGGTTAATGTGGAAACACAGTTTCTCTTGTTCATAAATGTAATTGTGTCATTTATGCAGTCTGAGAAGAAGCTAAACCATTGGAGAAAAAAATTAAAAATACTTAAAAGATATTTTAGTAAATTAGTCATTCATATCAGTGAAAAAATAATTTTCACAAGTTATTAAAATAATATGTTAGTACATTTAATCTTAACTGAGAACACATGGCTGTGCTGTATAATTTAGTAGCCACTCTATTTGTGTACCAAAATTTAAAGTTAAATAAAATAAAAAATGTATTTTCTCAGTCACACTAGGTGCATTTCCAGCAGTTAACAGTCATATAGTAGACAGTGGCAGATATGAAGCAGATACATAAAATTGTAGTGTAATACTGGATACTCATGGTATAGAGCTATGAATCATTTTTCTTTTTGTTTTCATCACATTATTTTAAAATGCTAAGGGTTTTATTTGAGGAAGGAAAGAAAAAAGCTTCGGGAAAATTTAATATTCTGAGTTTTCTCCACTTTTATTCTTCTCTTTTATTTTTCAGTCACCTATAATACTAATTTCTATTATCATCCCAGGTATTTAATTTAAGTAATAGACAGTTCTCAATACACTTTTCCTCATCCTGTTTCTTTCAGAAGTGACTTAAGTCTTTGGGCAAGCTAAGAACGCATAGATTCATAAATTGATAGTAAATCATCATATAATTTACTTGACAAAATTAAATCTTTTTTCTTTGATTATTAGGCAAAATATAAAGAAGTGAAGGCAAGAAATGCACAGTTATTGAAAATGCTTCAGGAAGGTGAAAGTAAGTAATTTGGGGGGTTTTAGAATTAAAAGTTAATCTTAAAAAATATTTGAAGATAATTTTTCAAGATACATGATTAACTGAACAAAATAAAAAGGTTTCCCAGAGTGATGCAAACTGAATTGTTGCTGGTAAATTTTTATTACAAGTCACTCTTACAGTACCTTAGATATTATACACGTTTATAATTATTCATATCAGAGAAATCTTGAAATTTCAATTCTTATAAATTATTAGACTGCAGTTAGCAGGAAAATAAGAATAATATTTGCTTAAGATTCTACTTTTTTTATTGTTGTCTAAGTACAGTTGTCTCCATTTTCCCCTCACCATTCTCCCCTGCCCCACCCACCTCCACCTCCCACTCTCAGTCCTACCCCCACTTTGGCTCTATCCATGGGTCCTCCATTTGTGTTCCTTGACAACTCTTCCTCATTTCCCCCCTGTAAGTTGATGTATGAAAATCCCAATTAATCAGTTCCATTCCTGATTATGTTTACTTACTGACACAACCCTGAAAGTTCTACAAAAATTGTTCATTCATTATAGAAAAAATGTGTATAAATTTTTAATATAAGGTTATACAAACGAAATTAAAAAGACAAAGTCATGAATAAATGAGAAAATCTAAATAGACAAAATTAAGTCTGGTAAACAGTTTTTCCTGTTAATATATATTAATAAAACATCAAATATAGCTCCTATATCTCTGAACCCTCTCCCACATACAGCACCACAATACCCTGCCTGGCAAATACCTAAGGCTCCACCCCTTACTACATAACAGGCAGACAGAGACAAAAAATATGGCCCAAAGGAAATAACACATCAAAGCTCCAGAAAAAATACAACTAAGTGATGAAGAGATAGCCACCCTATCAGATGAACAGTCTAAAACACTGGTAATCAGGATGCTCACAGAAATGGTTGAGTGTGGTTGCCAAATAGAGAAAAAAGCGAAGGCTATGAAAAGTGAAATAAAGGCAACCAACAGTGAAGGGAAGGAAACCAGGACTCAAATCAGTGGTTTGGACCAGAAGGAAGAAAGAAACATTCAACCAGAACAGAATGAAGAAATAAGAATTTTAAAAAAATGAGGGGAGGCTTAGGAACCTTCAGGACAACTAAATGTTCCAACACCTGAACCATAGGGGTGCCAGAAGAAGAAGAAGACCAAGAAATTGAAAACTTATTTGAAAAGATAATGAAGGAGAACTTCCCCAGTCTGGCAAAGGAAATATACTTCCAGGAAGTCCAGGAAGCTTAAGAGAGTCCTAAAGAAGTTAGACCCAAAGAAGCACACACCAAGGCACATAGTAATTACATTACCCAAGATTAAAATGAAGGAAAGAATTCTAGAAGCAGCAAGAGATAAGGGGACAGTCACCTACATCAGACTGTCAGCTGACTTCTCAAAAGAGACCTTGCAGGTAAGAGGGGACTGGAAAGAAGTATTCCAAGTCATGAAAGACAAGGACCTACATCCAAGATTGCTCTATCCAGCAAAGGTTTCATTTAGAATGGAAGGGCAGATAACATGCTTCCCAGATAAGGTCAAATTAAAGGAGTTCATCGTCACCAAGCCCTTATTACATGAAATGTTAAAGGGACTTATCTAAGAAAAAGAAGATAAAAAATACAGTAAAATGACAACAAACTATCAACAGCTGAACCTAAAACAAAACAAAACAAAACAAAAATAAACCAAGCAAACAACTAGCACAGGAACAGATTAACAAATAGAGGTCACATGGAAGGTTATCAGCGGGGAGGGGGTGGGGGGAGAATGGGGGAAAGGTATTGGGAGTAAGAAGCATAAATGGTAGGTAGAAAAAAGACAGGGGGAGGTTAAGAATCTTATGGGAAATGGAGAAGCCAAAGAACTTATATGTATGACCCATGGACATGAACTAAGGTGGGGTGGGGGGGATGTTGGAGGGGTTACAGGGCAGAGGGGAATAAAGGGGAGGAAAAATGGGACAGCTGTAATAGCATTAGTGAATAAAAAATAGAAAGATATAACTCCTGTTATACTCTGTAGTGCTTAAGAAGTGTGAAACTCACTTTGAAGAATAAGTAAATAAGGCCAAATAATATTTCAAATATGAAGATACTAGGAGTGGAATTGTCCAACCAAAATTTAAATTATATTATTAAATAACAGTTATCAAGAAAATGAGTAAAAGCCAGAAATCCTGTCCAATTTAACAGAATACAGGCTTGAAGTAGATTCAGACTCACTTTTTATGACTTTTCTATTTTTTATGACTGTAACTATTATATAACTGAACTATGATGAAATAGAAGTTAAAGAGTGATGAGGAAAGGCATTATTTGAAAAGTTGATATCAACTTCCTGAGATTCACTGAGATCAGTTCATGTTATTGAGTTTACGTGGATCATTTAATGAATAAAATTATGAAAATAAAATAAATGTTTACAAGGTATGTTTCTAATTGAGTAAATTAAGGATATCACTGGATGCATGTTTTTTAAATGTGAAATAAATATTCCTTAGCTAAAAAAACATTGTAAAAGTTGAAAAAATTAACTGATAAAAGCTTATTCTGAATAACAGATTAAAAATGGCAACCAGTAGATAAAATTGGTGTACATACTCATACTATAAATAATCCAAGTAGAAAAATTTGATATAGGACCATTACATGAAAAATACAGTACATAAGGTCTGTGGGGAAAGTGGAGTTAGAAGCATACAATGGTAAAAACTTTCTCAGTGAAATATTTTTAAAAGATGGGCATATAATAAAAACTGCGTAACAGTTATAGACAGTTATAGTTTTACCTCTTCAGTTTCTCTTAGCTTGTTTTCTCCCTCTTGTTTTAAAATTGTAGAATTAGATTTTCATTTAGCAGTCATTATCATGGAATTTGTCAGCAATGTGGAAATTTTTAATGCTTAGGAAATGTAGGGACCAAAATAATAGATCTCTTCTTCCCCAAAGACAAAAAAAATCTCTAGACAAATGAATAGTTCTGAGAGACCACAGGTGTTATATGATCAGCTGTGTCACAGGCAGTACATTTATTTGACAGTGTTTTATTTGTATAAAAATAATATAAAATTTTTTTGCAGGCCTTATGGTGTACTTACCCTGGCAATTTAATAAAACAAAGAGAAACACTACATTTTTAATTTTTATTTTATTTTTTAGAGATTTTATTTATTTATTTTTAGAAAGAGGGGAAGGGTAGGAGAAAGGGAGGGAGAGAAACGTCAATGTGTGGTTGCCTCTCACATGCCCCCTACCTGGGACCTGGCCCACAACCCAGGCATGTGCCCTGACTGGGAATTGAACTAGTGACTCCTTGGTTCGCAGGCAGCACTCAGTCCACTGAGCTGCACCAGCCAGGGTCACTGTACATTTTTTTAAATATTGAAGATTAATCAAGGTAGTTAAAGTTTTCTTTCTACATGAATTTTTTTATTGTGCCCTTGTCCTTTTTACTCTTTCACTCTATTTGCGCAATTAATATTTTAATGCTATAGAAAATGTAAAATTTCCAGCAACACTGCTGTGGTGATAATCAGAATTTGCCATTGAAAAATAAGAGCTTTATAGGGTAGAAATACATTCATTAAATATGAGGACAATTATATTAGCCCGACTGCATTGCTATCTTGGGTCAGTAATGTATTGTTAAATTATTTGAGTGACTGAAAATATTATACTATTATTTTTCCTTTTCTTGTCAGTGAAAGATAAAGCAGAAATACTTCTGCAAGTTGATGAATCACAAAGTATCAAGAATGAGCTGACTATACAGGTAAGGGAAACTATACAAGACTGATGTTCTTAAGCTGTGCTTTAGTCTTGAATTATGAAACTTAACTAAACAAAAATATAGCTATTGACACTGCAACAAAGTCATATAAATTGGTAAACACACAGTACAATATATAGATGTTGTATTATAGAATTGTACGCTTGAAACCTATATGATTTTATTAACCAATGTCACCCCAATACATTCAATAAAAAACACCAAAAAGAAAGTAATATAAATGATACTTCATTATTGGTATTCAATATGTATAGCAAGTGAATGAAGATTCTGTTTACTGTGTAAGGGAGGTAGGTATTTCCTGAAGAATAAGGGAAATTAAGGTTGTATTTTTGGTGATATGGACCATGAATATAGAGGTAGAAAGGGCAGGCAGAACTTATCTTGCTCTTGGACTTGATTTTCTCTTCTTCCCATCCTTATTCTGTCGTGTTAGAACAATGAGCTTGTCTTAGCTATCTCTAATTTACAGCTAAGTAAAATGTCTAATTGAAAATTGGGGAGGTGAGGAGGGTTCTTCTCTGATGCTCATTTATCCGATAGTCAAAAATCATTATTGTGAATAAGTAATAATAATTAAAGTTATTATATGTATGGTGCCAGGTGGCTGGTACTAGAAATGCTGAGGGGAACATTTTGTAAAGTATATGACTGTCTAACCACCATGCTGTTCACACCTGAGACTAATACTATATATATATATATATATATATATATATATATATATATATATATATATAAACATTCAATATTTTATATTGAATATAAAATCAATATTTTATGTTGATTTTAGCAATATTTTATATTGAATCATATATATATATGATTACACAAAGCTAAAAAGTGAATTAAGAGTATTTGCCTAAAAACACAATGAAATTCTTTTTTTTAATTGAATATTTGGTTATAGGTGGCTTCACTCCATGCTGCATTAGAGCAAGAAAGATCTAAAGTGAAAGTTTTACAAGCAGAGTTAGCCAAATACCAGGTATGCTTTTATAATTTTGACAGTGTTTTCATCATAAATAATACATTTGAAATAGATGCTATGTGATTGAATAACTGCACTATCTTAGGCCAAAATTTATTCACCAGAAATATTAATTTTGTTAAATTTGTTATATAATACACATTTTTTAAATGTAAGGTTATTCTAGGTGTTGGTATTAACTAAAGTATTAGCAGTAACTAAAGTATTTCAGAAAAATCCTTGCTACTACATAGATGATATGGCATCCATGCCATTGACTCATACTGAGGAAAGGCATGTAATGACATTTGTCCCATTATATAAGTTTAATCACTTAGGTATAGAAATATCTTTTAGATGTCTTCTTTGTAAAAGTATATTTTCCATTTTGTAATTAATAAATGATATGTGGAGTGATACTTTGAGATTGTGCTACTATCCTTTTCTTTTTACCCAATGGTTTAGCATCCATTGATGATATTTGTAGCAGTTATTTTGATGGTTGCAAAATAGTGACTTTTCTAATTGTGTCATTTCTTCTGCATTCACAAGCTGGCATTCAGCATTTTTTTCTGGATGGCGCAGTAAAAAATATCAGTGCTTTTTTTCAGTATATGTGTATGTGTACATGTGTGCATATATAAATACACACATTTATTTGTATGTATGTATGTGGGTCTAACTCATGACATAAAATGTGTTGATTAAGGTGGGGTCATAGTCAGAAAAAGTTTGAAGGCCACTGGTGGCCTATAGAACATTAAAGTTGTTTACCCCCAGCTTTGATATCAGTCTGGGAGGGAAAATTTGCCTGGGAGGCTCTGAAAATGATTTTTGAAATTTTTTGTGTGTTTTTTTAATCTTGTTCAGGAGCAAGGTAAGATTTTTAAGCTGTAAAACATTGGTAAATTAATTTCTGTTTTCTTGCTAACAGAAAGTAAATCTTGTTTTTAATACATATCACACACATCTCAGGTCCCATATAACCTTTTAATACTTATTTTCTCTGAATGAATTCTTGCAGAGCTTTCATTTGTCCATAAATAACAGTGTCTCAGACTTGATTTTTTTAAAACAAAGGTTGATAGAGAAATGTTTTGATCACTAAGAGAAAAGTTATATGCTGAAAAAAACAAAAAATATTTAAAAAAAAAACACAGAGAAGCCGCCACCATTATTAATTTGGCCTGGGTTTCAAGTGCCCCTGATATAACCACCATTTTCAGAAAGGCACTTTCCCAGACTTGGCTGATCATCAGAATCACTTGGGAGCTTTTTGAATTAGATAGTTTTGACCATCCCTGGTAATTGTGAATAAATAGGTCTGAGACAAATTCTAGACATCAGAATTTTTAAAATATTACTACACAGGTGATTCTAATGATCAATTAAATTTGGGCACCAAATGATCAACTAAATATCTGATAAAATGTCTAGACAAAACTTGCATTATAAATTGAATTACCCAAAAGGGTAATGAACTGAATTACTAAATTTGCTGACCATATGGAATAAATTGTTTTAGAATTGATCAAAATTTTTATTTTAAAAACAATCTGGGACAGTCTAAAAGAACTTTAAAAAATAAGATATTTGTGATTTTACTAAATCTAGGCTAGTTCCAATAGATGTAATTGATTTTTACAACTACTTTAACTATTTTTAAAAATAACCCTGTAGAAATAATTTAGTAGAATGCACATTCAAATTTGCAACAAACTCAAAAAGGAAATTGCTTCCTTCTCATACTCAAAAATGCCTTCAGTTTCATATATTCTTAATTTGCAAATGCCCCAGAATGGTATTTCCTCAATAATTTGCCCTATTTTTTTTTACAGGGTGGCAGAAAAGGGAAAAGAAACTCTGAATTCGACCAGTGTAGGTGATTGCATTGGCCTTTGAGGTCAACACAAAAATAAAAGTTTTCAGGGTTTGGCAAAATGTATATATTTAATGCTGTACAACTGCTAAGCTATGCAGTTTTTGTTAAAGAAATACTTAAAATAATTAGCTTACTAACAGTCTATAATTTTTGGTTTTTGGCTTAAAGTGAGAAGAAGAAAAACAGAATTCCAGCAGAATGCAATGATTATTGTTTACTATTCATACTTCATATCACTTTAGTTTTTCATCAGTCAATAAAATTAATTTACTCTTCCATTAATATGTTTGGTTTTTGTAAGTTTCAGAGACAATGTGAAATTATTATTTTTGCTATAGCACAATTAATTGGATTTTTTTTAATTCAGTGAATATTTACTCAGACCTTTCTGCATGCTAAACCTGTGGGACATACAAGATGAGTGAAAAGTGGTTGATATACTCAAGTAGCTTATTCTCAGGGGAAACAGAAGGTGGAGGTAGGAAAGATAACAACAAAAATAATTATCATACAAATAAGAGTGTGATATCACAGTTTTTGGAAATTGAGAAAACTTGTATGAGATAGTTTTTCTGTAAATTTGTTGAAAAGCATCCAGGGAAAAGGAAGAAAATATGGGCTGAAATATTTGTTTAAAGAACAGTCTGGCTTGAGGACAGAAAAACGACATGCTGAGAATAGTGTTGATGTGGGGGAGAAATGAGAGATCTTTTGTTGGTATAACAATTACTAGAATAATTTGTAGTTTATGGCATTCATTTTTCAGTGTAGTCAGTGATATACAAATATGATACATTAAAGTACAAAGGACAAAGATTTTTTGGTTGTATAAAAAAGATGAATATATAAATAACTGCTTGTGACCTCCAAAACCAGCATTACATGAAAGATTCCACTTTATGACGGTCTTTGAAGAAAAAATACTTATTCAATAAATAAACAATATTGTTTTTATGTCTGGCTTCTTCCATGAGGTTACATGAACCTTGTAAATTTTGTTACTGATCTAAAGTAGGGGTTCAGCTGCCCACTGCCTCCAGTAGGCAAATTCTAGAGGCAGAGGCTAGTGAGAAAGCAAAGAGGTTTTTATTCAAATGATGTACAGTCTGGGAGAATGGCAGACTCTTGCCTCAAATCTCATCTTCTCCAGGAAACCCGGAGGAAAACTCAGCCATCCTCAGCCAGAGTAAAACCAAAGGCAGTGTCCAGAGTTCCTTCTCCTGTTTAAAGTACCATCCCTCGGGAACCACAGGTGGCCACTGAATGGTCATTCAGGCAGCTCAGCTTTTCTCTGGGCCACTGTCAGGCTTCAGGCTCCCTCCTGTAACCCACCTGTGGGCCTTGCTCTGCCATTGGCCATGCGGCTTCCAGGGCCAGAAAGTCTTACAAATGCACCAGCTGGTGTGTTACAGGGGTGGGTAAGAGCACATCCCTTCCCTCCCTTGGGATTTTATTAGTTTTGGGTTTAGGAAGGGCCAAGTACTTTCTCAGAAATATCCAGCTAACTTTCAAGTTTCTGCACAGTCTCAAAGGGCCCACCCCCAGACCAATCCCTTATTTTCTCCAGGCTAAACTGACAGGCTTCTTCAATCTAGCACCTGTTCCCCTGCTGCCATTCTGACCTTTATTGTGCATGTACTTGCCTTCCTGTGATCCCACCCTGAATTAGGTACCAGAAGGGGATAGAAGGGCTTTTCCCCCCATCCAGTTGTCTTGCCAGCCTTGCCAGCCTTGCATACTCAGTGCAATGCCTCCTTTTGGCCATTCATCTCTGGAGCAGGGGAGGAGTGTTTGCAAGACACAAGCTGGGATACCCGTGGCTCACTTGCTGCCTCCAGCTTGCAGTCTCCTCCAGTAGCCCCTTCTGTTCACTTGACTTCCATCCTTCTACCTGCTTCCAGCTGTCTGGCCAGGCTATTGATATCAGTTGTGACCTACTCCCTATATTCTCAGTGCATAGTTCTCTATGTGGCACAGAGGAGCTGCTAAAGAATTATTTGTTCAATAAAGTAGTAAAGCTATTTGAGATAGTTTTTCTCTAATTTTACCTTTAAATAAAATCAAGTACTATCAGAACCTAGTTAATTAATTAATTAAGTATATATATAGTAATTCCACAATACTGTATTTTTCACCTCAGGGATTAACAAAATCAAATTTCTAATGCTGTTTAACATGAGCAAACTAGACAGAACTTGAATCAGAATAGTTTCAGTTATAATGGAATTACCTAAGTAGTTAATTAACTGAATTATTAAAGCATACTATATTACCATCTGCTTTGATTATCTGCCTACATATTATCTATTTTGGTATATTATATAGCATCTAGCACAGTGCCTGGCACCTGATAAACACACAACAGATATTTTTTTACTAGTGTGTATCATTTAACATCTCCTGGGCACATAGAAAACTTCATTGATTATCCTCTTTTGTTCTGGGCAGTCTCTGGAGTGTTATATTCATAGCTCTGTTTTCCCCCTGAATTATTTTTTTCTTGACTGATATATCCATTCCTCTGGCTTAATCTATCACTTTTAGGAAAGTATATCAGTTTCAACAGGAAAAGGTTTATTTATTTAGAGACCGTCAGTGAGCAGTTGGTTATTTCTTCTGTTAAATTGATTTCTCAGGCATTCCCTTTTAATAAATACCATTACTAAGATTCTTTTCAGTCAATTTATAAAATCAGTTTATAGGGAAACAGCAGTAGAATTGATGAAGCCAAGAATCAAATCAATGATTTGGAACATAAGGAGGCAAAAAACAACCAATCAGAACAACAAGAAGAAAAAAATCCAAAAAAATGAGAATACTGTAAGCACCCTCTGGGACAACTTTAAGCATTCCAACATTTGCATCATAAGGGTACATCATAATTAAAATGCCAAAGGTTAAAGATAAAGAGAGAATCTTAAAAACAGTAAAAGAAGTTAGTTACCTACAGGGGAGATCCCATAAGACTGTCAGCTGGTTTCTCAAAAGAAATTTTGTTGGCTACAAGGGATTGGCAAGAAATATTCAAAAGTCATGAAGAGCAGGGATCTACAACCAAGATTGCTTCACCTAGCAGATTTATCATTTAGAATTGAAGGGCAGATAAAGAGCCTCCCCAACAAGAAAATACTAAAGGAGTTAAATCATCACGAAACCATTATTATATGAAATGTTAAAGGGGTTTATTTAAGAGAAGATCAACACTATAAATAATAAAATAGCAATAAATATATACCTATCAACAATTGAATGTAAAAAATAAACTAAGCAAACAAGAAGAAGAGAGACAGAATCATGGATCTAGAGAATGTTTTGATGTTGCCAGATGAGAGGAGGGTGTGGGGGAATGGGTGAAGAGGTGAGGGGATGAAGAAATACAAATAGGTAATTACAGAATAGCCATAGTCATGCAAAGTACAGTATAGGAAATGGAGTAGCTAGGGAACTTATATGCATGGCCATGGACATGAATAATGGTGTGTGGATTACCTGAGGAATTTGGGGGATGCTGGATGGAGGGGGGCAAAGAGGGAAAAATTGGGATTATTGTAATCACATAATCAATAAAATCCAATTTTACCAAGTTCCCCATATTTATTTTTCAGCATATGGCTTTTTCATTTTGTTTTTGAAGTTTTTAATATACTGAAGTTTTTTATTTTACTGCAGTTAACTGTGCCAGTATTTTTAAAAATGATTTGTGCTTGTGTTTTATTTAAGAACTCCTTCACTAGCTTGTAAAAGCTATTAAATTTTGCTTTCCACATTTAGGTTGCCAATTCCACACATAAAGTCCCTTTGCCCCACTCAGGCTATGACACCATCTGCCAATGTGTACATTAATACAGCCATACGTTTCAGGGGTTACAGCTTGCTTATGCACAATTGAAATTGGATGTACACACGTTTAATCTTTCAAGAAACCTAGGACTTTATTTTGTAAACAGTAGAGAATCTTCGCCTAAATTTAGTTGGGGAATATAAGAAGGTCGTATGTATTTCTGATACATAGTCAAGATAATCATACTAGTACATTGTCAAGTCTATTCTCCAGAGAAACAGAGCCAATAACATATATATGGAAAATATATATGGAATATATATATGTATGTATGTATGTATATAAAATAAGGAGTTGGCACATGCAATTACAGAGGCTGAGAAGTTCATCTGGAAACCCAGGAAATCCTGTTGTGCAGTTCTGAGAAACAAAGGGCCTTCGTTACAAGGGCCAAAGGGCCTGTTGTAAGTACTAGTTAAGGAGTGCAGGAGAAGACTGCTGTCCCAGCTTAAATGGTCAGTCAGAGAGAATTCAACCTGCCTGCCTTTTTCTGTTAGTCCTTGAAAAGGCTGGATGGTGTCCACTCACAATTGGGAAGGCCATTGGCTTTACTGAGCCTACCAGATCAAATGTTAATCTCATCCAGAAAACCCTCAGAGACAAACCCAGAAATAAAGTTTAGTCTGGGCACTGGGTGTTCCAATCAAGTTGAACCATAAATTTAACCATCAAGTCTTACAGTTGACTTTTTTGTAAGCCTTAGTACTTAAGTGACTTTACTTTTCTGTAACTGTAAATTCTGCCATCTCTTGATTTAATTCATGCTAATTTATGAGAATCTTATTCTTTAGAACAACATGGGCCAAATCTGGCCTGCTGCCTGTTTTTCTACCTGTTTTTCTATAACCTGCCAATTAATAATCTTTTTTTACATTTTTAATAGTTAAAAAAATGAAGAGAGTAATAATACTTCATGACACACAAAATTATATGAAATTCAAATTTCAATGTATATAAATGGATTTTATTGTAATACCTGTTTGTTTTTACACTGATTTGTTTACATATTGTTTATGGCTGTTTAGTGTTACAGGATCAGAGTAGTTGCAATAGAGATTGGTTGCATGTTATGCAAACTTAAAATCTTTTCTAACTGGCCCTTTACAGAAACAAGTTTCTTGACCTCTGACTTTACTTGCTTTTCTCAGATATGTCTTAAACATGAAAGCTTTGGCCCTCCTAGAGAGAGTTTCCTGAGGCAGACTAATTCCTGCAGAAACCATAAATGAGGCATTTAGGTTAGTACAATTTTAAGGCTTACTGCCCCAGGTTGGGTTTACAATGCTAATGGGGTAACAACCCACTGAAGACTGAAAAACAGACACAAAGAAATCTAGATAATTTCTTGCAATCAGCTTTACCATCATGGAAAACTCCCCCTAGCACTTACATTGAATTTAAGAGATGTTATTTTGATAAGGGGGCAGCAAATGCCCCAAATTAAGGTGGACTGACAAAGAAGGTCAGCAGCCAAAGGACAAACTCCAGCCACAGCTGGAAAATGTGTCTGTGGCTGCTGCAGTTCCTAAGGCTGAAATAGTGTGAGCAAATGATGACTTTGCTGCCTAATACAGGGCTTTTGGTGGACTGGAAACATTGGAAGTTTGTTTGACTAAGTTGCAGTCAGCCACTGAACTGTTTAAAACAAAGTCACTGTGCCTTCTGGCACGCTGTCACGCTCCTTCCAGTCTCTTGATCCCCTCCCTCCTTTACCCCAACTTCAGCTGCTTTAAGGGAAAGGTGATTAGGGGAGGGGCCAAGTTTCCACTGTCCCCAAGGGGGACCGAAGTTCTATTTGCCTGGAAAGTATGCTAGGGAACTTGAGGATGGAGAGAAACTCAGAGTTGTATGGCTCTGCTGGATACAGGAACCCATCATCATTCTCCCAGCTCCATGGGGGAGTTGGCACCTGGATTCAGCCAATGGGGCTCTGGCATGATTCACCTGGAGAAGGAATGCTAAAGTGACCTTGTGGGTGGGGTCCTCCAGGCCAGTTCATTGTTGTTACTTTGATGACTGAATGTATGGTAGGAATTGATGTGTACCACCAGTATTTCCTCATTCCCTAAGTACCAAATGGAGATACTCCTGATTGGGAAGAGTTGCAAGTAGAGAAGTGCTAGTGTCTTTGAGGCTCCAGTTTGAGCTACAAGTCTACAGGACTGATGATTTTGCCAATTGGAGCCTCTGACAAGAGGAGGCAGTCTCGATCTGGATGTGCCCCATGGGTTTGGGACTCATAGCCTTCCTAATACAGCTACCACATTCGGCCCATTTGAAAAGCTGCCATTTAGCTTGTCACTGAGTTCTTGAAACTGAATGCCTGCTTGATAAAGGCCTTGAGACTCTCAGCCTAATACTCATGTTTGGGCGTGGCTGAACTTGGACCAAATGTCTACCAAGGTGGGAAGGGCTCAGTAAGCCTTGCTTGTCAAATGGACATGATATGGACATTCTTGTTAAGAATGCTGCTGTTCTGGTCCAGCGGCATTTGGCTTTATATGAAAAGTGGCAATTATCTGAGAGAAACTCTATCATTTACCTTCTCCCTCTGGCTTTTTGCATCAAGCAAAGCTAATGACTCAATGAAATTCTCAATTTAGGGTTTCCCTTAAATGCCTGGGCTGGACTTACTGATGGTCCAGCTACACTGAAACCTGTTAGGAGGCCTCAGATCAGTGTTAATATGTAGAACCAAAAGTGGACATGGTCACTGCACTCAAAGGGCAGAATTCAAGGCCATGCTCTTATCTCTGACCAGTAGTCCTCTTGATAAACCTTGTTATATTTGTACTGACTCTGGGACTGTTGCCAGTGGCCTGTTTGGTTTGCACTTGAAAAACTACAGACATTGAAAACACTGCCTCTTTGGGGACATGAAATGTAGAAACAAATCACAACTATTGACCGTTCAGCTACTTGGGTCTCTCATGTAGATGTCCATGGTAGGGGCCATTCCCAGAAGACTAACTGGAGTCAAGTTGCTGACAGAGCTTTGTGCTGCCCTGATTGCCACCATTGCTGCCTCTGTCCATTGTCATGTGGATGTCAGAGGTCAGAGTATAGGAATCTTATATTTCTGATGTAAAGGCTACTACTGATTCCCAGACTTGGACTCCTTGACAGAAAATGACATATTTGTCTCACAGGGGTGAGGACACACTGCATGAATGTGGTCCCCACCCACTCCTGGCACACTGATTATGTTGGACTTTTGACCTTCTCACGGAGCTATTGGTGGTACCTCACCGTTGTTGACACTTTTTCAGCTTTGGTGTTCTAGTTCAACTGAGGAGTCCTATTCCTATAGTCCTTGAAACCAGTCTGTCATGTTTTTGGCTTTCTGGGCCATTTGGAATCTGACAATGGTTTACCTTTTATTGCAAAAGCTATTTAACAATGGGATAATGGTTAAAGTGCTCAAGACTTTTGTGGTACAGTCCACAGTTATCTTAAAAGACTATCTTACCTATACCCTCCACCTCCTCCTCATTTGTACACTTTAGTACTAGGTATTTTGGTCTCTGAGTGTGGCTGCCCCCAGAAAGAGAGAATCTCTTCCTGGCCACTTCATAGGTAGTAATTAGGACAAAGGGGGATGGCATGGGGAGTTTATAAAACTATATGAAAATCCAGAATGCTACCCTGGGCATGATGATGCTGCTTCTTTTCTCTAATGACAACTGCAGGTTGTCCTCATTGGTACATTAAGATTCAAGCTTAATTCTGGTTTAACTACTTGGATTCTCCTGTTGGACTGTCATTGTTCTGGTTTGTAAGGATAATGGTTGAGCACATGGTTGAGTATATTGCTCCCTTAGTTCCCCTATAATGGCCTATGGTGGTACAAATAGGGGACATAATGGGTCTCCATAAATTTTAGAAAAATGTCCTTACTGCTTCTGTGCCTTACCCTTCTGGACAGAAGGTCTGGGTGTGAATCAGGGATAAGTGGAAGAAGATGGAGTTATAGCTACAGGCATGGGACACACTTTTTTTTTGGTGATAGGAGTAAATACTCCAGTACTAGGGGAAGGAACATCTTGGACCTCGGGAGGCATGGGAGAGGGAGAGACATCAATAGTTTTCCGTGTTTCAGAGCTGCCATTAGACCATTCCTCATGAAAGTATAGTTCTCTTGAACTAGCCAATACTACATTTAACTGGGTTTTGCCATACTGTACCACATAGCTCTGACTACAGTTGATTGCCATTTTCATTTAATAAGAAGGCAGTTGAAAATGGCAGGGGATGCTCCATCTCTTGTACCTCCCATGCAAAACATCTGTCAGCACATTCAGATCTCTTTCCCACTCCCATTCTTGTAAGTTTACTAGTCATTCTGTGGAGTGGATGAATGCCACTCAGCTGGTGGCATGGACAAACAGGACAGTTTAGACTGACTATCTGTAGGCAGTCCCTCCAGAAACAAAGACTACACTTAATTATGCAGAATGAACTAGAAACCCTAAGGCTTACCAACCAGCTGTGAGGTCACAATGGAGGCACTGCCAGCTTGTGCCTGCAAGTGATGTAGATAACGTGGGGGGGGGTGGTCTCTGATAATTTAAACATTTTCTTCCCAGGTGTACCATATGCATCCCCAGGACAGGACTTCTTAGGTGGATGTCAGGCATTAATTTTCATCTTTTTGAACAAAACAGTGGCACCTTAGGGGTGGTCATGAGAAACCTTCAAGTGTTTAAGGAAACACCATTGCAGAGCCTTCAGATCCCATGTAGAGCTATCCAAAATGAAGCTGCCCTTGATTACTTTGAGGAGTTTCTCAGAGGGATAACTTACTTGCTATTTGTATACAACTTGGGGGTGGGGGCAGTCATTCCTACAACAAGAACCAATGGATTAGAAGAGGTAGAACAAAATTTATCCTCAATTTAGCTGGAGATCAGTGGCATCACATTGGCCCTGGAAGGCATTTAAGTTAGCCTCAACTCACTGCTCAGGATTGTTACATTGGTATAATTGCCCTAGATTTTCTCTCTGCAGGCTATAGAAAAGTATGTGTAATTGCTAAGACATCCTGTTGTGCCTATATTAATGCCTTGGGCTAAGTAAGGGGAAAAGTCAATACAAAAACAGTATCTAGGAAGCAGCCAAAGTAGACTCAGATGGTTTATAGAATTTGTTAAGAGGATTGACTCTGGACCTCTGGGGAGTACAGATATTAATACTGCAGGTCCACCTCATACAGCTACTTGAAATCCTGTCGATACTAGCCTTATTAAATGCTCTATAAGATAAATTGAATGGATTTGGTCCCAGCCACTGGTGGTCAGACTAATGACTACCAGAATGACCAACAGAGTGGTAGCCTCATGGGAAAGTTTTCCAAAAGCCACGAGAGTGTAGAAACAAGGGGCAGGTATTATTGGCAGATAATTCTTCATGAGTTTCTCATAATTCTGCACATCTTGTGAATACAGGCACTGAACACCTCGGTGGGGGAATAATGGCTCTCCAAAGACCCCAATCCTCAGGACCTGTGAATCTGTCACTTTACATGCAAAGGGACTATGCAGATGTGATTAAGGACCTTGAGATGATGATATTACCCTGGATTGGGAGAGCCCAGTGTCATCAGAAGGGCCCTTATAAAGGGGAGGGGGTGACAGGAGAGTCAGAAGAGATTGACAATGGAAGCAGAAATTGGAGTGATTTGGCCACAGGCTAAGAAATGTGAGCAGACTCTAGACCCTGGAAAAGGTAAGGAACAGTCTCACCCAGAGCTTCTAGAAGGAACACAGGCTTTGATTTTAGTCCTTTAAGACCCATTTTGGGCTTCTGAATTATAAGATAATATGTTTTGTTTTAAGCCACTATATTTGTGGTTATTTGCTTCAGCAACAATAGGAAACTATTGGGCTGGTCAAAAAGTTCATTTGTTTTCTTTTTTCCCCATGAGATGGCTCTAGGAGTGCTTAGTTGTCTTGAGCTTCATTTGAAACAATTTTGTTAGATTGTATAGTGACAGCTGTCATATCAGTGTGCATTTAAAAAAACTTGTGTAGCCGTTTTAATATTGAAGTTGGAAGAATACACACTTTCAGCATATTATGCATTATTATTTCAAGATAAAAATGCAACTGAAATACAAAAACAAAACAAAACAACCCCCCCACCTGTGCAGTGTATGGAGAAAGTGCTGTGACTGATGGAAAATGTGAAAAGTGGTTTTCAAAGGTTTGTGTTCAAGGTTTTAGGTTGGATGATGCTCCATGATTGGGCAGACCAGTTGACACTGATAGCTATCAAATCAAGACATTAAGTGAGAACAATCAAGGTTACATCACAGGAGATGGCTGACATACTCAAAATATCCAAATCAATAAGGTTATTGGTGAAAATGAAAAATGTGTGTTTTATGGAAAAAACCATATGGACTTTTTTGGCCAACCCAATAATATACTACTGTCTTTATTCTAGACTATTTTTTCAAGGATATTTGTAGAGTGAAAAAGATATTTGTAGAGTGATCAGTCCTTGAAAATATCTCTCCTGAGCAAAGGGCCACAGGATTACTGCCCATTAATAAGGTTGGGGTTCCCCATACTTGGGTTCCTCTCATAATACAACCCTCTGCATATGCAGGTGTCATCTGACCCTGTGCATCATTCTGCAGAAGTTAGGGCTTGGGGAACTAGTACAAGAAAATGCTGATACTCTGGCTACTGCTACTGCTGTAACAAGCAAAGTCCTTTGCTTCTGACCTAAGAATCTTTTGTCTTCTGCCATTGTTCATGAAACTTAATTTGTAAACAGAAAAATTTCAGACCCATAATTCTTGATATATTATAGTACAACTCAAGTAAACCAGGGTTCTTTTGTCTTCACCTTTAATCTCATTTGGGAACCAAAGCTGTTAATTATTTGCAGGAATGAAGCCCTGGCTGGTGTAGCTCAGTGTATTGAGCACGGGCCTGTGAACCAGACAATCACGGTTCGATTTCCAGTCAGGGCACATGTATGGGTTGCAGGCAGGTTCCCTGCAGGCCACTTCCCAGCAGGGGATGCATGAAAGGCAACCATACATTGATGTTTCTCTCCATCTGTCCTTCCCTTCCCCTCTAAAGATAAATAAATAAAGTCTTTTAAAAAATCATTAAAAAGATTAAAATAAAAGTAAATAAAATATTTTTAAAAAATTATTTGCCGGAATGGAATGATTGTAATGCTATACATTTTTAAAAACAACTTCTAGCTTCTTATGTAAAACATCTCAATAGGTTTCCTTAAGTGCTACAAAACTCCCAACATCCTAAAAGCATTTTTTTTCCATAAGCGTTATCATTCTCTGGAATTTTTTGATGATTTTGCACACTAGATTTTTAACCTACTTCTCTCTGGCCTCAGAGAGCATCTGAAATTTCCCCATGGACCCTGACTCATGTTGCTCACTGGTTTGAGCGTTGTTCCTGCAACCAAGAGGTCACCAATTTGATTCCCCGTAAGGGCGCATACCCGGGTTGCAGGTTGAGTCCCTGGTCAGGATGTGAGTGAGAGGCAACCTCTCTCTCTCTCTCACATTGTTTCTCTTCTTGTCTTTCTCTTTCTCTTTTCTTCCCTTCCCCTTGCTCTAAAAATAAATAAAACCTTTAAAATATAAAAAATATAATTTCCCTGTGGCCCATTTGCTTATGTAATACAACATGGTCGCAGAGTCTTCACATAAGTTAACCTCTAAGGTCTGGGAGCAATTCCAACACCTGTGAGTTGAATAAATTTGTCCCCTGAAAAGAAATCATTAGAATTGGAATTTTACACAAGCAGGTAATAAATGTTTTCTTTGCCTGAACCTATTGCAAAGTAAGTATATATCTATTATGTACCTATATGTCACTATATTATAAACCTTAGGAGAGACAAGAGAATAAAATGTGATTTACCATTCTAAAAGAATTTCCTCTCCAGTGCAAAACATAACAGTCCAACAATTCAGTTAAACAATAAATGTTCTCATGCCGAGAAATTGGGTTGGGCACTGGGTGATTAAGACTTGATCCCAGTTTTCAAGGACCTTGAAAGGGACATAGGCACACTATTAAGTGTTATAGAAAGCAGAATGTGATGATACCAAAAAAAAAAAAAAAAGCTATGTGGAAATATAGAGTATTTATAGAAAACGTATGGCCCACAAAGCCTAACATATTTATTATTCTCTGTTCCCTGAAAGTTTGTTCATCCCTGATCTGGACCTCTATCTGCAAAAGTTCCTTAAAATATACGATTATTTCTAAAAAGTGTTAAAATAACTAGACTGTATATTCTTACAGCTAAATTATATTACTTTGTAAATTGTGCATATAGTTCAGAATTTTTAAGAAATTAGTGTAGACAAATATAGAGCAATTTCATAAGTGTAGTGTTAGAGATAAATGATTGGTTGTCTAATGGTGTAACTTTTACCTTGACAAGTAATGATTACTTCATATCTAGACATAAGCAAGTAATCATCCCTCACATCTTTCAGTAGAGAGCCTTGTGTAATTAATGTTATCAAACAAAGCTGCCAGAAATTTAGCTAATATCAGATGACTATATTGCAATTTATACTTTTAGAACTTTTTAGATCCAGATTACAAAGGGACTCTGCTCAAAACTAGTCTTTGGGCAAGAGCATTTATTCCCAGAACAGAGTTGGATGGTTTAAAAACAAAATATATATTTCCATATTTGGGTCACAGTGGGCTGTCAGGGTTTTGTGTTTGTGTGACACTTTATTAATAAAGTTAATGTCCTTGGTTGTACTTTCCTTGCAAGTTATCTTTAAAGGCAAACAATGATGCCATTTCAAAGTTAATATTCTAAAAAAAACAAAAAAAAACACAAAAAAGTTAATATTCTTAGGGGGAAAATAACTTCCTGTTTCTTCGTTGTACCCGTATTACACTTAAAGTAATTTTTGAATAATTATCTTTATACCACCTAAAGTCTGAAATAGAGCAGTAACGTATTTGATGTAAGAATATAAAATGAACAATTTGGCTACATTAAACTGTCCCAGCCTGGATGAGCACTCTTTCTACCCAACATTTTGGGGGATAGTGCTTACCCAACTTGGACAGAAAATTTAAAGGTGCTCGTGCAGGGATGAGAGCATGGGCGCGGAGGCCAGACAACATTGTGGCCTGATCACCTGAACAAACGGGTTAGATCCGAGGGCAGGAAGCCCTGGCCATGGAGCAACGATTCCTCGGGATTGCGAAGGGTGGCTATAGGTACTATGTCCTTGGTTATGAGGCTCTTTCCTCTATCAATTCACGTTTCAACTCCCGCGCTCTGGGCATTCAGGTCAAGCATTTTAAATCTAAGTAAACAAAAATTAAGCATATTAAAGTAATATAATATTCCTCCTGCATTCATTAAAGACCTCCCGGGTCCACAGACGTCTACTAACTACAGCTTTGGTTATGAGGCTCTCTCCTCCATTAACTCAGCTTTCAACTTCCGCGCTCCAAGCAGTTAGTTCAAGCACTTTAAACCTTCCAAGTAAACAAAAATTAAGCATATTAAAATAAAGAAACATCTCTCCTAAATTCAATAGAGACCTTCAAGTCCCAGCAACTTCGTGAAAAACAGAGAACCAGCGCGAGCGACCGCGCAGTATATGACGCAAGGGGTCGGAGAACTACGTGTTACTGGAGCGCAAGCGCAGCCACGGCCGCAGCGCCCAATGGTCCGGCCCTTTCTAGTAATTTCGCTAGCACACGACGTCATCTCCATGCGCCGTGACAGTGCCTTTCAGAACCCAGGAATATTTTGGGGTGGAGTTAAAAAAAAAGAACCACATCTCTCCTACCCTATTCTACTTTTAGCCTTTAACTCTGGTGGTGCCTACACTTTGATCCGTGGAACGGGACGGAGGAAGCTAAGCAACCGGCCCTCGAAGACGGATGGGTCGGGTGTGACTGGACGCATCCGCCAACCGCGTTACCCGGCGTGCCCCGCGCGGCGCCCGGAGAGTAACGTGGGGGCGGGGAGTGGGAGGAGGAAGAGGCGGCTACTGCGGATGTCGCTGCGACCCAGAGGCATAAGAACACACGACGGCTGCTGAGCGTCAGATCAGACCTGTGCCTGAGCCCACACCTAGGTCTGCGGCACATCTCTCCTAGGGCGGCTCTTCGTCCGTTGCCATTTAGGCAACGCGTCCTGCATTCTCTGTAGTCCGGGCTCGCCGGCTCTGGCGTCTGCTGGCTTCTACTCACTCGCCTGCCGCCTCCTGAGTCACTGCAGCCGCCGCCATGGCCGAGAGTGGTGAAAGCGGTGGCCCTCCGAACTCCCAGGACAGCGCCACCGCGGCTGAAGGTGGCGGCACCCCCGTTGCCGCTGCTGCCGCGGAACCTAAGATCATGAAAGTCACTGTGAAGACCCCGAAGGAGAAGGAGGAGTTCGCTGTGCCCGAGAATAGCTCTGTCCAGCAGGTAAGGGCAGCCCTGGGCTCGGGCTGGGGCGGGGGTAGCGGCAGGACCTCTGCCCACAGCGGGAGGATGTGATTTTGCGAGGGCCTGGGCGCAGGTCGTTCTTGGAGGTGCTCCTGGCCCTACTTTCCGGGCTCATCCAAGTTAGATCACACCCAAGTTCGTGGGTTTGTTCCTCGGGACACCGCAGAGGTTTGTGGCAGTGCCGTGCGGCCTGTTTGTGGGACGCGCGGGCACCGCTTCCTTCCGCGCCCCCTTCTTGCTTCAGCCTCCACAGACCCCCAGCTCCCCGCCCCCAGCCGCCTCCCTGCTGCTCCGCACAAAGGAAAGGGACCTACGGTCTGGCTCCGGGCTGGGGTGAGGGTTCTCTAGCCCAGTCTGTGATTTCTGTCTCCTGAATAAAAAAGAGAGGGTGCTCATTGTTTTACCTGCCTGGGGGTTAAGGTGGATTCTGCGGTGAGAGGCACGTGTATATTTAGTTATGTCTTTTGATTGCTGAAGTCTTTTTCATTCTTTGCTTTTTAAAAATTAACTATATCATAGAAATTGTTTTCAGCCACGTCTTAAGTAATAACATTAGGCTTAAGGAGAAAGGTTCATGACTTTCATTGATGACTTGCTGTTTTCTTTTTAATCTATCATACCTTAGATACTAGCCATTGGGTAGGTTTTAGTTTAATTTTAGAGGGATGATAGCTGTGTTATTATTCCTGTATTAGCGGTTGCAGTCTAATAAAAGATCACAATTGGAGTTAATGGAGAATAATACCAAATAATTTGCAACTTAAAATCTATTCAGGAATATAAACTTTACAGTTAATTAGGAATCTTGAAGAATTCAACACATTGATTTAGCATATTGTTTAATACATCCCAGAATGTTTTCCATAACTATTGCATTGACTTCTGGGGATGTCAGACAGTGTAAACAGTTTAGGAGGAAACAATTTCTGAAGTGTACCTACGTTTGCCCAGGGACGGTAAATGATTTGCGGTATTGGTGTATACGCTTTTAAAAGATGGTAGGTTTTGTGAAGTTGTAAGTAGTGTGCAGCATCAGGTTAGAGAAACTTTTACCACCTACTGAATCACCATATTTTTAAAATATTTTTTATTAGAGAAAGAGGAAGGGAGGGAGAAGGAGGGAGAGAAACATAGATGTGAAAGAGAGAGTTTCCTCTCGCAGGCACCTCGATAAGGGACCAAACTCACAACTCAGACATTTGCCCTGACGGAGAAATCTGTCTGCTACCTTTTGCTTTGCAGAACACCCAACTAACCCAGTCATACCTGTCAAGGCCATATATATTTATATTTTTCGTCAAAGTTTTGTTATAAAAAATTTACTTAACATTTTTACAGTTTCCAACATAAAGGTAAGTTGAAAGAATTGGGAAATGAACACTCATATGTACAATTAACATTTTGCTGTATTTGCTGTGTCACACAAATCATATCAGTCCATTTTATTGTTTTGGATGCATTTTAAGGTAAGTTTCAAATATCAGTACACGTGCTCCTTAAAAAGCACTTCAGCAATGTGGGTATCATTAATCTGAGTTCTTTTTTTTTTTTTTTTTAACTTCTTTCTTTTAAGGTAGGGTTGACAAACACTGAAATAGCAACTGTTGTCATTCTCAGTTTCCACAAAACTGTACTCTAAAGCTTATCAAGCTGTAGAACTTAATAATTGACTAGAAAATTACCTCCTCTTTTCCAGTCAGTTCAGTCACTCTCTCCTTCATCAACCACTTTTTTGATTCTTCGTCACCATGGGATAGTTTTGCCTTTTCTAGAACTTATATAATGACGTTGGGAAAGGCTCCCCCCCCCCCACTCAGCATAATGTTTTTAAGATTCATTCTTGTATATATATATTTTTTATTTCTGTGTTGCTTTACATTGTATGAATACACCAGAAGTTGTCTATCATCTGTCTTGTTGAGGTTAGTCAACTGGACTGTTTTTCTTAGTTGCTATGGACATTCTTGTACAAGTCTTTTTTTTTTTTTTTTTTTTTTTACAAATGCTTTTATCTTTCATGTTAAATATTTATAGAGGTGGAATGACTGGGTCATGTGGTAATTGTATCTTCAGTTTTACAAGAAGCCATATTTGTGCCATTTTATAATCCCCAACAATGCATGGGAATTTCTGTGCTCCATATCCTGCTAACATTTGATAGTGTCCGTCTTTTTTGTTTTAGCTATTCTACTAGCCATACTGACTTCTGAAGGCCTTAGGTATTCTTTTTTAGGATTCTAGTTCAGATCTCCACCATTATGGCTGTTTTAAGCATTTTACGATAAGAGATTAGAAAGATTCAGTATTCTATGAATAGAAAATTTGGTTTAGGTTAGTATATGATGTATCTGTGAGGAGTTTTAAAAACTTTTTGCGATAGTGAAATTAGTTTTAAAATTCTGTAGAAGTTTGAATTTTACTGCTGTGTAACCAAAATAAAATTTTAGTAGATGAAATCAAGGCCTTTCTGAAGCAACTTTTTCTGATGGCAGGTGAATTTCTATTTTGATAAGTGCTTTCTCTTAGAGCAGGAAACATGACAAAAATTGAAGCTCACCACTACACCAAGAATCTGAAGACAAGTTGAACTACCTGTGGGCTCTGTTAAAGGAAGCACATACAGGAAAATGTGCCAGAATAAGAAAAGCAATTTCAGATGATTTGTAATTAAATTTTTTTCTTTTTAAAAAGATTTTATTTGTCTTATTGTCATTGTCTATTGTCTTATTGTTACTTTATATTTAGACAGAGCTGGTGAGGGAGAGAAACATCAGTGCATGGTTGCCTCTCGTGTGCCCCCTACTGGGAGCCTGGCCCACAACCCAGGCATATCCCTGGCTGGGAATAGATCTGAGACCCTTTGGTTGGCAGGCCCGCACTTAATCTACTGAGCCACACCAGCCAGGGCCTGAAGTTTTCTTAAATGGTTTGATAGCTTTAAATTATTTGCTACAGGTTAAAATTTATTACTGAAATGTATTTAGTAACATTAAGAGTCCCATAAAAATGTTCAGTAAAAAATTGGCAACGATTTGATTCTGAGAGTACTTAGGTAATGTTGGAGGTAAGGAGGGGGTAAGCAAGAGACCTACAAAAAAATAATATTGGAGGCTTAGGATTTCTACAGCTTAAAAACTCTTTCAATAAGTGTTCCTATATAATGTAAATTCCCTTAATGTTATACTGAAACCGCATTTCTTAATATGAACATGTTGTAGTTCATTAGATGAAATTATGTTAAATCTCTTGGGTCAGTTGTAAAATAAATCGTAAGGTGGTAATTAATTTTGTTATTTTCCTCCATTAGTTTCTTTTTGAGTGTATGTAACCAACAGGCAGAAATAGGATACATAAATACAGTTAGTGTGTGATCAATGTTATTTGTTCAAGGTTGATAATAAAACTTGAAAACTTATGCTTTTCTTCAACTTAAAGTATTTTACCTTGTTTTTTTACTTACTGATTTTAGAGGGAATAAAGAAACATCGATTTGTTATTCCACTTATTGATGCATTTATTAATTGATTATTTTTGAGAGTATGTTTAAAGCCAGGGACAGAGAAACAAGGTAAGCTTAGGACAAAAGAAGCATCAGGAGAGAGCTAGGCTGGGATGCTTTGGCTCCCGAAGTCAGAAAAGGGGACCTTGGAGACAGGTTCATGGGGTAAAGCTGGGCCAGGCTACTGCTATCAGTTGCTCCCTTGGTTGTGGGGACCCTTAGAGTTTAGGAGAGAAAAGTAAAGATGCAGTCTGAGGGGGGAAGAAAGGCATGGGTATACACACTCCAGAGAGCCCTCTCAAGCTGGTTTCATTAATAGGGGTTTTCATAACATAAGTAAATATATTTAAAAGTAGATAAATGTGAAGTGGCACAATGTCTCTGTGTGTGAGACTGTTTTCTTCTTTTTATTATCTGTTATTGGAAATAGTTTGAGGATTTCCAAGTGTCAACAAGCAAGATAAAAGTCCAGAAGAATGGGGGTGTGGGTGGGTTGTGTGTCTGTGTGTTTGCCTAAAATAGTTCGAAGACTGGTAGGGAGCTCCCATATAACTTCTGACTAACTTGGATTTTGTTCTTGGGTTTTGTAGCACTCTAGATTATAGTGTAAAATTTTGAAATATAGTTAACTGAAATACTCAGGGAACACGTATTCTGGTTTAAAAATATCTTCGTCACTTGAAACTTTTAGAAAAATACTAACATGTGTAATATAACATCAGTACTATAAATATTGTATTTGAGCCTTTCCTGATAGGGGAAATTGGAGTGCTTTAGGGTCATTATCACAAACATCATTTAACATTACGGCGTGGATCTAGGCCTGCACTGTCCACTTTGGCACCACCAGTTATATCTGCCTGTTGAACATTTAAAATATGATTGAAATGATTTTAAATGTTCTGCAAGTGTAAAATACACACCACATTTTGAAAAAGTTGTCACTGTTTTCTTATACATAGCATAATGTTTTTTAAGGTTTATCCATGTTGTGGCATGTATTAGTACTTCCTTTTTATAGCTGAATAAAATTCGTTGTATGAATATATATTGCATCTTATTTCTCCATTTATCAGTTGATGGATATTTGGGTTGTTTGAACTTTTCTGACCATTATGGAAGATGCCTCTGTGAATACTCATAAAAGTTTTTTTGTGGACATACGTTTTCATATTTTGTGGGAATATACCTAGGAGTGGAATTACTGGGTAATATAGTAGCTGTATGTTTAACTTTTTGAGGAACTGGCAAACTATTTTCCAAAGCGGCTGTACCAGTGGTGCACCAGGATTCCCATTACTCCACATTGTCCTTAACACTTGTTATTGTCTGTCTGTTACAGCCTTCCTAGTTGCTATGAAGTGGTATCTCATTTTGATTACTTGGCTTTCTGTTACTTGAGCTGCAGTTCTCAATGTGGTTTGGAGTGCCCAAGACCCTTTTACGAGGACCGTGAGATCAAAACTATTTCATAACAATTTAGAGCTGTTATTTGTGTCTTTCAATCTAATTGTCAAAAATGAACAACATGCTTTTCCAGAAGCTATAAGATGTGGGCTCTTGCAGCAGTTGTGAATCCAGTTTTCCATTACAAGACTGAAGTGATTTGCAGAAATTTAAAACAGTGCTACTCTTTACACTGGGAAAAAGTAGTCATTTTTGTGATAAGAATGTTATCTATATGGGTTATTTTTTAAAAGAATGTTTAAAAAGATTTCTCAGTTTTAATTTTGAATGTAGCATATATCATTAGCCGTAACCTACATAAAGAAAAACTCTCTGGCGTTTTGTAAGAGTGGTGTCCCGAGACCAAAATTTGCTGCAGTAGAGGATTTAGTAGATTAAGTAGGTACTTACAAAATTGAGGAATGACTCCACTCTTGCCTAGAAACTATAGTAGCCTACTTACTGGTCAGTCTCCCCACTTTTCTCTTCTGCTCCCCCTCATTCCTTTTTAGAGCAGTCTATGAAGAATGTTCGTCAGATCACGTGATTCTCTAGGTAAAACTAAGGGCTCCCCATTGATCTTAGACTATTTAAAGTTGCTGTGAGGCTCTTTGTAGTAAGATACCTCTCCTTTCTTATTCCTTCTTTTTTTCCTTTGTTACTTGGCTCTTGCCGTACTGACTTTTTAGTTCCTTGACTTGCTTAATACATTTCCTTCCTGCATCAGGACTTGTGAGATTTGTTCTTGCTACCTTCATTGCCTACTACTCTTTGCTCATTCCATTTATCCCTTAAATCTCGGTGCATAGGTTACTTTCTCAAAGAAATATTCCTGATTGTCCAGACCACATTGGGATTCCCAGTTGTGTTTTCTCACAACACCCTATTTTTGGTCATAAGTCATCACAATTTATATTGTGTATTTATGTGACTATTTGATAAATGCTTGTTTTTCTGCTAGAGAGCATCTGTGATTGTTCACCGTTGTTACCAGAGGTTGACCCATGGTATGGGCTCAGTGAATATCTATTAACAAATGAATATAGATTATTATGAACAATAACATGCATTTAATAATAACTACCAATTTTGAGATTTTGCTGTGCAGTATATACATAGTCTCATGACTTCCTGCCTTCTTCTCTCTGCTTAGTTTTAAACGTTTCTTCCCTTAGTTCACTGCTCTCCAAGCACAACTATTGACTGCCTCAGGACATCCACTCTTTAAAAAAATATTTTTTATTCTAGAAAGAATGGAAGGGAGGGAGAAAGAGAAACATCGATGTGAGAAAGAAACATCTGTTGTGTTGGGGATTGAACCTGCAACCCAGGCATGTACCCTGATCAGGAAACGAGCCTGCGATCTTTAGCTTTGCAGGACAACACCCAACCAACTGAGACACACTGGCCAGGGCCAGTCACTCTTACTTGTATTGGCTGAAACATAATTCTTCTAGAACTGCCTTTCTTAGCTGTGGATCTTCATTTGAACCACAAAACACAGATGATTTGAATGAGTACTCGTTTTTCTCAAAGATGGTTCATAGCTAATACAATTTAAATGCCTAGGAGAAAAGTTAATTCTTTTTTTTAAAATATATTTTATTTAGTTAGTTTTTTAGAGCGAGCAGGAGGAAGGGGAGGGGAGAAAGAGAGAAACACTGATGTACAAGAGATGATCAGTTGCCTCTTGCACACTCCCAACTGGGGTCCTGGCCGGCAACGCAGGCATGTGCCCTGGTTGGGAATTGAACTGGCAACCTTTCATTTTGCAGGCCAGCACTCAATCCACTGAGCCACATCAGCCAGGGTAAGAGAAGTTAATTCTTTACGTATGTGTAGTCAATATGTAGTGCTGGTAAATGTTCCAGTTATTCAGGGAAAACGGATTTATAGTGTTTGCTGATTTCCATGGTATAAGTTCTCTTACCATGGTAGATTTTAAGCTACTAATATTAAACTGGCTCACAAAATTCCTGAAAATTTAACAGTGTGAGCCACAGGAGCTTTTGCTTACAGTGGATGTCTTAAGGCAGGGGACACAAAACATCATGGGAAAAATCTGCCATGCCTATTCATGTATGTATTATGTGTGGCTGCTCTCAGAACAGACCACATGGCCCCTAACTGAAAATATTTATTGTCTAGACCTCTATAAAATACCAGTGATATATTTCACAGATACGCGGACCTCTGCCTTAGGGCAGTAGGCTTACTGTTCCAGATCTTGGCATATTGGAAAATTTTTACCATGACTTAAATGATTACAGTGCTGTCCAGTAGAAATATAATGCAAGCCATATATGTAATTTCAGTGTGTTCATAGCCACTTAAAAAATAAAAAGAAGTGAAATTAAATTTTTAAAGATTTTATTTATTTATTTTTAGACAGAGGGGAAGGGAGAGAGGAAGAGAGGGAAAGAAACATCAATGTGTGGGTGCCTCTCGCATGCCCCCTTTTGGGGACCTGGCCCAGTGACCCAGGCATGTGCCCTGACTGGGAATTGAACCAGCAACACTTTGGTTCACAGGCCGGTGTTCAGTCCACTGAGCCACAGCAGCCAGGGCGAAATTAATGTTTTATTGTGGTAAAATACATATAAAATTTACCATCCTAACCGTTTTTAAATGTCTAGTTTAATGACATTAAGTACATTTACATGGTTGTGCAACCATCACCACAGTTCATCTCCAGAACTTTTCATCTAGCAAAACTGAAACCCCGTACCTATTAAACAGTAATCTCCCTCCTACCAGCCCCCGGCAGCAGCCATTCTTACTTTCTGTCTCTTCGAATTTGACTACTCTAAGTATCTCATAAAAGTGGGATGGAAAGTATTTGTCCATTTGTGACAGGAATATTTCTGAAGGTTCATCTGTGTGATCGTCTGTCAAAATTTCCTTCCTTTTTAAGGCTGAGTAATATTCCATTGTATGCATATACCTCATTTTGTTTTATCTGTTGATGGTCACTTGGGTTGCTTCTACCTTTTGGCTACTGTAATTTTAATAATATGTTTTATTTAATGCAGAATTATTTCAACATGTAATTGATATAAAAAACTGAGATACTTTACTTTTTTCATACTAAGTCTTCAAAATCTAGGGCTTATTTTATACTTCCAGCACATCTCAGTTTGGACTAGCCACATGTTAAGTGCTCAATAGCCATATGTGCCTAGACTAGTGAATGAAATCGCACAGTTCATAGACTCTTCACGTTTTTCTCCATACTGTACCTCTTTTCCTTCGTTCACTACATTTCAGCCATTTGTATGTCTTTTCCCCTAAATATCACTCACTAGCTTTTTTTCCTTCTGGGCCCTTGAAAGGGCTACTGATGACAGTAAAATAATAACTAGTATTTATTCCAGCCTTATCAAGGCATAATGCATTTTTTAAGGCTTCACAACTTTATGATAAAAGTACTATTATTCCTTTTTAAAAAAATATTTTATTTACTTTTTAGAGAGCGGGGAAGGGAGGGAGAAAGAGAAACATGAATGTGGGAGAGATACATAGATTGGTTACCTCTCTCACGCCCCCAGCTGGGGACCTGGCCTGCAACCCAGGCATGTGCCTTGACTGGGGATTGAACCAGCGACCTTTCAGTTTGCAGGCTGGCACTCAACCCACTGAGCCACACCAGCCAGGACTGTCCCTTTTGTTAAGTGAAGAAATGGATTTAGATTGGTAAAATGATCAAATCCATACACCTGTTAAATAGTGGAGCCTGGATTCATTCTAGTGACTATCTTTGGAGTGCACACCTAACCAATTGCTCCAAGTTGTCTTAGCTTTTCCCTGGGTGACTTTTATTTAAATTTATTTAATTAGATGGTGATTGGAGTCACCATTCTAAATTAATAATTATAATCTCATACCATTTTGTTCTTTTAAAAAATTTTAAAAAATATATTTTTTTAAGATTTTATTTATTTTTAGAAGGGGAAGGAAAGGAGAGAGGGAGAGAAATATCAATGTATAGTTGCCTCTTGTGCGTGCCCTGCTGAGAACTGGCCTGCAACCCAGGCATGTGCCCTGACTGGGAATCAACCATGATCCTTTGGTTCGCAGGCCTGAGCTCAATCGACTGAGCTGCACCAGCCAGGGCTCATACCATTTGGTTCTTTTGTGGACTTTATCCTTTCTACCACATACTATAAAAATTTACAAGGGAAGGGGCTGTTTTCTGTTCTTGGCACATACTGAATAATGCAGGTATTTATTAAGTGAATGAACAAATAGTGTTTTAAAGATTATTTACAACATTTTGTACTTATTTGGGACTATCTTAACATTGTGATTTATTGAAAAGTATGTGATGTTTAATCTTATTAAATATGCAATGACATTTTTCAGTTGTTTCCCTGTGCAAGCAACTTCCACCATAAAAAAAAGAAAACCCCATTAAATTAGGACTGGGAGTTTTTTTAGAGACTAAAGTTGCTATCTTCTATAAAGCTGTTCGGTGCAAAATTATTGGATACAAGTAAGTGGAAGGGAGTATATTATGGGGTAGGGGGATCAAGATAGTGGTGGAGTAGGAGGATATTTCTTATGCTGACTCCCAGAACCAAACTGGAAATAGAAATAAAGAGGAGAACAGCCACCTGAAATAAACAACTGAAAATTAGCTGAAGAGGAGACTCTTAACCAAGGACAGGAGGGGTAGAAACCACCTCAAGATTGGTAGGAAGGGCGGGGACATGAAAGGAGCCAGCACTGCTCCCACAGGTGGTAGACTGAGGTAAGGCACGGCTGTGGAAGCTTCACTCTGAGAGGAGTGAATCCTGGACCCCAGACTGGACTCCCTAGTACAGAGCACAAGTGCTGGGGTCAGGTGCCCACGTAGCATCCAGTGGTAAAAGGCGGAGGAGGGTTTGTCTGCTGGGGAGAAATGGAGCCCGCTGGAGACAGAGCCACTATTTTTTTTTGTCTTTCCTAAGGGGCCAAAGCACAGGTTTCTCATTTGTAGCCACTCACCTTGGGCTCCAGTGAAGGGAGGGCAGCATGGACTGGAGTCTCCTAAGGAGAGTCTGGAGTGGGAGGCTTTGGGGAGAGATGTGGAGGAACAGCCGCTGGGCTCCCTGTGCTGGGACAGACCTCAATACTGTGTTAGCCATTTTTCTTGAGAAGAGCAAGCCCCTCCTGGGGCAAAACAGTTACCTTCATCCTGTGGGAAACCACTCACCCAACCCTCTGGAATCCTGCTTGCCAATTCCTCTGGAATTCTACTTGCCCTATCTACTGGAACCCTGCTTGCCCCAGCCTGAACCTTTTTTTTTTTCTTCTTCTTATTTTTCTCCCATCCTGGGTCTTGATACCTGCTGAGGAAACAGACCCATAGTCAACCTCAGGGGGTGTCAGAGACTGGCTTTAGGGTACAGCCATTCCATACACTTTCCCAGGAACCAAATTGGAGCTTAACCCTCCCCAGGACACAGAACCCTTCACAGCCACAGAAACACCCTCTGGGTTTCCGGCGGAGCCAAAAGCTGTGGAGACCCTGCCTGCTTTTCTGTTAGGGGTGCTGCCCTGCCGGGCACAGGGAAATAGTCTGGGGCAGAGTCGGATGTGTGAGGGCAGACTTAGACATGTGGTGCAGGGTCAGGGGGACACACCCATCATCTTCCTTGAAATTTGAATGGCACCTCCCTTGGCAGGTCCCAGGGGTCCCACCTGTCCTTAGCAAAATATCCCAGAAAGTTCAAGAAGAGGGAAGACTTCCAAGCTCCTTTATAAGATTTTATTTATTTTTAGAGAGAAGGGAAGGGAGGGAGGGAAGGGAGAGAAACATTGATTAGTTGCCTCTCACGCTCCCCAGCTGGGGACCTAGGCCACAATCCAGGCATGTGCTCTGATCAGGAATTAAACTGGCAAGGTTTCGGATTGAGGGATGCCTGGCCTACTGAGCCACGCCTGTCAGGACACTGGCATTTTTATACACCAATAATGAACTATCAGAAAGAGAAATTAAGAAAATAATCCCATTTACTATTGCAACAAAAGAAATAAAATACCTGGGAATAAATTTAACCAAGAAAGTAAAAGACCTGAACTCGAGAATTATAGGACATTGAAGAAAGAAATTGAGGAAGATACAAATAACGGAATGCATATACTGTGTTCATGGATTAGAAGATTTAACATCATTAAAATGTCCATACTACTCAAAGCAATCTATAGATTGCATGCAATTCCTATTAAAATACCAATGATATATTTCACAGATATGGAACAAATATTATGAAAATTTACATCAAACCAGAAAAGACCATAAAAAGCTTCTGCTATCTTGGGAAAGAAGAACAAAGTTGCAGGGATCACAATACCTGAAATCAAACTATACTACAAAGCCACTATAATTGAAACAGTTTGGTACTAGCTTAAGAACAGACATATAGATTAATGGAATATTCGAATAGGGACCCCAGAAATAAAATGCCTTTATGGTCAATTAATATTTGACAGAGGAGGCAAGAGCATACAATGAATTAAAGACATTCTCTTTAATAAATAGTGTTGGGAAAACTGGACTGGTACCTGCAAGAAAATGTAACTAGAACCATCAGCTGACACCAAACACCAGAATAAACTCAGAGTGGATCAAAGACTTAAGTATAGTGATAACCATAAAAATTCTAGAGGAAAACAAAGGTATTAAAATTTCAGATATTTTGCATAACAACATTTTTGCTGATATATTTCCTAGGGCAAGGGAAATAAAGGAAAAAGTAACAAATGACATTACATGGAATTTTAAAAGTTTCTGTACAGCTACAGAAACTGATCAAAATGAAAAGGGAACCCACTGTATGGGAGAACATACTTGCCAATGATACATCAGACAAGGATTTAATCTCCAAAACATATGAAGAACTCATGACTCAACACCAGAAAGGTAAATCAATTAAAAAATGGGCCAAGGACCTAAATTAGACACTTTTCCAAGGAGGATGTATGGATAGGCCATAGACACAGGAAAAGATGCTCAGCATCACTAGCCATCAGAGAGATGCAAACTAAAACCACAATGTGATACCACCTCCCACCAGTCAGAATGGCCATCATAAACAAATCAACAAACAAGTGTTGGAGAGGACATGGGGAAAAGGGAACCCCAGTGCACTGTTGGTGGGAATGCAGACTGGTGCAGCCACTGGAAAACTGTGGAATTTCCTCAGAAAACTAAAAATGGAACTGCTTTTTGACCCAGCAATTCCACTGCTGAGATTATACCCTAAGATCCCTGAAACACCAGTCCAAAAGAACCTATGCACCCCAATGTTCATAGCAGCACAATTTACAATAGTCAAGTGTTGGAAGCAGCCTAAGTGCCCATCAGCAAATGAGTGGATCCAAAAACTATGGTACATTTACACAATGGAATACTCTGCAGCAGAGAAAAAGAAGGAGCTTATACCCTTTGCGACAGCAAGGATGGAACTGGAGAGCATTATGCTAAGTGATGTAAGCCAGGCAGTAAGGGAAAAATACCATATGGTCTCACCTTTAACTGGGACATAATCAACAAAAGAAAAAAGCAAACAAAATATAACCAGAGTCATTGAAATTAAGAACAATCTAACAGTAGCCAGAGGGGAGGGGGGAGGGGACAGTGGGGAGAAGGGTTTTCAGGAACTGCTATAAAGGACACATGGACAAAACCAAGGGGAAGGGTGGAAGCAAGGGAGGGAGGTGGGTTTGGAGGGGGTGGGGAGAAAATGTTGAACAACTGTAATTGAACACCAATAAAATAATTTAAATGAAAAAAATTTTAAATGAGCAAAAGATCTGCATATACACTTCTCTAAAGAAGATATGCAAATAAGTACATAGAAACATATTTAACATCATCAATGACCAGGGGACTGTACATTAAAACCAGTTCATACCCACTTGGATAGATATAATAAAAATGTCGAATAATAACAAGTATTGGTGGTGATACTGAGAGATTGGAACCCTATACACTACTAATCTACTGGGAATGTACACTGGTATAGCCACTTAGGGTAACACTCTGGTGGTTCTTGAAAAGGTTAAATCAAGAGTTATCATATGACCCAGTAATTCCACATCTGTACATATACCCAAATGAAAAACATTTGTCCATGTAAAAGCTTGTACATGAATGTTTATTGCAGCATTATTTATAGTAGTCCAAAGGTCTAAACAACCAAATGCCCATTAACTGAGGAATGCATAAACAAAATGTATATACATATAATGGAATATTATTTGGTCATAAAAAGTAATGGTATGTTGATACATACTACAATGTGGATGAACCTTAAAAGTACTATGTTAAGTGAAAGAAGCCAGTCACAAAAACTGCATATTATATGATTGCAATTATGCTAAATGTCCGGACTAGGCAGATCAATAGAAACAAAGTGGATTTGTAGTTTCTCATGGCTTGAAGTGATGCAGGGAAGGGGAGGTGATAGCTAATACGTACAGGTTTCTTTTTGAGAAGATGAACATATTCTAAAATTGGTGGTTGATGGTTGCACACTTTGTGCATCTACCAAAAGTCATTGAATTGTATACCCAAAATGGGCAAATTGTATGGTATATAGGTTTTATCTCCATAAAGCTAAAAAAAAATTCTTTACTATTGTTTTAGTGGGGATTTGAAACGGTACCAGTAGATACATGTCTCAATCTAGTATCTTCCCTTCAGATCCTGAAATATGCTAAAATGCTACATCATTGTATGTTAGACAGTTAAATCACTTATTTTGGAATGGCATGAAGGATATCAAGGACTCCAGAAAAGATTTCTTGGTTTGATGTTAAGAAACACAAATCTAGATTATTCTCATTTTACATAAGAATACAGGGTCTGGCACAAATAATGCTCCCCTTTTATTACAAAACCATAAGCATATAATTCTATAGCATAACAATATCACACTCAAGCACACCGTATGACATTTTTAGGTGAAATCTTCAAATTAAAACTATAAATTATTACACCCATATTATTACCCTACTAACCATACTTAAGCAGGCGTTACTTCTGCCAGACCCTGTATAGTTAATCTGCGTACATTGGTGCTTGAAATCAGCCTAGGTTTTAATCCTACCAGTAGGTTATTACTTGTGTCACTATGAGAAAAGAGGGACATATTGAACCTGCCTTTGTTTCTGTATCCGAAATAGAATAAAAAACCATCTGCCTCACTGAGTTACTGAGAATTAAGAGAGCTGGGATACTACTATTTATTGACTACCACCTGTGTACCTGACGCTTGCGTTTTATGTACCTTCTCATTCAGTTTGTACAAAACCATATGTTCTGCCTCTCATTACATTATTATTTCTAATAGCCACCAAAGGGAGAAATGAGATGTCTAATCATAGGAGAATGGTTAATTTGTGGATTGACCTATTTGCCTATGTAGAATATTATGCAAAGAATTTTCTACAAAGATTTGTAGTTAGTTGGAAATTGCTTATCTTAAATAAAAGGATTGTATATCATGATTTCAAGCAAAGGAAGAAGAGTTCAGTTCGAAAAGCTCCAAAATATTTACTGCAGTATAATTTTGCATTATCTTTATGGTTTAAAAAAACTTGGTTGTTTACATTGAGTGTTGTAACTTGATTATGGAAAATTTTATTCATGCACAAAGGTAAAGTGTGATGAAATTTCATGCATCTCTCATTTTCAGCAGTGATTGACATATGGCCTATTTTGTTTTGTTTATGTTCCTCTACACCTCCTCCTTCCTGCCTCTGCAAGATTTTATAAAATCCCAGATACCATTTAATGTCTTCCCACTTACTGTGACAGCCAAAAATATCCCCTATGTTTTCAAAATACCCTCTTGGTAATAGTGCCATCATCTGTGGAAGACCCACTTCCCTAGGGCATGGGGTAGAAACGTTTAAGGTGCGATTCTTTTCTGAAACCAGACTGGTTCCCGAAGTAGTCTATTAATGTAGATTCCTTGGCCTACCTTGGGGTTTCCTGCTTTGGGCAGAGGAGTAAAGCCTAAGCATACAGGTGATTTTTGATAATGGTTTGAGAATAGATCAAACCTTGATCTAGAATAGAACAAGTGAGTTTTTCTCTGTAGTATGATCTCTTGTCTGGTTTTGCATGTTATTCTCTGAAGCTTTTCTTCAGATATTCTTGGCTGCTTCCTAATCTTTCTTCAGTTCTCACTGAAAAAGTTTTCTCTGTCTTTTGTGCTTCCTCTGTGTTTTGTGGTTTATTTGACTGACTTTCATTGGGCCTTATTTTAGGGAAAGTTTTTGCTTTGTATTTTTGCATCTATGTAATACTGTTTGCTAATAAATGTTGAATGAAAGAGATGAAGAGGAAAGTCAGTATAATAGGATAATAGGCCAAGAATATATATTCAACAGTGTACTTTATATCAGTGCCAACATACAGTATGTATGTTTGTGTCTGTGTGTGTATACATGTAAACTCATGGATACACACTAAAAAGAAGTAGGACTGGAGGTGGAAATTGGAGGAATAGCTTCTTGTAAACTTGGTAAGAGCCTTATGTATGACTTGAACTGCTTTCAGTATTACTGATATAAAAAGGATATTGCAAAGAAATGAATTCTCAGCCTTAGCAGAAGATTGAATATCGGATTTGTACACTTATAATAAAACCTTTGTGTTAAGATGAGTGAAGTGGTAATACTCATTTCCCCACTTAAGATCAAGATACCGACACATAAAAGATACATCTTTTTAGTGTTTGAATTGTTGCAATATCTGTAGAAGGGGCTGCTTTGAAGTATTGGTTTGTCCAAAAAGTCCATTTAGTTTTTTTCTATGAAAGACATTTTTTCATTTTTTACCAAATAACTTTATTGATTTGAGTATAGTATGTTGGCTAAGCGTTGATTGTTCTCAGTTTCTCGATTTGATTGCTATTGACTTCAGCTGGTTTACTTGACTGTTCAGCATTGTCCAGCATGAAACTTTGCAAACCATTTTTGACATGCTCGATTAGTCACAGCACCTTCTCTATACACTGCACAAATCTTTTTTGTGCTTCAGTGTGTTTTTACCTTTCTTGAAATAATAAAGCATAATATGCTGAAAATGTGTATTTTCTTTCATCTTCAGTATTAAAATGGCTACACAATAATTTACCAATTTTGATGCTTTTTTAAATGCATGCTGATATGACAGCTGTCACAATACAATTTTAACAAAGTTTCAAATAAAGTAAAAGACAAGTGCTACTAGAGCCATCTTATGGAAATAAATCAAACTTTTTGGCCAACCCAATAATTTCTTCTAGGAACTAGATGAGATGATGCTATGCGAATACCTGTAATACATATTTTTATCTTACTTAGTTTAAGGAAGAAATCTCTAAGCGGTTCAAATCACATATTGACCAACTTGTGTTGATATTTGCTGGAAAAATTTTAAAAGATCAAGATACTTTGAGTCAGCATGGAATTCATGATGGACTTACTGTTCACCTTGTCATCAAAACGCAAAACAGGTATGTTTTTAAAAGACAGATAGCTTTAACCACAAGTACTTTAGAAATAAAAGTCTTGACTTTAAAAGGCTTTCTCTGTCAGCACTGACTAGGTGGCTTAGTTGGTTGGAGCATTGTCTTACACACCAAAAAAGTTGTGGGTTCCCTCTCTGGTTGCGGCGCATGTGGGAATCAGCCAGTCAGTGTTTTTGTCTCTAAATTTGATAAACATATCATCGGGTGAAGTTTTTTTTAAAGGGCTTCTTTGTCATTAATTTTTTAATTGCAGTATTCACTTTATTGTGGTGGTGTAGACCTGAACTTACAGGAGCTCCAAGGTATGCCTGTACTGAATCAGCATCTTCAGTGCAAGGGTCTGGAATCTGTATTTCTTTGTCATTAATGTTTAAGTGTATTAAAATTTTATGTTTAAAATAGAAGTGTAATTCAGTAATGTTAATGCTTGTACATTTGATACTTGATAAGATTCATTTGTATTGAGTCATTATATCTAAATTATTTTACTTAAAATGTTTAGTTTATACTTAATGAAAAAGCTCCTTAGACTTACTTGGATATGGTATTTATCATATCGCTCTTGTGCATACATACAAAGAAAATATACATGACATAAATTGGTTAAAGTCTTTCAGTGCTTCACAATGAGTCTGAATCTTTTGAATCACTTTTTTTTAAATCCTCACCCAAAGAAGGGGAAGTAGGGGTGGGGAGGGAGAGAGAGAGAGTCCCATTGATTAGTTGCCTCCCATACCTGTCCCAGCTGGGAATCAAAACCACACTTTTTTGGTGTATGAGGCAACACTAACCAACTGAGGCACCTGGCCAGGGCTTGGGTCACCTTTTGGCTCAGTTATCTGTGTCCCTGTTTTTCCACATGGGATGAAGATCTGTACTCTCAATATGGAGTTGGTGCAGCATTCCTTCAGGAATTTCTTTCAAGCCATTAACACCCATTCTGCAAATTTTTATGCTTGTTTTCCCTAACAGGAGATACTGGTTGTTCGCTGTATGAAATTCATTTTTTCTGTTCCTGTGCTTTTTCTGTATACACAGTAACTTCATTTCAGTACCAACTAATGGTGTAATCCTTTTGAAGACACTTTATGTGGTAAATACAACATGGGTAGTACAACAGTTTATTCAGTCACTCAGTTGAAGTCATGTAGAGCGTGTGTGTGCAGGCAGGGCCATTTGTCAGCAATTGTAAGGCAGATCCTGATTTCAAAGAAATTAAAGTTTAAAAATGTGTACCTTACAATCAATGAAAGAAGCAGTGAGTGAGATTCAGAGCTCTTAACTAGTATCAGATATGAGGGGTTTCCAATAAAATTTTTTTACTTAATATTATGTAATCAGTTATTGTTTATGTTGATTTTTCAACCTTCTTTTGGAGGAAATCTCTATTTTTTACTTTTAAGAATTTCAAGAGTCTGGGCAAGACTGTCCCCCCTGCCCCTCAAGGACTTAGAGGGAGGTAGATAAAAAGTGGCCTGTGTAGTTGAGCTGTATGGGTGTGATGGGTGATTGATTTTTTTCTGTGAGGTGACCTGTTTTCCTCTCTTACATAATAAGTATGATCGAAAGCAGTGTAGTATTTATATATATTATACTTGAGGAGGGGGGGCAGTTTTAGTTAGGTCTTTGTAAGGTTTACTGTGTTTCTTTATATTGTGTTCCTACTACTTAGTTCCCTCGAGGTATTTAATTTATGAAAATTTGAGCTGGTTTGAAAACTTAAACTTTATTCTGGATATGCGAATTTCAGCGGTTCTTTTAGAAATAGTTCCACTGTTCACTGCATGATTTAATTATTTTCCGTAGGTCTCAGGATCATTCAGCCCAGCAAACAAATACCAGTGGAAGCAATGTTACCACACCTTCAGCTCCTAGTAGTAACTCCACATCTGGTTCTGCCACTAGCAGCCCTTTTGGTTTAGGTAAGTGTCTTTAGTCATTTTTAAAGGGATTGGAAGAAAAAAAACCTTTCTCCCTAGGGTAGTTTTTATAAAGTGACAAAATTAAACATTAAGTCACTTTAACAAAAACAATAAAAACTTCTATAGCTTCTGTTATTGTTGTAGGTATTAAAGAAGTAGTTGGGAATACAGAGATACTCGTTTAGCTTATACTTACATTTAGTTAAATGGTCAATAAGTGGCATATTTCTTTTTAATAATGAAAGAGGTAGTATATGTTTGTATACCTGATCTGACCACCATGTTAGCTAATTGTTGGTCATAAGCTAAGATCCTGAATATAATTTTCTCACTTGTAAAACAGAGAGATCAGAATGCACTAGTGATTTTTCCAACTGTCCCAAACACCCAAAAAGGATGGGGCCTGGGAGCAAGCTCAGTGGTTAAGGATCTTCTGCATCCGTTTTATATACTGAGGTTCTATGGAAGGTTTTGCTGGGGGAAAAAGTATTCTGAAGCTAACAGTAGTTGAACTAGATAGATGTATAGCTTATCCTTCTTTCAATTTTTAAGTTGTAATTCAAGTATAGTACCTCGAAATGACATTTAAAAAAATACATATACAGTGGAGAGGCTTGGGGAGACTTGGTAAAAAAAGGTGAAGGGATTGAGAATTGGTAGTTTCAGAATAGTCATGGGGACGTAACATACAGCATAGGAAATATAGTTGATAATATTGTAGTAACTGTGTATGGTGTCAGGTGAGTAATGGAAATATTAGTAGGAACACTTTGTAAGGGATATGATTGTTTAATCACTATGCTGTACACCTAAAACTACAAAAATAATACTGAATGTAGACTGTAATAGAAAACATAAATTAAAAAAATTATTTTTCATATATCAAGGATCATACCTTTTATCTGTTCCAGAAAAAGTTTTTTAGTGATTGAGTTTTGTGCTATGTTGAAAACCTTTAGGATATGGCATGAATTCACATTTTTGTAAAAAATGTTTGTTGCTTTTTCTAAAATGATCTGAGCTGCCTGTGTATGTTTTGGTTTAGGCAGATGAGTTTTATATGGCAAAGTTATTAACACAAATAGTCTAGAGACATTAAGATGAAATTATTTAGTGTTCAGACCCATGGAAGGTGTTGTTGAGGTGTAAATCTCTCTCCACTTCCCTCATTTTATAGGCAAAGAAATTTAAACCCCCATACGTCTCCCTAATCCTTGAATTTCTAGTTTTATTCCCATGTCCTCCTATTACCCCATTTACTCTGTAGACTCAGCTTTTCTTTTGGCTGCCTCTTTTCATATTTAGGTCTGTCCCCTGTGTAAAAGCCACAGACTCGTGTACTGTTGCTTACTCTTTTGCTTTCTTTTTCAGCATTGAAAAAGACATTTTCTGTTTTTGTTTCCCTTTCACTGAGTGTTCTCTGTGCCTATTTTTTGCCCTTATCACTTGACTGAAAATTCCCTTGATAAGGTCATCTTTGACCTTTTATCTTAGCTTGTCAAATTTAGTGGACACTTTAGATTTTAAATCCATGTCTCTTAATGCTTATCGGTCTCCCCTTGAAATTTTCTTCCTTTTATTTCTGTTACTGTTTTCTCTTGGCTAGTTTTCTGGCCATTTTCTTTAGAAGGTTTTTTTTCTTTAAAAATTGTTTAAATTACAGTTTATGTTCAATATTATCTTGTATTAACTTCAGTTGTACAGAATTGTGGTTTGCCAGTTATACTTTACAAAGTATTCTTTTTATTATAACCTTTTTTTTTGGTCTCTTTTATAGGTCTCTTTTCTTCCTGTTCCTTACAGTATTGTTCTTCAGAGTTTTGCCTTGTCTTTCTTCTTTTCTTTTACTTCATTTATTTTCCTTGAGTGCCATTATTCTAACTGTGTATCTTGGTGAGACCCAAACCTGTACCTCAGTGCACATCATTTTTGAACTCCCTGCCTTGTATTCAATTCTCTTTGCTAATAACTGGTATTCTCTAACTGGTATTCTCTTTAGCTTATATGTGTCTTCTGAGAAAGCAAAGGAAAATGCTAGGAATGCAAACATTCACCATCTTGCCATTTTAAACCACTACCTCACCCCACGCCAAATCTGTTGAGTCATAACCTTTTCTCTCTCCTACCCCATGCAAGTTATTGCTACCTTCTTGATGTGGGTCCTCAACTTAAAAAAAACAAACAAACTGTAATGGTTGTTGTGGGTCATTTCCACACTGTTGTTATTACAGTAAGAGTATTATAAGTGACTAGACTTCCAGCCAAGATGGAAGCGTAGGTGGAAACACTGTGCCTCCTCCCACAACCAAGTTTAAAGACAACAAAGTTTTAGTAACAAAAACTCAACAAAACACAGAAAATTGAACTGTACGGAAGTCCAACAACAATGAATAGTTCAGCCAGACCAGTAAGAGGGGTGGAGTCAGCAGCTGGTGGAGCGGGTCAGGCAGGAAAAATCGGCCAGACCGACCCAGGAGTGCAGGCAGCGGTTGCCAGATCCCAGGTGTGGGGTGGCAACAGGCAGACCCAGTGGGGGCACAAGGCGGCTGGCTGACCCTGGTCACACATTCCCACACAGATAAACCAGGTGAAGGAGCAAGCAGTGAGACAGACCGTGTAGGCGAGGGACCCAGAGACAGGAATTAAAGCCTAAAAGCACCAATTGGAGAAACTTTTGGGGTCAAGGTGCTGGGAGAAGCTCCCAGGCTCACAGAGAGTTTGTTGTAGAGACCCACAGGGTCCCGGAGGGTGCACAGGCCCTCAACACCTGGGAGCCGGCACCAGGGGCATCCAGTTTGCTTGCGGGAAGCAGCAGAGGGGACCAAAATCTGAGAGAGAGCGTGGAACAAGCGCCATTGCCCCTCTCTGACCTCACCCCCACATAGTGTCACAAACCAGTGACTGGATCACCCCACCCTGGTGAACACCTAAGTTTCCGCCCCTCATATGTAACAGGCACGAAACAGACCAAAACATTATGGCTCAAGAACAGCTCAAAGCCCCAGAGCCAGTGCTTCTAAGTGACCAAAAGATAGCCATCCTATTAGATGCACAGTTCAAAACACTGGTGATCAGGATGCTCACAGAACTGGTTGATTTTAGTCACAAATTAGAGGAACAAATGAAGGCTAAACTAATTGAAATGAAGGAAAATGCACAGGAAAGCAATAGTGATGGGGAGGAAACTGGGACTCAAATCAAGGGAGTGGATTAGAAGGAAGAAAAAAATGACCAAACAGAAAAGAATGAAGAAACAAGAATTCAAAAAAGTGAGGAGAGGCTTAGAAATCTCTAGGGCATCTTTAAATGTTCCAACATCTAGATTATAGGGGTACCAGAAGGGGAAGTGGAGGAGCAAGTGGAAAACTTTTTGAACAAATAATAAAGGAGAACTTCCCCAATCTGGCAAAGGCAATAGACTTCCAGGAAGTCCAGGAAGCTCACAGTGTCCCAAAGAAGTTGGACCCAAAAAAGAACACACCAAGGCACATTAAAATTACATTAACCAAGATTGAAATGAAGGAGAGAATCCTAGAAGCAGCAAGAGATAAGGGGACAGTCACCTACAAAGGAGTTCCCACCAGACTGTCAGCTGATTTCTCAAAAGAGACCTTACAGGCAAGAAGGGGCTGGAAAGAAGTATTCCAAGTCATGAAAGGCAAGGACCTACATCCAAGATTGCTCTATCCAGCAAAGCTTTCATTTAGAATGGAAGGACAGATGAAGTGCTTCTCAGATAAGGTCAAGTTAAAGGAGTTCATCATCACCAAGCCCTTCTTCTATGAAATGTTAAAGGGACTTATCTAAGAAAAAGAAGATAAAAAAGATGAACAGTGAAAGGACAGCAAACTCACAGTTATTAACAACCACACCTAAAATAAAAGCAAACTAAGAGGACAGCTAGATCAGGAGCAGAACCATAGAAATGAAGATCACATGGAGGGTTAGCAACAGGGAAGTGGGAGAAGGAGAAGGGGGGAGAAGGTACAGAGAATAAGTAGCATAGACTGTAGGTAGAAAATAGATAGGGGGGAGGGCAAGAATAGTATGGAAATATAGAATCTAAAGAACTTGTGACACATGGACATAAACTAAAGGGGGGGAATGGTGGGGGAGGGGTGTGCAGGGTAGAGGGGAATGAAGGGGGGAATAGGACAACTGTAATGGGGTAATCAATAAAATAGATTAAAAAAATCCAAAAAAAGAGAGTACGGTGACTATTCTACTTTGTCCCTTGTCTACCTCTCCATTTAGGCTACCCCGTGGTAATAGATAACCCCAGAATCAGTGGTTTATTACCACAAAGCTTATTTTATCTGGAGCTTTCCTTCATGCTTTTCACTGGTCAGTGAGGCCCCCATCTGCAGGCTTCAGGGACTTAAACTAACAGAATTCTGCCATTTTATAGCTGTACTTCTTGAAACATGGCAGAAGACAGAGCTAAAGAGTCTCAAGCTGGACTGTTTATGCTTTGGCCAGATGTGATGCTCATCATTTCTTGCAGTCCTTTGGCCATCTAGTCATGTGGGCCTGCCCAATTGCAAAAAATATGAAAGGCTGCATGTGAAATGTTTAGTGAGCACTGCTATGTGCCATTCTAGTCACACTGAATTTTTTGCTGTTTTGAGCATACATCAATACTGGTATTTATTGCTATACTTTTTGTATATAATGTTTGCTGTGCCTAGTATTAAATCTTCTCCCAATGTTCTCCACTTCTTGCCAACTTAATTAGTTTTCCAAACTCATTAAGTGCCATCTTGTGGGAGAGCAGTCATCCCACTTAGGCAGATATTCTCATAATATCCTGTGACTATCTCTGGTGAAGTACTTCTGCATTTGTTTTTTTCTTTTTTTTTTAGAGAAAATATTTTATTTATTTTTAGAGAGAGGGGAAGGGAAGGAGAAAGAGTGGGAGAGAAACATCAATGTGTGGTTGCCTGTCATGTGTCCCCTACTGGGGACCTGGCCCGCAACCCAGGCATGTGCCCTGACTGGGAATCAAACCAGCAATCCCTTGCTTCATAGGCCCATGCTGAATCCACTGAGCTACGCCAGCCAGGGCTGTGCATTTGTTTTTCTTGTTAGTCTTTTCTACTAGAGTGAGTTCTAAGGGTAGTTCTTATGTCTTTTGTCACCTTTTTCCCAACATGTAGCATAGTCCCTGACATATATGGAAAGTGCTCAGTAAGTGAGGAATGAATGCATATGGTTGGTTATGTAATTTTTACTGTTAGCATGTTGCAGTAAGCACTCATCCTCTCCAGTCTGTTGTTTCTCTGTGGTTTCATTCCGTTGTATGTCCTGGCCTTTTCTTTCCTTGATTGGCAGCGGCTTTGCTCTATCCAGAGTTTATAGTTGAATTGCTAAACTTAAATTAGCTTTCTGCAAAGAGGTTCTTAGAAGTGTAATCCAGTACAATTTTTCATTTCTTTCTTCCTTTAGCTGGCATATTTTAGGGTATTTTCAAATTTCCAATTCCACATGGGTATCCAGTAGTTCAATTCTGATATTACCTACCTGGAGCTAGTGTTAGATCCTGCAAGTTAAAGGCCTCAGTCCCCAAGACTGCCCCGATTTCAGGTAATAGCCCAAGTCCCAAACCACCTCTACTTCTGACCAGGTTTGGTAATTTGGTAGAATGGCTCACAAAACTCAGGAAGACACTTTACTTATGTTTACCACTTTATTATGAAGGGCACAACTCAGAATTAGACAAGTGGAAAAGAAGCACAGGGCAAGGTATAGAGGTTGAGGGAGAATACAGAGTTTCTGTGTCCTCTCTGGGCATGCCATCATAATAGCATCTAGATGTCTTCACCCACGGGAGGCTCTGATCTCTAAATCTCATTGCTCAAGAGTTTTTACAGAGCTCAAGGTGTGGTCCCTTCTCTTCTTGAGGATGATGGTGGTAAGAATTTTTCAGCTTTATTATAATCTTTAGGAACCAGTGTTGAACAATACATTTGGTCCATTGTTGACCAAAATGTCAATTATGTGGCATGTGACTATATATTTTTGTATTTGAAATACATATATGATGCTTTTATTACTTAAACCTAAATTAGGATGAATATATTTTTGGCTAATTTCAATTATAGAAATTAAGCGTGTATTTATGAAAGTAATTAGAATTCTATTTTTGCTTTAAAGTGGTTTTCTTTAATGGATTCTTAATTCCATTAATATTTTTGCATCTTCATTTTTTGCACAGTTTTGTTAATAGTAACATTTCTGACTTTTTTTTTATGTGTCCTGTTTTTCTTTTTCCTGTTAGGTGGCCTTGCAGGTCTGAGTAGCTTGGGTATGAATAGTTCCAGCTTCTCTGAACTACAAAGCCAGATGCAGCGGCAACTTATGTCCAATCCTGAGATGATGGTCCAGATCATGGAGAATCCCTTTGTCCAAAGCATGCTTTCAAATCCTGATCTGATGAGGCAGTTAATAATGGCCAATCCACAAATGCAGCAGTTGATACAGAGAAATCCAGAAATTAGTCATATGCTGAATAATCCAGATATTATGAGACAAGTATGTGGAATGTTCTTTAAGTCCATTTAACTAGAATATATTTACTTTATCATTTTTTATGCCTAAAGAGCTTTCCCTATAAGTATGGCTGAGCTAAAAAAGGAAAGCCTAATATTTGTTCAGTAAAACTCAACAGTGCACTAATTTGGACTCTTTGAACTTGGAATTTTCTGCTGTTTTAAAGGTCTTTGTAAAGTTATTTTTCAGATTTCAGAAATAAAGAGTCCAGTTCAGGAGATGGGGATTCACTTAAAACAGAGTGCTTCTTTCTTTAATTATTTGAATATTAGCTTGCTTTTTGAGGCAAAGTCCAAGAGGAATTATTTAAAATAATGTTGTGACTGAAATAAGACTGATAATTTACAGACTTAAAGAACTTCATAAAATTAGGCAGTTAGTATGTGAAGTAATTCATGTGTGTTTTGGTGTTTTGTTTTTTTTTTTTAATGCAAATTTTCTTAGACGTTAGAGCTTGCCAGGAATCCAGCAATGATGCAGGAAATGATGAGAAACCAGGACCGAGCCTTGAGTAACCTGGAAAGCATTCCAGGGGGATACAATGCATTACGGCGCATGTACACGGATATTCAGGAACCGATGCTGAATGCTGCACAAGAACAGGTGATGATACTGGCTCTGAGGCTCAGGCTAAGGGGTAGCCCCTGTTTTAACAAAATTATGTGTGTGATAAACCTTTATGTGGGAAATGCGATTTTCATTAAAAAGTTTCATATCTGTTATTTAAAACAGAAACTTACTCTTTATGATTTTTGTCTTTTATTACAGTTTGGTGGTAATCCATTTGCTTCCTTAGTGAGCAGTACATCCTCAGGCGAAGGTAGTCAGCCTTCGCGTACAGAAAATAGAGATCCATTACCCAACCCATGGGCTCCCCCGGCTCCCCAGAGCCCATCAGTTTCCAGTAGCACCACCAGTGCTGCAGGGGGCACTGGCGGTAGTACTCCCAGCAGCACTGCTGGTCAGAGTTCTACTGCACCAAGTTTGGGGTCTGGAGTAGGAGGTATGTTCATAATAACACACTTCTTTGTTGTCCTCACTTGTTTGAATAATGAAAACTTCTTAATGCTGTTATTCTTTCTGCTTTTATTGGTGTATGACAAGTAGCTTTTATGAATTACCTTTTCCTATTGTAAGTTTTTTTTTTAATTTAAAAAATGTTTTAAATTAATTTTTAAATTTATTTTTGGGGGGTAAGGGTGGGAGAAAGAGAGGGAGAGAAACATAGATGTGAGAGAGAAACATCAGTCAGTTGCCTCTTACACATGTCTGACCAGGGACCAAACCCACAACCCAGGCATGTGCCCTGATCGGGACTCAAACCCAAGACCTGACTGGAATCAAAGGCAGAACCTTTTTGGTATACAGGAAGACACTACATCCAACTGAGCCAGTTGGCCAGGGCTAAATAAATTTGTCTAACCAACAAAAAATTAGTTCCGTGACTTTATTGAGATTTTTTCAGGAAAATCTGCTGAAGAAGAGAAGCAGATTTGAGAAGCACGTATCAGGAAACTTCCTCTAAAGGACCTCTTTGCAGGTCAAGAGGCAAAATCAAGAATACTACAGTACATTGGGGGACAAAACAAGTTTTTGCATGTTTTTTAATGATGGGATTAAAAATATAATTGTGTATAGTATTTTTTCACAATTACATGTGATTGGAATAAAATTTTTTTTTTTAGGGAATGATGTTTTTGCTTACTTGACATTCACACAGTTCCCTGTTGTCAGAGTCAGTTGCAGCTCTGACTGGTGTAGCTCAGTTGGTTGGTCATTGGTCTGCAAAGCGACAGTCACTGATTCAATTTTTGGTCAGGGCTCATACCAGGGCTATGGGTTCAGTCCCCAGTAGGAGTGCCTACAAGAGGCAACGTATCAAATGTTTTGCACGTGGATGTTTCTCTACCTCTTTTTCTCTCTTTCCCCTTCTGTAAAAATGAATAAATAAAATCTTGTAAAAAATCAATTGCAAATGTTCACCGATTAATAGTTATATATGCTGCATTTTGCTGTGTGTAATGTGCTGCTGAGTTTTTGTGCACGTTATACTCAGGATTACTGTAGCCATGGTATGTAATCATTATACTCATGTATACTGCACATCCTATTTTCCCGTCAAAACTTTGGTCATAAAATACGCATTATACATGTAAAATATGTGTAATGTGATTTTACTTATTTCATTCAAATACAGTCATTTGGTATGGCAGAGGATTGGTTTTAGGACTCTCTGGATACCAAAATCTATAGATGCTCAAGTCCCTTATATAAAATGGTGTATTATTTGCATATAACCTATATTTGCATATAGGGTGTGCCTGTATATCACTCCATTCACATTGATTCAGCATAGTGCTTGGTACGTGTAAGATTTGCTTTCAGGAACTTTTTCTGGGATTTTTTTTTTCTGAATGTTTTTAATTTGTGGTTGGTTGAACCTGCAGATGCAAAACTCTTGGCTACAGAGAGCTATTTATTCCAAAAACATATGATTTTAATAGAATATTCATCAGTTGGTAAACATTAACAGAATTCTATTAGATTCTTTATTGCTTTTATCATGTTATGGCAGGTTAATCATTTCCAATTGAGGGTTAGGTGGTAGGCCTCATTTATAGGTAAATAAATTTTGAAATGGTGGAAGTTTTCTTTGCACTTGTGCTGAGGTCCAAAAAGGGCTGTTGCAATGGCAGTGTTAGCTCAAAAATACATCTGTTGCAAGTTTGTGGGAATGAAGTCCTTCTTGCTTTGGCCTTTGACAGTACAAGAACATGTAAAGCAGCTTGACATTGCTTGTGATATGAACATTATTGGTTGTTGAAATGACTTTACCACAGTATGAGTTTCTCATGTCAATTTTTTTTTTTTTGCCCTGTAATCTGGGTTGAATTGAGAAACATTACCAAGTCTCTAGCAAAAGGTGATTTCCAAAGCCATTTACTCTTTCCATATCAGTGGTTGGGTGGTTCAAAAGAATTTCAGTCTTAGCCCTGAGCTACAAAAAAAGAAAAATTGCAGTAAAACTTTGCTGAGTCACCAAGCTGCTGTGTGGTTAAGTCACGATATTTCTCACAAAAAGTCATGAAATTGATTAGGGTTTATTTCACAAAAATGAATGATGTCTATCACTGATACTCTTATTGGTTGAATGACATGAGTTCAAAACAGTTTTTTAGACTACCTTCGAATGGATAAGACAGTAAGTAACCTTAGTCTTTGAATATATTCTGTGAGGGGGAACTCTCCTGCAAAACTGGAATTATCTCATTGTTGTGAGAAGTGGCTTTTGGCTTCAGTGAAATTTTTTTGATGGTTCTTTGTACATGTTTGCCTGTTTCATGATGGGTGATTTACGAGTACACTTGCCCACACAGTATCTGGTTTTAAGTCTTTGACCAGAAACAGCACGACCCGTGTGTCCCACCCTCCCTGTTCACACGGTTTCACCCCATGCCAACTGACTTTTTTTGTTGTTTCTCTGGATGAAAACATTTCCCTCGAAGGGAAATGTTTTGCTAATGTTGAAGAGGTGAAACAAAAATGGTAGAAGTACTAAAAGGCATCAAAATAAACAAGTTAAAAAACTTGTTTTGAACAATGGAAAACCACATCTTGATAGGTGTATTGCATTAAATAGAGACTACCTTGAAGATGACTGAAGTTTTAAGAATAAATACACAATTTTTATTGGGGTTTTGGGGTCTCCCTTGTATTTTCATAAGCTTTGTATATTTGTCCAACTAATCCTTTTAGTCTTCTACATTCTTTTATCACTATCAGATGTAGCACATTTTAGCAGATTCGACTTAAGGTTGTGCTGAACTAGTATTTTCTCAATTTTGAAATAGTTTACCTGTAGTCATTCCATGCAGACTATTTTAGAGACTAATTTTTCGGTCTCTTCAAACTTGGCATTTACCCCTCAAGTTAAACAGGAACTGAGCAGTATTAATGATATCCAAGGTATACCACTCAAAATAATTTACTTTTTTTAGTTAACTTTTAAAATTCTAGTGTATTTTATTGATTGTGATATTAGAGTTGTCCCAATATTTTTCTTCCCTTTAGTCCCCTCTGCCCTATATTCCCCCTCCCACCAGCATTCTTCCACCTTACTTCATGTTTATGGGTCATACATATAAGTTCTTTAGCTTCTCCATATCCCATATTACTCTTCACCTCCTGCTGTGTATTTTGTACCTACCATTTATGCTTCTTATTTGCTGTACCTTTTCCCCCATTCTCCCCCAAACCCTCTCCACTGATAACCCCCTATATGATCTTTATTTCTGTGATTCTGTTACTGTTCTGGTTGTTTGCTTAGTTTGCTTTTGTTTTTTTTTAGGTGCAGTTGTTGATAGTTGTGAGTTTCCTTCATTTTACTGTTTGTATTAATTGATCTTCTTTTTCTTGGATAAGTCCCTTTATCATTTTATATAATAAGGGCTTGATGATGATGAACTCCTTTAGCTTGACTTTACCTGAGAAGCATGTTGTCTGCCTTTCCATTCTAAATAAAAGCTTTGCTGGATAGAGCAATCTTGGATGTAGGTCCTTGCCTTTCATGACTTGGAATACTTCTTTCCAGCCCCTTCCTGCCTGTAAGGTCTCTTTTGAGAAATCAGCTGATAGTCTGATGGGAACTCCTTTGTAGGTGACTCTCTTCTTTTGCTGCTTTTAAGATTCTCTCCTTTATTTTAATCTTGGGTAATGTAATTATGATGTACCTCGGTGTGTTCTTCCTTGGGTCCAACTTCTTTGGGACTCTCTGAGCTTCCTAGACTTCCTGGAAGTCTGTTTCTTTTGCCAGATTGGGGAAGTTCTCTTTCATTATCTTTTCAAATAGGTTTTCAATTTCTTAGTCTTCCTCTTCTTCTGGCACCCCTATGATTCAGATGTTGGAACATTTAGTTGTCCTGGAGGTTCCTAAGCCTCTCCTCATTTTTTTGAATTCTTATTTCTTCATTCTGTTCTGGTTGAATGTTTCTTTCTTCCTTCTGGTCCGAACTATTGATTTGAGTCCTGGTTTCCTTTCCTTCACTGTTGGCTGCCTTTATTTCACTTTTCATAGCCTTCATTTTTTCTTCTATTTGGCAACCATACTCAACCATTTCTGTGAGCATCCTGATTACCAGTGTTTCGAACTGTTCATCTGATAGGGTGGCTATCTCTTCATCACTTAGTTGTATTTTTTCTGGAGCTTTGATGTGTTCTTTCATTTGGGCCATATTTCTTTGTTTTGGCACACCTGTTATATTGTAAGGGGTGGAGCCTTAGGTGTTCACTACAGCAGGGTAAGCTGCCTTGTGATGCTGTATGTGGGGAAGGGTCCGAGAGGAAACAATGCCACTTGCTCAGCTTTCTGCTGCCTTTCAGTCACTTCCTCTACTACCCCCAACCATGTTGGGCCCTTCTGGTGCTGATTCCCGGATGGGTGGTTTTGTGGTTGTTTTTGTGTACATTCTAGGACCCTGTGGATCTCTGCAAAGAACTCTCCTGTGAGGCTGGGAGTTTCTCATGCCACCTCAGTCTCCATAGGTGTTTTCAGCCAGAGGTTTTCAGGCTTTATTTCTCTGCACAGGAACCTTGAGTTACCTGGCCTGTCTTGCTCCCCAGTTGTTCCTCTTGGTTCATCCTCACACAAATTGGGACCAGGGCCAGCCACTGCCTCGCCAAGAGTTCTCTCCACCCTGCTGCCTGTCTCCACCTCTCCTACCAGTCTGGATGAATATTTCTATCTTTAACTCCTTGGTTTTGGACTTATATACAGTTTGATTTTCTGGCAGTTCTGGTTATTTTTTGTTTTTTAATTTGTTGTTGTCCTTTTGATTGTGTGAGGAGGCAAAGTATATCCACCTACGCCTCCATGTTGGCTGCAAGTCGGTGCATATATTCTTTTCAACTAGTGTTTTGGGTTTCTTGGGACATATACATGTATTACCTGAAATGGAATTGCTGGGTCATAAGACAATTCTATTGTTAATTTTTTGAGGAACCTTCATCCTGTTTTTTTATAGTGGCTGCACCAGTCTACATTCCCATCAACAGTGCACAAGTGTTCTGTTTCCTGCACCTCCTCATCAACACTTTTTGTTGGTGATATCTCATTGTGGTTTTAGTTGTCATTTCTCTGATGATTAGTGACCTTGAGCATCTTTTCATATGTCTGTTGGCATCTGTATGTCCTCCTTGGAGAAGTTTATCTTCAGGTTCTCTGCCCATTTCTTAATTGGATTTTTTTTGGTGTTGCATTGTATGAGATTTGTATAAATTTTGGGTATCATCCATCTATTGTCTTTTCATTTTGTTGGTGGTGTTCTTTACTATTCAGAAAGTATTTAGTTTGATTTAGTCCCGTTTGTTTACTTTTTCTTTTCTTTCCCTTGCCTGAGAAGATATATCAGAAAAAATAATTGCTTAGAGAAATGTCAGATTTTACTGCCTGTGTTTTCATGTAGGAGTTTTATGGTTTGAGTCTTACATTTAAGTCTTAATCCATTTTGAGTTTATTCTTGTGTACGGTATAAGAAGGTGGTGGTTTCATTTTTTTGGCATGTATCTGTCCAATTTTTCCAAGACCATTTATTGAATAGACTGTCTTTACCCAGTTGTATGTTTTTGCCTACTTTGTTAACTATTAGTTGACCATATAGATGTGGGTTTATTTCTAGGCTCTGTATTCTGTTCCATTGTTCTATAAGTCTGTTTTTATGCCAGTAGTATGCTGTTTTAATTACTATAGCTTTGTAGTATATTTTGATAACAGGTAGTATGATACCTCCAAATTTGTTGTTTTTTCCTCAAGATCGCTGTGACTTGTTCAGGGTCTTTTGTGGTTTCATATACATTTTGGATTATTTGTTCTTGTTTTGTGAAATGCAGCTTTGGTATTTTGATAGGAATTGTATTGAAAAATATTTGTGGTTTTCTAATGATTTAAAAAATGTAAAATTGATTTTTAGCTCCTGGGCTATACAGAAACAGGTTACTGGTTGTATTTGTCCTGCAGGGTATGTTTGTCACCCTTTCTGAGAATATTCTTAGACTCTAGGATGTGGAAGAAAACTAAATTACAACAACATGAGAAAAATAGGAAAAACAAAATTATCTTTAAAAATCCAGGAGAATCATGGAAGCACTGGAGATCTTGCTTCCATGTGTGTTGTCAGTTTGTCTCACATAAACTGTTATAAAAACCAAATAGTAGCAGAATCTGGAAAGACAAATGGGAAGAGTCAAATGTGTTATGTCTGATAAAACAACAATGGATAGAATGAGAACATAAGAAAAATGAAAAAGTTAATGAGTTAATAAGTAGACGTGAATTTGAGAACATATTTGAGCTTATCTAGTCAGCAAGTAAAACTCTGGATGTATATTGAACAAATTATCTAATTTTCAAAAAAGTTGATTTCACATAAATTTAGCTATAGTGCTCAGTAAAACAAAAACAAGAAAAACTAGAGAATAGTGTTAATAAGCAGTTTACACATTATCTAATTTAACTGTCACAACCAGGCTATGAAATAAAGACTATTTACCTCATTTTACAGATGGAAAAACTGAAGTATGAAAAGGCCATATAATTTCTCCAAAATTATATAGTTAGGGTAGATTTGAAACCAGGTACGTAATATGGCTTCAGACACTAGTCTTAGTCACTATGCCATCTGGTCTCTGAAATGTTATGTATCTGCCATTTTATCAATGAGTGCCAGTGCGCAAAGAAAACGGGATGGAGGCCTTTATTTATTTATTTATTTATTTATTTATTTATTAGTGAGAAGCCTTTTTTATTTATAAGTGTGAGCATATTGAGTGCTCAGTGTGATTCTAATTTAGTGATCCTGGAGGAAAAGTTTTCTCAGACTTACTCAATTTATGAAATTTTTCAATAGTAATTTGGATCATACCCAGTTTTTGCTTAAATAGACTATAGAACTTAACTTTTCCATTAGGTGTGATTTTACTGTGACTACAACCAGAATGTTTAAAATCCATTAGCCCTCTTTTACCTGGTATATGTTGGACATGTAGTTTTGGATCTTAGTTTTAAAATTATTTTAAAGATTTTATTATTTTTAGAGGAAGGGGAAGGGAAGGAGAAAAAGAGGGAGAGAAACATCAATGTGTTGTTGCCTCCCACTCACACCCCTCCTCCATCCCCCTCCCACCCTCCCACACACTGGGGCCTGGCCTACAACCCGGGCATGTGCGCTGACTGAGAATCGAACTAGTGACCCTTTGCTTCACAGTCCGGTGCTTAATCCACCGAGGTACACCAGCCAGAACTAAAATTCTTTATTAGTTAAATTGGTAAATAATATATGTACTCACTAGCAGTTGCCAAAATTATACAGTGTACATATGGCTTTAAAACCTTCACTTTTGTTTACATAGCTTGTCCTTGATACAATCCTGTTTTTGTTTTTTTTTTTAACTTTCAGCTAGTATGTTTAATACACCAGGAATGCAGAGCTTATTGCAACAAATAACTGAAAACCCACAACTTATGCAAAACATGTTGTCTGCCCCCTACATGAGAAGCATGATGCAGTCACTAAGCCAGAACCCTGACCTTGCTGCACAGGTGAGTTGGTAATTGAATTTGAAAAGGACTGTGCAGTGTGAATTGAAATAGCCTAATCAAATAGTTGTGATTTTGGCGTATTTATGTTGTGTGTTAACACAACCTGAGAAGTAGGTAATCTGCATATCCACTTTTTGTACAGTTACTTTCTTTGCAGCCTCAGTTCTGTCATTCACTGGGTGGAAGTGCAGTGCAGATTTACTCTGTGTGTACATAATGGTGATTTAGGGGATTAATACAAAAGTTTTGGATTGCTTTCTCTTTCGAAGACAGATTTCTTTTGTGAAATGTAAGTGTTGAAAGTGATTAAGAACAGTATTAATACACTTGAAATACTTTTATTTATTAGGTCATACAGATTCTGAGTAATAGTCATGTTCAAGTGGTTGTTATAAAGAAGCCTGAAATTTCTATTAAAGGCAGAGAGATATTTGTGGGAGCAGTGTTCTCAATTTTTGCATTATGGATCCCCATCACCACCAAATTTGAATTTATTCATTTATCTTTATTTATTCATTTATCTAACTTGTTACTAAAGAAACCATTAGGAGAAAAATTAGTGGGTCTCCACCCTAGTTGAATGTTAAGGATCACTTTGGGAGTTTCCCATCCTGAGAGATTTTATATAACTGCATTGCATCTTTTTGTTTTCTTTAAACCTCCAAGTTCCCAAATTATTCTGATGTACCCCTAAGTTAAGAACCATTGGTCTTGGAAAACCTTGGAGAATGTGAGACAAGCTTTGATCACGTACAGTTTATAATTGCTATTTTTAAAGAATGGTTTCTGTAGAGTGTTATGAATTTGAAATAGGTTACTTTATAGTTTATTTCCATTTCTAAAACCTCAGAAACTTTTTAAAGATAATCCCTTTCTTCATTATGTCAAATGAAATGGTTTTTATTTCCTAAAGTCTGCAACATAATTGTTTCAAGTATGCAGTATATATATTTGAGCTATAGTTGTTAGCAGTAACATCTGCCCTCTTAAAATTTGTGGTATTGGAAATAGAGAACAAGTTTTTTTATTTTTCCCTCACTCCCTTTCCTTCTTTGCTCCTTCTTCCCTCCCGAGAACAAGTTTTTAGGTTAAATTTTGTATATACTTAATTTTGTATATTGTAGGGATATTTTATTATTCACATGCAGATTACCATACTGACTATATTAGTATTAAATGCTGCATTTACTGTTATTGCACTTTTGTTTAAAATAAATGTGGAGTTATATATGTAAAGTGATCTCATTTGTGTCTTTAAATGTATATTTGACTAAGAGTTAATGTTGAATGTGCAATCATGCTTTAAAATTTGACTTTAACCAGGCACATTCCCATCCATTTTAACTAACAGTTCTATATTTATGAAGTGACTTGAGGACTTTCCTCTATTCTACTTTTACTTTAAAGCAAAATGTTGACAAAGAAGGCTAAATATGAATGTCTTTTATTATAGACAATTTAGAAACATTTATAATGTACTGTGGTTATAAGCAGTTTAAAGTTTGTAGTTCTCTATTCTGATTTTTAGGCATAAACAGGTAAGTTAGAAATATCCAGTGACATGCTTTTTAAAATAACCTGAATTCTGCAAGATAAATGTGATAACTTCATTAATGTGTTTGTAATAAAAAGTTTTGACTGGAGCCAATAAAGAAGCAGGTTTGTTCATCTTGAGTAGGTATTATTTTATTAACTGTGAATTTACCAGTCACTTTGAAATAAATACTGTGTGTCTATAAAACATTATTTGACTTTTGCTTTAGATACTTCTAAAAAAAATTAAGTAATCCATGTTGCAAAAGATTAGCTAAAAGAAGGAGAGAGGAATTCTCTTTACTTCCAATATTTACATACAATTACTCTTATATATGGTTAACTACTAAGGCAAGGATTATTTCCCCCCAACTCTGAGCCAGTAAATAGGCTATCGGTAAGTCATTCTTAGTTGACTTTTCACTCTGTGGGAAAACTGATACAAAATTTGTCTTTTTCAAAGGTATGAGAATTTACTAGTTTCTGGTTATGCTGAGTATGTATTGTAATTTTATTTTCAGGTATCTAGCATCATGTTAATACTGACCTTGACTTTTTAATTCTATTACCTATTTGATGGTTAGGGAGCATGACACTTTTCTCATCTCTGGTGATAGCGAGGTGCAATCCAAAGGCTAATCTTGGTGTTCTTAAATGGATTTACATCTTTCAGGTCTTAAAAGTATTTTAATGCTTTCCCCAGAGATCTGTTGATGAAGTCCTGGGCTGATTTTGACCTAGGTGGTTGCTCCATTTCTCTGGCAAGGTAGTTGCTGTTCTGTGGTGTTATTTTTCTGGACCTAATATTAGCTGTTTTGTAGTAGGCTATTATAGCGATTCCAGGTCTGGGTTTTTTTTTTGTGCTTGCTACTTGTGTGTTGAGGTGTCTTAGCAAGCCAACGAGAGTGTCACGTGTTGTTTATTCTGTCGGTGTAGCTGAAAATGTATCCTGTGAATGCTGGTTACTCCCATTTTTCTTTCAAGGGCAGGTATCTTTGCTCAAAGAAGAGCTTAAGAAAATGATTGCTTTTAGTTTTTAGGATATTGAATGCCATCATAATCACCATTCTCATTGACAGAGAGGATGCCTTTTGTATTTTTTCTGGAGATCACTCTTGCGGACAGTATCTTCCCTTTCTTTTTATTCATGTTCTACCTTCCTCCTTTTTAAATGCCAGGTTAGGCAGTTGGGGGAAGATAGACTATTAAGCAAGGTACATTACTTGTTTCAGATATTTCCAGTTAAAATTGTTTGAACACTTGCCCCATAGATGATGCTGAATAATCCCCTATTTGCTGGAAATCCTCAGCTTCAAGAACAAATGAGACAACAGCTCCCAACTTTCCTCCAACAAGTGAGTAAGAAAAGATGCTAGCTATCTTTGGTAATGATTTGCTTGAAAAAGTTTGATAAACCTTTTCCTTTGCTCTCTGGATGATAGCAAAACGTAGAAAGGAGTCTGGTGACGCTATCAATTCACAGAGAATTCAGCTTGATCTTAACTGAACCCCATTTCATTGCCGACCTTTTGTTTATGCTTGTATTTCTTAAACAAATTCCGAGGAAAGGACTGTTTTGTTTTTGCTTTTGAGGATTTAGGATTTTGAGTGTGTTTTTAATACCATAAACCATTTTCTTTCACTTTATTAACTTTGAAGTACTTCATTATGTCTATGTCACGCATTATGGTTTAACCTTGAGTAACAGGAAAGAGCTACCCTATCCTATTTTATAGGTTTGGGGTTTTTTTTGTAATTTTTTAATTCCTTGAAATTAGTAGAACACCTGTTTTTCAAGGGAGCTCGATCACATTTCTTCAGACTCAGAATTAGCAGGATTAAAATTGGCCCTGTTGTCATGTAAGGAAGATTTTAAGTACTTCAGCTTGCCATGGTATTTTAGTATTTAAAACGATAAAGAAGTCAGTTTTGGTGTTTTGAAGTCAATCTCGGTGGTTCTAGGTCTTAAATGATTCTCAGCCTATAAACCATTATCCAAGATTTGTTAGTGCTTTTGATCTATTGTAATGATGTACGCCTAGCTATATTGGTTAGTCAGGTGGTATGTATTGAAAGTAGTGAAGCTGAACTCAGGACATACGTATTAACCTCAAATTTGGTACTATTGTTTTACAGTTTAGTTTACTGGAGAAAATTGTTACATCAGCAACAAGTAACACTGGATCAGGAGGAATATGTGGCCTTCACCATATTACCATGTTACATTAACTATGCATTTGGAGTTGTCTTTTAGAAATAATACTTTTATCTTCTGTTGGAGAGAGGGAACCAGATGTGGCTTCTAGAGGAACCCCTCATTGTCCTGTATTATGAAAAATGGCTTTCATGATGGATTTGGGAGGAAATCAAGTAACAATTTGCATACTAGGTTTGCTCTCAGGAGGTGCTGGTGTTTATTTTGGGAAAGGAATTATGGATTATCGTTGTCTAGCAGTAAAGTTTTTTATTTTCTGCAGAAACATAACAAAGAAAACATTTAATTTTACCTTCACTGATTGTAATTCCCCCATAACCTCTTTTTTTTTTTTTTTTCCCTCCTTAGATGCAGAATCCTGATACATTATCAGCAATGTCAAACCCTAGAGCGATGCAGGCCTTGTTGCAGATTCAGCAGGGTTTACAGACATTAGCAACGGAAGCCCCCGGCCTCATCCCAGGGTAGGCTTATTTGAGGAAGATTATGAAAGTGCACAGAAGTTAACTTTCTCTTTTGGAGAATTTAAAGATTTATTTACTGATTTATTTTTAGAGAAGGGGGAAGGGAGGGAGAAACAGGGAGAAAAACATCATTGAGTTCAAGAGAAACATCAGTGGGCTGCCTCTTGCATGCCCCTAACTGAGGACCTGGCCCCACAACCCAGGCATGTGCCCACATTGGGAATCGAAGTGGCAACCTTTTGGATTGTGGGAAGGCACTCAACCCAGCTACACCAGTGAAGGCTCTGCTGGAGAATTTTAGACTTAATATCTTTTTCTCTTTTTGTTGAGATTGTTTTTAAGATAGAGCTTTCAAGGTGAAAAAAAAAAGCTCTCATTTAAAGAGTGTAACTTAGCTAATGTTATGTTAAAATGTCACTGATTTATTAACATCTGGCTTGATCTGGCCTCTTGTTTTGTAGGACTTTAGGTTTATTACCAATGTGTGCTTTCCCTAGGTTTACTCCTGGCCTCGGGGCGTTAGGAAGCACTGGAGGCTCTTCAGGAACCAACAGCTCCAGCTCTACCACTAGTGAAAACCCAAGTCCCACGGCGGCAACCACTGAACCTGGACACCAGCAGTTTATCCAGCAAATGCTGCAGGCTCTTGCTGGAGTAAATCCTCAGGTAGTGGTTCTTTTTTGCTCACATTTTGCATTCCTTAATGTTATAAATCCCCTCCCCCTCAAGAAAAAGAAAGGAAAGAATGTGGCAGTCCTTTAGAGTTTAGACTGTCTTAGAATATTGATTCTAAAGCAGGCATTATAAAAATGGTTATAACCATGATAACCATTTAAAAATGGTTAACTTTGGTACTGTATCAGACACTAAAGGAAATGTTTTGGTTGTAGAGAATAAATGCTAAAACTCTGCCTTACTTTTTACAGGGTGCCTTTAAAAAATATTATGTTGAGTTTATAAAGTTTGTCACGGAGGAATGAGAAACTCAGTTATCCCATATACCTCTTGATCAACTATATTCTATCTAGTCTTTGTATTTTGACTTAAAGAAAGAATCTAACTACCTAGAAACAGAAGCATGGAACAGACTGACAGCTGTCAGAGGGGTGGGGGAGGGGGGCTGGATGAAAGGAGGTGAAGGGATTATTAGCCAAAGAATATACATGCGTAACCCATATACACAGACCACAGTGTCATTATTGCCGGAGAGGAGGTAGAGCTGGGGCAATGGGGGGGGGGGGAACGGGGACATCTGCAATAGTGTTAATAAAAACCAAGGAAAAAAAATCCGGGCTACCTCATTCTGCCCACTACCTTACCGCACCCACTACTACCTCCTGTGGTAACTTGTGCTACATTTATACACCTCATAAATATGTCTAAAAAATGTGGGCTGATAATAATGCTCTTGCATCTGGAAACATTTACTGGCTTGGCCCAGAGTCTGCCATTATGCAAAGATTACCGCAGTTCAAACCTATTATAGTAGGTTGCCTCCAAACTTCTGCATGGCAACAATATAGCATGCTTAATGATTTTTAAGCCTTATTAAATATAATAAACAGGGCAGGGTTTTATCTTACGCAAGTATTTGTATCCTGGTTCCTAGCATAGCTTCTTATTCAGTAAATATCCATGGACTTAAGAAGAAGAAAGGATTTTAGATACTGGACACAAGAGTTGTAATATAAAGTTGCACAATCTGCAGGCTTCCCCATTATTAGGTTGGCCTGGTTGGTGGATCATTTGTGCATTTTTGTCTCACCTCGTTTGTGAAGAAAGATATGACACTGCTGAATTATCAGAAGTACAGTCTTTGGGCCTGAAACTGGACCTCTTCTGAAGACTGTGGCTGGCCAATGCAGAAATTGGATCCATATCTAAGCCTCATTAAAACTTTAGATTTGATATGTGAGGACACTGGCTTTTATAAGTACCCATTTGGTCAATAGCTACAAAATAAATCATCTAAGTCTAAACTGTTTGCATATACAGATTTCTTACTTGTTCATGAGCTTCTTAAATACTTGTAAAATAATGGTCGAGGTTTACTAAGCTACATTTTTAAGTATGTGATCTATTCAACATGATTGTTTAGGTATAAATTAGACTACTTAAAATAACAAAATAAAGTGCTAATGGACTTTTAAATATGTTGAAAAAGCTTCAAGAGATAGACCAGTGCTTTTGTAGCTTGGAATTTTGATTATTTTTTCTTTTTCTTTAATAGCTACAGAATCCAGAAGTCAGATTTCAGCAACAACTGGAACAGCTCAGTGCAATGGGGTTTTTGAACCGTGAAGCAAACTTGCAAGCGCTGATAGCAACAGGAGGCGACATCAACGCAGCTATTGAACGGTTACTGGGCTCCCAGCCATCATAGCAGCATTTCTGTATCTTAAAAAAATGTAATTTATTTTTGATAACGGCTCTTAAATCTTTAAAATACCTGCTTTATTTCTTTTTGACTTTTGGAAATCTGTGCTGTTATAAACAAACCCAGTATGATGCATTTTAAGGTGGAGTGCAGTAAGATGTGTGGGTTTCTCTGTGTTTTTTTTTCTTTTCTTTTATGGAACAATGGGAATCAATGCTTTTTCATTTAAGGCTACTGCATGCATCAAACACTTCTGCATTTCTTGTAATTTTTAAAATTATCATTTATAGTTGGGTGAACAGATTTTTGTCCTGCATCTGTCCAATTTATTTGCTTTTTAAACATTAGCCTATGATAGTAATTTATGTAGAATAAAAGCATTAAAAGAAGCACATCATTTGCGCTCTATAATTTGTGGTACAATATTGCTTATTGTGACGTTGGCATGTGTTTTTTGCAAACAAAATGCTGTAAGATTTATACTACTGACAGTTTTATTTGTATACAATATATTATGCACATTTGGGACTGCATTTCTAGAAACATACTGCAGTAGATTATCTGAGCAAAACACTTGTAACCAAAAAAGTAAAGATAAGGACATAACTTGGAAGTATTTCCTTATTGTGTAGAATCTTACAGCATCTTTGATAAAACATCTCTCAGCAAAAGTGCCAGTTGGTCAGGTTTGTTGAGTAGAAAAGCTGATTCTTATTATCTCTTAAGGACATTTAATTGTACAGACATCATAATGTAATGTTGTGTCAACATTCACTGATTGATTGTAAATTACCTTAATTTTTGTGCTGACTGGAAGAAGCACTGTAGTATAACCCAAAGTGCATTTGCCTAGGACTTTTCAGCTTCTCCCATAGGTAGTTTAACAGGCATTACAGTTTGTAATTGAAATATGTTGCTTTCACTGAAAGTGTCTTGATGCTTCAGTTATTTTTAATCACCATATAAAAATAGAACTATCTTTTGGGTTTTCAGATTTTCTTATGCACAGGCAATACATGAATTGAAAATGATTTGTGAGCTACTTGTTTCTGAAGTGTTTTGGTAGTTTTATTAAGGAATAGTTCAATATTGTGCTTTTCAGAGCCTCAGAGAAGGGGAACTTGAGGGAGGGGGCGGGGATCTACCCTGGATTGGGCCAGCCTAAATAATACTGGCAACCAAGATTCTGTTAGGATTTCTGTGCTTATAGTGTAGTAAACAAGTATCATTCAGGGGTGAAAAACAAAGAGCCGTTTTAACAATGTTGAGTACATTTGGCTGTTTTACAGCCTTTTTCTTTCCTCCCCAGATAAGTTCTGTTTGCCTAACTCTCAAATTGTTGGTGTGGTACATTCCTTTAGGACCAATTAAAACATAACTTTGGGGTCAGTAATATAATTTGGCTGACTCTGGTTCAGTATTCTCTTAGGTCATTGTAGTCTCTCATGTACAGGAAATTAAAATGTTGAAGTTACCTAAAATGAGTTCAGACCAATAAAATCACAGGAAACACAAGTTGAATTCCATTACTTCTGTAAGTTGCTTGCTGTAAAAAGGGTTAAGAGGTCAGGTCGTCCACCACCTGGTGCACTGTTCTGACACTTTCCCCAGGAGGAAAACCTGTGTGAAGGTCAAGGTGGAGGCATGGCTAGAAGACGTTGTTCAGGATGATGTTCATGTGTCTTTGCTGTCTCTGCCTTATGCCGCAGTCTGGTTTCAAAACTTCTGTAAATGGTGGTATACAGTACGGGATAGTGTCATAACTAATTTGACAGTTTATTAATCAAAAATAACAATAAATCTCTAGCTTTTACACTTGGTTCGTCTCGCCTCTTTTGTAGAAAGGAAATGTCTTTAAGAGTTGATTTCCCTCAGATTGTATCATGCTGTATATTCTTAATTTTTAAAGTTTCCTCAGTTTAAATATGTGCATCCTTACTGTATTATGTGTTAAAAAAAGACAGCCCGCTGGGAAGTTCGGTGACCTGGGCTCTGCTTGCTCTTTTAGGCGCCCGACTAGTTATTTGCCTCCGAGGAAAGGCGTCATGATGTCGTTATTACAGAGGTGCTGGTGAGGCCTGTGTGGCACACTGGGCGGGGCGAGCTCTTAAGAACCTTTCAGCTGCTGCAGTGGTATGAGTTTTTTTTTCTGATATTTCTCTTATGTTTATCCTGGATTTGAATATCTTTTACGGGGTTCAAAATACTAAAAATTCTAAAAAGCATTAAAAAGATACTTTAAATACTATGGGCTTAAATTGTTCTCATTGGATTAATACAAATTGAATGAAGAGTGTGAAAATATTTCAGGATTTTATTTCCCAAGTGAAATATTTGTGATACTGGGCTATCTTCAGCTGGCCTCTTTGTATTCAGAGGAGTTTGACTTGGCTTAAATATAATAATGAAAGGGGTCTTTTGTTCGGGGAAACATCAGGCATATTACAACAAAATGGGACAGAAAACTGTCACAGACACTAGTGATAAAAGTGAAGTTAGGCCATGTGTCTCAGTGCTTGACCAAAACAAAAAAGGTTGTGTGATTAAGAAAGGGAAATACTGCATGCTAAAGTTAATCTCTCAGAGGTTAACATTAAATTAAGCATGTTAAAGTCAACAAGAAGCCTTGCATTCAAGAAGCTTATTTAAAGTTGTTTAATCCAGCCTTTTCCAATCTTTAAGTTAACTACTCAAGATAATGCTATTTCCAATGAATGTACTTTGGGAAAACTATACTTAGCAAATCTCTACTTGTCTGGTAATGTGCATGGTATTCTCTTGTCTAGAATTTCATGTCGTCTTCAGCTTATATGAAGTCTACATTCCTTCTGGGCTCAGTTCTATTGCTAAACAGTGATTGATTTACTCTGAACCACTTAGCCTTTACTGTCAGCTGCTGCATTTTGTCCTCTCATTCACCTTACAGTTTTGGTGGGCTTTGTTTGTTTTCTGCTGAAATTTTCTTCTCAGTTACTTAAGCAACAGTGTTTTCCTTGCCTTCTTTGTATCTTTCCTTTAATCAACCATAAGCGACCATTGCCGTAGAAAGTCAGCATTTATTGAACATCTGTCCAGTACCAGGTTCTTTTCTAGTTGTTCAAAGTAAATAGCAGGAAAATAAAGTTCTGTCCATATGGAGTTTACATAGTAGAATCTAGGGAGACAGACAATAAACAAAACACACATATATACTCAGCCAGTGACAAGTGCTTTGTTGAAAATTAAGGCTGGTTCAGAGTGGAAGAAGGTGTTTTTACTTTATTTAGAGCAGTCAGAGAAGGCCTCACTGAGGTGGTGGTGTTTAAATAGAGACTCGAAGAATATCTATCTGGTATTGCGAATATTTTCCAGGGAAGAGTGGTACAGCTAATGAGCAGGCTCTGTAATGTGAGTGTCTTGAGTGTTTAGACCACAGGGAGTTTGATATGACTGTGCAGGGCGAACGTGGTTTAAGGAGTATGATTGGAGAGAGAGGAGCACGGGCGTGGCTTAGATGTTTGATGTGGAGGACTCAACACCCCATCCTTTGTATCCTGTCCTCAGAGTTTTTTGATTTACTAGTTCTGGGGTTGGAGGAGGATTTCCATTTCTAACAAGGTGCCATATGAGACCTACAGACCTACTGGAATAGGGTGGCTGGGGTGGAAGCAGAGTGACCCCAGGAGGCAGTGATCTTGATAAGAGATCATACAGCCTTAGGCTAGTTGGCAGCAGTGGGGGTGGTGAGAAGTCAGGTTTGGGGTATGCTTTGAAGAAAAAGTCTTTACGATTTACTGATGGATAAAAGTGGGAAGGTAAGCACAAGAGAGGTATCAATTATTGAGCAAGACAAACAAGAGAGGCACATATGGAGAGGAGTATAAATCAGAGGTTTAGTTTTGACATTTAAAGTGGGATATACTTAGTATGCATATAAATTCAGAGAAAAAGAAGGCAGTTGGAGGAGAGGATCAGGGTATAGACAAGTTATGCAATTGCCAGTGGATGAGGGGGGGACCGAAAAGAAAAGTAGAATTATCTTCTGGAAGGTGGGCCTCTTGCAGTACAGGCTTTCCCTAGTAGGTGAGTGTTCTAGGAACCCCTCTGTATCAGTGCACAAGCTGACACTGTTGTGAGAGGATGCGTTCTGCTTCAGTGGAGTTTTTTGAAGGCTCTTTCAAGTGCGTTTGCCCATTTCATGATGGGTGATTTACGATTGCACCTTCCTACACTGTGCCTGGTGTTCAGCAGCTTTTATCCTAAGCAGCATGACGCCCCTCCCCACGCCCCACCTTCCCAATTCACATGATCTCACAGTGAGTGACTTTTTTGTTTCCCTGGATGAAAAAGGTCCTCAAAGGGAAACATTTTCTGATTGGAAAAGAAAAAAAAATGGTAGAAGCGCTAAAAGGTATCAAAATCAACGAGTTCAAAAACTGTTGAGCAGTGGGAAAAAACCTTGATAGGTGTATTGCATCAAATGGAGAGTACTCTGAAGGTGACTGAAGTTTAAACATGTAACAATAAATACACAATTTTTTATAAATAGGTTCCGTTTTTTGGGGGGGTCTCTCCCTTTTATATAGCTGGTATTTAAAGCCAAAGAATAAGACTGGTGGCCCTCAACCAGAAGCAGTTTGCACCCCAGGGGGCTTTTGGCAATATATGGATATACATTTTTGACATCATGATTGGGGCTATCGGCATCTAGTGAGTAGAGGCCAAAAATGTTGCTAAACATTCTGTGATGCACAGGACAGTCTCACAACGAAGACTGAGCTTGGCTGAAATGTTAAAGCTAAAAGCTTTCCCTCTAAGATGCTCACTATCACCATTTCCATTCCATATAGTACTAGTAGCCCTAGCCACAGCAATGAGACAACAAAGAGAAATAAAAGGCATCTAAAACAAAAAGGAAGAAATGTAACTATTTGTAGATGACATGATAATATATAGAAAACCCGAAAGCCTCCACCCAAACACCATTAGAACTAATAGTTGAATTCAGTTAAGTTGCAGAATACAAAATCAAAGTACAGAAATCTGTTGATTTTTCTCATGAATAACACCAATAAAATATCAAAAGGAGAAATTAAGAAAACCCATTAACACTTGAATCAAAAGGCATAAATTGATCTCACCTTTAACAGGAACCTAACAAACAAAACAAGCAAAATATAACCAAAGACACTGAAATAGAGACCAGGCTGACAGTGACCAGAGGGGAGGGAATTTCCAGGGAAAGGGGCGAATGGTTTGCAGGAACGAGTATAAAGGACACATGGACAATAACAAGGTTGGGGCTGGGATGGGGGTGAAAGGCAGAAAATTGTACTTGAACAACAATTAAAATAAAAATGTAAAAAACATAAGTTACCTAGGAATAAATTTAACTTAGGTAAAAAACTTGTGCTCTGAAAACTGAGTCATCTGCAGCCTTCCGAGCCATCCAGATAGTTTCTGCGGAGGAACGTTCAAGCTTAATGCAAGATGTGATGCAGATTCATTGCACTACTCACTCAGGTGTTTTTTTTTAAGATTTTATTTATTTATCTTTAGAGGGGAAAGGAAGGAGATAGGGAGAGAAATATCAGTGTATGGTTGCCTCTCGTGTGTCCCCTGCTGGGAACTGGCCTGCAACCCAGGCATGTGCCCTGACTGGGAATCAAACCATAATACTCTAGTTCTCAGGCCTGCGCTCAATCCACTGAGCTACACCAGCCAGGGCTACACTCAGTTGTTTTTAATGCAAAGGCCACCCCAATATGCTTGTCCACTCAATGCCATCTATTACCCCCACTGATAAGTACAGTTGTCATTTGTTCATGTTCATTCCCAACCACTCTCCTTGGCTGCCAGGTTACATCAATGCTGTGCAAACCATTCTTCTTATAGTAATAATGGCCGGACTTTTTCTGGGTAGACTTTGTATATCATATTAAAAAGTTTTTGCACTGTGAGGAAAACCAATAAAGAGAACCTACTGTGTGAGGGAAGGTATCTGCAAGTGACCCAAAGTAATCCAATAAGGGGTTAATATCGAAACTACACGAACTCGTGCACCTTAACACCAAACCCCCCTAAACAATCCAATTAAAAAAATGGCAGAGGACTTGATATATCTCCAAAGAAGATGTGCCAAAGGACATGAAATGCTCAATGTTACTAATCATCAGGGAAATGCAAATCAAAACCAGAATGCGAACCCACCTCACACTGGTGAGAGTGGGGATCATAAAAAAATCAACACATAAGTGTTGGTGAGGGTGTAGAGAAAAGAGAACCCTCTTAACGACTGTTGTGGGATGACAAAGTGGTGCAGCCAGTGTGGGAAACTGGCTAGTCTTCAAAAAATGTAAAGTAGAGCTGCCATACAATCTAGCAATATCACTGGTGGGGTTTTATATGAGGAAAACAAAAACACTGATTTGCAAATATACATGTACTCATGTTCACTGAAGCATTATTTACAATAGCTGAGCTGTGGAAGCAACCAAGGTGTCCACTGATGGGTGGGTAAAGATGTGCACATACAAAATGGTATACGATTGAGCAATGAAAAATGAAATGTTGCTCTTTGCAACAACATGGCTGGACCTAAAGGGTATTAAGCTAAGTGAAATAAGAGAAAGACAAATAACTGTATGATTTCACTTACGTGTGGAATCCAAAACAAAACAAAACAAAAATGAATAAACAACCCATAGATTCAGAGAACGGGCTTATGGTTACCAAAGTGGGGAAGAAGGAAGGGCAAATGGTTGAAATTTTTAAAAATAAAAACCTCAGATTTTTTTCAATAAGTGGTACCAAAAAACCACAACAAAGTTGATAGTGCCAAGGCTGAGAATTTGAGGCTAGATGAATTTTAAAGGGAGAATGTGGATAAACACACTTTGTGAAGACTGAGCCCTGATTTACTCTAACAATGCTCAGGAAGACTAGAGGAAGCCAACAAAGGAGGTCAGCCGGCTGGTGGTGATGTGAAAACCAAGAAAGGTCTTGAAAGCAAGTGAAGAGACCTTTTCTCAAGGATAAATGTGCTCAATGAACTGTATTAAGTGCTGTTACTTCACATGCTTCTCATGGATTGGATATTAAACTTACAAATTTAATCAAAAGAAGGACTGTCATTGATGATAGAGTTTTTATAGAGTTGATGAGGGTAAAATTCTGGCTAGAATGGACCAAGGAAATATGAGCGGAGTTTTGCAGGGAAGAGACTCGGAGAAATGGGGTCGGTGGTGACTGTAGAGAAGATTGCCTTTTATATATTCTTTTAAGCTGGGAAGTACTAAACAGGGTGGGGCAAAAGTAGGTTTACAGCGGTGAGTACAAGGAAGTTCATTATTATTTATCAAGCATTATTTTCCATACGAATAACTGTATGCATTGGCATTCTAGCCTACTTTCACCACATCCAGTATATGTAGCACATTTGTATTCTAATGGCCACGATCCCATGGGTGGAGGGGGACTTGATTTGGGGGGAAAGTAGGAAGTAATTGTTTTCCAGCAAAACAAAGAGAAAGAAAGTCATCACTAGCTTTTGATCCCCAGAATAGCTTTAATAGGTAGGTGAATAAGTAGGCACTTCCTGACATGAACTAAAATGTGAGGGAGAAAGAAGGTTTCTTTTTCTCAGCCGTGAGCAGCCTTTCCTTGTGAGTAGGAGCGGCACCTTCCCAGCCCATTGGATGGCGTTTTGATGTTTTGTGTTCAACCCTTTCAGAAGTGGAGAGACAGCCTGGCATCTCTGCTTCAGTGAGATGAAGCATAATGTGCTTGAGAATTCTTCCAGAGCTGGGACAGTGTGACAAAATGCATCCTCAGGTGCTAATTTCAATTCACGCACGTTAACAGCTGCCTTTCGGATTCCCTAATTATTAAGTAACCTGTCCCAGATCCACAACCCAGCCTGTCCTCAACACTCCCTGCTTAGAGCAGAGCTAAGTGCATAGAGGGGGTCCCCGTGTAATTCCTCTCAGAAGATCAAAGCTGAACGTGGCACCTAATTCTTTAATGGGATAGAAAAAGTAGCTATTGTGTATTCAAGGTAGATTCAAAACAAAACCAAAACCAAAAACTATTTAGGTACATTTTCCACTCCTTGTACTTCCGAGAAAGTGAAGGGACTTTTCCTGTGTTGTGGTTACTGAGTGCTTTATAACGGAATACCCTACCACTTGGTGGCTTAGAACAAAATCAGTCATTGATTTTATTCCCAAATGAGCAGTTTTTACTGGTCTTAATGTGAACACCGCTGGAGCGATCTGACTGGGTCTGGAGAACTGACTTCCAAGAGGGCTTCCATGCCTGGCTGTGTGACTGCTCCGTGCCTCCACTGGGGGGGGGGGTGCAGCTGGTGTCCCAGTTCCGCTCCCCATGAGCCTGTCCACAGCCTACTTGGTAGATGGGTTTCAAGACCAAGTATTTTAAGAAAAACGAAAATTGTCCATTTTTTTTAAGGTCCGGGCCCAAAACTGGCCCCGGGTCATTTCTCCCATATTGTAACGGTCCGGCAGTTTCTGTTCACCCAGAGTGGAGGGCCACAGGTCGTGCTGCTTGATGGGTAGAATCGCAGTGAATCTGTGAATTTATCACTGTCTCCATCTACTACCCACTGTCATTCCAGAAGGAGGAAAATGTTGGAGCAGTTTTCTTCCCCAGTGTTCACTTTTTCTCCTGAGGCAGTAGTGATAACTTGATTGTTGAATATTGTGGAAGGAACTAGGTACGCTTGACTGAGCCCCCTTTACTCAGGAAAGTCTCTCCAAAAGGTAGCATGCATTCTAGCCTGCTGTCCTAGCGTATGGTAATAAGCTCGGCTCAGCTCCGTGGTTCTCGTTTGCTAAAAACTGTGCTGACATGGATGTAACAGAACTCACTACTGTAAGCATTTTAAAGTACATTCACAGTGCAAACACTGTCATCAACCAGAACTTTTATCATCACCCCGAAAGGAGACCCTGTAGCCCTTAAACAATTGCTCTTACCTCTGTGCCCAGCCTCTGGCACCCTCTAGTCTGCAGTCTGACTCTGGATTTATATATTTTGGATGTTTCATGTAAATGGGATTGGTGGCCTTTTTTGTGTGTTGGTTCATCCACATTGTAGCACATGTCAGTACCTCCTTTCCTTCTACGGCTGAATGATATTCCATTGCATGGCTGCACTGCATTTTATTCCTTAACCTGCTGGTGGTTTTTTAAATTTATGTTTTAAAAATTAACCTGCTGATAGATACCTACATCATCTGGATATTGTGAATAATGCTGCTATAACATCTGACTTGACCTGGTCAAGGGCTGGGGAGGGGTGGAAGGAGACCCTGGCAGTGATACAGGAGGAAGACTTCAGACAAACTCAGGAGGGGTTCATAAGCTCCCCCACAGTTGAAGTGACAGCAGTGGTTTTTGTCCTATGGTCACAACCCCTCAGACTCCAGGGGATGACATATATAGCAAGAGCTAATGTTTGTTGGTTAGTTTGTGTGTCCGGTTTTAGTTTTAGCACGTTGCAGGCATTATCTCAGTTATCACAGTCTTATGGGACAAGTGGTGTCCCCACTTTATAGGAGAGGGAAATGTTTAACCCGAACTCTCTCCAGCGGAGGGGGGCAGGTTGGAAAGTGCCGCTAGGGAGGGTCATAGGTAGTATTTGCAGGGTTGAGGAAATCTTTCATCAGCATCTGTTTTGAGCCATTTCAAGCAGTTCTCACCTTCTCCTTCTTCCTAGTTCATAGAGGCTGGGCAAGGGTGTGGTCATGGCTGGGTGGGGAGCAGCATCCACTGCCCTCCACCCGCGGACATTACCCTTGGCTGCTTGGAGGGGTTCTCAGGACCTGGAGAGCGCTTTGCACTTGCTGTGTCCCCTCTGCGCCACCAGAGGGCAGAACTTCTGCACACATTGGCCTCCTGGCGGCCTTGCTGGGGAACAGAGCCCCGTAGTAGTACTCAACCCCACCAGACTCCATGCCTTTTTAAAAAGCAACTATTAATATTTTCTAATGTCCCCCTTAATAAAGCTTACCCAAGCAAACAGTGCATATAATGCCCTATCTCTAAAGGACAAAAGGGACGGTAGTGTGTAGTAAGTGAATGGGCTTTCGGGGTGCAGTGGCTATACTAGACAAACATGTGGCAGTAGGTGACGGTTGGGGCCCATCGGTGGGTCACTGGATGAAGAATTCTGGGTGCAGCTGGGTGTTCATGTGTTGGATTCACGACAGATGCAGTGTGATTTGTTTTGAAATGATAAACAACTCTTGTTAAAAATAAAGTGGAGTAAAATTGTCCCTTTGTTACATTCTTGGAAATTTCAGTGAATATTAAAACTGCAAAAAAGATTTCTATTTATGTATAAAATAGAGTTGGCTTATGTGCTCCTACCATTATAAACAGGTTTTCTCATTTGGCCCTACATGAATGTCTGGCAGGATATTTGAAAACCAACTCTTTTTTGTGTCTGAAGAACTGTCTTCAGTTAGAACTCCAGCCTGTACCCGAGGACATGAGATGCCCTGTCTTTCCACCATGAGGTGAAGCCACCTGAGAGCCAGGGCTTTCTGTTGCAGGCCCTCAAACCCTCCAGGGTGCCCCTCACAGTACCCAGTGTGGACTCACTGAGGACGGGACAGTGGATTGACTGAGCCCTTCCTCTACGGCTGGGGGTGATTCTCATCCAGCTGGAGTATGTCGACTGCACCCTAAATATGAGGGTTGATCCAAACTGAAGCCAGGCAGGAGGTGCCCCAAGTACCTGGCCAGAGAAGGAAATCCAGGGCTCCACATTTTCTTAGGCAAGGTGCACCCACCCAGCAGGTCCCTGCCCATCCCTGGCACCCTATGCAGGTGTTCTACATGCAGTTCCCGGGACAGAAACTGCGTGCCCTTGTGAAAGAAGTTGATTGGTTCCAACTCATTTTCTGTCCAGAGCCAAGCAGCAGCCCTGTAATGTAGCTAGGTCCGATGGCCCTGCTTAGGATGGTGGGATAAGGAAGCATCTTCCTGGAGCCCTGTGTGGGGATGGGCCCACGCCCAGCCCATGCTGGCCAGATTGCAGCTTCCCCAGCGGGTGCCCAGCCGTGTGCCAGCAACACACCAGCATCTCGAACCTCCTGTGCTGCCGCTGGCATGTGGTTGCTCATTGGAAGGTTTCCTTTCATGTCTTGGCCACAGCAGCTCTGGCGTTCCTTCCAGGCCTGGTGTCTGTGACAGGTGGCTTTTCTAGGAGGGCACGTGGGCTGCCACCACTGAGGCGTCTGTAAAATGGAGACGGGCAAGACTGGGTCAGTGTGTCGCCTCATTCACTCAAGTTCCATCTCTGCAGTTTTTTGTATCTGTGAACTGCATGTTCTTTTCGTTTACTCATCTTGAAATGACCCCAGGACAGAGGATTAGGAAGTATGTGGTATGAAATGACTTGCTGGAGAGTGGTCGAATTCGTACACATTTCTGCTCCAGAGACCAGTTTCTGAGAGATGCCAAGGATGGCCAAGTTTTATTTATTTGTTGGAATATGGCATGATCAAGAATGTTCTGAGTAAGGCAATGATTTCAGCATTGATCATACAATGTCCTCTGACCGCTTGATTGGGTCACATGAATTTCAACTTGAATTGAAGCCTTACTTTGAGAGTTCCCTCTCATGTGCCAGAGCGTGATGAGAGAGTATCACAAATCCCTAAAATTACACCCAAACATGTGTATCTCAACACATCATGGTTTGTTCACCTGAATTACAGTTTAAAATACAGTAGCAAACAGGATGCTGGAACATCTGGATTAGTTAGAAATTTATGGCTAATTCTGTTCTGCACCGCTGCTATGCAGCAACTTACACTTCATTTTAGAGCTTTCACAATTATAGCAATGATCTCAGAAGGAGTTTTGTCCACACTGATTTGGATGAATTTTTCTGGAGCTGATGGAGGCTCCAGAGTATCGAACTGGGACTGCAATAACTCAGGGGGCATAAAATGTCCTTTTCTTCTGAATAAGCGTTCAGAGATGACCTCAAATGAGCCGCTCAGATGGACCACAAGGAGCGTCACCTCGGCCAGCTTCCCCTCCTTCCCCGGCTTGTCATGCTTCACAAGGGCACCGTCTTTTCCTTGGATTAAGATGTCTCTGTACATTTTCTTCAGAGCTGAACAGGCTAGAACCACCTGCTGTCCTGAGGCTACATCTCTGTTTAAAAAAAAAAAAAAAGCAGGGGAAGAGGAAGAAGTGCTAAAGAATTATGACACTTAAAATACTTGGTATCAACTGTAGGGTGATTCCAGTACTACTTCCCTGCAAGTGGAGGGCATCAGAGAATGGTGGTCAAGATTTCAGGCCGTCCTAGTTTTGAGGCAAAGATCTCCTATCTAGTGAACTGAACTATCTTGGGCAAGGCATGCATTTCTCTGAGCATCAGTGCATCATCTGTTAAAGGGGGCTGCCCATAGAGGACCAGCCCATAGAACTGTGAGAAGGAAAGTTTGTCGAGCTGGGAACACAGTGGGTAAGTGCTTGGTGAGTGGCGGCTCCTGTGGGTGCAGGGTGTGGCTCAGGTGCTGTGTGTTACATGGTTCAAGCACTTACACACTGATACGTTCAAAGTACTACTCATGATTCATCTTGTTAATTCTTCACAATAACCTGTGGCTAGGAGCTATTTAACCACCTTTTCGAGTGAAGAAACAGGCTCATGGAAGCCCAGTGGCTGGGATTCCCAGCTGGTGCTTGTGGAGCTGTCTGGGTTTGTCTCCAGAACCCCACTGGACTGTACGAGCGCGTCAGTGGCTGATCAAACTCATTGTTGGTTACTACACAGAAAAACGTTCCACTTCTGGGATCTTTTCTCATAAATCAGTTGTGATTTCAAGGGTCTATTTTTTCCTGTCCTTTCTGATGGGTCTTTACTCACAGGCTTACGCCAAGGCCTGATGTTCTTACCTCAGTAACATTTCATGCAAGTTGCAAAGCCACGGAATCCTGTCCTGAAATTAAAGCAAACAAAAGTGACTTTTCCAGGTATTGTTTATACAGAAACATAGTTAATCTTCTTTGTCAGTATTAAGTCCAGAGTGACCTGAGTGGTTTTGAGAAGTAGGCCATACACAAGGCTGAGGGTCAAGTCACTGGGCAGTGAAGCGCAGAAACGCTTTCCCGGTTCAGGTGTCAGGGGCTCTTTTCACAATAATGAAGATTGCCCTGAAATTCCAGGGTATGTCTTCGCCCTCTCAGCTCCATGTTGTATGTGTTTTCCCTGGTTCTGATGATTGCAGGTCTCCTTTGGTTGTACGGCATGATTCTCTAGGTGCCTCTGATCTCAAATGCAGGGAAGTGTTCACAGAAACCCCATGATCAGCTACCCTTTCTTCAAACCCTCCTGAACTAAGACTCAAGTCAGGTAAAAGCATCACGAGAAATTTCTGTTTTCCCAAAGATGAGACAGAGGAAGTTTACACTGGGCCCCTACCGTGTGTCACAGGGACATCCTCCTGTGACATGATTTCCTTCCAGGGGTAAGTACTTAGCCGTAAAGCACTTAAAAAATCTTTTTATTAATGAAAATTTCAAACAGACAAAAACACAAAAAGCAGCACAAAACAAACTCCTGTTAACTCGTAACATAGCTTCAACAGTTACCAACTCCATCTCATCTCATGGTATATTCCCACTAGGTCCCCACGTGTGGGCTCATCCTCCATTATTTTGATGCATGTTCCAGAAACATGATGCATTTAAAAAAGTCCTTGCTTTTATTACGTATTTGATTAGTATGGTTTTATTGAGGATTTCTGCATTCATGTAATGGAGACCTGCAGGTTTTCTTCTTGTATGGTCCATACTAAATTTTGGTATCTAGGGTATACTAGCCTCATAATATGAGTAGCTTTCCCTCTAAGTCTATTTTTGTATATTGCATACCATATATTATTGTTATGGGGTGAATGTTTGTCTCCCCCGATTTTAACACACAGAAGCCCTAACCCTGCAATGTGATGGTGTTGGAGGTAACTAGGTTAGATGAGATCATGAGGATGGTGCCCTCGTGATGGGGTTAGTGCCCTTCTAAAGGGAGACCCAGGAGCTACTGCTCATGCTCTCCTGCCTCGCCCGGGTGAGAGCACAGTAAGAGGGCAGCCATCTGCAAGCCTGGAAGAGGGCTCTCACCAAGAGTCTGACCATGCCGACATCTTGGTTTGGATCTGGGCTTCCAGCCTGCAGAACTGTGAGAAATAAATGTCCGTTGTTTAAGCCAACCACCAGGGCCTGGGGCCTTTTTTGAGGGGAGATCTCCAATTATAGATTCCATTTCTTGAATGAGCAGTTGTGTTCAGGTCTTCTATTACTGATTCAATTTTGGTACCATTTGAGGTGGAAGAGATTACACACACGGGCAGATCTCTAGATATTTCTGATTCTTGTGCCAAATGCAGCACCAGCAAGGTCATGGTTTCACTGTGGGGGGAAAGCAGACCCTTGTGCCCCCAAGCACTGTGTCTGCAATCAAGTCGCTGCTGTCCAAGTCCATTTTCTCACAGTAATTTGTTCTTCAGTGAAATTGTCCAATTTTATCAGTCTTCAAGTTTACTGGCACAAGCTTGCTCATGGTCCACTTTTCATTCCTAACCTTAATTATGCTTTTTACTCTCCTGACCAGTCTTGCCAGGGGTTTGTCAATTAGTTTTGCTCATCACCTAGCTTTATATTTCATTAATTTCAGCATTCAATTCCTATTTTCCATCATCACATTCTTCCTTTTAGTTTATTGAGGTTTTTTCCTACTTGAACACTTAGCTCATTATTTTCCATTCTTGTTATTTTCCCAAAAGTGCATTTAGAGGCTGTTTCTTCCTTTGCAGTATTTCAACTGTATCCCACAAGTTTTGTCTGATGGCAATGTCGTTGTACATTTCAAAATATATTTCCATGTTTAATTTACACATTCCTTATGAATGTTGACTTTTATTTTTCAGTTTTACTTATTTTTACAGCTTCTGGCCAATTTAGTGATTTGTGAGAATATGCTGCTGGAGTTGATGTTCAAGGTCATCTCACTCCTGATAGTCCCTACATGCAAGGACAAGAGGGAGAATGGTGCCCACCCCCCACTAGGCTGGTGCTTAGAAGTAGTGGGCACAATAAATGTTCCACTGAGAGTTAGTCAGGATGTCATGGGCACAGAGGAGGATTCCTGGGCCTGTGGTTCCAGTGATCTGATGGAAACATCTAGAGAAACAAAGTATGCTCTGGAAGGGGTGGTGGTTAGAAGGAGTGGGGAGATGAAGCTCTCAGGGACCGACGAGGGGGCATGTGTCCAGTTGGTCACACACGGGGGAGGCAGAGGGTGACGAAAGAGTGGGAAGGCGGTGGAGGGGAAGGGAACCGGGTTCACCCTGTGAGAAAGTGAATTTAAGACCATAAAGAATGCATGTAAAAGTATATATTTTATATATAAATAAAAGAGGGAAAACCTCTAAAATTCAATCAGTAGGTATTTTTGGAAGATGAAACCAAAAGTGATGTATTGTGAACTTTTCAGTACTTTCCAAAATTCCTATACAGAGTAAGTATTGCATTTATAACGAGGAAAAAATTTCTCTTTTAAATACTTTTGAAATTGAAGTAGAAGTCTGCTCAAGTGTGACTGTGGGCTTCCAAGACCGCACAGGGGCTCACTGACTGGAAGCTCACAAGTTATCATCATCATCATGCTAATAACTTGCCTTTCTAGACGGGTGCTGTCCAACAGAGCTTTCTGCTGCACTAGAAGCGTCCTCTGTCTGTACCATCTGGGTTGGTAGCCATCCGTCACAAGTAGGTGTGGAACACTTGAAATGTGGCCCTACAGCCCAGGAACTGGGGCTTGCAGTTCACGTATTGAAATGGCCTTGAGGAGTGGTTGGCACATTCACCTCTTCGTCTTCATATCTCATCCCTCTGAGCCCAAAACCTCCCCAAGACTCTTCCCCAGGAAGAACCCCTGCCTCTGCCTAGGACTCTGTAGTTGATCCCCCTCACAGCATCAAAGGGGCAGGGCTGGTTGCCAGGTACCCAGGAGGGGTCACCTTGCCAGCTCAGCTATGACCCATGCCTTCACTCTTAGACTTGCTGGGCTTTTGTCAGGAAGGCAAACCACCTGCTATTCTACCCCTTGCTCTGTTCTGCATCTCTCTCAAATCTGGCTAATTCGCACAGTTTCTCCTACATGTATTCAGGAACTCGTTATGTTTCTTCCGGTAACTGATAACCATGTTTTAGGTACAATAAATTCCTCTTCTGATTCCTACTCCCCCCACCCCATCCACATTGTCCACTTAACAGGGCTCACCTTTGAACACAGGAAGGGCATTTAAATGCCATTTTAAAGTCCATCCATTTGGGTTGCTTTACTTTGTTCTTTAACTTAACTCTTATGTGCAACTCACCGAGGAGAAAGATGAGACTTGCAGGGGCACATCTGACACACTACAGACATGGTTCACACCTAAACATACACATGTCTATACAGGTATGATATTAGAAGCAATAACAAATGAAAAGTGATACTGAATACTTTTGAGTACTTATCTGTGCATTTATTTTAATTATCTCATTTAATCCTCCCAAGAACTCAATGAAGTGGTACAATCCCTACTTCAGGGGAGGAAAATGAGGTGCAGAGAGAGGAACCCATTTGCCGAAGGTCACACAGGCTTAGTGGTAGGGCTCAGTTATCTGCCCCATGTCTCTTATCTCTAGTATGAGGGTTATATGTAAATTATCTTGTATGGTTCATTTCCTATCTTCTCAAGTCAAAGGTTGTGAATTTATTTTGTTGGTTCAAGGCCTGAATCACTGTGAACTCAAGCAAGCTGTGCTGACACAGAGAAGTGCACCCTTAGAATGCTGCAGAATTAGACCTGCTAATGGGGCAGTGAGTGACTCAAGTTTTCAAGGCAGGACAAAGGGAAGAGTGAGATGTTGGAGGCACAACAGGGTGTGAGCCAAGTTCACAGGAAGTGAAAACAACAGTGCTGGTCTTTGGCCAGTTCCATGCTGTCCTGTCCTTTGGACACACCTGGCATGTGGGCCTGGCTGGGGCCCCTGCTCTGTGGACCCAGACCTTGCCCCTGCCATCACAGTGTCTCCAGGGCGACAGCTAGCTTAGCCAATGAATCCAGTTTGTAAGTCTGGCTTGAGAGACAACTGTAGGAAATGGCCTCGTGATGGTGCATATACAAATGGAGAGCCATTCATTCATTCCTTCTCTCCTTCATTCATTTATTCACAAATCTGCCACAAATATTCTCTGACATTTACTCTGTGTCAGTCCCTAGGGATATATAACGGTTAACAGAAATGGCCACAGTCCCTGTCCTTCTAGAGGTAAAATTTAGTTGCATAGATAAATGTTAATCAAATTCTCACACTATCAAGTGCCAAATTGCAAGTGGGACAAAGGCAGTAAGGGATATGTTGCCATGAGAATTTACTATATGAGGTTTTACTTAAGTGGGTCAGGAAGGGCTTCCTTGCAGAAGTGGCACAGGAGCTGAGTCGTGAGGGATGAGTGGGGCCAACTTGGTGGCCAAGCGAAGCAAGCACATTCCAGGCTGTGGACCAGCAGGTACAAAGACCCCGGGAAGGAGCATGGCAGGAGGAGCTGAAAGGGACCATGGTGACTTCACCGGAGGTAGGGAAGGGGTGCATGGCAATTAAGGAGAGGGGACTGGGTGGAGGTCATTCTGGCCTAAGGATACATGATTCAGCACTTTAGGCATTTGGTACTGACCCTGAGATTGGTGGGAAAATTCCAAAGGGCCAGACGTGAATTTGCGAAGATCACTCTGGCTTGGGGTAGATGACAGAGTCTGGTGATGGTACAGGCTGACAGGACCTGGGAAGGGAAGATGAACTTCCCCATGTATGAGGTCCCCTCAGAAATGACATTCTGCACATTAAAATTCTTCAACCAAGAGTTCTGGCAGACCCTGACCAAGCTGGGGCAGAGAGTAGGTGCATTGCTTCTGATGCTGAGGTAAGAGAAGTTCATGGCCAAAGCTAGTAATATTTGCTGAGGCCCCACCGTGTGCCTGGATTGTGGAGCACTGTCCCCGAGTTATATCTTAACTTAGGAGCTGAACTACACCAAGCATTGCGAAGATCTGAACTTGCACTGCTCAGCTGGAATATGGGTGTTGGAAACAGTGAACATTACCTGGTCATTCAGCGGAATTCCTCTTCCCATCTTTACTCGATTTTCTTCTGGGTGATAGTCATCCGCATCATAGAATTTCCACCCTAGCTTTAAGAACAAAGTGAAAAGCTGTATGTGGCGGGCAGCGTGGCCCACCCTGCTAGCCGTTCGCCACCAGCAGCCCGAGGGCCGTGGCCAGTGCCGGAGGGAGGTCTGGGATGCCACTTCGAGATCCCACCTCACGGGCTGCTGCAGCTCCTTTTTTCATTCACTGTGGTTCACAATCACCAGAGAGGAAGACAAAATTCTTCCAATAGTTTTACAAACCTTGTGCAGGTGCTGTGGTGAGTTTTACAATCCACTACAGGCCAGAAGAAAGGGTGGGCAAAGAGAGAGAAATAGGAGACAACACAATGGTGCTTGTAAGTGGGGGTCGTGAGGGCAGGTTACCTCGGATGCCAGCAGGGCGCCCACGGTCGATCTGCGGAAAGGACACAGGTGTTCAAACGGCTGCTCTTTACTACCCTGCACGGTGCCTCCTCCCACCCAAGAGTGGCTGCCCCACTGGTATTGAATCACCAATAACTTTATGATGTTGAAGGAGTGAGAGTGATGCTCTTGACCCCGGAGGCCAGAGCCTGATCCCAGTTTCCTCTAGGAGTTTAAAGGACATAATGACCCGGTTACCAATAATTCCCCCTGCCCCCGCAAAAGCAGTATATAAGATCTCATTGAACTCCCTGTGGGGTTTTTTTTTGCCCCTGTTCTATAGAGGTTTAGTTTTTGAGAAAAATACTGAATAAATGGGATCAATTAGATCTTGAAATTATCCTTGACTCCTTCGTCCGTCATACCCTACATCCAGTCCATCGATGCATCTTTTTGACTCTGCCTTCAATACACCTCCAGCATATGGCCACTTCTTATCTGCATTGTTCCTTTGACCTCACCTCCCACTGTTCAGCCACAATGGCTTTCTTGCTGGTCCCCAGAGAAGCCAGGCCTCAGGGTCTTTGCATTCACCATCCCCCCTGTCTACAATGCCCTTGCGCCGGCTATCAGCGTGGCTTATTCCCTTGCTTCCTGTGGGTCTTGGTCAAATATCACTTCCTTTGGGAAGCCTTCCTGGACCATTCTTCCTGGCACTCTGTCCCACTCTCCCTCCTGTATTTTCCTGCGGAGTACCACCCAGCACTGGGCACACCAGACATACGTTTATTCACTTACTGCCTGTTGCCCACACTAGTGCGTAAACTCTTTGAGGGCAGGGGTTTTATGTGTCCTGGTCGACTGTGTCCAGTCGGCAACACAGAGTAAGGGCTGAGTTCAATAACTACTTACTGAGTGTATCACTATCACAACCATAATTATAACGGTAGAAATCATCTGGTCCAGAGTCTCCTCCTCTGAGCCAAAGCAGAGGTGCGTGCAGCCCAAACTCACACCAAGGGCTCCCATGACATGGCCGCCATCTCACATTCTCAACTTCTCCAACTCATACATCAGTTACGAAGTCTTGGCCAACACGTTCTAATTTCATTTAAGATTCCCCAAATGATTTTAATTTCTCAAAATTTGAGGCTAAAAATGCACAATAATTTTGGAAAGCTAAACCTGCCCACCTGGGGCAAGAAAGAGTCTATAATATACACCTGACCACGCGGGCAGTTCCTGAGCCAGAAGACTGTGGGCCTTGGAAGGTTATGATATTTTAGTTACGTTCTGGGTGGGTGGGGTGGGTGGTGTGTGTGTGTGTGTTTTCTGCCTCCATTGCAATGCTGCAGAGACTGTTGGTCCTGATAAAGGGCAAAGTTCGATTTTGGTTTAATCAAGAAGCTAATGAAAGGCTGGCACCCTCGGCCCCCAAGCCGACCAGCCAGGAGGCTTTGCGGCAGCCAGGGTTCCTCCGGCCTCACAAGCCCTCCATCCGTATGAACGCTGACTTCTTCCAGCTGTAGCTGCTAAACTCTGATCAAACACGGGGAAACAGGCTTAAATTCACGTCCCAAAATCTAATCAGAAAGCCCGGAGCCTCGCAGGAGGGAGCTGCAGCTCTACCCAGCCTGACAAAGGTCTGCAGAAGCCTGGGACAAGGTTTGCCCCCGCGCTTCGGGCTTTGCAAGCTCCACCTGGTTCTGACCTCACCCCACCTCCCGACCCTCGACTTCGGTCCCAGCCGCTCCAGGTTCCCCAGCAGGCGCCTCTTTAAAACGGCCTCTCCGTGGATGCAAGGATCCCCCGATCTCGGACGTGGTGCCGCGCCAGGTGCCCCGGGGCGAGCAGGTTGGAGGGGGGAAGAGGGAGCAGGTCCCCCGAACCTCACTTTGCTGCAAAGCGGAGGGAGGCTCCCAGGGCCGCCCGGCCGCCGCGGGCACGGAACGCAGCCGGGTTTGGCCTCCGCGGTGCCGCCCCCTCCTCCCGGGCGCCCCCTCCTCCCGGGCGCCCCCCGCGCCCCTGCCCTCCTGGACCTACTTTCCCGAGCCGCTCACGCCCATGACCAGTACCGCTGCAGGTGCCGCCATGGCCCCAGTCCGGCTGCGTCCCGCTGCTTCCGGGCCGTGCGCTCCGCCTTCCCGGGCCGAGGGCGGAGCAGCACGAGGGCGCGCGTCGACCCCTGCTGCCGCGCCCTGCCGCCCTGCCCCCCTGTCCCCGGCGTGTCCCAGGCTGAACCCCGGTCCGCGTCTCCCGCAAGCGAAGCCAGCAAAGGTGGGGTTTGGGGGCGGGAAGCCGGCCCGCAGCCCCGCCTCCCATCTGCGGGCCTCTGGGTTCCCTCTCCTGCTCGCTGCTGGGGCCTCGCCCTCCAAGGCCAGACTCTCCTGCTCCTCCAACACCGGACGGAAATAGATTTGATTTATTTAAAATGTTATCGTAACCCTCTCTGGCCCGGTAGCTCGGTCGGAGCATTGCCCCAAAAGGCCAAAGTTTGCGGGTTCCGTCCCCGTTGGGGCGCATACAGGACTCAACCCGTGAACACATGAATGGGTGGAGCAACAAATTGATGTCTCCTCTCCCACCGTCCCCTTCTCCCCTCCTCTCTAAGAAGTCAGTCAATAAATTGAAGACATTTAAGGCGTTATAAAAAGAGTTAGCAGATAATAAATTCACACTTTCCCACAGCATGTGGCAGTAAGTATCCATTTCTCGAATGATCTCCCCTCCCACATAGGTAGATGGGTTTGAGTATTTTACGAAATTGGGGTCATGCTGTCCATGGTGTTTTGTAACCTGGCGGTTTGTCACAATAATGTGAGAAGGACATCTTTTGCGGTCAAATATAGATGAGATGAGACCATAGCAGTGCATGTCATGGCGGCAGGCCTCTGGTATTTCATCTGCTCCTGGTCTCTGGTAAATTCCTTAAGAGGGAAGGAGCACCTCTATGAAGAGCGCATTTGCTTTACAACAGTGTGTTAATTGTAGGATCTAACCCACTTACATGAACACCTAACGCCCTCGCTGCACAGTGATGAATCAGGCCGCTGGGCAGGAAGCTTTTGTGGAAAGTCTCCCTGTCATTGGTCTGCAAGTGGAACGTGTTGCACCACCTGTCACTGAGGGGAGTGTTCTTGCTCGCCTCATCCTACCCAATAATGATGTTGGGCAAAAACACTCTTCGCGCTCGGTGTGTACACCATATTATGCAGCGTGGTTCCCGCATTTGGTCAGGTGTTCAGAACTGACAGCCATCTCCAGAGGTGGGGTGATTCGGTTGTGTCATGGTTGCCCACAGGATATGGATCTAGTTCAAGTGGAACTAGATGAGGTGCATCGCAGCCACACCTGGTGATGCACCTCATCACCTTGGACTCTGCCACACCACTGGGCACATGCTAGTGGCTTTGTATCGTGAACTGACTCCAGAGACAATTCTCACTGAAGAGCCGTGGAAAACCGGTTTAACACGTTCAAGGCTGCAGCTGGCCTGAGCATCATGCATGCAAATTATTCCCCATTAGATACATCGTCATATGTGGCAAATATAGCCACTTACAACTGGTCCCATCATCTTCTAGTCAATATTTGTCCACAGGGTTGGTGGTATAGCCCGGCCGTTTGTGGTCCATGTGCACAAGGTAGCCCAAGCAGCACAGATGACTTCCCTCATGGCCATCAACACATTTCTCACGGAAGTTGACTCAGCTCTTATTCTAATACCTGGAGTTCTAGATGAGATAATGAAATTTTGCGAGGCATAGAGACACTTGGAGCAAGAAGTTGGACCCAACCAGCTTCTATATGCCAAGACTGCATGTCACTGAGAAGCTGCCAAGGTGACCCCAACTGCCTTCCCAAAACTTGCATCAGCTGTCTTATACAATGCATCAGAGATGAGTGCCACTATGAAGAATTCCCGGCAAGGTTGTCCTGTCCTGGGTGGAATACCTGACACAAAGCTCCGGGACGCATTTTGCAGGAAGCTTAAGAAAACAGGGCAGTCGACGTTTACTGACCGGCAGCGGGCCATCCTAAGATCATGGGGCATCACTCAAGACAATGTAAATGCTATGCTTGGATCACGCCAGAAACACAGAGATGAGTCTCCTACTTCAGTGATCACAGGTGATTATAAACACATAAATAAATAAAAAATAAAACATTTGATTAGAAGCACCTCCCATGACATTTTGCTCAATCTCCTTTGTTACCCAAGTTCATATTACTTGGCACCCTTGAAACGACAAAGCTGACATATTTCAATTGCCCCTGCACTGACTTTGTTTTTCCTACTTAGCCAGAGGAGGTGAGAATTCAGCGTTCCCATATGTTGCAGATACAGAAATTGAGACCTGCAGAGAGAAGGTGGCTGGTCTAAGACTTTACTGTTCACTTATGGTCAATGACCATTTCTTGAGCCTCTACCAGCCAGGGGATTCACTAAAGATGAACCTTACCCCCCCCCCCCCCCCCCCCCCAGGTGTTAGCAGGCAGGTAGGAGGAGCTGTGTAAGCAAACACTGGAACTTGTGCTCTGCTTTACCAGCTCTGGCAAAAAAAGTTAGTTCTCATTTCTTTCAATGTTCAAATCAAAATGGTTAAAGTCTTGTTCATCTCCCCAGATTTCCCCTCCCCCCAAAATGTTCAAGGGCCTCAGATTTGCTGAATTAGGGAAGGGGGCGGGAGGAAACAGCACCCTCAAGCTGGGCCTTTGCAAAGGGTTTAACAAAGGGGCTATTTTTGGAGATGCAGGTGGGGTCAGTTAAAGCAACAAGGGGCAGTGTGTTAGTCCCAGTAATTGAGGGGCTGAGAAGGGGTGATGGGAGGGAGCCTTTCTAAAGGGCTGAGAGAGAGAGAGAGAGAAGTCCTAGGAAGAGACGCAGACACCCCTTGTTGACTTTCAAGAGGGAGGGAAGCAGAAGAATGGGCGGCCTCCCCTCTGCTTCTCTTGCCCTCCGATCTCCTGCGAGCAGCCAAACCCCAGTGGCCAAGCCCAGGCGGAAGGCAGAGACCTGGGCAGTCTGTTGAGTGGGCCCATGCGTGCCAATCTCCTGGACGTGGCAGGGAAGAGAAGGGCAGAGAGTGTGCCTGATGGGACAGAGGAAAGACATCCAGTACTTCTCTGCTCTCAACTGTCACTGACAGTGATTTTCAACCGATGTGCTGCCAGAAGTTTTAAAACATGTGCTACCCGACTACTCAGTCAGGGGCACTGACCTCTTTTGCCTTAGATTGTCAAATTAAAAAACAATGACAACAGCCAACACAACAGCAGCTGTCTGGTGTGAATGAATCAAAATTATACTTAATTTTTTGTTAGATTGGCAAAAATATTTTTTGGTGTGCTGCAGAATTTTGGTAATTACCCCATATTTTGTCACGTATAATGCGCACCCATGTTTTTGGTCCAAACTTTCACAGAAAAAAATCTTTCATTTTAATTCAATTATTTATTTATTTATATGTAGATAGTTGTTTTTTTGTATTATAAAGGAATTTTAGGATTTATTTTTTAACATATTATGGTACAAGAAATGTTATGTAATAAATAACTACAAAGCACAAGAACAGATACAAAGTACAAGAAATTTTATGTGCCAGTAACAAGTTTATGATATTTACCTACAGCATTAGAACTACCCATGTATAATGCTCATCTTTTTTCTTCCCTCAAAAATTTGAGCATAAAAGTGTGCATAATACACGGTGAAATACGGTAGTTCATGTGTGCCATGAGATGAATAAGGTTGAAAATAGCTGGTCAGTGAGATAATCCTCTTGTGCGTCTAGGACAGCAGAACTCAGAAGTGCCCCTAAGAACTAAATTTGACTTTTTTGTGGGGAGGGCTTCCAGAGAGTGCCACCTGCTGTGACTCATGGACAACCCGCAGGCTGCACATTGGTCTGGTGTGAAGTCCTGACTCTGCCGCAGGCCCTGCTGTACCAGCTGAGGCCCATGGTGCCCTGGAAACCGGGAGACCCCCAGTGAGGTGTTGCTTGCTGCATGAGTTACTGCAGTGCGAGGCCCTGGCACAGGGAGGACAGCTGGAGGGCTAGCAGCCTCTAGGTGAGAAGGCCCGTGCTCAGTCAACAATGAGAGAAGGTGCCTGAGAGGAAGCACTTACGAGGAACCCAGGGAACCTTTAGTTTCCAGCGCCCTCCTGGTTTTCTGTTTGCAACTGTCTCCAACTTTCCCACCTTCTCTGGGGTCTTGGATTAAATAACCCTCTGCCTACAGCCTCCTTGTGGGGGCAACTCTGCCCTCAGGTACCCCTGGCCACCACGGATGAAAGTAACACTACCAAGACATGATCTACTTGGGGAGGAGAGGCGGCCAGTTTCTCAGAGGAAAAAAGCCAGGAGCCCCTTCCTCAAGGGGCTTTTATTGGGTTATAATGCACAGGAATACAGGCGGCAAGGATCAAACAGTAGATAACATTTCAAAGAAATCTGAGGGCTTGGTCTGAGTCAGTGTCTGTCAGGAAAGGGGTTTGCAGAAAATTTGGGAGACATACTCCTTTCCTGCTTGGACCCTTACTATATGAATGAAAGCACTCTTAGCAAAGCAGGCTTCACAGGACTTTTAGGAATTCTTTCTCATGCCTGATTACCCTGATACTGCTCTAGCAAGGCAAGGAGCTGCACTGCCTCCCCTACCATAGGTTTTCAGGCTTAAGTGGATTATTGCCAGGAAGCGCTTCTTCCAGAAAACATGGAGAATTGGGCTATGTCAGAATAGCCAGGGGGCAAGGGTCCATTGCTTCCTCTTTGTCGCAGCCTCCCGAGTCCTTCCATGATGGCCTCCCAAGTGATCATGTCTGGCTTAGGTTGCCCCTCCTCTGAGGGGACTTACCTGTCATTGACTATCCGACCAAGCTTTGGGGGCAGGGGAGTAAGCTGAGGCAGCATTTGCTACCAGAGACAAGCTCTGTCTCCTGCGGTTTGCATTCTGGAGGTGGCTCACTCATCCTTAGCCATGGGGGGTAGTTACAATGCCCAAAACCAGGCAGAGCGGTTCCCAACACCTCCTTCCCTCTCCACAGATGATTTATTTCAGTTCTCCACTGGCTTCTTCCCACTATTCTTTTAAGAAGGTATTGCTGCAAGTTTTGGGTCTTAGGACCCTTTTGTACTCTGAGAAACTTGAAAATGTGTATTAATTTGTTTAGAAATAAAATAATAAACCCATCGCATACTAACATAACACATTTTAGGAAAAATCTGTACTTTCTAAAACAGAAATGATTCATGAGAAGAGTGGCATCTTTACATTTTTGGCAAACCTCTTTCGGGTCTGGCTTAATAGAATAGACTGGACAATTCTCACTCCTGCTTCTGTACTTGATCGATATGTTTTGTTTGAAGTGTATGAAGGGAATGTGGCCTCGTGTAGACGTGTGTACTGGAGATGGGGCAGGGAGTGGGTGAGCATAAAAGCCTTCAAAGAGAGTTGTGCAAATTCCTCTTTAATATAATATACCTGATCGGCGGTAGTTTCTTCAAGTCTGGTTCCACTGTGGAAACCATACCAATGAACTCTTTGTATTCTTACATTAAAATTCCTTCACTACCTCATATTTTGAATGGACCTTTTGCCCATGACTTTGTAACCTCTTGCACCGATCACTTGGAAAATATTGGTTCACTGTTGCAAATCATCTAACTGTTGACACACCTCATTATACAATATATTTTAAAAATTGCCTTTGTAATATCACCATCAATCTCATCAGAAAGTCTGTAAGTCTTGGGAAGCTGTGAAGCACCCAAGGGACCTCAGGGTTCTGTGGACCTCACTTTGAGAACTCTTGTTTTGAGTTGTTTGTTAATTGCTGACTATTCTCATTATCTTCTTTTTAACCACATCTGAGTTAAAGAAGATGAGGTTTCTCATTTTCCCCCACAATTTGTTAAAAGTCTGTCTTCTCCACTTTACTCTTGTTTCCGCGTCTGTATCCTTAGTATCTGGTGCTATGCCTGGTGTTAGGAGCACAGTAGGTATTCAAATACACCCATTAAATGAATGACTGGGAGGGAAAAAGGAAGAATGAAGACGGAGTTTGGAAGGGAGAGGGTGGAGACAGCTCACCTCTGGTACCTTGCTGGCACAGACTGACAGCATGGACTTCAGGTAAAGTCTGCCCCCTAGTGGAGATGGCTTTGAATGAGCAGGATGGAACAAGCTACAATCAGAAAGTAATTTAATTATTTCTCACGTTACCTCCTCAAGTCCATTCTTTCAGCATTTTTCCCTCAGCCCCTGTATGAAATTCTGAATATACTCCATTGTGTCCCCATTCCTGATAGAATCAGTGTGGTAAAGGGTCTGATTTTGGGCTTTGCTAATCCATGAAATTGATTTCTACCAGTCTATCCATAGTTGGTTAGGCCTGGGGAAATGATTCCCAAGCAAATTTACAGTAGGTTGCAAATGTAAAGGTATTTTGCCATCTATAAATTTCTGTTACAAAGTATTAGTTTCCTTACATTGACATAGAATTTACATGTAACTGTAGGTTTAAGGTTTAGAACATATTGATTTGACACATTTATATATACCACCATAATGTCAGCTAACACCTCTCTCACATCACATAATTTTCTCGCCTTTATTTGTGGTGAGAACAATTAAGATCTAGTCTCTTAGCAACTGTGAAGTTTATAGTCCAGTGTTGTTGTCTATAATCATCATGCTGTATATTAGATCTCCAGTACTTATTTACCTGTTGATTGCAAGTTTGTACCCTTTAACCTCTCCCAATTCCCTAACAGGTCAGTTTCTTGTAATATGACCCTGATGTATATGTCCCCAGAGCTAACATAGGCACTGGTCATTTACAATTCTACTCATGCTGTTTAGGTTACAAAACCTTGAGAAAACAAATGATTAATCAGAAGATTGCTTGGTAGGTGTGGATACAGAGTGAAAAAGTTTTGAATGGGCTGGGCAGATACGTACCACAAACCAGGAAGAGTTTGCCAAGCCACAGTGATTTGTCTGTGTTGTGCACTATTTCCTGGAGACCTGCTGGAGACCTGTGGACCTGCCGCTCCTCCGAGTAGGGCCCCTGCCCATCCTCTCTCCCCTCCCTGTTGCTTGTTTCTCTTTCTCTCACATGTTGTAAAAGTCTCTTTTTGTATTTGTCTGTAATATATATATTTTCCAATTTGTCTTTTATTACTTTACAGTGTTTTCTTTTGGCCCTGGAGAAGTTTCAAATTTTTATCTAACATAATTTCCAAAATATTTTATTTCAGGTGCAACTAATTCTCATGGTACTTTTGATATAACATGTTGAAATATTTTGACATTTCCTTCTGTACTGTCAACTAGGAATTGTTTTACCAGTAGAAAAAATGTTTTATGCATATTATAAAATACATAGTTAAAAGTTTACTCATTTCTTTTATCAGGTTATTTTAATTTTAATTTTAATCATTTACTGGTGATGCTCATTTACAAGATTGGCATGTATCAAAAATGTAAGAAAATGAATGGGGGAAAAACATGGTTTTGAAAAAATTCTGTTCATAGATGTACTTGAATTCTTGGAATTGGTAAAGTGTGAATTGCCAATGCATGATTTCAGGTGGTCCATTGCATGGGAAAAATGAATGTTCCTTGTAAATACAGTTGGCAAACCCTATGTCAAATTTCTCAAAGTTTTTTCTCTCTGTAGGTCCTCTAACGGGCATTCAAGAAACAGGAGGGCCAAGATTTTTCAGTTGGTTAACAAATATATTTGCCATGAGTTTTTAAGTAGTAAACATAAAGCTGGATCTTTAATATTGTTAATAAAGCTGCTAGTGGTTTATTACTGATGGGAAGGATGACATGGTTTGATGTCTTTCACAGGAGACTTGCCTTCCATGAGCTTAGAGAACACGAGTTCGCAATGCTAAGCGGGTAGGATCAGGGCACGTGCGGGGGCGCTGCCAGATGGGGCTGGGTGGCCCAGAGATGACGTGCAGCTCATTGGTGACCGCACTCAGATGCTAACCCAGCCAGCATGGCTCACATATGCTGCCACGGAGAAGGGTTCCAATCCGGCTTCATTTAGCCTTGGAAAGTCACTCTTCATGTTCTGTTACAAGCATTTGCATGTGGTATAAAAATATGTCCCAAAACATATCTTCGGTTTTATTCTCGAACAAATGAAGACCCATCAACTATTGTGAAAGAGCCAAACTTCACAATCAATTGTTTGCACATGGCCCGTTATTCTTCAGTAGCTTGATATTCTTTTTCTTTCCACATTAAAACCAGAAATTTTGGTCCCAAAGCATTAGGTAAAAATGATTCACTTTAGAACCATGAAGCAGGCCAGTTGAAATAATAAAAACCACCCTTACTTTGCATAGTCATAAAGTAATCCTTTCTATTTAAAGAGTATTATACGTGAGATAATTCATAAACCATATAATGAAACAAAAAAAATCCATGTTGATGGCATTTAAATGGAATTACTCCCTCATCATGTGCTAAAAGAAAAACGAAACCAAGACCTCTGAATCATGCACCTTTGTAAACAAAGAATGGTAGTGTCTCTGTTCCCTTACAGTACATTTCCGGTTTTGCGGAGCCGCCAGGCGAGCACCGGGTGCTCCCTCACCCTCGGCAGCCACTGACAGTTCGGAGGCTTAGTTTCTTCCACGCGGTGGGAGAGCACTGCTCTGTCCACCTCATGGTGTTCGAAATGAAGCTGAAAGCATTGGTCAACTGTGCAATGTTACAGAAATGATAATGTTGGTATTAGTTGATACCAATGTAGAAGACAATTGTTCAGTTTTTAAGTCTGTTCTTAACTACTGAATTAGCTATTATTATATTACATCAATAGTAACATGCTAGTAAGTTGAAAATATTCCAAGATTAATTAGAGAAAATTTTATATACACACGTATACATATATGCACCCCCACTGTATTTTTTGGATTATAAAATGCAACCCCCAATTTGGGAGGAAAACGGGGGTGTGTATTATAGTATGAATGTAGTTCACCTGGCTCACTGTGGAGTGGGGGTCGGCCGTGGAGTGGGAAAATGGGTTATTAAATATTTTACTACATTTTTTGCTTCAAAAAATTGTTTTTCTATTTTCGTCCTCTAAAACCTAGGTACATCTTATGATATGGTGTGTCTTATAGTCCTAAAAATACAGTATATGACTTTAAAAATATATAATAACTATTAAAAATGTTGGTAGGGCCCTGATTGGTATGCCTCAGCCAGTTAGGCATTGTCCTGCAAAGTGAAAGGTTGCAGGTTTGATTCCAGGTCAGGGCATACGCCTGGGTTGCAGGTTTGGTTCCTGTAAGGTTGTGTATAAGAAGCAACTGATGGATGTTTCTTTCTCCCTCCCTTCTCCACTGTCTAAAAATAAATTTAAAAATATTTTTAAAAAGATAGTAGGATATCTGTAAAAATTGTGATTTAATATTACATTTCAAATTTCTGAAATCTATATGAACAAAATTATTTGATCACATTTTCCTCTGACATACCCATACTATCAAAAGACTGCTTGATAGACTTTGGGGACAACCTAGGTATGTGGATAATATTTGAAGATTTTATTTACTTATTTAGTAGAGAAAGGGGAAGGGAAGGAGAGGGAGAGAAATACTGATGTGCAAGAGAAACATTGGTTGGTTGCGTCTTGCACGCCCCCAACTGGGGACATGGCTCACAATCCAGGTATGTGCCCTGGCTGGGATTTGAACTGGCAACCTTTCAGTTTGCAGGCCAGCACTCAACCCACTGAAACACACCAGCCAGGGCTGATGCTATTTGGAGGAACACACCACACATCACTGGAATGAAATCTTTTTCTACCCTGGGCATCAGATGGGAAAGCCTCTTGGCTGCCATGATTGTGGACCTGGGAAATAAGGCTCCCAGCCGGCTGGTCTACCAGACAGCAATTTCAATGCTTCTGGCAACCCTGGTTCGTCTTCTCTCCTTTAAACAGGTTTGGCTGTTTTGGGTCAGAAGGCTATATTATTAATGAGCATTTTATGGGTAGAAAATATTAGATGCAAGACAAAGGTTTTGCTAAAGTCTCAGAACAAGTGTAATTCAGAGCATCTGAATTTAACTCACTTGGGTGTGGGGTGATGTGTGGCGGGTAGAATGAACAGTTTTTCACTTCATAAATTGCTGGACAGCTCACTTTATTTTTATACATTGTAACTAGTTTTGTTTCTTGGTTTAATTTCTGGCTTTTATCATATGACACTGAAACCAAACTTATGTTTTACCTTCATACAACACGTCAAAGCCCCTGAGCACGGCCTTTACGGAGAGAGTGAAAGCGGAAGCGAAGCAGCCGTCACTGAAAAAAAGTGAATGAAACATGAGTCCTCCAATAAGGCAGCTAGGCCTCAGATGAACTGGAAACGCGTTGACTCACTGACCTATATTCCTCTCTGCTCCCACCATTAACCTGCTTTCGTTACACTGTACGTTAGATAACCTGGATCCTTAACACAAGACTTCACTTAAAGTGTTTGTCTTCAGCTGTGTGTGGGAGGCACGCTGTCATGAGCACGCGGGATCAAGGGGGTAGATGATGAAAGAGAAGTAGGAAGACAAAAAGTGCTGTCTCATGAACACGGGTCTGACTCTGTATTCAAGGAGAGCACTTACACGTTTTTTGGCGACCCCACTCAGGGGAAAGGAAACCTGAGATGAACGATCATATAAGTGAAGGGGTTTTGCTCGAATTCTGAATATTTATTGACGTCCAAACCAGGAGATTCAGTGTCTTCTTACCCCTCGTTGCAGGCAGAGTGCCTCCCCTCTCTCCTGAGCGGCAGGGTCAGGAGGCCACAGACTCCATTCACCAGCTACTTTCAGCTTGAGATCGGGAAGCACACTGAGCAAACCTGTGAAGGGATCAGCTTGTCTTCCTTGTCCTTACAAAAATTGTGGTAATCTACACACAACACAGCATTTACTGTCTTAACTAGTTCTAAGTGTACAGTTCCATTGGATTAGGCACCTTTGGAACTTTCATTTTGCCAAGCTGAAACTTTGTACCTGTGAAATAACGACTCCCCACCCGCTCCAGTTTTTGGTAGCCACCAATTTACTTTCTGTTTCTAAAGGATTTCACCACTTTAGATACTTCATACAATACCGCTTTTTGTGACTGGCTTACTTCATGTAGGGTAATGTTCTCACGGTTCACCCACGTTGTGCCCTGCGACAGACTTTCCTTCCCCTTCAAGATTGCGTAGTAGTTGACGGTGTGCGTATACACCACTTCTCGTTCACCCGTTAATCACTCGGTGGACATCTGGGTTAGTTCTGCTTCTCGGCTGCTGTGAATAGTGCTGCCATGAGCATGAGTGTGCAAATATTGCTTTAAAAAACTTTTAAAATTGTATTTTTAAATGACAATTTACATTAAATGCTATTTTGTACTAGTTGCAGGTGTACGGCATAGAGGTTAGACAATCATATACTTTATAAAGCAACCCCCCCAGTAAGTCTAGTGACCACCTAGCACCACACATCATTATTACAGTATTATTGACTACATGCCCTCTGCTGTACTTTATTCCCCTGAGATTGTTTTGCAACTGCCAGGTAGCCCTTCTTAATCCCTTCCTTTTTTCCACCCAGCCCCCACCCCACTCCCCTCTGGTAACCATTAATCTCTTCTCTGCATTTATGGTTCTTTCTCTTTTGTTTATTTTGTTCTTTAGATTTCACACATGAGTGAAACCCTATGGTATTTGTCTTTCTCTGTCTGACATTGTATTTAGCACAATACCCTCTAGTACACCCATGCTGTAGCAAATGGTAAGATTTCTCTTATTTTTAATGGCTGAGTAACATTCTATTTTACTCACTTGTCTACTGATGGACACTTAGGCTGCATCTATATCTTGGCAATTGTGAATGATGTTGCAATGAACATAGGGGTGCATATGTGCTTTCAAATTAGTGTTTTGGGTTTGTTTGGATATATTTCCAGAAGTGGAATTGCTGGGTCATAGGGCAGTTCAATTTTTAATTTTTGAGTTATCTCCATAGCAGTATGGAGATACTGCTATTTCCACAGTGGCTGCACCAGTCTGCATTCCCACCAGCAGTGCAAAAGGGTTCCCCTTTCTGCACATCCTTGCCAGCACTTATTTGTTGATTTGTTGAGGATGGCCATTCTGACAGGTGTGAAGTGATATCTCATTGTGGTTTTAATTTGTATATATCTTTTGAAGCCCATTTTCAGTTCTTTAGGATATATGCCCAGAGGTGGGATGCTGGATTGTTCATAGTTCTAGTTTTAACTGTTTGAGGAAGCTTCATGCTGTTTCTGTAGCAGCTGCACCATTTTACACTGTCACCAACAGTGCACAAATGTTCCCTTTGCTTCGCATCTTCGCTGACACTTATTTTCTTTCTTCTTTCTATAACCATCCTAAATTGTATGGCGCCATATCTCATTGTGGTTTTGACTTGCATTTCCTTAGTGATTAGTGATGTTAAGCGTCTTTTTTATATGCTTGTTGGCTGTCGTACATCATCTTTGGAGTGTTGTCTGCTCAGCCTTTACTTTCCTGCAGCCTTTCTCCATCTCAGCGGACCACCCCTCTCATTTAAATAGGACTGCCTGCCTTATTTATTCACCCTCCACCCTCCGCCACCTAGATCCTAAAAGAGGAGCCTCCCAGCATGTGTGCATTAGGACAAAATGAAACAGCTGAGAGAGTGGGGTAAAGGGAAGTACAAAAAAATAAGGTAAAACCAGGAGTAGTGTGAGCACACAGGGGGACATTTCAAAGGCCCTCTCATCGCTGTGGCTGCAAGCTCCTTGACAGCCAGGACAGAGTAGGGAAAATAATTATTTATCATACGGTGAACCCACCCCAGCTGGCCAGAAGAGCCAGCCTTTCCGTGGAAGTGGCCTGAAGGGTGATAGGTGGATTAGATATGGTGAGTGTCTGGACGTGGAGACAGGAATGGAAAGAGAGGAGTTTTGACTTCCACGTTTCTGGTTTAAGAAACAAGGTGGGTGGAGATGCTATTTACTAAGAGACTGACGAGCACAGGAGGAGGATCAGGAAGGTCAAGAGTTTCATTTTGAACAGGGCCTGCGGCGTGCCCGGAGCCAGGCAGGAGAGTCAGGATGAGGAGAATGAGGAGGCGTGGCCGGAGAGGGAGGGGAAAAAGAAAGCTTCCTGGGAGCCGCTCACCCTCCACTGCTCCAGAGAGCAACAAGTAGGAGTATTGCCGTGTGTCCAGTGGACTTGGTAACATGTTTAAATTACTCTTTGAGCAAAATGATAAAATTTACTTTTCCTTGAAACCATATGATAGAAATGTGCCCAGTGCTAAGGGGAAATTTGAAAAAAGAAAAAGAAAAGCTTTGCATTTTAAAATTGCGGACAGCGCTGCTAGAAAGGACACCTGCTGCTCCCTCTGGTGGCGAGGATTGGAAGTGGCTAGTTCAGTGTTGGGAACGAAGTGTGAGCAGGGTGATACAAGGTTACACTGTCTTAACCTCGGAGGAGTTTTCCAAGGTGAACTTCAGCGGACATGTTTTTTTTGGGGGGGAGGCGGGGAGGGGAATAATTTGAGCAAAGAAAATTTTTACGAGACTAAGCTTGTTTGCAGAAAAGGCAGTGAAAATAGAAAAGCATACTTTTTATTAAAACAAATTCTCGAAAACAGAGGATATTTGAAAGTCACAGAATTATTTCAGATGGAAAATAATTACACTTGGCTCTGGAAATGAGTCCTAAGTCATGGCCAGTGAGGATTCTAAGTAGTACCTGAGAAGGATGTCCTGTTTACTGGAATAATTTTAATTTTAAAGTACATTGCTTTTTTTGTGAGTGAGATGTGTTCCACATTCAAAACTTTGGTGAGCAGGGAGGCCACAGGCCTGTCTGGTTCCATTGCAATTTCTCTTACAATTTGAGACTGATTTCTGGATATGTTTGAGAAGTTTTCTCAGTTGCTTCAGTAATGGTACTCAATCTCAATTGTAGGTCACAACAGAAACTTACATTTGAGAACTGACTCACCGACACCATTAGATGACATTTGGAATCTCCTCACATGCTACCAAGTCCAGGGCCTTGAAATTAAAATGGAGCATCTCACCTGCATTTCATTTCACTGGTTAAGTCACATTAAGTTTATTAGTAAAGGACATGTGATGTAAGTTCCATTGGGTTTTTGTTTGTTTGGGTTATCAGATTCCCTTCTGGAGAGTTTTGTACTTCATCCAAGGTTGTTATTAGAACATGCTGTCATGTGTGAAAATTAGTGATTTGCAGGGGGCAGGGATTCAGTATTAGAGAGTTAATATCTTTTCCTATCCTGAAATTTTAAAATACAAAGACAAGTCTTTATTAACATAGCTAAGCTTAAACAAGTGCTAAGTTCCCTAATACATCAAGTTTAAGAGAAAATAAATGCTGTGATATCACTTTAACTAAATTTAAAAGTGGCAAGTTTGTATCACCTCAAAATGAAGCCTTCTCCCCATTAACAGTCCTCCCCAAACCATCCCCATCCATCTGACCTTTCATAGAAGTGGATTCATACACTATGTGGTCATCTGTGATTGATTTCTTAGCATGACATTTCAAGGCTCATTCATATTACAGCATGTATTAACACTTCATTACTTTTTATTGCCAAATAATATTCCACTGTGTGAATACACTATATTATGCACTTGGGTTGTTTCCACTTTTTGGTTATTTTGAATGATGTCTTTAGGAATATCTGTGTAGAGGTTTTGTGTGGATGTGTGTCTTCATTTTTGGTGGGTATACACCTAGGAGTGTATATGCATTGCTGTGTCATATGGTAACTTTATGTTTAATTTTATGAGAAACTGTCAGGCTGTTTTCCAAAGTGGTCGCGTCATTTTACATTCTCACTAGCAGTGTATGACAGTTCCAATGACTCCTCATCCTCATTAACACTTGTCATTTTCTGTCTCATCGTAGCCGTCTTAGTGCATGTGAGGTAGTGCACCACTGTGGTTTTGAATTACATTTTCCTAATAATTAGTGATGTTGAGTACTTTTTTCTTGTGCTCATTGGCCACTTGTGTATCCTTGGAGAACTATTTTTCAGATCCTTTGCCAGTTTTAAATTGGGTTATTTGTCTTTTATTATTGAATTATTCTTTTTAAAAAATATATCTTATTGATTATGCCATTACAGTTCTATTTCCCCCCTTCACTCCCCTCCACCCTGCACACCCCCTCCCCCACCATTCCCCCCTTTAGTTTATGACCACATGTCTCCAGTTCTTTAAATTCTATATTTCCCCTACTATTCTTGCCCTCCCCCTATCTATTTTCTACCTACCGTCTATGCTACTTATTTTCTGTACCTTCTCCTGAATTATTCTTTATACATTCTCTGTATAATTCTCATCAGATATAATGATTTCCAAATATTTTTTTATATTCTATGGGTTATCTTTTCACTTTTTTGATGGTGTTCATTGAAGTATAAAATTTAAAATTTTGGTTGTGCCTAATTATCTTTTTTCCACTGCTTCTTATGCTTTTGGTGTCTAATTCAAGGTCACCAAGATTTACACTTACATTTCCTTCAAAGAGATTTATAGTTTTAGCTTTTGCATTTTGGTGTACAATCCATTTGGAGTTTTTGTATGTGATGTGTGGGTCCAAATTCATTCCTTTGTATGTAGATATTCAATTGTTCTAGCACAATTTGTTGAAAAAATTATTCTTCCTCTCATTGCGTTGCCTTGACATTCTTGATGAAAATTAATGGAACATAAATGTGAAGGTTGGTGTGTGGATTCTGATTCTATTCCATTGACCTGTGTCATTCTTTTGCCCCTGCAATTGTCTTGATTACTGTTGTTTTGTAGTAAGTTTTGAAATTTGAATTTATGAGTCTTCCATTTTTGTTCATTTTCAAGATAATTTTGGCTATTCCCAGTTTTTGCTATTTCCATGTAAGTTTTAGAATAGGTATTTCAATTTCTGCAAAAAAAAAAAAAAGAGCCATTTGGGATCCTGATGGGGATTGCACGGAATCTGTGCATTAATTTGAGCACTATCCAACTCAACAAAGTTCTTCCTACTCGCTGATGTGGGGTAAAACATCTTTCTACTCACTTACGTCTTTACTTTCTGTCAACAATGTTTTGTACTTTTCAAAGTCTGTACACCTTAAAAAATGTATTCCTAAGTATTTCATTTTTTGGATACTAATGTAAATGCAATTATTTCATTAAAACTTCAGATTGATCATTGCTAGCGTACAGAAATATAATTGATTTCAGTATATTGCTCTTGGGTTCTGCAACCTTTCTGAACTTGTTTATTAGTTCGAAGGGGTTTTTGGTGGATTCATTAGAATTTTCTGTGTAGAAAATTGTGGCAAAGTACAGATAGTTTTATTTCCTCCTTTCCAATCTACTTACCTTTTATTTCTTTTTCTTGACTGGATATAATCTCCTCTACAACTGGAGCAGAAGTGGTGAGAATGGACATCATTGTCTTGTTCTCGATTTGGGGGCACAGCATACAGTCTGTCACCATTTGGCATGATGTTGGTTGTGGGTATTGGGGTAGATGCCTTTCATCAGGTAGAAGAAATTCTCTTTTATTCCTAGTTTGCTGAGTGTTTTTATCATGACAAGGTGTTAGAGTGTGTTAAGTGCTTTTCTGTAGGTCAGCTGAGATTTGCTTGTGGTATGGACCTTTATTCTATTGATGTGGTGTATTACATTAATTGGTTTGGAGCTGTTAAATCAAACTTTCACTCCTGGGATAAGTCCTACTTGGTCATGGAGATTAGTCCTTTATATGTTGCTGGATTTGGTTCACTAATATTTTCTGCATTTTTGTGTCTATATTTGTAAGAGATATTGAACTTTAATTTTCTTATAATGTCTTGATTTTGGAATCAGGTCAGATAGAATGAATTGGAGTGTGTTTCCTTCTCTTCTATTTTTTTTTTTTGGAAGAGTTTGTGAAGAATTGGCACTTTCTTCCTTAAACACTTGGAAGAATTCATGAGTGAAGCCATGCGGGACTAGATTTTTCTTTGTGGGAAGTTTGAAATTTAGTAATTCAATCTCTTTACTCATTAGCAGTTTATTTAGATTTTCTATTTTTACACTTGATTTTAGCCAACAGGCTGAGAAGCAATAGAGTTTCTATTTTTTTTCTTGAGTAATTTTTGATAGTTTGTGCCTTTCTATGAGTTTATTTTATCTAAGTCTTTTAAATTGGTTGGCATACAGTTTTGTTTGTTGACCAAGAGTATCCTCACTCTTTCTAGGCAAACTGTGCACCTACACTCTCCATGGTTATGGTGGCAGAGTTTCCTAGGCACATTCGAAGGTGTGAGCCAGGCTGCCTGACTACTCTTGATTGGTTCATCTGACCAACTGGGAGTTGAAAAAGACCAATTTTCCTCCCATTCAAATAGACCAGGAACATGTAAGTGCAGAAAGAACTCTTGGCAGCCACATTTGCCATTCTGTTGCCTGCAAAACAGAGAAATCTATTCTACAGTGAGAGGCACCGATGGAGCTGTCTGGTGGAGTAAATGTGGGAGACAGAGGCTTGAGTAGAATTAAACCCTGGTTTTAGTTGATATTACTGAAATTGGATTGTAGATTGTATCCTTGCCAATGATTCCCCAGTCTCACAGTCTTTAATTTTTTTAAACATCCTTTGAGGGGACATCTTCCAACTTCGATGAGTAGAGTCTTGACAGGTGAAGAGCTGGGTCCTGGGGAGTGGACAGTGTAAGTGGAGGCAGACAAGCTGCCTTTTGTGTTTTCAACTTGGTGTCTCAGTCAGTGGCGAGCCAGTTCCAGAAGCCTGGCTGAAAGTAGACACAGAACAACAGATTAGGGATGCTACTTGGCTAGTAAACTGAAGCTACTTAAGATCAGAAAATCACACATCTACGTGAAAAATAATAACTATATTCTTTGATATACTCCACCTTTTAAAATGAAGATTGGGACTGAAAATGCTGATTAAGAAGACAGATAACCTGGCAACTAGAAGAGACAAGTCTTGGAGGAGGTAGGTCCCCCTGTAGCACCTTCTACTAGGCCCTGCATTGGGCCGAAGGATGTAGCTTCCAGGACCAGGACAGAGCCCAGGGCACAGGCACAGTACTGCAATGTAGCTGTAGAGGAGCGCCACTTTGTGTGGCCCCAGACCACGGTTCTTCTGTGACTCTGAAGGGGACGGGCAGACTCCTCAGTGTTTCTGCTAGGAAACAGAAGCTGTATGGACGTGGCCCTGTTTTAGGGTACCATTTAGAAGATCTAGAGCTTTAAAGGTAAGGGGAATATTTGTGTCATGGGGTATTGTCAAATGGAGTTCTTCTCAAATGGGACTTATTAATAATCCACGAGATACACCAAAAATTTTACATACTTTACCATGTCTAACAAATAAAAAGGTAAGATTTATATTTTGGGTGTGACCAATTGGATTTTTTTTTTCATCATTGTGTACTGCGTACGAATGGGTTCCATTTGTCACGTCCCAGTTGTTGCAAAATGAGTGTGTTTCGTCCCTGGCCCAGACCGAGATTGTACCAGAGAAATAATGCGAGATCCTGGATAAAGAGCAGGGTCTCTGTGAAATCTCTCAGTGCAGGGGCTGCCTGGGACTCTGCCAGTGGGGAGCAGATAGCTGTTATTATGTTAGGTAAGGGCATTTTGGACCTTTATATTTTAAGTGGAAGATGCTATGGATGTGTTAAATAGAAAAGGAAGGGAATGTAACTGGAGCCCACTGAGATGACAGCCCTGCTATTTCTGGTCACGGCCTCTCCCTTTCCTCCACTTGCTTACAGAGGTGCGGTCTCTGCAGCCATGTTTTGGGATTATCGCAGCCCTTTGGCCACTTTTGATTGGTTTGGGCATGTCCACCTGACTCAGATGTAGCCCAAATCTCTTTTTTAGACCATTTTGCTATTTTATCAGTTCAGTAATGAATCTCTGGCTCAAGTTAGGGGCGGGAAGAGAGGAAGACACAGAGAGAGAGAGAATGGGAATGATTTTTCCACCATGTAGATGAGGAGAGCAAGGAAGAGAGAGGAATGAGTGCAACACTAAGAGTAGAGTCGAAATGAGAAAGAGACTGTGCTCAGGTCTCTGCCTCCAGCTTGCATCTGGGTCCCAGTGTCTCACGGGTTCTGTGATCTAGCCCTTAAGTCAGATATTCCTTCTTGCTTTTGTTAATTTTAGTAGGTTTTTCTACTCACAACCAAAACAATATTAACTAACTCAGTCTGTTAAATTAAGACTAACATCCTAAGAGACTAATGTGGTAATACATTTAATATAATGATTTGTCATGCAAACAAAAACATAGCAACATCTTTCCTAGCCTGTCAGCTCCTTACACGAACGAAGTATAATGTTTCCTCCTCTTCCTTTTTTTGTATTCTCCTTTTTGGTGCCCTTGGAGCCTAACATCGATAGATGTCCAATATCAATAGATGCTCAATTAATATTTAATGATTGAACTGAACATAAATAAAAAAGAAAGAAATTCCCTCCAAATCTCATTGCCAAGTAAATAAAATCATTTTCACTTCTCCCTGAGTCCAGATTCTCCCTCCTTCCTTCCGTCTTTCTTTCTTTCTTTCTTTCTTTCTTTCTTTCTTTCTTTCTTTCTTTCTTTCTTTCCTTCCTTCCTTCCTTCCTTCCTTCCTTCCTTCCTTCCTTCCTTTCTTTCTTTCTTTCTTTCTTTCTTTCTTTCTTTCTTTCTCTTTTTCTTTCTTTCTTTTCTTAAAAATATGTCTATTGACCTTCGAGAGGGAGAGAGAGGGGGAAAGGGAGGGATAGAGAAGGAAATATTGCCCTGGCTGGTGTAGCTCAGTGGATTGAGCACAAGCCTGTGAAGCAAAGGGTCGCCAGTTCGGTTCCCAGTCAGGGCACATGTCTGGGTTGCGGGCAAAGTCCCAGTAGGGGACACATGAGAGGCAACCACACACTGATGTTTCTCTCTCACCCTTTCTCCTTCCTTCCCCCCCCCAAAATAAATAAAAATATTTTAAAAATTTAAAAAAGAAGGAAATATTGATGTGAGAGAGAAACATCAATGATTGATTGCCTCCCATATGCACCCGGACTAGGGATTTAATATGCAACCTAGGTATGTGCCCAGACTGGGGACCAAACTTGCAGCTTTTCAGTTACAGGATGATGCTCCAGCCAACTGAGCCACCCGGGCACCCTGGCCAGGGCATCATCATTTATATTTAAGTGTAATCCCAGGACAGACCCAGCTTTGCATACTATTTTTTTTCAATAATAATGTATTTTAAACACATTTCTGTGATGTTCACAGCCTTCAAAATTGCTATTATTACTGCTTTAATAACAGGAAAGATAAATTTAGAAAGTATTTATACTGAATACTATTTCATAAGGCAAACAGAAATCAAAAGTGCTTTCATCACAGTCAACCAGGCGGACCCGCCCCTCTCCGCCGCATGGCCTTCCTTTGCAAACCCACACTCTGCTCAAATCCAGCTCTTCTCCGTACACCACACCTACACCCGTGCATCTGAATGTGGCTGGAAAAACTTCACCGCCACACCGACTGTCCACTTCCCATTCCTCACCACTAACCCAGGGAGCGCCCGGTTGCTGTGCTGCCATCATTTCGTATTTTCTGAGTTGAGGCGCGTTCCATCTCCGAGGCGCTTGCTTCAGCCTTCCAGCTCCAGCTTCTCACATGTCTCTCCAGCCTCCAGCTGAGCTGATGACCTTGCACTTTCTTTCACTGAGAAACAAAAGATAATCAGAAGAAAACTTACAAGACCCCAAGACCACTCCACCTTATCTCTGTCCATTTGTTCTGATAGATCCTGCCTTTCCTCCTGTTGCTATGAATGATCTGAACATGCTCCTCTTGAAGGTCAGTTCTTACTGGGTACGAAGTCTGTTCTCCCTCAAAGGCTCAAGGATTTTGCTCCAGCAATTTCCTGCCACCCCCACCACCCTATTTCTTGCATCACTATTATTTTCTTTTTTACCAGACTCTTCTCATTAGACTACAAATATATCATTATTCTGTTGGTGTAAAAATGTCCAAATCTGTAGAGAATTTGTATGAGTTTATTTGAGCCAAACTGACAACTTATGCTGGGAAGCAAAATCTCAATGGAGTGAGAAAATGCTCCTGAGAATGGCAGTTTGGCAGCTTACTTTACATATTAAACTCAAAGGAGGAGACGTAAGAAGGGTTACATGAAATCCATTGGTGGTAGATTAGTGAGGCAGGAGAAAGCGCAGTGGGGAAATCACTAGGACTGGGTAAAAGGCAAAATGGAGAAACACACTTTGTTTGCATTGGTGGGCACAGGACAGTTAATAATGAACATTTACAGCACAGGGCGATGGCTTGCAGGGGGCGAGATAACAATGCGGGAGTGGGTCTTTGGTCTTGCACTCTGGGGCCTGTAGTTGTGTCTTGGAGCAGTCTGGAAAAGAAAACTGGCATTTCTGAGGTATGTTATCCTAGATGCACAAGAACAATGGGCAGAGCTCATCTGAGGTAAAGATTGACCTTTGCTAAGGAAGCTATAGGCTTGGTACATGACTACCTGCCATGACCTGCCCAGTTAGGAATTTGTGAGTTGTCAGGCCTGCCACGTGGCCCCCTGAGCTCATCAGGTTTATTTTATTTTATTGATTTTAGGGAGGTGGAGAGAGAGAGAGAGAGAGAGGAGAACAAGAATCATCAATTTGTTTTTCAACTTATTTGTGCATTTATTGATTGATATTTGTACGTGCTCTGGCTGGGCATTGAACCTGCAACCTTGGCTTTGTTGGGTTTATTGTATAGCCCCCTTTTTGTTCACAACTTCTTTCCTTAACATACACACATGCACACACATCCATGCACACACCCAGAAAACTTTTCGTGACCCACTTTACTCTCCACCTACCTCTCCACTTCTTACCTTCTTTTTGAGCAGAATTTCTTAGTCCAGCCGTTCTTGAAGTGCACTATGAGGTGCAGCATGAGCATCACCTAGGAGCTTGTTAGAATTGCAAATTCTTGGACTCTACCCCAGATCTACTGAACCAGAAACTCTGGGAGTGGGGCCAGCGGTCGGTGCCTTAGCAAGCCTTCCAGGTGAGTCTGAGCTATGCTGAAAGTTGAGAGCCACTCTTTAGCATATACTGTAGTTGCTGATTCCAAATTTTCTCATTCTCTCTGAAACACATTCCAGCCAAGCTTTAGATTCCTGCATTCCATAGAAACTGCTCTGTCAAGGTCAAAAGTGACCTCTGTTGGTGGGAGTCACACTTATTACCAGAGAGGAAAGTTACAGGTAAGCAAGACGAGAGGCTAGAATGAACCCTAAGGTACTGGAGCATAGTCAGAGACAGCAGTATGAACGTATGTTTAATTTAATATAAGTATACATACATATAGACAGGTAAACATAAAATAATTACAGGTATGTGTGTATACATGCATAAGCATATGCACACACTGGTTTTTACTAGACTGAATCGGGTCTGAAGGCTCATTAGTTAGCAGCCAAACAGGCAGCTTGGGGCTTTTGAGCATTAGCTTCCTGCTCTCCTGAACGATGCTGTTCATCAATAAAAAAGTTGATCTGTCTTTCTTTAACTGCAATTCTTGGTGTTTAGTGTCTGGCCCTGCTAATGCCAGGCAGATAAACTGAAGTCTTTCTGTGAAACTTCTCAGCAAGTTACAAAATAGTATTCCACAAACCTTATACATTTGAGAGTGATCTATGTGGAATTACTGGTTAATTGAGGCAAAGTTACAGACTCCCAGGGGTGTCCAACCTGTGGCCCATGGGCCGAATGCAGCTCAGGATGGCTGTGCATGCGGCCTAACACACAATCATAAATTTACTTAAAACATTATGAGATATTTTCTGTGATTATGTGTTGTGATGTATTTAATGTGTGGCCCAAGACAACTATTCTTCTTCCAGGGTGGCACAGAGATGCCAGAAGGTTGGACACCCCGGCAGGCTAATCTGTGCTAGGCTCCCTGCTAGGCTCCCTGTGCAGGGTAGGTTCCAATACACCCTAGCTCTGTCCGCCGAGAGGGTGTAAGAGCAGAGACATCCCAGCAGCACACTCATGGCCTAGGTGATGCAGTCCAACCTTGGTTCTTGAATGTCTCCCATCCTGAGCAATTTAGTTGCCCACCAAATTGTTCATGGAAAAAAATGTGTCCGCTGACGAACAAAACTTCAGGTCTCGACCCAACAATCCTTCTATACTGATGCCTGTATGAGCAGTCCTGAGCCCCTCAGGTGACAAATGAGAGAATGGGCAAGTATGAGTCAGTTTATCATTAAACTTCACATTGTTAACATCTCAGGGAATTTTGCTATAATGTTTTTGTGTTTTTTGCTTTTGTTGCTGCTTTTTATTATGAACTATGTACAGTAAGTGACCAGGGGTCCTAAGAAGGTCAGCGATAGCAGCAGAGCGGAAAAGGAAGTTGTGAGAACAATGACAGAGCTTAAAAAAGAAATAATTGCAAAGTATGATAGAGGTGTTTGTGTGTCTGGTCTGGCTCCTGAGTGTGGCATGGTAAAATTGATGATTAGCACAGTTTTAAGAAATACAAAGGCCATCAAGAATGCTGACATTGCTACAGGTGTGAAAGCACTTGTGAAACAATAATCAGAGGTAGGAAAATTGTTGATTTGGATTAACGAAAGGCAGTTAGCTGGTGAGAGCATTTTGGAGGCAGTGATATGAGAAAAGTGAAAGTGCTGCATGCTGACACACCCCTGGAATGAGTGCTGATAGTGACTTGTCTAAGGCCAGTATGGGGTGGCCTGATGATGATTATTTTTTACCTTCACCTGAGAACATTTTTCATTGCTTTCAGGGAGAGAGAGAAACATTGACTGGTTGCCTCCTGTACCCTTCCAGACCAGGACTTGAACCTGCAACCTAGGTGTATGTCCTGGCTGGGAAGCGAGCCTGCAACCTTTCAGCCATGAGATGATTCTACCAACCGAGCCATACTGGCCAGGGCGTGATAAATTTAAGAAAAGAAATGGCATTCATAGTATAGCAAGGCATGGGGGGGCTGCCAGTTCTACGAAAGTAGCTGCTGATGATTTCATGACAGAATTTCAAAAATACATAGAGGCCAAGGGACTTTTTCTCTCCAGCGAGTATTCAGTTGTGATGAGACAGGCCTCTTCTAGGAAGACAATGCCAGAGGGACCTACAGCACACAGGAGGAGAAGTCGTTGCCAGGACACAAACCGATGGAGGACAGGCTGATGTTATTGTCGTGTGGCAATGTGAGGGGGGACTTTAAATTAAAGCCTCTACGTATGTACTGTCCTGAAAACCTGTGAGTTAAAAAAAAATAATGTCGTAAGAAACAAGTTGAATGTGATGTGGAGACCTAATAGCAAAGTTTGTGCAACCAGGAAATATTTTATTGAGTGGATTCATGAAGTGTTTGCCTCAAGTGTAAAGAAATACCTCTGCAAAAAACAGTACCCACTCAGGGCACTGTTTGTAAAGGGCAGTGCTCCTGCCCAGCCTCCAGGCCTGGAGGCCAAGTGGGTGGAGGTGGACAGCCTCATCACTGTTAGGTCCTTGCCACCTAACGCCATTCCTCTCAGCCAGTGCATGGACCAGCAGGCCATTTCTCATTTTAAGGAACTCTGCACAAAGGCACTGTTTCAGAGGGGTTTTGAGGTGACCTCTGAAACCTAACACTCAGGGAGTTCTGGAAGTTGCATTTTAATAGCCTCCCTTGCTTGAGGTTCATAGACAAAACATGGGGTGATGTACCTTCCAGGACCATGAAATCAGCCCGAAAGAAACTGTGGCCTGAGTCTGCTGCCGAAAGAGACTTTGAGGGCTTTGAGGACATGCCTGTGTCTGTTGGGGAGGATACCCTGTCTCTGGGCAGGTCCATGGGCTTGAAGGTGGATGGAGATGATGCAGAAGAGTTGGTGGAGGACCACAACACTGAGCTGACCCCGGACTCCCAGACCTTAGAGGGAGCAGCAACAGATGGCAGCTGAAGAGCTCTCTTCCGGGGAGCAGGAAGGAATGGAAGATATTCCTACTTCACTAATCAAGGAAATGCTTGGGAAGTGGGGAGAAATGCAAGGTGTCATTGAGAAGTATCACCCTGACAAAGAAGTTGCACCCCATGCAATAAACTTATTCATTGACAATGCAGTGTCTCACTTTAGGCAAGTATTAAAACACAAGCCAAAACAAACTTCATTGGATAGGTTTTTAGTGAGATGAGGCTCAATGAGCCTGAAGCAAGTTCTAGGGGAGCAGAGACAAAAGAGAGAAAGCAGCGCAGAAGAACAGCGACCTGCCGTTTGGAGGGAAGGGGACTCCTCTTCCAAACCAGAGTACCCCTTTATTCCTCCTCCCCACATTCAGTCATCAGTAGCTCTCAGTGTTAAGGGTAAGTTAAAGTGTGTACGTAAATTTTTATTTTTTACTGTACATTTGGCTTCCTTTTTTAACTTTTCACTGACATTTCATGTCCCTTTTGCTTTTACAGTGTTTATTTATGGATTAAACAGTACATTAGACATGTGCTATATATGAGAAAGGTTAAATAGGGAATCATTTGTGGGTCTGGAACAGATTAATTCAATTTACATTATTTCTAATGGGGACAACTGATTTGGTTTTCGAGCAAATTGCTTCTCAACCAGCCTTCTGGAATGAATTAAGTTTGAGAACTGAGGTCCCACTGTACTGTTCTTCAGTAGAAGGAACCTTGGACAAGTGGCTGATGGGAAGGGCTGAGATGGGAAACTGCAAGATGAGCTGGAGCAGCTTATAGTGCCAGAAAGGAACAAATTGCTAAAAGGAGATGTTCATGGTCTAGGTCGCCATAGGCCTGGTTTTTGTTTTTGTCTCATTGACTAATATTTCTAGTCTCCTTTGCTGATTCTTTCTTGTGTCTCTGACCCCTAAACACTGGAGCGCCCCAGGGCTCAGTCCTTGGACCTTTTCTCTGTTCTGTCTTCAAATCACCCTCTGGTGATTTCATCCAGTTTTGTGGCTTTAAATACTAGTGACAGACTCCCAGATTTCTATGCTAGCTATACCTCTACCCTAACCCCAGATCGTATATATAGCCACGCATTCCTTCAGGGTGGATGCATTGTGAGAAATTCGTTGTTAGGCACTTTCATTGTTGTGCCAATGCCATTGAGGGCACTTACACAGACTTAGATGGGATGGCCTACTACCCACCTGGGGTAGGTGGTACAGCCTGTTCTTCTGTAGGGGAGGAAAAATAATTTCCTCCTCTACCCTTTTGGGTTCTTGGCTGAGACATCTCTATAATAAAAGATAATTAGCAGGAAAAAAACCAAAGTTTAATAACATAAGTACCTTCTGTATTAATGGGAGGGATCCAGTGAAACTAACGCGTTGAAATGGCTGAAGCCAACACCTTCAATACCATCCTCAGCTGAATACAAAAGGAGATGTTGGGAGTGAGCGGAGTCAGGTATGGGGGGCTTCCAGAAAAAGCCCAGTCAACACAGGCAGGGTCGTTAGGCAGATTTAATTGTCCTTTGGCATTGATGAGAGTTCCCAGAACCAAGGTCATCCCCCTGTTCCTGGTACATTCAGGGAGATACCTTTACAAATGGGGAATTCTCTTACAAATATAAAGATAGATGAACGAGACTCAGGTCGGGGTGGAAGGGGGTGGGAGTGGGCCCACCCCTGAAATCCACTTTCTTAAACTCCACCTTTGGGAAGACAACTTCTTCTACCTCTTGCTCTTTCTCACAGTCCTGTGTGGAACTCTATCACGTGTTCTCAGTGATCCACAATGACACTGAAATCTGCAGAAAATCTCCGCCTGTAGGTACTTTTCCGTCCACCTGCAATGGCCTGGTTGGGGGCGTAGTAGATGCTGGAAGGACAGGAGTGGGCTGCCTGTGTGATGGGCAGTGGTGTCTGCCCTTTGCCTCCACTTCAAAACCAGCATCAGCGGCGTCTGGAATGCTTCAGCGGAACAATGGAGTAAGGAAGGCAGCCAGAACATTTGGGTACATGGTGGTAAAATCTCATTATAATGAGTGTTTCTGGGAAATGGGCTCTGTGGGTGAGAGGGTTCACACAGTATTCACGTGGGGAAAAATTAACTTAAATGTTCCTCGTGTCAACAGGCTGACCACCAGCCAGCTCCAACTGGCCAGCCAGAATACCTTAAATCCAATGTGTTGCCAGCGCCTGCTGCCTCTGCCTTCTGAGGCGATTATTTTCCAACTCTGGTTCACTCAGTACCACCAAGTTGGCCAGCCAGCCCCACCTGAAGGCCTGGGTGCTCGGCATTAAAAAGCGAAAAACCATTCCTGCCTGCTTCCTGGATGACACCCCTGTAGGTCCCCTCACCTCCTCTCTTGAGGAACTAAGGGGAGGTTTTTAAAGAAATAGGTAGATCTGGGCCCACAATCAGAGATACTGGGTGACTGAGTGGTGGCTCTTGAGCATGGAGAATGGGTGTTTTCTCTCCCTCTACAAGAGGTCCAGTGCCTGTCAGTTCAGCGCAGTCCGGGGCACGGGCAGGTGCGGATAGCTGCTGCAGACCAGGGGTGTGCTCCCCGTGAAGTGTCGGGTAAAGAACTAGCTCAGTTTTCTCCTGGGCTTCAGTGAGGAAAGACAGCCCGTGCATTCTCGGGCTGCTCTCGGGTGGGTTTTCACACGCTGTCAGGTTTTAGACAGTCTGGTTGGAATGTAAGACGTCCTAGTCAGGCAAGTGTGCAGAGTTAAGGGGGGAGTGAGGCGGCTGCCCTGACCCGGTGCTGTCCTGGGGCAGTGCAGAGCTTGGTGTTTACTAGGGATTTGGAGAATTCCTCCCTCCCTTCCTCTTTCCCTTTCTACCTACTTATGTGGAGTAACATTGGAAAGAAGTATTTAGGCAATAAGTGGAGACATTTGAAGGTCCATATAGTAGTGGGGATTGTTTTTTAAAAATTAGAAGAGTTTTCTCATTAAGTCAGTTAACAAACTTTGATTGTGGTTTCCACTTTCGATGTGGCCTCTGTACTCCAGATGCCTGAGGGCTGACTCAGGCAGAGACTTGGCCCCAGCACCTCTGGGACTGAGCCCTGGCAACAGCCTTTAAATACTGTGAAAATGAATTTCAAGACTAAGGAAGGGCCCATGTCGGTGACATGACATGAGAGGTCAAAGTAGGAATGCGGTTAGGACATGAGTTTTGCATAAACATGTCAGAATGTGTACAAACAAACGTGTCATTGTTTGAACGCTCTTAGTCCAATGAAACAACTCGGTGGTGGAGCCTGCCGGAGGCCCTCCATACTTTGTGGCAGATGTTTACGATACTGACTCGTCCCCCAGCCCCCTGCCTCCTCGTTTGTTTCTGGTTTTGTCTTTCCCTTTTCACTGGAAAGCAGAGAAAACGAGGCTTCTTCCTGGCTTTGCATTTCCAAAGCCCATACTGTCTGTGACCTGGAGAGGACAGGGGCATAGGCGGCCTGAGGTGAGGAGAGGTTCCAGATCCTGGAGGGGATGCAGTGGGGTGCAGGCTGAGAGAACAGGCGGTCAATGAAGCCAGTGGGAGGAGGTTTCCCTGGGGTCCACCGGGAGGGGCCTGTGGGCGCGGTGTGTGCACCCGGCAGCCAGCTGGGAACCAAGCCCGTGCTCACCCGTGCTGAGCATCATTCAGCATCTGAGCCTCGGTGAGGGTGGCCCAGCTTTTTGTTGGAGTCTGAAGCTTCACTTCCACAGCCACCAGCTTTATACAGGTTGTGCTGCAGGACTGTCACATTGTGGGGACAATACCTCCACCCTGCTGTCCCTCTTACCCATAAATCTGAGAGAAGTAGCATGGGGTCCTAGATACCCAGCGGATGAGAGAAGGAGGAAGCAAAAGTCCCCCAAACTCGACTGGGAGTGTGGGTGTGGGGAGCTGAGAGGGAGCAACTTGGAAGCCCTGGAGCTGGGACAGTGGTGAGCACAGCCTTGTCACCCATAAAGGGCCCTGGCTGGATGCTACAGGGCCCTGGCTTTTACTACACAATGTAATCTTGGGTAAATACTGTATTTCTTTGGGTCTCAGTTTCCACATTGCATTCATTCATTCATTCATTCTTTCATTCACCCGCTTGTTCATTTTTTTCTTTAATAATTTATATCCTAATCTTTATTTCTTATTAAACATTTTTTGAGCATCATTCATTGGTGAAACCCCAGCTGGGTGCTAGATACACAAATATACCCAAGCTCTGTCCTCAAGGAATTTCCAGCCCAGAGCTCCAAAATGAGGGGGCTGAGAGACTGTCTCCAAGTTCTGCCCTTCTGGAATTGTATTATTATTGCAAGTTTTACATAATCCCCCCTACCCGCCTTCTTTCACAGAGCTCGTGGCTCAGTGACAGTACCTTCACTGGTACTTGCCCTAAGGGATTGGTTTCAATATTTGGAAATGGCTAAAGGTCATTTGGACCAAGCCTGGTGGAAAAGGCAGCTAAGGTGTAGAAAAGAACTGAGTTCCAGGTGGCCTGGCAGAGGACTCTCATGTTCCTGTATTTATTTCTGGGTGAAGTCACCTTGAGCACTGCTTCTGAGAGCGCTGTGGTGGTCTGCTTGTGGATGCGGTTTTTCTTAAGCTTTCAAATCCTCTCCGGAGCACAGCTCGCTGACGCCAGAGTGAGAGCCTCCCAGCTGCTTGTGGGCAGCCTCCAGCTGGGAGGTCACCATGGTGGCCTGCTTGGTCGTCAGCTTCCCCAGTCTCTGCCTTTGCCCCTGTTTGTGCTAGTTTGTCTTCCCTGTCCCCCAGCTTCCTTCGAAGGTTGACAACAAATTCAAGTAGTAAAGCATGACACATCCAAGAACCTACTCATGTAAACGCCAATTACGTGCCCACTCTCATTCCTCTTTAGAGGTGCTCTTCTGCCTTCTGGGTGAAGAAGCTTGTTGAATTGAAGCTGATGTCATTCTGTTAGTACTTCCTAACTATCTAGTCAGATTGTTCTGTGCATGTGCCCTTGCATTATCTCACAGCTTCTCTAGAACAGGAGTACTTGATTCCATCCACTCATTTACTCTTTTATTCTCAAAATAAGCAATAGTTGCTGAGTACCAAGCAGTGCAGCTAGGCAGGGATGATGCATAAGACATGATCCCTGCTTTGTGAAGCTCACAGTACTGGAAGGGGTGGACACCTGTACAGTTGTGATACAACATAGTAAGTGCAGATAAAGAAATAAGAGAGAGTCACAGAGGAAAAGAGGGCAGCGTGGGCTCTTCTTTGTGGTAGATGGTGCTCTTGTTTGCAAATACACACTATTCTTCTCAAGGATTATATTTCCTTCCTCTCTTAATGCCAGGCTCAGCCTTGGGACTTGCTTGAGTTAGTAAAATAAGGTGTATCATTTTGAGTCAAATGCTTCAAAATCCAGCACATGGTCCATTATATTCTTTCCTTTGGCCCTTTGCCATAACAACCAGCAACCATTCAAGGTTGTCATATTGTCTTGAGTCCTGGAGTGGAACTAGCATGCTGGTCATGCAGAGTAAGCAGGAAATAAATAGTTGTTTAAAGCCATTGAGATCGAAGGGTCATTTGTTACTGCAGCATAACCTAGTGAATTCTGACTGATACACTTTTGTTTTTGTACCTCACTGTCTAGTAGTGCATGGTAGCTATTCCACAAATGTTTGTTGAATGAGTGAAGAGCGGGAGGGATTAGATAGGCTTGAATGAAAGAGGAAGGGAGGTTCAGAGGGGTTTGGAAGGCATCATGTGAAAAAGTTGAGCAGGAGCTTGGACATGATGGGTGCTATAAACTTTTCCAGGTAAACTAGACAAAAAAGGCCCACAGTACTTTTGTCTCCCTTTATGTCGTCTGTTTGCTTGCTATGTCACAAGCAAGTTTTGGAAACTGATTCTATTGATTAGCCAGAAAGGAACTGATATTAAAAGGATATTGGGCAACTCACAAAATCACTGGAGAGGGGGGAGTGGGCTAGAGAAGCAGCTTTGGAGCTAAGATTCGAGCAGTAACATCAAAGAACTTCTCAGAGAAAGCAGTTTCTCAATTCCATTAGTAAAGGTAAAAACAGATGGTTGTACTACATGTGCTAAAAATCCAGTGATTTAAAGAATATAGAACTTCCCTGCTGTCTAACAGGTTCAAGGTGAACAGTTCACATCTTTACAATTTGATGACTTCTGATAATTTAGTATATAAAGATTCTTCTGGATGTCAAAATTTTATATTTAAAAAGGTTACTTTCAAATTTTGTGGAAATTTCTTGCAATAACAGTAATAAATAATATTTTGAACCATATAAAATTGCAAGTACTAGGTCATTTCCGACCTGCAACAATGGCAATTTTATGTGGTCTAACCTAATCCAATCAAACTTTGTCTAATTAAATATTTCAAAATAAAGTAGAAGCTTTTTATTTAATTACATATTGATGTCAACATACTTTCTTAACAATTCACTAATAACATTGGCTAAGTATCATATGTGAACAATTTAACTTTATCAGAATTGGCATTTTGCTTTGAACCTATAATATTTATTAACACACACCTTTCACATGTTTTTAAATTTAAAAATTTACAGCTTTCAATTTAACTTCAGGTAAGCAAAAGTGTTAGAAAGTAAGCTTATTTCATTTAAACTAGGAATACTCTTCAACAAATCTTCAAAGTGAGATTCATTTGTAGAAAAATCCTCATTTCAACTCACACATTCTTTTATTTTTTATTTTTTAATTTTATCTATTGTTCAGTTAGAGTTATCCCACCTTTTTCCCCATTGCTTTCCCCTGCCCTGTTACTCCCACCCTAACTCCCACAGTCAGTCCCTCCCCTTTGTCCATGCCCATGAGTTCTCTAGTTGTCTTCCTTGACTTGCCCCTTCCCTTTCTTTCCCCCATTATTCCCCTCCCCCCACCCCTCTGGTCACTGTCAGTTTGTTCTTTATTTCCACATCTCTGGTTCTATTTTGCTCATTTGTTTGTTTTGTTGATTAGCTTCCATTTATAGATGAGATCATTTGGTATTTGTCTTTTACCACCTGGCTTATTTCACTTAACATAATGCTCTCCAGTTCCATTCATGCTATTGTGAAGGATAGGAGTTCCTTCTTTCTGCTGCATACTATTCCATTGTGTAAATGTACCATAGTTTTTTTTATCCACTAATTTACTGATGGGTGCTTACCGCTGTTTCTAACACTTGACTATTGTGAATAATGCTTCTATGAACATTGTAGTGCATAGGTTCCTTTGAACCGATGATTCACGATTCTTAGGGTATAATCCCAGCAGGGGGATTGCTGGGTCAAAAGGTAGTCCCATGTTTAGTTTTTTGAAGAAATTCCATTCTGTTTTCCACAGTGGCTGTACCAGTCTGCATTGCCACCAACAGGATAGGAGGGTTCTTTTTTCTCCGCATCCTCACCAGCACTTGTTGTTTGTTGATTTGTTTATGATATGGCCATTCTGACCAGTGTGAAGTGGTATCTCACTGTGGCTTTAATTTGCATCTCGCTAATGACTATCAATGTTGAGCATTTTTTCATGTGTCTCTGGGCCCTCTGCCTGTTCTTCTTGGAGAAGTGTCTGTTCAGGTCCTTTGCCCATTTAAAATTTTTTTCTTTAAAGATTTTACTTATTTATTTTGAGAGAGAAGGGAAGGGGGAGAGGAAGAGTGTGAGAGAAACATCAGTGTGTGGTTGCCTCTCTCATGCCCCCCTAACTGGGGACCTGGCCTGCAACCCAGGCATGTGCCCTGACTGGGAATCAAACTGGTGACCCTTTGGTTCACAGGCTGGTGCTCAATTCACTGAGCCACAGCAGCCAGGCCCCTTTTCCCATTTTTTAATTGGATTGTTTGCTTCCTGGTGTGGAGGCATGTGAGTTCTCCATATATTTTGGAGATCAAACCCTTGTCTGAGGTATATATCATTGGCAATTATATTTTCCTATATAGTTGATTCCCTTTTCATTTTGCTGATATTTTCTTTAGACGCTCAGAAGCTTTTTAATTTGATGAAGTACTATTTGCTTATTCTTTTCTTTACATTCCTTGCCCTGGGGGATGTATTGGTAAAATATTGCTGTATGGGATATCTGAAAATGTTCTGCCTATGTTCCCCTCTAGGACTTTTATGGTGTCACAATTTACATTTAAGTCTTTTATCCATCTTTTCATCTCACACATTCTTGACAACTCTTACTTTGAATGCCATACACTTTGGAATGAAAAACTGGTATTTTGATCTCATGCTTGACTGAAAGCTGAAACCAGATGGACTCTGGGAGCTTTTATTTTGTTAGATTTCCCCATTTTGGTTTCATTATTTAATGTGCAATTTAGAGCTCTAGACAAACGTTTACACATGAGAGTTTCTTTCTGAATAAAACATGTATTTTGAATCTGAAGGTTTTAGACAAAATTCATGCTGTACAAGGCCTTTACATCTTCCTGATATTGCAGTAAAATCACAAGTGCACCAACACAGTGTTTCTATCATATTTCATTGAAAAAAATCTTTATTGATTAACTCAGATAATTCATCTGCAGCAGTTAGATTTGGCACTTTGCTTGTGGAACAAATTGTGTTCCTCCGAGCATTTCTCTTTGGGCCTTCTAATTAGTGCCATTAACTAACAGTTACTCATGTCTGCAGTTATGTCAGTTAATTGATAAACTTCTGAATTCGTGTTTCCCCATTGTAGGAAATGTCATCCATGTGTCTGTTGATAGTATCATTTATCATCTGATGGGGGCTTTTTCTGTTTACCTGTGCTGGTCCCAGTGAGGTTGTGGATAATTATGCAGGCAGATTAAAAGACCAATTCTGCATTTGTGTGAGGCATTTTAACTTTCGCTATTAATTTCATGAGTTTATAACCAGTGTTCTGATATTGTACCAATCTTCTAAAGAATGTCATTTCTCGTTTTGAACACCCAATTTATAGAAATCATTGTATCTTTTGCTGTTTCATATGGAGAACTCTGGCTCAGGTGTTGGAGTAGTTTGCAGGGGCCATTTTTTATTTATTTTTTGCTAACTGAGAATATGACGTCTAAGCTGAGAAAGAGGATTTATGAGGCCCACAGATCAGGACATTCCTTATAAACTCCTAATTAGTCACTCAAAATCATTTTTTACTGCTGTGAATGTTTTATGAATTTAACAGCTTTAGAATTTAATTTAAAACTTTTCCATAAGAATGTGTAAAAAGTAAATACTTAAATGTAAAACAACGGAACTAGAGGCCTTTTTATGGCTTCAGAAAATCTCTTGGTTAGTGCATTCCTAGGTCACCTTTATTCTTTAGAGTGTTTTAAAAACAAATTACAGGGGAGGATTCTGGGAAGATGATGGTTTAGCAAGCACCAGGAATCTGTCTCACCACATAAAGTTTTGAAAGCTCAAGACAAAGAGAGAATCTTGGAAGTAGCAAGAGAGAAGCAGCTCATCACATATGAAGGATTCTCAATAAGAAAATCATCAAATATCTCATCAGAGACTTTGGAAGCCAGAGGACAATGGGCTTGGATGTGACAACAAAACCACAGCTAACATAGGAAAATTTAGACAAATCAGGCTTTGTGGAAATTTAAAATTTTGTGCATCAAAAGACTATCAACAGAGTAAAAAGGCAACCCACAGAATGATAGAAAATATTTGCAAAAATATGTCTACTAAGGGATTAATATTCAGAATATATAGAGAACTACTAAACTCAACAACACAAAACTAAAAATCAAGTTCAAAAATGGTCAAAGGACATGCATAGATGTTTCTCCAAAGAAGGCATACAAATGGTCAATAGGCCCATGATAAGATGCTGAGCATCACTGATCATTAGGGAGGTGTAAGTCAAAACAGCATGAGATACCACCTTACGCCATTAGGGTAATTACTATAAAAAAAAACAGAAAGAAGTGCTGGAGAACATGTGCACTGTTGGTGGGAATGTAAAATGGTACAGCTGCTGTGGAAAACAGTATGGTGGTTCCTTAAAAAAATAAAAACAGAATTACCATTTTTGGATACATACCCAAAAGAATTGAAAGTAGGGTCTCAAAGAAATATTTGTACACCCATGTACATAGCAGTATTATGCACCAATAGCTAAAATGTGGAAGCAATTCAACTGTCCCTCAATGGATAGATGAGTAAGCAAAATAGAGTATACACACTATAAATACTATTCATCCTTTAAAAAGAAGGAAATTCTGCAATATGTTAGAATATAAATGTACTTTGAGGACATATAAGTGAAATAAGCCAGTCACAAAAAGACACACACTGTATGTCACTACATTTATATGAGGTACATTGAGTGGTGAGAATCACAGACACATAGAGTAGAATGGTGGTCACCAGGGGCAGTAGGGAGAGAGGAATAGGGTGTTATTTCAATGAGCACACAGTTTCTGTTTTACAAGATGAAAAGGGTTCGAAAGATGAATGGTGGTAATGTTTGCACAGTATTATGAAAATATTTGATACTTCTAAACTGTATCTTTAAAAATAGCTGAGGTGGTAGATTATATGTCATGTGTATTTTCCAACAATAAGAAATTAAACAAATTTCATTTCATTCTTCAAAGAAATGAAGTATGCAGTAAACAAAGTGAAAATTAAAACTTTGATTTTCACTTAATAAAATAACAAAAATTCTAAAAAACCCACAGAATATAAATATTACTACCCTTATATATCATTAAATATATTGAAAATATATACCCTGAAATTGGAAAGGTACATTAATTAATTAATTAAATTATATTTATTATTTCCCCCCTAGAAATGCAAGGAAATTCCAGCAGCAACCTGAATTTGGCAAATTGAAAATTTCAAAAGCACACAAAAAATAAAAAACAAAAAACAACAAGGAAAAGAATTAATAAAAGTCAATAATTTAATAGTAAATAATAGCAACAATGAAAAACCCAATGTAATTTTATACAAGTAGCAACAATTGTTAATTGTGGAAATTAATTAAAAAATACTTAAAATTCATCTGTAAGGGAAAGCATCTCACTGACAAAACACGAATTACAGTTAAGCAAACCACCAGTGGAGTTGCTCTGGTTTTGTCAAAGTCTTGGGTACACACCATGGGGTATTGCCACTGTTGACTGCTCTCTGACAAGTCAGTGATGCATGGAGTTATACGCCCCCAAGTAATATTTACTGAATGCTGAAATTTCAGAGAGGGAGCCATGTAAATAATGTCCAGAATATTTTCAAGGATCTTTTTCTTGGCATAAATAACAGAAATTTATTTTCTCATGGTTCTGGAGGCTGGGAGTTCAATATTAGGTGCTAGCGAGTTTGGTTTTGGGTGAGAGCTCTCTTTGTGGCTTGCAGATGACTACTGTCTTCTCCCTGTGTCCTCACCTGATGGAAGTCAACCACTTTTTAAATACACTTAATTTTAGAGACTTCTACCAAGATGGAGGCGTAGGTGGAAACACTTTGCCTTCTCGCACAACCAAGTTTAAAGACAACAAAATTTTAGTAATAAAAAATGCAGCCAAAACACAGAAAATTGAACTATACATTCAATTGAACTATACGGAAGTCCGACAACAACCAACCGTTCAGCCAGACAGGTAAGAGGGGCGGAGCCAGCAGTGGAGTGGGGTTGGGCAGGAAAGATCCCCAGACCCAGGCACGAAGGCAGCTGTGGGCGGATCCCAGGTGTGGAGTAGCAATGGGCAGACCCACTGAGGGTGCAAGGTGGCACGCTGACTGCAGTCACACATTCGCACGCAGATAAACCAGAGCAGGAGCGAGCAGTGAGACAGACCAGGTAGGCCCCAGCAGCGGGAAGCAGCAGAGGGGACCACTATTGCCCCTTTGACCCTGCCTCCACATACAACCCAGCGACCTGGGTGGCCCCACTCTGGTGAACATCTAAGGCTCTGCTCCTCATACATAAAGGGTGCGAACAGACCAAAACATGGCCCAAGAAGAACTCAAAGCCTCAGAGCTGATAATTCTAAGTGACCAAGACATAGCCAGACTTTCAGATGCACAGTTCAAAACACTGGTGATCAGGATGCTCACAGAACTGGTTGATTTTAGTCACAAATTAGAGGAACAAATGAAGGCTAAACTAATTGAAATGAAGGGAAATGCACAGGAAAACAATAGTGTTGGAAAGGAAACCGAGACTCAAATCAAGGGAGTGGACCAGAAGGAAGAAAAAAATGACCAAATGGAAAAGAATGAAGAAACAAGAATTCAAAAAAAAAAAAATGAGGAGAGGCTTAGGAACCTCCAGGACATCTTTAAACCCTCCAACATCCGAATTATAGGGGTACCAGAAGGGGAAGAGGAACAATCACGAGTGGAAACCTTATTTGAACAAATAATAAAAGAGAACTTCCCCATTCTGGAAAAGGAAATAGACTTCCAGGAAATCCAGGAATCTCAGAGTCCCAAAGAAGTTGGACCCAAGAAGGAACACACCAAGGCACATCATCATTATATTAGCCAAGATTAAAATGAAGGAGAGAATCCTAGAAGCAGCAAGAGATAAGGGGAAGTCACCTATAAAGGAGTTCCCATCAGACTGTCAGCTGATTTCTCAAAAAAGACCTTACAGGCAAGAAGGGGCTAGAAAGAAGTATTCCAAGGCATGAAAGGCAAGGACCTACATCCAAGATTGCTCTATCCAGCAAAGCTTTCATTTAGAATGTAAGGACAGATAAAAATGCTTCTCAGATAAGGTCAAATTCAAGGAGTTCATCATCACCAAGCCCTTGTTTTATAAAATGTTAAAGGGATTTATCTAAGAAAAAGAAGATAAAAAATATAAACAGTAAGACAGCAAACTCACAGATATTAACAACCACACCTAAAACAAAAGTAAACTAAGAAAAAAACTAGAACAGGACCAGAACCACAGAAATGGAGATCTCATGGAGGGTTAGCAACAGAAGAGTGGGAGGAGGAGAGGGGGAAAAGTAAAGAGAATAAGTAGCATAGACCATAGGTAGAAAATAGATAGGGGGGAGGGCAAGAATAGTAGGGGAAATATAGAATCTAAAGAACTTGAGACACGCGGTCATAAACTAAAGGGGGTGAATGGTGGGGGAGGGAGTGTGCAGGGTGGAGGGGAATGAATGAGGGGAATAGAACAACTGTAATGGCATAATCAATAAAATATATTTTTAAAAATTAAGAATAAAAATACACTTAATTTTAATTTCATGTAGTTCCATTTATTTATTTTTTCTTTGGTTTCCCTTGCCTGGGGAGATATGTTTGATAAAATACTCCTATGAGCAATATCCAAGACTTTGGTGCCTATGTTTACTTCTGGGATTTTTATGGTTTTGGGTCTAATATTTGAGTCTCTGATCTGTTTCAAATTTATTCTTGTGTGTGGTGTTGGAAGGTGGTTTAGTTTCATTTTTCTGCATGTATCTGTCCAATTTCTCCAACACCATTTCTTGAATAAACTATCTTTAGCCCATTGTAGGTGCTTCCTTTCTCTGTCAAACATTAATTAACTTTAAGGGTGTGGGTTTATTTCTGGACCCTCTATTCTGTTCCATTGATCTACGTGTCTGTTTTTATGCCATTACTATGCTTTTTTTGATTACTATGGCCTTATAGTATAGTTCAATATTAGGTAGTGTGATTCCTTCAACTTTGTTCTTCTTTCTCAAGATTGCTGTTTAGTATGAGGGGGCTTTTGCAGTTACATATAAGTTTTTAAAATACTTGTTCTAGTTCTGTGAAAGATGTCATTAGAATCTTGGTAGGAGTTGTGTCGAATCTATAGATTTCTTTTGATAGTATAGACATTTTAATGATGTTAATTCTTCCTATTCATTAACATGGTGTGTGCTTCCATTTATTTGAGTCTTCTTTAGTTTCTTCAGTGTTTCATAATTTTTGGAGTCCAGGTCATTTACACCCTTCTTTAGGTTTATTCCTAGGTATTTTCTTCTTTTTGAAGCAATTGTGAGTGGGATTGTTTTCTTAATTTCCTTTTCTGTTTGTTCATTATTGGCATATAAGTGCAACTGATTTCTGGATGTTAATTTTGTATCTTGCTACTTTGCTGAATTCATGGATCAGTTTTAGTAGTTTCTTGGTGGAATCTTTGGGGTTCTCTTGTACAGGATCATGTCATCTGCAAATAAAGACAGTTTTACTTCCTTTTTTCTGATTTGGATGCCTTTTTTCCTTTTCCTTGTCTGATTGCTATGGCTAGGACTTCTAGTACTATGTTGACTAAGCGAAGTGAAAGCAGACATCCCTGTCTTTTCCCAGTCTTAAAGGGAGCACTTCTAGTTTTTGCCCATTGAGTATGATGCTGACACTGAGTTTATCATATACGTATTATTATGTTTAGGTATGTTCCTTCTATTCCCACTTTGCTAAGAGTTTTTATCATAATTTTATCAAATGCTTTTTCTGCATCTATTGGTTTGATCATGTGGCTTTTATCTTTATTTTTGCTTATGTGGTAAATAACATTTATTAATTTGCAAATGTGGCATCAACTTTGCATTTCTGGAATAAATCCCACTTGATCATGGTGTACAATAAAACAACAACAACAACAAAACAAAAAGACACCCACAGAATGGGAGAACATATTTGCTGATATATCTGATAATAGGTTAGTATCTAAAATTTATAAAGAACTTACAACACTCAACGCCAAACAAACAAACAACCCAATTAAAAAATTAGGGACTTTCAGCAAAGCTTTCATTTAGAATGGAAGGACAGATAAAGCGCTTCTCAGATAAGATCAAATTCAAGGAGTTCATCATCACCAAGCCATTATTATATGAAATGTTAAAGGGACTTATCTAAGAAAAAGAAGATAAAAAAGATGAACAGTGAAAGGACAGCAAACTCACAGTTATTAACAACCACACCTAAAATAAAAGCAAACTAAGAGGACAGCTAGATAAGGAGTGAACCATAGAAATGAAGATCACATGAAGGGTTAGCAACAGGGGAGTGGGAGAAGGAGAAGGGGGGAGAAGGTATAGAAAATAAGTAGCATAGACAGTAGATAGAAAATAGATAGGGGAGAGGGTAAGAATAGTATGGGAAATACAGAATCTAAAGAACTTGAGACATGTGGTCATGAACTAAAGGGGGGGAATGGAGGGGGAGGGTTGTGCAGGGTGGAGGGGAATGAATGGGGGAAAATAGAACAAATGTAATGGCATAATCAATAAAATAAAATTAAACAAAGAAAAAAATTAGTAAAGGACCTGAGTAGATGCTTCTCCAAAGAGGACATACAGATGACCAATAGACATATGAAAAGATGCTCAATGTCACTAATCATCAGAGAAATTGAAACTAAAACCACAGTGAGTTATTATCTCACACTTGTCAGAATGCCTATAATTGATAAATCAACAAACAACAAGTGCTGGTGCTGATATGGAGAAACGAAAACCCTTTTGCATTGTTGGAGGGAATGCAGATTGGTGCAACCACTATGGGAAGCTGTATGGAGATACCTCAAAAATTTAAAACTGGATCTGCCTTTGAAAGAGTGATTTCACTTTTGGGAATATATTTAAAGGAGCCCCAAACACTAATTTTAGAGAACATAAGCACCCCTATGTTCATTGCATCGTTATTTACAATTGCCAAGATATGGAAGCAGCCCAAGTGTCCATCAATAGATAAGTGGATAAAACAACTATGGGACATTTACACGATGGAATACTACTCAGACATAAAAAAGAAGAACATTTTACCCTTTGCAATAGTGTGGATGGACCTGGGGAACATTATGCTAAGTAAAATAAGCCAGTCAGATAAAGACAAATACCATATGATTTCACTCATGTGTGGAATCTAATGAACAAAGTGAACTAACAAGCAAAACAGAGACAGACTCATAGAGAACAGGATGACAGCTAAGGGGGGGGCAGGGTTAGGGGATGGAGGGATTGAGCTAAAAGGAAAAAGGACTCAAGAATGTGGACAACAGTGGGGTGATTGTTGGGGTGAGAGGGCATAAGGGGACTAAATGGTAATGAAATCAATACAATAAAAAAAAACGCCACAACTTTTTAGAGCATTTTTAGGTTTACAGAAAGTTATGCAAAGAGTATAAAGAGTTTTTATATATCTTCGCTCCCTCTCTGGCCCCGAGTTTTTCCTATTATGATCTTTGCCTTTTCCAGATGGATGTCATACAGTTGGAATTGTACAGTGTGTACATTGGCTTTTTCTATTTAGCACTATGCATTTAAGGTCTCTTCAGGCCTTTTTGGGCTTCATAGCTCATTTGTGTTTATGGCTGAACAACATTTTATCATGTGGATCTACCATGGTTTGCTTATCCATTCACTTATTGAAGGACATCTTAGGTATTTTCATTTTGGGGGAATAATGAATAAAGCTGCTATAAACATAGGTGTCCAGGTTTTTTTGTGTGTGGACATTATTTTCAGCTCATTTGGGCTAATGTTTATGAGCACAATTGCTGGATTGTGTGGTAAGCCTCTGTTTAGCTTTCTAAGAAACTGTCTTCCAAAGTAGCTGCCATTACACATTCCCATCAGCAATGCCTGGGAATTCCTGTCAGTCCTCATCACCAACAGCATGTGGTATTGTCAGTGTTTTGGATTCAACTATCTAATAGGTGTTCAGCAGGATCACAATATGGTTAATTTTGAAATTCCCTAACAAGTTGAGAATCTTTTCATGTGCTTATTTGCCATCTGTAGAGGGGGAACGCAAAAACCCTGGAATTTATTTATAAAAAATTGTGTATTTATTCTTACATGTTTAAACTTCAGTCACCTTCAAAGCACTCTTCACAGCTGGAGGACAAAGTAGAAAAAAACACCCAGAAAGAGCAAGAAAAGAAAAAGAGGCTCAGGAAGAATGAAGAGGGATTAAGAGAAATACAAGACAATATGAAATGTAATAATATCTGAATAATAGGGATACCAGAATAAGAAGAGAAAGAGATAGAAAACCTATTTCAAAGAACCTATCTAGGAGCTGGTTCTTCAAAAAGATAAACAAAATTGACAAGCCTTTAAGTAGGCTCATCAAGAAAAAAAAGAGAGAGCACCCAAATAAACACAATGAGAAATGAAAGAGGAGAAATTACAACTGAACCACAGAAATACAAAGATTTGTAGAAATTACTATGAAGAACTGTATGCTGAAAATTTGAAAAACTATTTGGAAAAGTAATGATGGAAAACTTCCCTAATTTGATGAGAGAAAAAGTCATGCAAATCATGGAAACACAGAGAGTCCCAATCAAGAGGAACCCAAAGAGGCCACTTAAAGACACATCATAATAAAAATCGCAAAATTACAAGACAAATAGAGAACCTTAAAGGCAACAAGGGAGAAAAAGGAAATAACATGCAAGGTAGCCCCAATAAGGTTAGCAACTGCCTTCACAATAAAATACTCCAAGCCAGAAGAGAATGGCAAGAAATATTTTAAGCAATGGCAACAAGAGGGCTACAGCCAAGGCTACTTTACTCAGCAAGGCTTTCAATCAAGATAGAAGGCCAAATAAAGAGATTTTCAGGCAAAAGAAGTCTAAAAGAATACATCTCCACCATACAAGCTCTGCAAGACATGCTAAAGGGACTGCTTTAAGGAAAGGAAGGAAAAGAGAGAGGAACACAGGTACAAAAATGACAATGAATATGTACTTATCAATAACATATTGATTTTTAAATTATATGGATTTAAACATAAATGGATTAAATGCTCCAATTAAAAGACACAGAATAGCTGAATGGATAAGAAAGCATGACCCACACATATGCTACCTACAAGAGACCCACCTCAGGTCAAAACACCTACACAGATTGAAAGTAAAGGGCTGGAAATAAATTTTCCAAGCAAATAGACAGGAAAAAAAGCCAGGGTAGCAATACTCATATCAGACAAAATAGACTTCAAAAAAGGGGCCAAAAAGAGAGACCCAGAAGGTCACTTCATAATACTCAAGGGAAGAAGCCACCAAGAAGACATTAACATTGTAAACATATATGTACCCAATTTATGAGCACCCAAAGACATAAATAAAATCTTAGAGGACTTCAAGCAAGATATTGACAACAATACAATTATAGTAGAGGATTTTAACATCCTACTGTCAAAAATGGACAGATCTTCCAAACAAAATATCAACAAAGATATTGTGGCATTGAACAATGCCCTATATAAAATGGACTTAATAGATATATAGAAAGCCCTTCATCCCCCCAAAACTAAATACACATTCTTTTCAAATGGACATGGAACATTTTCAAAGATAGACCACATGATAGGTCACAAAACAAGCCTCAACAAATTGAAGAAAATTGAAATCATACCAAGCATTTTATCCAACCACAAGAGACTGAAACTAGAAACCAACCCTAAGGTAAAAAACTCCAAACATTCAAAACTGTGGAGATTGAATAGCATGCTATTAAACAATTAATGGGTCAAGAATGAAATTAGAGAAGAAATAAAAAAGTTTCTGGAAACAAATGAAAATGAACTTACAACAACTCAAAATTTATGGGACACAGTGAAGGCAGTTCTGCTAGGGAAGTTCATAGCAATACAGGCCTACCTAAAAAAGATAGAAACATTTCAAACAAACAGCCTAACCCTAGGCCTACAAGAACTCAAGGAACAACAACAAAGACAGCCCAGAGCTAGTAGAAGGAAGAAAATCACCAAGATCAGAGCAGAATTAAATGACATAGAGATGAAAAGCACAATTCTAAGGATCGATGAATCTAGGAGCTGGTTCTTTGAAAAGATAAACAAAATCGACAAGCCTTTAATCAGGCTCATCAAGAAAAAAAAAGAGAGTACCCAAATAAACACAATGAGCAATGAAAGAGGAGAGATTACAACTGATACCACAGAAATACAAAGGTTTGTAGAAATTACTATGAAGAACTGTATGCCAAAAATGGACCTAAATGAAAACCTAAATGGACAAATTTCTAGAAAAAAATATAGTCTTCCAAAACTGAATGAAGAAGAAGTAGAAATCCTAAACAGACCAAAAGCAGAAGAAATTGAAGCAGTAATCAAAAAACTCCCAACACATAAAAGGCCTAGACCAGATGGTTTCACAGGAGAATTCCACAAAACATTTAAGGAAGAGCTAACCCCTATCCTTCACAGACTAGTCAAAAAAATTCAGAATGATGGAAGACTCCCAAACTCTTTTTATGAAGCCAACATCTTTCCAATCCCAAAACCAGATAAAGAAAGAAAGAAAAAACAACAAAGAAAGAAAACTTCAGGCCAATATTGCTGATGAACATAGATGCTAAAATCCTCAACAAAATATTGGCAAACTGCATCCAACAATATATTAAAAAGATCATATACCATGACCAAGTGGGATTCATCCCAGGGATGCAAGGATGGTTCAACATTTGCAAATCAGTAAATGTAATACACCACATAAACAAAAGCAAAGACAAAAATCACATGATCATATCAATAGATGCAGAAAAAGCATTTAATAAGGTACAGGACTCATTTATGATAAAAACACTCAGCAAAGTGGGAACAGAGGGAACATTCCTCAACATAATAAAGGTCATATATGAGACACCTACAGCCAACATCATGCTCAATGGGCAAAAACTAAAATCTTTTCCACTAAGATCAGGGACAAGACAAGGTTGTCCACTTTGTTGACCACTTTTATTCAATATAGTATTGGAAGTCCTAGCCACAGCGATCAGACAAGAAAAGGAAATAAAAGGCATCCAAATTGGAAAGGAGGAAACAAAACTGTCATTGTTTGCTGATGACATGATAGTGTACATAGAAAATTCTATAGACTCCACCTAAAAACTGCTCAACCTAATAAATGAATTCATCAAAACAGTGGGATACAGAGTCAATATCCAGAAGTCAAAGGCTTTTTTCTATACCGACAATGAAACAACAGAAGCAGAAATCAAGAAAAAAATCCCATTTGATACAGCAAAAAGAGAAATAAAATACCTAGGAATAAACCTAACCAAAGAAGTAAAAGACCTGTATGCATAAAACTACACAACACTGAAGAAAGAAATCAAGGAACACACAAACAAATGGAAACATATACCATGTTTATGGATTGAAAGTATTAACATCCTCAAAATGTCCATACTACCCAAGGCAATTTAGATTCAATGCAATACCTATTAAAGTATCAATAGCATATTTCACAGACATAGAGCAAACACTTCAAAAATTTATATAAAATCATAAAGCTGAATAGCTGCTACAATTTTGAGAAAGAAGGGCAAAGTAGGAGGTATCACAATACCTGATACCAAACTGTATTACAAGGTTACTGTAATCAAAACAGCCTGGTACTGGCATAAACACAGGCACATGGACCAGTGGAACAGAACAGAGAGCCCAGAAATAAACCCAAGGCTCTATGGTCAATTAATATCTGACAAAGGTGGCAGCAACATAAAATGGAGTAAAAATAACCTCTTCAACAAATGGTGTTGGGAGAACTGGACAGCTACGTGCAAAAAAAAAAAAAGAAACTTGAGCACCAACTTACACCATACACAAAAATAAATTCAAGGTGGATAAAAGACAAATACAAGCTGTAACACCATTAAAGTCCTAGAGGAGAACAGTGGCAGGAAAATCTCAGATATTTCATACAGCAACATTTTAACTGTTATGTCCCCTAGAGCAAGGAACATAAAGGAAAGAATAAACCAATGGGATCTCATCAAAATAAAAAGCTTCTGCATGGCTAAAGAAAACAGTATTAAAATAAAAAGAGAACCAACCATATGGGAAAACGTATTTGCCAATGATACCTCAGACAAGGGTTTAATCTCCAAAATATACAAAGAACTTACACGACTCCACTCTAAGAAGACAAGCAATCTGATTAAAAAGTGGGCAAAGGACTTGAACAGATGCTTCTCTAAGGAGGAGGACATACAGGAGATCCAGAGACACATGAGAAGATGCTCAATATCTCTAGCTATCAGAGATATACAATTAAAACCACAATGAGATACCACTTTACACTGGTCAGAAGGGCCATCACAAACAAAGCAACAAACAACAAGTGTTGGAGAGGTTGTGGGGGAAAGGGAACTTCAGTGCACTGTTGGTGAGATTGCAGACTGATACAACCACTATGGAAAACAGCATGGAATTTTCTCAGAAAACTAAAAATGGATTTGCCTTTTGACCCAGCAATTCCACTGCTAGGATTATACCCTGAGGACACTGAAAAACCAATCCAAAGAACCTATGCACCCCAATGTCCATAGCAGCACAATTTACAATAGCCAAGTGCTGGAAACAACCTAGGTGCCCATCAGTAAGTGAATGAATCAAAAAAACTATGGTACATTTACACGATGGAATTCTATGCAGCAGAAAGAAAGAAGGAGCTCCTACCCTTTGGGACAGCATGGATGAAACTGGAAAGCATTATGCTAAGCGAAATAAGCCAGATGGTGAAAGACAAATACCACATGATCTCACCTTTAACAGGAACCTAAACAAAAAAAACAAACAAACAAGCAAAATATAAGCAAAGACACTGAAATAGAGAACAGGCTGACAGTGTCCAGAGGGGAGAGAGGAGGGAATTTTTTTGGGGGGAAAGGGAAGGGTTTATAGGAACAAGTATAAAAGACACATGGACAAAAACTAGGGGGGTGGAAATGGTAGGGAGCGGGGAAGGCTGGGTGGGTGGGCCGGGATGGGAGTAAAAGTCAGAAAACTGTACTTGAACAACAGTTAGAAAACAAACAAGTAAATAAATAAAATACCTTAGTAAAAAAAAAGCACTTTTCATTTGGTGCAATACACCTATTGAGACTTTTCCCACCACTGCTGAAAACCGTTTTTGAACTCCTTAATTTTGATACTTTTTAGTGCTTTACCATTTTTTGTTTTACCTCCTTCACTTAGGCAAAACATTTCCTTTTGAGGATTTTTTTTTTGTATGTGGAAACAAACAAAAAGAAACATGACTTGGGGTAAGATCAGGTGATTATGGAGGGTGGGGCCCAGGGTTCATGTCATTTTTGATTAAAAACTACTGAACACTCAGCATGGTGTGAGCAGGTGCACTGGTAAATCACCCATCACAAAATGGGCAAGGACACTGAAAGTCTTCAAAAACAATTCACCGAAGTGGCACGCAGGCTCTCCCAACAATGCCAGCTGGTACACTGATACAGACGGGTTCCTAGAACACTCACCTGCCAGGGAAGCCTGTACTACAAGGGGCCCACCCTCCAGAAGATAATTCTGGGTTTTTATTTGTTCCACCTTGTATATCTTCTGTTGAAGTATCTGTTCAGTTCTCTTGCTTAATTTTAAATTGGATTATTTGTTTTGCTATTTTGATTTTTAAAAAGGTTTTCCTATGTTTTGGATACAAATCCTTTGTCTGATACGTGTTTTGCAGATATTTTCTTCCGGTTTGTGGCTTGTCTTCTTATTATTGTGTCTTTCACAGTGGAGAAATTTTTAATTTTAATGAAATCCAAGTTATTGTGCTTTTGGTGTTAAATCTGAAAAGTCATCAGCAAAGTTCAGGTTACCTAAATTTTCTCCTGTATTCTAGAAGTTTTATAGTTTTGCATTTTATAATCTGGTCTGCAATTTGTCTTTGAGTTACATTTTTTTAAAATCCCTACTCCAGGATATTTTTTTTTACTGTTATTGATTTTACAGAGAGAGAGGGAGAAAGAGAAAGAAACATTTATGTGGGAAAGAAATATCGATCAGTTGCCTCCTGTACTCTGATTGGAAATCAAGGCCACAGCCTTTTGTTGTGTGGGACAGTGCTCTACCCAAATGAGCAACCTGGCCAGGACTTGAGTTATTTTTTTATGAACAGTGTAAGTTCTGTGTCTAGATTCATTTGTTTTTTGCATGTGGATATCTAGTCGTTCCAGCACAAGCAAAGGGTAGTTGAATTTCCCCATTGGACTGACTTTGCTTCTTTGTCAAAGATCAGTTGACTATATATATGGGTCTATCTTAGGGCTGTCTATTCTTTCCCATTGATTAATTTGTCTATTCTTTTTCTAGTACTACCTGCCTTTGTTCACTGTGACTTTATATTAAGTCTTGAAGTTAAGTAGTGTTAGTCTTTTCTTTTATTTTTCTTCAATGTTGTGTTGTGTTTTGGGCCTTTTTTGCCTTGCCATGCAAACTATAGAAAATTTTGTTGATATCCATGAAATAATGTGCTGGGCTTATGATTTGAATTGCATTGATCAAGTTGAAAAGAACTGACATCCTAACTATGTTGAGTCTTCCTATCCACAAGCTAGCATTTCCCCATTTATTTATTTATTCTGATTTCATCAGAGTTTTGTAGTTTCTTTCATATAAATCTTATAGATATTTTGTTAGATTTATGCCCAAGTATTTCTTATTTTAATTATCAATTTTAATGGCTGTAAAAATAGTTAAAAACTTTAATCAGTATACAAAATTTACCACCATCAGTCTTTTATGGTCAGGCCACCTGTTTTCCATCTACGGCTTGACAAAGTGCTGTGACTCCTGGGTTCAGAAGTGGAAGTTTTTTGATAAGGAGTAGCAGCTACTCCTGCTGACCATGACACATTACAGTCTCTCCCACTGCTATTCCTTTATTAAGAACTGGACCATGTCAGTTCTTTGCTGCTATGGTTAATATTTTCTTCCCTCAGGTGGACCCATCTTGCCTTTACTCAGATGTCTCTGGTCATTTGTAGGGACAGGTTGTGATTTGGGAATTTTTGTAGGGGAGTTTTATTAGGCTTTTGTTTACTAGGCCTAGAAATACTGTCATCCTACAGATCCAATGTTGTACTCCCCATGTGTTACATCACTCTGAACTCTTCTTGGTCCCCATTGCTCATTCCCTCCTTGATATGACTTGTTCTCTGCTACTTCAGGCTCCCATCATCCTATTTAAGCCAGGGAGCTCCTTTCAGTTGCATTATTCATAGACACTGTGGAACTTTACAAAGGCGGCAGAGCTCTTTCACCAATGGTTCTCTGAAAGACTTGATGGAGATGCCCTTGGGAGAAATGGTTACAAGAGAGGTGAGCTGGCTACATGTGAAAATCTATATTTCCTTCTCCTTGATTCTTTGGATTCTTTGCTGTAGAATACCATGGGATTTCCTCCTTGTTTTTCTTTAGCTGAGTCTAGAGGTCAATTAATTTTAGATAATATGTTGAAACCAGAGTTACTGAAAAATATGCTCAAATTGACAAATTTAGATTTAGTCACACATATACTTTTTTTCTTTTTAAATATTTATTTTTAGAGAGAGGAAGAGATGGAGAGAAACATCAGATTATTGCACGTCTCAGCTGGGTACCTGGCCTGCAGCCCAGGCATGTGCCCTGACTGGGAATTGAACCAGCAGCCTTTCATTTTGCAGGCCAGCACTCAGTCTACTGAGCCACACCAGCCAGGGCTATTCATACATATACTCTTCAATTTAAGTTAGCAGAGCCTTGTAATTCTTTCTCCCTCTGGGGCTGACTTTGTAACTGGCCTCTCAGGTGTGCCTGGATCTAATTCAAGTATTATGAGTTAAGAGAGTAGTCAGAGGTGGTGAGCGAGAAATGGGGAGATTAGCTTCCTTTCAGAGGTAACTGCTTCAGGTGAGGTCAGAATGAGGTCTTCAATCAAGGCAGAAACATTCTCAGGATATAAAAGAACAGGTTTTGCTTGTGCTACCAAGAGGGACTTGGGGGCTTGAGTGCCTAGGAAGTATCCGAATCCTATTTTATGGTCCCATTTTTTTTTTTTAGAGGGAGGGGAAATGAGGGAGAAAAAGAGGGAGAGAAACATTGATGTGAGAATATGTTGCCTCTCGTACACTCTCAACTGGGGACCTAACCCACAGCTTAGCCATGTGCCTTGACTGGGAATCAAACCTGAAACCTTTTGGTTTATAGGATGATGCTCCAACCAATTGAGCCACACTGGCCAGGGCTAGGGTCCCATTTTTATTCCCAGATTCTTACTCTTTCCTGAGGATAACTCTCTACTCATGAAGTCTGGTGAGGCTGATAATTTAATTGATTTTGTAATTTGGCAACTTGTTGACAAAATTTCAAGTAATTTTCAGTTATTTTAGCCTTGTGGTTCATTTAATAGAAATTGTTTTAGCTCTGTTGTAGAAATAATGCAGATTTTTTAAATTTAAAAATGAAAAAAATTTCAGTTACAGTTGACATTTAATATTATATTAGTTTCAGGTGTTTAGCATAGTGGTTAGATAGTTTATATGACTTAGGAGTTAGTCACCCCAATAATTCTAAAACCCACCCAGCACCATACATAATTACGATATTATTGACTATATCACTTAAGGTGTACTTTATATTCCCTTGACTATTTTGTAACTGCCATTCTGTACTTCTTAATTCCTTCATCTTTTTCACCGAGTGCCGTAATGCACCCCTGTCAGTTCTCTGTACCTGTGAATTTGTTTCTGTTTTGTTTAATCATTTATTTTGTTTTTTAGATTCCACATATAAGTGAAATCATATGGTAAAGAATACAGATTTTTAAGTCTTGAGCTGAGAATTTAGAAATCAGAGTGTTTCATTGCTTTTCTTTAAGCGGTTCAATTTTAAACTCATCTCTTGAGTTCCTCTTGATATGTATGTGAATCTGTATAGAGATAGAGTATAGATACAGACATAGATACAGATACAGAGGCAGATATAGATACAGATATAGATATAGATACAGATACAGATACAGATATAGATGCGGATATACAGATATAGATATAGATACAGATGCAGATATAGAGGCAGATATAGATACAGAGGCAGATACAGGTATAGATACAGGTACAGATATAGATACAGATACAGATATAGATATAGATATAGATACAGATATAGACATAGATATAAATATAGATACAGACATAGATATATAGATATATATTTGGCCCTGGCCACTTGGTTTCCCAAAGCCTTGTTTTCAATGGGTACTTGTCTTCAATCCAGGTGACAGTATGCGGTTATCTACCTGGCTGGTTTTTTCATGTATGCCAAGGGCTTTCAAGGCCCGTATCTTTATATTAGCTGAATTTCAGCCTTCTTTCCAAACCAGGTCAGATAACCAATCCCAGATACTTCTCATTTCCTAACCATGGGTGACCTTTGTTCTTTTTCCTCCTGTTCTTGTTCATCTCAATCTGTTTCCTTCGAAGTTGAGATAATGATTTTAGACTGTTGAGCATGACTCTTTTGGAGCCAAAGGCAATTATAATAAGGATGGGTTAGCTATCCTTCAAAGAAAGGTATGGATTGTGTTGGGTGCAGACTTTTCCTCATCTCCAGGCTATCTTAGATCTGCTCTTTGGGTTGGGAGACTGGACTTGGACGATCTTATCACTGCCACCTTTTCTGTGCATGTGGAGATTTACAGATTATAGGCCGTAACCTGGCCCCCTCCACTGATGTTGCCGTATCCCCAGCTTCTTGGCCACCTGTGAGACAGGCAAAACAAACACGAACGTGTTCGTCTTTGAAGTTAAGAACAGAAATGAAAAGACTTCCCCAGGGTCCCCAGGGTTGGCTGGTAGCTGGGTCAAGAATCATATCCACATCTTCCCAGACCCTGTCAGGAACTGCAGTGATACTCACAGGCCCAGTGCCAGAGTACCCATGGATGCTCACATACTCTTATCTAACAGTTTGAAAGCAACAATCAATCTGTACTAAAATATACTCTACACTTCTGTCTTCACCAGTTGTCACATTTGGAGTCTGCAGAAGCAGATCCCGAGGCTGAGTTTGGCCTGCAGGGTATTCATTAGTGATCAGCACAGAGCAGAAGCAGGAGCAGACAGGGGGAGAAGTCCATCTGCAATGCAGGCTCCCTGAAACCCAGCCGACCCCACAGGGCGGCCTGGAGCCTGTGTGGCCCATGGGACCACACCAAGGTTAGGTGAAAAGGATGGGCCGTGATTGCTGCAGCCCCAGGACAGGGTGAGCCTTTGGATGAGGGGTTCTATGTAGTTGCAGCAAGAGCTGACAGCTGAGCAACAAGTCCGTTCTCTAACTCCTTAATAACGACTCAGGAAGGGGCAGCAGGACCAGGGGCCCTCCTTCTCTTCCCACTTCTGGATGCCTGGTCTCCTCATCCAACCTCCATCCCCTTGCCCCACAGCTGCTCTTGGGCCCATGGGCACAGCACCGGGGTGCTTGAACCACCCTGGGTAAGGCAGAGAGGCAGGAGACCCCTAACACCCTGGAGGCCAAGAGGAATTCCAGGGTCCTCAGTACCCAGAGGCGGGCCTAAAAGGGGATGGGGGATGTCTACATTTCTGGGCAACCGGGGATGGGGAGCAAGGTCCCTAAAGGGGGTGGGGCAGGGTCGGCCACCTCGCTCAGGTCTAAAGTACTGCTCTCAGAGATCATACTGAAATGGTGGGAGACAGCAACCTGAGAATTTGATGGAGGTTTTGAATTTTTCAGAGAAGGAGATTTACTCCAGTTAATATTAAATAAAATACAGGCTTAAAATATCCTCATGAGTACCAGAGACTGAAATTATTAGCGGCATTCCTGGTGTAGCTTTGCCAGCGTTTCGTGTCACTCGCTGGGATTCGTCCTTGGTCCAACAGTCCTCTCCCGTGCTGGAATCCTCCCTGCAGTTGTAGGTTAGGGTCACCCGCCATCCCCTGACTGTAGCCAGATCCCTGGGGCCAAGCAGAGCTGTCGGGCGCACTGGGGAGCCGGGGCAGGGACAGCGCTACCCGGAGCTAGAGCGATCGCGGTGGGAGCAGGAGGCGGTGCCCGGGCCCAGCCTGACGCAGCGGCAAGAGCAGGCCACTGCTGGGCGACCAGCTCCCAGTACCAGCAGTCTCTCCGCCTTCTCCCGAGGCACCGCGCGGGAGTGACTGCATCTCACACCTGCCTGGGGATTACGGGCTAGGGGCACCCTTTCCAAGGGAGCCCTGGCGGAGGGAGTCACAGGAGCGCGCACACTGGGCGGAGGCGGGGAAAGGAGCTGGGCGAGGCGCTGGAGAGGGAGCTGAGAGGGAGGAGGAAGGAGGAGGAAGAGGGAGGGCGGGGACCCGCCCGTTACGCTCCAGCAGCCCGGCAAGTGTGGCTGCAGGCGCCTGTCGCCACTGCTGTCCCGGAGCTGAGTCGCACCCAGGTGTCCAGGACGGTGCGTGCTCCAGTGTGTGTTTCCCTGAGGGCGAGCGCCGAGCCGGCCCCGAGCCTCCAGCTCGCTCCTCCTGGCTGCGGTGCATGTTCGCCTCCTGCCACTGTGTGCCGAGAGGCAGGAGGACCATGAAAATGATCCACTTTCGGAGCTCCAGCATCAAATCGCTCAGCCAAGAAATGAAATGCACCATCCGACTGTTGGACGACTCGGAGATCTCCTGCCACATCCAGGTGCGGGCGGCTCGGGGCGAGGGAAGTGGGGTTCGCCAGGCTGTGGGGAGCCCTCTGCGGGTGGGCGTGCACGGGCAGCTGTGTGGAACCTACCCCAGGGCCTTGCTAGAAAGCCAGATTTCGGTTCCTCCGCCTCCTGAGGCTGGGAGCTCTACCCAGAGATGGGGGCACTGTTCCCAGCAGGCGCCAGGAGAATCTTATCCGAGCCCAAGCTCCTTTAGGCATGCACGCTTGGCGCTAGGCTGGCCGTGTCCAGGCGGGGAGCAGCGGACAGTTTTCTCCTGGGGAGAAAAAACCCTCTGTCCCCTATCCCACCAGGAAATGGGAGTTCCGAGAACGTAGAGGGGCACCTTCACATCGCCCACTCTTCCTTTCTCCTTTCCTCCACGTGGAGAAGGCATGCACTCCTTTTTCTTTTCTGCACTCGGGCTCCTAAGGTGCCATCAGACCCGACGACCGGCTCCCTGCTAGGTCCCTTCGCCTGGCCTTTACTTCTTCACGTCGTGGTGGGGGCAGGAGGGGAGGAGGCTGAGAAGTTTCCTGGGAGGGAGAGAGGTTGGGCAGCCCCGGGCTCCAGCCTCGAGGGATGAGGTGCGCGTTGCGTGGAACTGGAGCTATCTCAAAAGGAATTGTGAGAAATCTGGGTGTTTCAGAGAAAGAAAAAGGGCTGTGAGGCCGGCAGAGTTGTTCAGGGCTCAGGGAATCTCAGCAGCAGCCGAGTCCCAGGGAAAAAATCGCCTGTTGGAGTATTGGTGGACATTTCATTTGCTCTTGCCCAAGCTGGAGAAGACGAAAGTTGTTTAGGCAAAGGCAGCTTTTCCGGCAGCCCCATCCTTGGGTAGTTAGTAACTGCCTCTGGGCTTGCAGGAGAGCTATTATGAGCTGCAAGTGTGTGTTATCAGTGCATGTATATGTAGGCAGGTGTGTGCCCTCTCCCACGACCCGCGGGGAGCGCACAAATTGGAAAGGTCCAGTTTTGGCTCACCACTTTTGACGCCTTTGACTTTTGAATCTATTTACCCGGGATTTTCTTTTCTTACTTACCCCAGTCTTCAATGAAGCTCCAGGACTGAGCTTCAGATACAGGGCACTCTACGCAGTTCTGGTGAGAGGTGAATGGGGGCAGCATCTCCCAACGACAGGAATGCTTCTGGGCTGGGTTAACCAAGAATGAATAAATGAATGAATGAAAGGTCTTTCCCATTTATTTTTTCTGCTGGAAGCTTGTGACATGAGGGCAGCTGGAGAGTTTCAAGGCAGGAATGTGGTGCCCCATGATCTCCCAGGAAAGTAGGCTGCTCTTGAATTTTCTAGAGGATCTTGAATTTCATTCCGAGCTAAGTATTGCTGCTTAAACTTACTAATAAAAAGATGAGCAGGATAGGCAGTTTTTCTGCTGCCACAGAGTTGGTCGCACAGGAATGTTTGGCATGTACTGTCTTGTGATCGATCCCAAGGCAGTTTGTTGGTGCACTTTGCTTTACATCATGAAGTGGATGTACAAGTCTTTTAATCCATATTGAATATGCAGCTAATGGAGGGGCGGGTAGCGGGGGGTGGAGCCGTTGAGTCCTCCTTTGCGCTGTCCTGTGCCCACTTGGATTTGATGCCACTGTTTTTGTCTGGTTCCAGACTAAGTCTTCCTTAGAATAGATAAGTATTCCTCAAAGACATGCATTTGTAGTCTGGCGTTCTAGGACATAAAGCTGTAGCCAATCTAATGACAGTTGGAAAGTTAGCCTGTGTATGGCCCAGCTGATGCCAATGTGGTTAAAATGATATGATCCAAAAATGCTGATTTTGGCATTGCTTAAAAAAGTCAAATGTTTAATTTTTGTGGCACATCTTTTTCTGCCCCTTCTGCCCCCAAATGGTGATTATTATTTAACCAGTTAAAATGAATTAAATTTTTTATTTTGCTAATCATGAAACTTCTTAGGGCATTCCAAACCCAGGAGTTAAAATTGTACTTCTAGGTATGAGGTCACACATATGCAGAAAAACTCTTGCCATTTGTTTAGAGGGAGAACAAAATGCTTTATTTATTTATTTTTAAAAGAATTTTTCAGAATCACCAGTATATGACCTGGGGAAGCCATCATCCCTCCCTCCCTTCCTTCCTTCCTTCCTTCCTTCCTTCCTTCCTTCCTTCCTTCCTTCCTTCCTTCCTTCCTTCCTTCCTTCCCTTTCCCTGTTCCAGGGAATCACAAAAAGTATACAGACTGTTAAACAGTGTTACACACACTCTTCCTAAATAACTCATACAAAATGTGAGTTATGGGATTTTTGAAAAAGAACAGCTTTTGCATATTCCTTTTCCAAATTATGTAATTTCAGCAAATCAAACTTTCAAACAAACAAGCTAATGGCCCAGTCTAAGCTGCCAGATAGCCAGTTCCAGTCAGAGATGCTGAAAGTCAGTAGCTCAGTCTGTTTTTACGAGGTCTGGGATATTGTCCTATCATGTCACTTGTGTGTGATTGTTTATTGTAGGTAGTGCGGAAGAGGAATTCCAAATAGACTGTGAGTCAAAAGAAAGTCTAGGGCACCAGACAGAGGCCTGGAGAAGGGAAGGAGTTGCAGAATGCTTCCTACTGGGCTTTCCAACTGAGCCAACCCTTGAAGTCAGGAGGCTGTGGAAGGAAGGACATGGTGTAGTTCTAACCTGTTTCACTCAATCTTGCTGCTTCAAGTAGAGTGGAGTCCTAGCATTCTTTCCTATTCTGTCCATATTTTCAGAAGCTAGTTTGGTTATTCACAACTCCTTCTAATGAGCTTCTAATTTTTTAATAGTTACTTTTATTGAGTAAAATGTAGGCTTTTCACATTATTATTCATTCTTTAGCAAAGCCTGGTAAGCATGATTGATAATTATTGGGAATTTGGATTTGGATTTGAACAGAAATCCCAGCATAGTACTTAGAACATAGTAGTCACTCAATAATTTTTTTTAAAAGTGTAGATTGGATCCTTTCCTTTCTAAACTGTTAATTCCATGAGAATAAGAACATTGTGTTGTTGTTCCTCAAGAAGTCCCCAATATGTAGAGTAGCACTTGGTATATAGTATGTGTTCACTAAACACTTGCTGAATGAATGAGTGTTCAACATTTAATCTAGCTCATTACCTATCAACACAAAGCTAGCATGGCAATATTAGACTTGGAATCAGGAGCTGTGTGATTTAATCATGTTATCAAGCAATTATATGGCATTGAGTGAGTCATTTTGTATTTGGAGTCAATGTTTCTTCTCTTGTAAAATAAAGGAGCTAGGTTAGATGCATGGTTTCAGTTTAACAAGTCTATAGTTTAATTATTACCTAAGACCAACTACATTGCTGTTGACAGATTGGTTGTCTAAACATCATCTCACATGATTTTCATAACTATCCTGCATTATCTACATTGTATTGATGTTATGGAGTATTATCTCAAGCTTATAGATATGGAAGATGAGGTTCAGAGACAGTATGTAATTCAGGCCACATGGCAAGTAAGTGGATTAAAACTTGGGTCCTTTGACTCAAAATCCAGAGCTCACTCCTCTTTGTAGCACTGCCTCTTGAAACTTCAGAGTTAGGATACTTTTGGCTGCAAGTAAGACAGCCGGGCTGAAGTGGCTTAAATTACCAGGACACTTATTATCTTACTGGAGGAGAAGTCCAAAGGTATGAAGCTTCAGGGTTGTTCAGCAGCTCTGTGTGGAAGCAGGCACTGTCTGGCTTTCTGTTCTGCTGTCCTGCATGCCGGCTATGTAACTATAGTCATCATGACTGTAAGGTGGCTGCAGTAATTCTGGATGCCAGTAAGGCACTACCACATCCACCATATTAACGGGGGCATTTCCTCATCCATTTGTTTAAGTCATGGAAGAACACTTTTTCTAGAGTCCCCATGAGTCTTATCTTCGGATCCCGTTGGCCAGGATTGTGTCATATTCCCATGGCCTTGGGACAAAAAAAAGTCTAGGAACAGGCACATCTGGTTGTCTTCACTTTTTACTCTCTATAGTAGGCAGCGGGCTTTGCCAGTATGGAAGGAAGGAGGCTTGTGTATGAGTGTGTGTGTGTGTGTGTGGTGGAGGGCAGGGACTGGCTTTTTGACTAAGCAACCAATAGTGTCTTTCAGAATAGGTCAAATTGAATTACAATGATTGTTATAATAAAATTATCAGAAGGGTTTAATAAGATGTTATCTTAATCCTGGCTTATTTTAGGCAAATTTTATCATCTTTGTATGATGAAATTTCAGAACAAGAAAAATTATTGGATAATCCTTTGTAGTTTGTGTTATTAAAATATGAGTTCAGTCCCATGAACTGGCGGGCTCTGGGCAGCCACAGCTGTCTTGTGCAGAGCGGGTATCTCCAGTCTTGCTGAAGTGCCAGTACGGCGAAGTGGTGGAGACCTTGTGTTCTGGAGTGCTACTTGCTTGGGTTCGAACCCAGCCACCTGTGCAGTTGACTAGCCAGGTGACTTTGGGCACGTCACTGTATCTCTTTGGGCCTCAGTTTCCTCATCTGTAAAGTGGAGATCATAATGGCATAGACCTCATGGGCTTCTTCTAAGGACTCCATGTAGAATATATGTCAAATACTTGGCTTAGTGCCTGCCCAGAATAAGGGCAGAAAAAAATATTGATAGTTATCTTGATATTGTGTTCGGGTATATTAGAAGTAATACCAAGTACTGGAAAGGATTTGGCTTAGAATCCAATGTCTTTAAGCCCAAACTCCATCACTTTGTGATTGTTTAAGATTTTAAGCAAATCACTGAGTCTCCTGTTTTTCATCTGTAAAATGGACATAATAATTCCTCAATTGCCATCTTCTCTTGGATTGTTGAGATAATATATATAAAAGCATGGTGTAATTGTTAAAATATACCAAAATGTAGAATACTATTTTATCAATTTATTATTTTTTAAAACATAGTGGTAGCGTACTGCTCCCCAGATTTCTTAATTGTTGGCACAGGAATTGGATGGTCACATGAAAACATACATATATACTAAATGTCAGGCCCCATGATAAATCTACTGGTGAAATCCAAGCTAGATTTAGAGGACAGCCACACCTTTTTTGTTAGTAACAACCCAACACTTTCTCTGTCAAACTCATCTAGAATGCCATTTAGAGTTCACTGAAAATCAGACACAAAAGGAATAGAAAGGAGAGACAGTTTGTTAAATAATGTGGCCTGGTGCTGACGTTTTTAGGCAAGAATACATGGGCCAGCTCTTTGTATTAAGTATTTTCTGAAAAATAAAGTAATCTTATTTCAATGGTCTGCTAAGATCTTATCTCTTGATGTCCTCACAGCAAATTCGAAGTGTATTGACTGTGGGGAGAATGAAATACTGTTAGCTCCACGTCATTTGGACACTATATCCATTGGATGCTTTTAACTTCATCTAGCAAATTCTAATTTAAACTGGCATTAACGTCAAGCACATATACTGGCTTATGTATCCAGAAGTCCTGAGTTAAGGACTGAATTCAAGGACTGTCCTGCTTTCTGTGATGGCTTTATCTTTGAACTGATAGTAAAAAGGTTGTAGTAGTTCCAGTTGTCACATTTTTATAGGATGCCATTCAGAGTGACAGAGGAACTACTTCCAATTCAGTGTTAGAAACAAACATCCTGCTGTCATTCTGATCAGACCTCCTAGGTCACAAGTCCACCCCTGAACCAGTGACTGCAGTCAGGGGAAGGGAATCTTCTAATCAGCTTACAGCGAGCAGAACTTGAACCTGGAACTCAGGGTGGAATTAACTTCCTTCTTGGTGGTGTTCTGCATGGAGGAGGGGTCCATATCTAAAAATCAGGGCTCTTTTCAGAAAGGAGGAAGGGGGAAGGGGCAAATGGCTTCTAGGGAGATAACCCACTATATTTATTCCAGGTGCTTTGTCTGGGCAAGTGGTCCTCAGAATAGGTCTACAGACCCTGGAAGTCCCTGAGATCATTTCAGAAAGTCTATGAGGTTCAAACTATTTTCAAAAAAATTCCCCAGATGTTGTTTACCTTTTTGGGGTAAGTTTTATTGAGCTATAATACCATAAAATCTACTCAACATGTACAATTTTAATGTATTTACGGAATTGTGCAACCATCTCCACAATCAATTTTTAGAACAGTTTCTTCATCTCCCAAAAAAGCCCTGTGCCCTTTAGCAGTCATAATCTCATTTCCTCTGAAATCTCTCTGCCCTACGTCACCACTGATCTACTTTCTGTTTTTAATGGTTTGTTTATTGTGGGCATTTGATGCACATGGAATCGTATAACGTAGGTTTTTGTGACTGGCTTCTTTCACTTAGCACAATGTTTTCAAGGTTCATCCATATTGTAGTTTATGTCAGTATTTCCCTTATTGCTGCATACGATTTCATTGAAAAAGACAGATCACATTTTGCTTTATCAATTCATCAGCTGATGAAAATTTGGGTTGTTTCCACTTTTTGGCTATTATGAGTAGTGCTGCAGTGAACATTCCTGTACAAGTTGCTGCATGGACACATTTTGTTTCTCTTGGGTACATTCTTGGGGAGTGACATTGTTGGGTCATATGGTTACTCTTTGTTTAATCTTTTGAAGAACTACCAGTTTTCCCAAGCAGCTGCACCATGTTACATTCCCACCAGCAATGTGCAAGGGTTTCAATTTCTCCACAACCTTGCCAACACTTGTTATTTTCTGACTATTTGATTATAATCATCTTAGGTAGGTATGAAGTGGTATCTCATTGTGGTTTTGATTTGCATTTCCTCGATAGCTTATGATTTTGAGCACCTTTTCCTGTGCTTATTGGCCATTTGTGTATCTTTTTTGAAGAACTATCTATTTGGGTCCTTTGCTCATTTTAAAATTAGAGTTTCTTTTTATTATTGAGTCATGAAAGTTCTTTATACAGGATATAAATTCCATAAAATAAATGATTTGCAAATATTTTTTCCCACTCTGTGGCCTTCTTACTTTCCTGAAGGTGTCAACAATTAAAAAATTTTGATGAAATCCAATTTATCTAGTTTCTCTTTTATTGCTCATGGTTTTGGGACATTGCTAACAAACGGTTGCCTAATGCAAGGTCTCGAATTAATGCCTGTTTTTTTCTAACATGCACAGTTTTAGCTCTTACGTTTAGGTATTTCATTTATTATTTTATTGATATGTGATTTACATACCATAAAATTCACAATTTTAAAGTGCACAATTCACTGGAGTTCAGTATATTCACAATTCTGTACAATCATCTAATTGCAGAACATTGTAGATGTTACACAACTATCTAATTCCAGAGCTTTTTAATCATCCCCCAAATAAATCTGTACCCCTTAGCAGCCACTCCCCATCTGTGATCCCATTTTGACCTCATTTTTGTGTGTGGTGAGAGGTAGGGATTCAACTTCATTCTTTTGCTTTTTATTCAGCCGTCACACCGCCATTTGTTAAAAAAGAAATTTTTCCTCACTTAATTGTTTTGTTACCTTTGTTCAGATGTTGCTTGCCTTTCCCTCTTCTATCTCATGAGCGTACAGCGGGGTTCCCCAGAGGCTGCATGATATGTGATATTGCAACACACTGAACACAGGAGCAGACCTGAGAATCTAGCTGTCTTCTAATGAGCCAGACATTAAAGATATTCACAAAAATCTAAAACAATAATCCCTTTCTTACTAAATTAGTTATTATTTATAAATAAGTTATTTTTTAAAATAGAATATGTAACATATGTTAATGTGCAGTGAGTTTATTGTTATTTTTAAATGAGTCAAAAATTGACTAAAAAATTCTCAGCAAATATTGATATATACAACCCAAATAAAAGTCCTATAAACCCTCAATAGTGTAATGGAGTCTTGAAGCCAACAAGCTTAAGGATTGCTGGTTTTGGTGACTTTCAATTTATTGAACTTCTCAAAAAATTAAAAAGAAAACCAAATAAAACAAAATAGAACTTCCATGCATCTTGGGCCTCCAAGATTGCAAGTTATAAGTGCTTGGAATGATATCAGTTAAATAAAAACACCCAATGTGTACATGGATGAGCATATATGTATTTAGAACACTGAGTAGTAATCGTACCCCTGGTGTTAAAAGTAGACGGGCGGGCCAGGCTCCTGCTGTAGTAAGCATTCCTCAGTTGCACCTGCTCTCTAACTGAGTTATGGTTTTTCAACTTTAATGATTAGATAAAGCCATGTTTATTTTGAGGCCCCTATTTTGGTTATGGGCCATGATACATTAGGTGTTTAAAATATAAGCCACTTGAATCAGGTCTGTTAGTCACTTGAATTCTTAAGCTGTTACTTCCTTTTCCAAGTAGACATTTTGGAAAAACTTGAAAACATTGCAGGAATGTAAATATCGAAATACGTTTTTTGTATATATAGTTTTCACATGCTGCTGCTGCCAGTCCATGAACCACACTTGGAATAATTTGTGGAATTTATCTTTTTCGTAATACTCTTCTTATTTTCCTTGAGGGTGGAGATATGTGGGCTGTTATCTCCTTTGATAATGCCTCACCTGGCACATTTCCCTCAGCAGATGTTCAATGAATGTTTGAGTGACTGGGTGAGTGAGTAAAAAAAAAATCACCTAGGTGTGTCTGTCACAATAGACCAAAGTGCTGATTAGGCACTGATGCTGGGGACCGAATGATCCCTGTGCACTCCCACCCCAGTCAAATCAAGAGGCTGCTTTTCAAACAGGATTTCCTGGAATGGCCAATGAGATGAAGTGTTGAAAGACCGTGAAGACATGGGGGCCTGCGGGCAGGGAGGGTCTTCTTGTCTCTCTGGGCCATACTTCCCACTCTCGCCCTCCTGTATCCTGGACCCTTGATGCCACTGCACAGGAACTCTGGCAACTTCGCATCACAAATCATTGTGTCTGTGCTAGCAGTGCCTGGGAACTCCCTGCAGTGGAGGGAGCCCAGTTGTTTTCACTAGCAGAAGTGACGCTGAGGGACAGTGACCCTGGAGGACAGTGAAAAGTGCATTTGAGGTGTAATATAAGCTCTGGGGCTGTTTACTTTGGTGATTTTCCCTGAAGGTGCAGGAGGCAAATGAGAGAACACTTTAGAATAAAGAATAAAGCCCATTCTAAAAGGGAAGAACATTTGTATAGATTAAGAAATTATGTTTTTTTCCAAAAGTAAATTAGTAAAGTTTTTTGAAATAACATTAATCTTATTTGATAAGCATTTAAAAATGTCTTCTGTATGCCAAGCACAGAGCCTGGAATGGGAGATAAAAAGAAAATAAAATCAGCCATCAAGAGGTTCACAGTCATTTGTGGAGAGAGAGACAAGATAGTGATACAAGAACAAAGTGTCAGAGGCAGGGACAGGAATATGCAGGTGGAGGACCAAGCGGAGGTATCTGTATCAGACTGGGGCAGCAAGAACTATCCGTGCTATAGATTAATCTTGATTAATAATGAAAAAGTGGAAGGCAACTCTTCGAAAAAGTGGGGAAAGGCTTTACAGAAAAGGTGATTTCTTGCTTGGCATGAAATAGCGTGATTGAATGTGGAAGAGAGGGAAGGTAGCCTCTGGGGACAGTCCCAGGTGGTTGGGTTCAGTGACAAGGGTTATGATGACGCCACTCCAGGAAAGACAGGACCAGCCACATAATTTTTGGTTCTAGTACAAAATGAATGTGAGGGACCCCTTGTTCAAAATTATTAAGAATTTAAGGATCATGACAGCAGACCATTACACCAAGTGTGGGGTCCTTCTAAGCATAGGTCATATACCCATGAGGCTGGCCCTGAGAAGATGGAATAAAGGTGAAGCAGTTTGGTGGGGGAGATGATGAGTGTCATTGTGGGCATGTTGAATGTGAGGTGTGTGTAGAGTGTCTGAGTGGAGAATTTCCAGTAGGCAGCTGGGTACAAGGAGTTAAGTCAGCAGAGCAGTCTGCCATGGAGACACAGGTAAAAGGGTCTTCAGTGTTGGTGCAAATGGTGGTAGAGACCACGAGGCATGAATGAAACCACTGTGATGAGTCTCCCTTTTCTGTCTGTGATTCTGTTTGGGTCATCCTTATAAACCAGACCCATGGGTTATTAGCTTTGGAATTCTTTCCAAGGGTATTTGATTATTTTCCATTTGTTAGGCAACAAATGGAGCAAGAGCTTCCCCATTTTTTTCTGTAGCTAGTGCAGCCAAGTCAGAGACATCCATGGGAAAGCATTTTCCTGCTCTCAATCCTCATTCCTTTGCTTGGACTAGCAAATGATAAAAAGTCCTTTCTCGGCTTTAAGGTTCTGAGTTATAAAGTATAGGATTTTCACTCTAGGGAAGTTACCCTCTGAAATAGGGTCATGAACATTAAATGGATAATACATTTTAAAATTCTATTAACATGGTACAGCATTGAAGTAAACGTAGCCTGTGAAGAGCAGGTTTGCAAATTATGCTGCAGTACTTTATCCTTTAATTAATATTTATATCTCAGATTTTTAATGGCAAATTTTGTTACTTAATTTCCAGGGCTTATTGTGAATATTAATTAAAATAAATTCAAATTCTCTAAAACCATTAAAAAATAAATATAATATTAGTAACAATAATCTGGATCTTAGATGCATAATAGAGTTTTGTCAGAATACATCTATGTATTCTGCTAAGCTTTGAAATGTGATTATTCTGTAGCAGGGGAAAGGAGTTAGTATGTGAACAGATCAAGGCTCGATTTATTATCTCCTGCATCAGAAGCATAATTTATTGCTTTAAGGTGCTAGGCCTGCTGGTAAATGTTGGTCTTGAAAGGACGGACTGACCCAGAGTCTTCACACACAAACTGTGAAAATTCAAATATAGTATCATTTACTAATGATCAGTAAAAAAATTAAGTAGTCTTAAAATTGATTAATCAACTTCCTTAATAGAAGAGAGGATAAAAACTAATTAATAAGTTGGTTAATAATTCTTTCTTGCTGTTCCTAACTGATTTTATTTTGGGGGCTGGTCTATATACATATTACTGCCCATTGTTCTGAAGATAATGCTAGTCCTTATGATCCGTATCTGTGTGTGGGTGTTGGCTACAATTACGGTGTGTTGGCAATTTAGCAGTTCTTTGTTTACCAGCATCCCTTCTCTTCACTCATGAGCCTTGATATCCTTGAGTAGTATGTTAATAGTGTGTATTAGGTAGTTGATTAAGTTGAGATCTGGAGATATTATGTGATTTGCCTAATCAAAGGTTGCATACTTAGCATAATTAGGATGGAATATGGTGTCTTGGGTTTTAGGTTTGCTCCTACTATACTCAGTATTACCATTATTTTAGTTTTGAATCTTCCTCGATAGTCTAACCAATGTAATTCTTTTGCACTGACAACTTTCTAAATAACTCAAGGGAAAAACCATATACTCATCATATGTCTGGGTAAAGCAAGCCTATTGATATCTTACAACTGTCATCTAAGGATAGAATTTTAGTTCTCTACTTTCTTTTAATCAACATGTAGCTCATTGTATATCTGAATAAAAATTGCAATCAACTTGTCATGTATTTATGAATACTTTATCATTTCACATAGCACGGTACGGCTTGGTATACACATTGCTTGTAGTTTGAAATTTCAAATTAACACCCAAGAAATTGTAAATTAAAAAAAAGAAAGAATGAAGTTAACAGAATTTTTTAAATCTATTTTTTAAGGTAATTTACTTCTTAGTTTTGAGGTTGACTCTGAAAATTAAAATTTTAGCAATCCCAGACCATGATATTTAGATGACTTTGAGAAAAATATGAAAACATGTTTTGTTGTCATTTTCAGGCCCTCGCTACATTCTGTTGGACTCTCTTTGTTTTGAGGGCTTAGGCAGAAGAGTAATGATATCTCTGGAGTCAGGGGTAAAAAAAAAACAAAACAAAAAAACTACTTCTTACCACCTGGAGCCTTGTCAAGGATAACTTCACCTCTTGTGTTCTCAAATCTCACGGGAGATGTATTTCTGCTGAGGGGCATTGTGGTATGGGGAGCGGGTAGGGGGGTGAGGGACCTTGAATAACACCTTTTTTCTCCAAATTTGGAGACATAGCTTCTTCCCAGGTGTAGATGGCACTTTCTTGGTTCAGTGCTGATTAAAACAAAAAAGAGCAGGAGAAGTTGTACAGCAATTCAAGGGCAGCCGTGGAGTCTGAGTCTGCAGCGCCAGCAGCAGTGTGGTAATTTGAGAACAGCAAATTAGAAGAACAAAGCAGATTTTAATCATATGCCACAGAGAGGAAGGTGGTTTAGTTTTATCTCCAAATTGTACTTCCATTAGAGAAAGTGAGGCTTTTAGTGCCATTATCCAATATTTATTGTTAACGATTTCTTCCTTCTCCCCCCCAGTCTTTCTTTAGTACACTTTAGTACACTGAGTGGGAAATGCCAGATTTTTTTTCTCTGAATGTTTTGAGCAGTTATTAAATATGAAACATTTTCTTGATATTACTGGAAGTGGTGAGAGAGAGAGATTTTGAGATTGAAGATCTCTCTTTAGAAAATTTAGTCTGAAGGTAAAATTGAAGGTAAAGAGTCTCCTCCCATCGCTCCCATCGTTTCAGCCATCCGTCCACTCATCCAACCATATGTCTGTCAACCCACCCACTCACCTGCTCCTCCACTCATCTGTCCACCCACCTGTCCATCCGTCTATCCATCCAGTCAACAACCATTTATTGAGGACCTCTGTTAAGGACTGGTCTGGGTACCAGAGATACAAAGATAGATAAGAATATATATGGTCCTTTACAGTGGAGAATACAGATAGCTGAGCAGATGCAAGGTGGTACTATTATGATGGAAGAACTCACGAGGATATTATGGATTGCATAGAGAAGCCAACAGTAGAGCCAAGGTATGGCTTGGGGGAAGATGTAGCCCTCCCTTAATCTCCAGTCACTCTCTTCCAAAGTCACTACTCCTCAAAAGGATATTCTTTGAAACAGAATACTAATATTTTCTCTTTTTTTGGACTCTCATTTTGCTTTTAATTTTTTTTAACGATTTTATTTATTTATTTTTAGAGAGAGGGGAAGGGAAGGAGAAAGAGAGGGAGAGAAACATCACTGTGTGGGTTGCCTGTCTCATGCCCCACACTGGGGACATGGTCCCCAACCCAGGCATGTGCCCTGACTGGGAATGAAACTGGTGACCCTTGGTTACAGGCCTGCACTCAATCCACTGAGCTACACCAGCCAGGGCAGATCACTAATATTTTCCGACTCTCATTTAGGTAAGTAAGAACATCTCTAAGAACTTTGATCTTCTTGTAAAAATCTCATCAAAAATTGTATTTTGCTGAAAATGTGATTTTAAGAGAAGTCACACACCTTCTTCTCTGATTTCTGCCAGATATGCAACTTCAAATGTCTCCTATATAGAAATTTTGGAGCAGCCACTGGGGCACCTAATGCAGCCAAGGAAGGACAGGGAAGGTTTTATGAAGGAAATGATGTCTCAGATGAGTTTTAAAAGAAAACAGGCATTGTCTGGCCCTTAATGTGGGGGGTGTGTTGAGAAGGCATGCCTGCATCCTTCTCAGGCTGAACTTGAAGTCCAAAGAAGAGAAGGGTCTCACTTGGTGAGTGACAGAGACCATTGGGACCTGGCCTCAGACATCCATTTTCATAGCTCTTTCAGCTTCATGATAAGGCATTGCTCATGTGAGCTTGGTTAACATTGCTAGGTTTTGCTAGTTTTTTTCTTTGTATCTAGAAATAAGTGGCATATAATCATTTAAGTTCAAGTTCCACTTTCCATTGCTGGTATGTAGGAAAGGGATTGACTTTTATAAATTCACCTTGTATCACCTTGTCATACCTATAATTGCATATTTGTTTCAGGAGTTTTTTTTTCAAATTTTAAAAATTTTTATTCTTTCTGATTGTCTTTTTAAAAAAAATCCTCACCTGAGGATATATTTTTATTAATTTTAGAGGGAGAGGAGAGGGGGGAGAGTGAAAACGAGAGAGAGAGAGAAAAGAGAGAGAGAGAACGAGAGAGAGAGAGACAGAGATTGGTTGCCTCCTGTTTGCGCCACAACTGGGGATGGAACCTGCAACCTAGGCGTGTGCCCTGACTGGGAATTGAACGCACAAACTTTGGTGTGTGGGATGCTGCTCCAACCAACTGAGACACACAGTTTTTTAAAATGATTTTCTACATAGATGATCATGTCATCTGTGAACAAAGGCAGTTTTGTTGCTTCCTTCCCAATCTGTATGCCTTTTATTTCCATTTTTTGCCTTTTTGCATTAGCAAGGACTCCCAGTACACTCTTGAAAAAGAGTGGAAGACTGAATATCCTTGTTTTGTACCTGATCTTAGTGGGAGAACTTACAGTTTCTCACTATTAAGTACGATATGAGCTGTAGGTATTTGGTAGGTTTTTTTAAAACACATTGAAAAAGTTCCCCTCTATTCCTAGTATACTCAGAATGTTCATTATGAATGGGCTTAGGGTTTTGTCAGATACTTTTTCTGTACTTATTGATGTGATCATATGATTTTTCTTTTTTAGTTTGCTCTTGTGATGGATGACATTAATTGATTTTTGAATGTAGAACCTGCTTTGTGTACTGAATGAATCCCACTTGGTTGTGGCATGTAGTTCTTTTTATACATTGTTAGATTATCTAATGATTTGTTTATATTTTCTTTTTTCCCCCATACCCACCCTCATCATCTAATGATTTAGACAAAGGAAATTCATTCCTAAAACTTGTAATTATTGGAAATAAACAGCACCTCAGTAATTCCACTCCACCACTTATTTTGGAAATATTGGGTTGGCCAAAAAGTCCACATGGTTTTTTATTTTTGTGAAATAGAAGACACGTTTTTGCATTTTCACCATAACTTTATTGATTTGGATATTTTGCGTAAGTCAGCTATCTCCCAGGTGGTACAACATTTTATTGTAATCAGTTAATGTCTTGAACTGATTGCTATCAATTTAACTGATCCACCTGACCATGGAGCATCGTTCAGAGAGCAATCTCCAGCATGAAACCTCACAAACCACTTTTGACGCATTCAATCAGTCACAGTCCTTCTCCACAAATCTTTCTTTGCATTTCAGTTGCATTTTTACCTTTGTTAGAATAATAAAGCATAATATACTGAAAATGTGTATTTGCTTCCATCTTTAATAGTAAACTGGCTACACAAAAATTCACCAATTTTGATAAGGTTTTTTAATGCATGCCGATATGACAGCTATCACAATACAATCAACAAAATTGCATCCAATGAAATTAAAGACAACTAAGTTCTACTAGAATCATCTTACAGAAAAAAACCCAAATGAACTTTTTGACCAACACAATGCCATCTTTTCTCTTTAATAATTATTGTAGAGCACACAGTAAGTGTTCAAATAATACAAAAGATTATTTAATGAAAAACAAATCATTGTTCTATACCTGATATACTCCTCAGAGGCCACTACTCTCCACAAACTTTTTAGGTGCATCCTTCTAGAATTTTTTGTTTTCTTTCATAAAACAATATTGACACCTTTTATTGGGGAGAAATAACAGCCCCATTGGGGTGTGGTTTGTATGGGGCGCATGACCTGAAGAAAGGTGTTCTAGGGTTAGCTTGGCTGACGCTTCTAGAACTAGGGGAAAGACATGTCAAGTTTTTGTCTTGGGTCCTGAACACCTCCAGAAAAGGTGGAGCCTGCTTCATGGTGCCCTAAGCACTTTATTCCCTTTGGTGGGCTTGATCTCTTGCTGGGTGATTGATAGCCACATCCCAGTTTTGGGGGTGTGTCCTCACGGCCTCTTCCATTGCTTCATTTTATTTCCTGCTTTGCAGTGTGAGTGGAATAAATGAAGAATCCTTCCATGTTCTCCCCCCTTCTCTGCTCACCATCACGTCTTGCAGACTGTCTTCAAAGAAGACCTTTCCTCTCAAGGGCCCTGTTTAAAATTCCACCTCCTCAGTGATGTGTGAAGAACAGTCAGAGATGCTGAAAGACATCTGATGTGTAAAATTCCTTCCAGGGAATTATGACTTACTTAGATCCCAGGGACGCCCCAGACAGTGAGGGGCAAGAGGAAAGGGGGGCTGGTTTCTAGCAGGAGAAGAGCAGAAAGGGAAAGCCCAGGAATTTGCTTAGGTAGTGTGTGTGAGCCGGTGTTGCAGTGAGGGTGTTGGGTGCATATACAACCTCACAGTTGCTGTGTTCATTTTTGCTGGAGGGCTTAGGCAGGTTGTCCAAATGATCAGTTGCTTAGCCAATAAGCTTTACTAAATCAATGAAATTTTAATGCCTCATGACACCCACTACCTGAGCCTTCCCAATCATATTGCTGCTCATTACTTTTTTCGTAGCACCGATGGCAGTTGATTAACTTACTCATTCCGTTAGCTGCCTATTGGCTGTCTGTGTTCCCCACCCAACCAGCAGCTGCAGGAGGACAGGGCTGCTGCATCCCAGTGCCTGGGACACTGTAGGTGTGCAATACAAATATCGGTTAGCAGAATGAATACAGAAATAAATACACTTTATGAAATAATAATGACAATAGCGACAGTGATTGCTACTATTTGATGAGCATTTATTATGTGCCAGCCCCTATATTAAGTACCTTTCATCTCATTTATCCTCAGAAGCAGCCCTATGAAGTAGGAATTAATACCCCTAATTTACAGTAGGAAAATGGGCCACAGAGATGGATCCTGCCCCAAGTCACACAGCCAGTAAGTGGTGGGCTGAGCTTTAAACCCTGTCTGTTTAAGACCTGGAAGTTCAATAAATTAAGGTGTAATCCCTAGAGATGTCAACCTTGAGCAGTTACTTCAGAAAGAGACTCCACCGAGGAGCAGGTTTGCGCCTTCCAGGTGCGTGTGAGGCGCTTGGTGGCAGCCCAGGCTCCTGCTCTTCAGGAACTGAGCTGGGGACACCCACGTGCGCTGTCGACAAGCAGAGCAGCTTTATCCCCAGTGCCGGAGCCTGGTAGATACTTTGAGCAGTTGTGAATTATTTAGGTGCTGAGGCAGAAATACTTCCTGGCATGGAACTCTAACTGAAAATTGTGCATGAAATGAAAGCCGAGAGGTCCAGCAGATATTTATTTTATTTTTTTTCCATTAATGAATGAGGGAGAAAAGAAATAGCCCTTCAGCAAATGGCCATATGTTTCACCTTTTGTTACTCTTTCCTGGCTCTCCAAGTGGCCCCTTGGTGCTTGCAAATTTTTTATTTTTATTATGTCATATTTTGCAAAATAACAGAGCTATTTTCACCATTCTGGGTGCCCAGAGAGCACTCAGGGTGATCTATTTTCCTACCAGGAGAGCTTAAGCTGAGAGAGGTAAGAGGCCTACCAAGCACCTAGCCCAGGCCAGTTCCCTCCTGCTCTGGGTCCTCCCTGGGCCTCCCTGCTGTTTTCCTCCTCAGCTGTTGTGCTATTTGAGGATCAATTGTGCCTATTATTGGGAATTTATGCAGCACATTGTATTTTGTAAATGCCTCCTATTCAGTTTATCGGTCATTTCCTTAAGTCACTAAGCAGGGAGGGAGGAGACCTGGGAAGGATTATCCTGGTGAGTAAACCTGGCAAGGGCAAAACTTCTTAATGAGGGTCAGTACTGTTCAGTCTCATATCCTTTTTTTTTTTAAAAAAAAAAACAACAACTTTACTTAGATATAATGCACAGGGCATAGAACTTACCCATTGAAAGTGCGTAACTCAGTGCTTTTTTAGAATATTCACAGAGCTGGCAGCCAGCATCACAGTCTATGTTAGAGCATTTCATTACCCCCAGAGGGACCAGCCGCTGCACCTCTCCCAGCCCCATGCAACCACTAACCTCCTCTCTGTTTCTCTGCATTCGCCTATTCTGCACATGTCACGTAAACAGAATCACGCGCTCTGTGGTCTTTGTGACTAGCATTTTCTGCATGCCATCATATTTTTCAGGTTCATTCATGTTGTTGTATGTGTCTATACTTAATTTCTTTTTATTGCCAGATAAGATTCCTTTGTATGGATATAACACAGTTCATTCATTCATTCACTGGTTGATGGACATTTGGCTGGTTCCACTTTTGGTTATTATAAATAGTGCTGCCGTGAACATGTGTGTACATGTTTTTGTGTAGACAGAGGTTTTCATTTACCTACGAGCAGACAGAATTGCCAGTTCATGTGGTAATGGTAACTTTACGTTTAAACTTTGAGGAACTGGCAGACCGCTTTCCAAAGCAGCTGCACCATTTTATATTTCTACTGGCACTGCATGAGGGTTCTGATTTCTCTGTGCTTCAGTAATAATACTTGTTATTGTCTGACTTAAAAAAAAAATCCTCATCCATGGACATGTTTCTATTGATTTTCGAGAGAGAGGAAGGGAGAGAGAGAAAGAGAAGGAAACACGGATGTGAGAGAGGAACGTTGATGGGTTGCCTCCTGTGTGCACCCCAACTGGGGATCGAACATGCAACGTAGGCATTGGCCCTGACCAGGAATCAAACCAGCAACCTTTTGGTTCACAAACAACACTCCAACCAACCAAGCCGTGTTGCCGGAGCCATTGTCTGACTTTTTTATGGCAGATATCCTTAGCAGGTGAAATGGAAGAGTGGACTTGCATTTTCCTGATGCCTTCAACCTACATCTTGAAAATAGTTTTTCTCCTTAGGTGGCTGAGCATTCTGCCGGGGCTTGACATTTGAAGAGGTGAGGAGAGAGCATGGCAGTTTCTGGAGCACAGTGCGTCCCTCACTCTTGAGCCTTTCCCATCTGGGCTGTGGGGAGGCACATGGGGACCAGGTCCTTCACTCTGTTAGCCACCTTCCCAGTTGGTCTGCTGCTTTACTGGCCATTTGTGATCACCACATGATCCACGAGAAAAATGACAATTTAGAGCAATTTGTTTTTAAAAGTCAGTTACAGATGTTGTCTTGTCACAGTTACAGACCAGACTATGAGGGTTCCTAAGGTCACGAGTGTTTTTGTGAAGACATTGTATGACAAGCCCACAGCCCAGAAGAATGTGCATGTTTTCAGCTTTCCTGTGTCCTCAGAGTGAATAGACAAGCAATGCCAAATCCTTGGGGATGTGTTTTTAATTAAATTCTTCATTTCAAGATAGATGTAGATTCACCTGCAGTTGTTAAGAAGTAATATGGAGAGATCCCATCCTCGGAACTGGTTAGCTGTGGGAGAAAATGATTTACTCGGGGACTGGAAAATAACTCTGGAAGTGTGCCAAGAATTCAAATTATTTCTACTGCTGTCTGCTCCCTGCTTTTCTCAGGATGGGGAGCACATGACCCCACCATCAAATGAACTGCTCCTGAAGAGTGGTTATTTATTGATAGTGCCTCCTCAGCTTTGTGAATTATTTTGGCTTAAAGTAGACAAACCTACCGACACTATCCCTTTCTTCCTTCTCACCCCCTTCCTAAGGGTCGGTTGCTAATATTGAATCTCGTCTGCCACTGTAGCTGTCACCACCCCTAATCTGTTGAACTTGTAAAAGAAATTAAACCTGCAAAGAAATTTAAACTTGTAAAGAAATGAAAAGATCTCATTTTAACTTAGATCTACCCACACTAGAAAAAAATTTTCTAAGTGAGGCAAAGAATGTAGATGAGCTAAAGATTATAAAACTGGTCAGGGCAGTACCTGGGATATCACCTGAGTTTGGTGCTCTCGCGGATTCCACATGTACTTACAGAATTCTGTCTGTGCTAGGCCCTGCTGGAGGTGCTCGGGTGTAATTAGAAAACAACACATGCAGGGATCCCTGCATGTGGAGACTGCACTCTCCTGAGGGGACACCAAAAAACTAAAAACAAAAGCAAAACAGTAAAACTGGAGGATGCCAGTAGCTGGTGAACGCTATGGCTAAAATGCAGTCTGTGTGTGTGTGTGTGTGTGTGTGTGTGTGTGTGTGTGTGTATGATGAGGCCATAGTGAGGAGGGGAAGGGAGCGGAAAGGTTACAGTTTTTTAAAAAAGCCTTTAGTGTCATGCTGTACATTACATCCCCAGGGCTTATCTGTCTTTTAGTTGAAGGTCTGTGCCTTTCGACCCCTTCACTCACTGAGCCACAACAAATGGTTCTGGGGCCTCTGCTGAACAAGGATCTGTTCTATCTGGGAGGTTTTTTCCTTCTTTTAGATTAACCACTACAGGGCGGGGCAGAAGCAGGTCTATAATTGTTCATGTGGAAAATAATACAATAATTAATAAATAACAACACAAGAATAAACTGTGTTGCATACTCACAACTGTAAACCCTCTTTCACCCCACCCTGTGTAAGTGGGGTCATACAGTATTTGTCTCACTTACTTCACTTAGCATAATGCTCTGAAGGTGTACCCATGTTATCGCAAATGATCGACTTTCTCATGGCTGAGTAATATTCCACTGCATATGTGACCCACACCTTCTTTATCCAGGCATCTGTTGATGGACACTTAGGTTGTTTCCATGTCATGGCTACTGTGAATAACACTGTAGTGAACATGGGGGTGCAGATATATCTTTAGGTAGTGATATAATTTCTCTTGGATAGTATCCAGAAGTGGAATTGCTGGGTCAGATAATTGTTCTGTTTTATTTTTTTGAGGAACCTCCATACTGTTTTCCACAGTGTCTGATGAGTTCACAATCCCAGCACTAGTGCATGGGGGTTCCCTTTTCTCCACATCCAGTGGATTCCAGTTTTAAACAAGGTCAGGGAAGACCTCCCCAGGAAGGTGGCAGCAGAGTAGGGGTTGGTGAACCTTTTTTACAAAGGGCCAGAGGGTACATGTCTTAAACTTTGCTGGTCAACTGCTCAGTAACTTTCAGTGCAACAGCAGCCCTCGACCTGACATAGAGGAGTGAGCGTGGCTGTGCTCCGTAAAACCCCATTTACAGAAGTGGGCAGTAGGCTGAGTTTGACCATGGGCTGCAGTTTGTCAATTTTTGGATTAGAATAAAAAATGTGAAGGATGTGAGAAATCAGGCCCTGCGGATATCTGTGGGGACAGCATTTTAAGTAGCAGGAACAGCCAGTGCAAAGGCCCAGAGGTGGGCTGGTGGCTGACTTGAGAGTTGGGCAGTAAGAGTTGGGCGAACAAGTAGGGGAGTAGGAGGAGATGAGGCGAGGAAGACGGTAGGGCCAGTCCCATGGGGTTTGTAGGCCAATGCCTCCTCAACACATGCTTATTAAGAATATTCAAGAGAATACTCAATGAACTGCTTTTTTTAAAAATTGAAGAATGCCGTGCATACAGAAAAGTATGCAAAACCGTAAGTGCACAGCATGATGCTCTTTCATAAAGTGAACACTCTCGGGTGACAGCACTTGGATCTAGAAACACCACATGACTGGCACCTCAGAAGCCCTCCTCGTGCCTCTGCTTGGGCACTGTCCCCACAGGGTGACCACCATCCTGGCTTCTGACACCACAGGTAAGCTGTGCCCACAGTTGAACTTGACACAATTTTTCATAAAAGGCATTGTACAATGCGCGCTCCCTCTGTTGTCTTCTTGCGACTGGTTCCTTGTGCTGAATATTATGTTTTTGAGATTCATTCTTTAAAAAAATTTTTTTATTGTTCAATTTCAGTTGTCCTCATTTTCCCCCCATTGCTCTCCCCTGCCCTGCCTAACCCCCTCTCCCACATTCAATCCTCCTTCCTGTTGTCCTTGACCATGTCCTTAATACATGTTCCTTGACTTGACCCTTCCCCTTCTTGGGATTCATTCTTAATGCTGCTTGTAGTTATAATTCTTTAAGTCTCACTGATATATGTGAGTCAGTTCTGTGAATATAATATTTAGTTCATTTTTGTATTGTTGGTAGACATTTAGATTATTTCCAGTTTGGGCCATTGCAAACTGCTTTGTTAGTTTTAACTTAAAAAACCAAAATCTCTTAAGTGACAGACACAGAGCTAGCCAAATATTTAGGGGCTTTTGGAGTTTTGGGAAAACAGTCACAAATCTTTGATAACAAGGCAGGTCTGGAACAGTCACAGACTTGTCCAGGCAGTTGTCTTCCTGCTGCAGCTCAGGGTCAGAGCTGGTCAGTGCCACAGCCGCCCACAGGCCTTGGCCTCGCAGTGATTCATCGGGAGTTGGTGTGGTTGGCTTGAGTTATTGTGGGGATACTTCACCTTTGCCTTTTGACATTTCTCTAGCAGATGTTTGCCTGTCTGTTCTGGAAAGGGGCTCTTTGTGGTAGGGCCTCAGAACTTCTCGTGAGCTCTTCCTCAGCCATCATCTGTGGGACCACAGAACACCTGCCTTGTCTAAATCTTAAACCCTCCCTTCAGGAAGACTCCATTTCTGAGACTGTAATACTTTCTTCCCACAACCCAGGAAGGAAATTAAATATTTAGGCAGCTCAAGGTGGAATCTGCCTAGAGAAGAGAAAACTGTGTTTGCAAATATTCTTCACAAAGTGTTCCAGCAGCACCCTGAGCACATCACTTTTTGATGATTTTGAAGCTGACCTTTTTGAAAAATACAGTTCTTGTGCTGAAAATGCAGACCAGGTGCACTTTGCAGCTGTGGAGTCATGAGATAGAAATCTGATCACTTCATTAGGAGGACCTTGGTGGCTGTCCTGTTTCTCTTGGCTCTCAGGCCACCTGTCCTGTTGCCCCTCAGCTCAGCGAGCACACATCTGTAAGTCATCCTCTTGGTAAACAACATGGCCCCAGCTGTCTATCTGGTGGCCTCAGCACCTGGCTAACCTTAGAACACTCCCAGCTCAACAGCTAGAGCTTACACAGCCTCCTTGTCCATCTTGAGCACTTTCTCATTTGGCAGGAGGGGGAAGCTCCTCCTTGCAGACTCATTCTAAATTGAGGAGCCCAAGGACACAGAGAAGCAGGCAAACTTAGGAAATAAGTGGGCTGGAAAAAGCAAGAGATGAGGCAGTCTTCCAAGTTAGCAGTTCTGAATGTTCTCACCTGTGCATAGACGTATGCCGCATTTTATAGGACTTTCCACCAGTACAGGTATTTCTAGACTGTTCCATGGCTTCTGTGAGAATCATTGTAAAATACCAACTCTGTGCTGCATTGACATATGAAGGGTGCTCTCCTTGTCTTGTGTAGAGGAAATTTTCATGATAGGTATAGACACCTCTCACAGAGTGGATGTGTGGGTATTGCTGAAAGAATAAATGAGGAGAGTATGTCTCTGAACTTTCTGCAGCAACTGACATCCCCCTGTATTGGGGACTCCTGAACCCAACGTTGCTTGTTCTTTGACTCCAGTTGGCCCAATCTTACCATTCGACATCTCCCAGAAGACTTCCTCTCATTCACTCATTCAGTATTTACTGCACAAGGTACCTCCACAGGATCTTGGGATACAGCAGTGACCAAAACATTATAAATTCATGAAGCTTATATTCTAGTGGGAGGGGGATGACAATAACCAAATACTCATACAGATAAAAATTTTGACAGGTGGCAATGAGCTCTGTGTAGAAAAACAAAGTTGAATAAAGGGGATTGGAGAGGGAAATAGAATAAGGATGAGGTAGTGTGCTTTCTAGGGTGACCCAGGAAGGTCACTCAGAGCAGAGGCCTGAAGGAAGTGAGAGAGAGAGCCATTTGGATATTGGGAAGAGCATTTCAGAAAAAGAATAGAGGTTCAAAGTCTCGATGCAGAAGGGAGTGTGACGTGTTTGAGTGGAGTAAGCGAGGATGGGGAGCTGGAAGAGAAACTGAGAAAGGCGGTGGTGGGCCAACCCTGAGGGTCTTACAGTCCACTGGAAGCACTTTGGAAACCATTGGAAGGCTTTGCTGGGGGATGGTTTGGTCAGACATGTGTTTTAAGAGGATCACTCAGACTTACACCAAGATGGAGGCATAGGTGGAGACGCTGTGCCTTCTCACACATCCAAGTTTAAAGACAACAAAATTTTAGTAATAGAAAACACAGCCAAAACACAGAAAATTGAACTTTTCAGAAGTCTGATAACAACAAATTCTTCAGCCGGACTGGTAAGAGGGGTGAAACCAGCAGCTGGTGGAGCGGGGTTGCACAGGAAAACTCGGTCAGGCAGACTCAGGTGTGCGGATCCCAGGTGTGGGGTTGCGACGAGCAGATCCAGCGAGGGCGCAGGGCAGCAGTCTGACCTTGGTCACACATTTGAGCGCAGATAAACCAGTGAAAAAATGAGCAGTGAGACAGACTGGGCAGGCCCCAGCAGTGAGAGGCAGCAGAGGGGACCACTACTGCCCTGCTCCGACCCCGTCCCCACTTACACTGTCATAACCCAGCGACCTGGGTGGCCCCACCCTGGTGAACACCCAAGGATCCGCTCCTCATACTTACGGGCGCGACAAGACCAAAAATTGCTCAAGAAGATCTCAAAGCACCAGAGCCCATAACTCTAAGCAACAAAGAAATAGCAAAACTTTCAGATGCACAGTTCAAAACACTGGTGATCAGGATGCTCACAGAACTGGTTGATTTTAGTCACAAATTAGAGGAACATATGAAGGCTAAACTAATAGAAATGAAGGGATTGCACAGGAAAGCAATAATGATGGAAAGGAAACTGGGACTCGAATCAAGGGAGTGGACCAGAAGGAAGAAAAAAATGACTAAACAGAAAAATATGAAGAAACAAGAATTTGAAAAAATGAGAAGAGGCTTAGGAACCTCCAGGACATCTTTAAATGCTCCAACATCTGAATTATAGGGGTACCAGAAGGGGAAGAGGAACAGCCACCAGTGGAAAACTTATTTGAACAGATAATAAAGGAGAATTCCCCAATCTGGCAAAGGCAATAGACTTCCAGGAAATCCAGGAAGCTCAGAGAGTCCTAAAGAAGTTGGACCCAAGGAGGAATACACCAAGGCACATCATAATTATATTAGCCAAGATTAAAATAAAGGAGAGAATCCTGGAAGCAGCAAGAGCTAAGGGGACAGTCACCTACAAAGGAGTTCCCATCAGACTGTCAGCATATTTCTCAAAAGAGACCCTACAGGCAAGAAGGGACTGGAAAGAGATATTCCAAGTCATGAAATCCAAAGACCTACAACCAAGATTGCTCTATCCAGCAAAGCTTTCATTTAGAATGGGAGGACAGATAAAGTGCTTCTCAGATAAGATCAAATTCAAGGAGTTCATCATCACCAAGCCATTATTATATGAAATGTTAAAGGGACTTATCTAAGAAAAAGAAGATAAAAAAGATGAACAGTGAAAGGACAACAAACTCACAGTTATTAACAACCACACCTAAAACAAAAGCAAACTAAAAGGACAGCTAGATCAGGAGTGGAAACATAGAAATGAAGATCTCATGGAGGGTTAGCAACAGGGGAGTGGGAGGTGGAGAAGGGCGGAGAAGGTACAGAAAATAAGTAGCATAGATGGTAGGTAGAAAATAGATAGGGGGAGGGCAAGAATAGTATGGGAAATATAGAATCTAAAGAACTTGGGACACATGGCCATAAATTAAAAGGGGGGAATGGTGGAGGAGGGGGTGTGCAGGGTGGAGGGGAATGAAGGGGGGGAATAGAACAACTGTAATGGCATAATCAATAAAATAAAATAAAAAGATTGCTCAGTTGTTCTGTTGAGAACAGGCCCTAGGGGGAGAGGAGCAAAAGCAGGGAGACTTTTAGGATGTAGTACATGTGTCCAAGTGAGAGATGTGCCCTTGTGTTATGAGAATCTTTAGACTGCCCAAAGCTGCCAGAATGTTCCCTGGTCCAGAATGTGCTATTCTACTTGTGCGTGAATTTCAAACTCAGGGGATAAACACCAGCCCGGCCTTGGGGAGGGAGTTGGCACGGGCTTCCCTGGGCCCCAGCCCCAGCTCCTCTTCATTCTGAGGGCTCTCACCATAGAGTGTCACAGGGCACAACCCCCAGCAAAGCTATGTAACATCTGCGTGTCGGCAACTCTTGGAACACACTTGAAATTACAGAAGGAACTCGAGTGCATCCTCCTCCTCCTTTACTCCCCCACAGTGTCACCAGTTGTGGGGAAGCCCCTCCTCTGAGGAGCAGGAGAGTCTCACCTGGCATTACTCATGCAGGACCTCCACAAGCCATAGCTCCCTTCCCCTTCTTGCTGGCACGAGTTATGCTTTTTTTCTTTTTCTTTCTTTTCTTAATTGAGATATAATTTACATATAACATTGTGTTATATTTAAGGTGTATAACATATTGATTTGATACATAAGTATATTGCAATATGATTACCACCCTAGCATTAGCTAACACCTCTATCATATCACATAATTATCATTTCTTTTTTGTGGTGAAAACATTTAAGATCTACCATACTTTTAGGACTATAAGATGCACTGGACCATAAAACATACCTAGGTTTTAGATGAGGAAAATAGGAAAACAATTTTGAAGCAAGAAATGTAGTAAATGTTTAATAACATAAATAACATAGGCCACCACCCTCTCCCCACCCCGGGGAGCCAGATAAGCTACATTTGGACTATAAGACACATCCCCATTTCCCTCCTACATTTGGATGGGGGGTGCATCTTATACTCCAAAAAACATGATACTTTCCTAGCAATTTTGAAGTATGTAATGCAGTGTTGTTGGCTATAATCCCTATGCTGTACCTCAGATCTTCTGAATTTATTCATCTTTTGGTTGCAAGTTTGTACCATTTAACACCATCTCCCCATTTTCCCTACCCCTCTAGCCCCCGGTAACCAGCATTCTGCTCTCTTTTTCCAGGAGTTCAGCTTCTTTTTTTTTTTAGATTCTACACGTAAGCAAGAGCATACAGTATTTGTCTTTCTCTGTCTGACTTATTTCACTTAGGGCAATGCCCTCAGGGTCCATTCATGCTGACACAAATGGCAGGATTTCCTTCTTTCTCATGCCTGAATAATATTTCATCATGTATATACACCATATCTTCTTTACTCATTCATCTGTTGATGGACATGTAGGTTGTTTCCATGTCTTAGCTACTGTGAATAATGCTGCAATAAACATGGGAATTCTGATAGCTTTCAGTATCCTGTTTTCATTTCCTTTGGATATATACCCACCATTGGGATTGCTGGATCATATGGATGTTGTATTTTTAATTGTTTTGAAGACACTGCAATCTGTTTTTCATAGCGGCCTCCCCCATTTACATCCCCACAAACAGCACACAAGGGTTCCCTTGCCTTCATGTCTTTGTTACCTCTTGTCTTGTTGACGATGGCATTTCTAACAGGTGTGAGGAAGAAGTGGGCCTTTTCTGGCCATGATTTTGACTAAAGCCACTGGGGCAGTGCTTTCTTCAGACTTTTTTGGATCTGCACTTACTTGGTTCACTTAGCTGTTGGAGGTGTGGCCCTGGAGTAGGGGCCATTCCAACCCTATGTCTGGTTCACAATGCTTCATCTATTTGGAATCTGTATCAGTTATCTATTGCTGAGTAACAAATGACACACACTGAGTGCCTTAAAACACCTGTTTATCAGTTTCACAGGCCAGAAGTATGGTGGGCTCAGTTTGGTTCTATATTCAGGGAATCACAAAGCTGCAGTTAAGGTGTTGGGCTTAATTGCTAGATTTTTTTGGGGGAAATCTGTTTACAAGATCATTCAGGTTAGTGGTAGAGTCCAGTTATTTGGGGTGTAGAGCTGAAGTTCCTATTTTCATTGGCCAGGAGCTGCTCTCAGCTCCTAGAGGTCATCCACATTCGTTGTCCCGTGGCCCCCTCCATGTTCAAGCCAGCAGTGGTGCCCTGAATCCTTCTTACCCTTTGTCTCTCTCTCACTTCCCTTCTGCCACCAGCTGGAGAAGGCATTCTCCTTTTAAGCTTTCATGTGATTATGTCTGGCCCACCTTGGTAATCCAAGTTGATCTCCCTATCTGAAACTTGTCATGTAGCATAGTGTATGCACAGGTGCACTTGTTTATTATAGTGGTGGGTTCTGGGGACTAGGGCAGGATATCCTTAGGGGTCATTCTGCCTGCCCTGACAGGCTCTTTCACGTTCAATGTCAGTGGCAGTTGCAGACCTGTCTTTTCTTTCATGACTGGTGTACCCTGGCAATTACTGCAGTGTGCTTTTACTTCCAGAACCTGAGTTCCTCCTTTATTAGAGAGACAGTTGGCATTTTGAAGCCATTGGTGCCCCAGAACCCAGCACAGTGATCAGAAATTAATGTTTAGTGTTTCTGTCCGAATGGCCAGGAAACAAGGAAATTATGGCTTATTATATCATTATATGGTCATTAAACCTTCCCATTAAAGCTAAAATTATGAGGACCGAGATGTTCAAGGCACTTTCTGGGTTTGATTTGGAGTCTCCTGAATCATAAATTGGGAAGTAACCTCCAATGTCCCTATGCTTCTGTTTTTATCTGTCACAGCCAACTTCCTGGTAATGTACCCATGAGTCTTGCTACCTGGGCTGGAACTTCTCATGATCAGGAGCTTGTTACCTTACAGTGCCGTCCATTCCATTCTTGGACAGGCCTATTCATTAAAAATTCTTTCTCCTATCAGCCCATATTGTCTTCCTTCTGATTCACCCATTGCACTCATGTGTGGCTCAGAGCCATACCAAATGCCTTTTCTCTTATAAAAGATGGTTATTCAGATATTTAGAGGCAGATATCAAGTCTCAGAACATCTCCTCTCCAACTCGACTCCAGATTTGCCAGGCAACCTGGCCCATTACCTTCACTTCTGGTGCGGGGAACACTTTCAGCATGTGGCCTCCATCAAAAGTGGGAACCTTCTTTGTCGTACTCTCCACTGTGTCCCCAGATCCTAGCACATCACCTCATGCATAGATGCAACCAGTAAATATTTAGTGAATGGGATGTAATCTCCTTTGGTCCTGAAGTCTATGTGGCCCTGCTTAGGAGTTTACATGTGTGAAAATGAATAAAGGAAATCTCATTCAAAATGGAATCAAGAAGTCCTGAAGAGAGAGCCCTCACACACGTGCCAGTCCTTGCAGCTGGCGCAGGAGGAAGGAAGATTACCCCTTGGCCAGCAACAGCAAGCTGCCCTCCCTTCAGCCAGTGAAAAGCTGCCTCCACTTCAAGTTCTTATTTTCCTCCAATGAACTTTTGTTCAAAACAGCCACCGCTCTGCCCCCGCAACTTCTTTCTTCTTTACCTCTATAAAAGAACAGCTCTTCCTTGTTCTGAGGACTTGTCTATGGTTCACCAGAGCTTGCTTGTCCTGAATTGCAACTCCTCTGCTATTCCTGAAGAAGCTTGATCTTGCTGGCCAAAACACTTACCTTTTCTCTTCTAAAAAGGTTGACAAGTATGCTCCCTGGCTGACACTGCCCAGTCTTGTGAGCCATCCCCCTGGGTTCCTACCTAGAAACAGTGAATGTTTTCTATCTTAATCCTTTCCAGAACAAGGCACATGAATAAATAAATAAAGCAAGTGAATGATTCTGGTACCCAAGAGAGGTTGCTTCCATAAGTAACAAATTTTGGTGCTCTGTTGAAATTGTACCTCATTTAGAATTGGAGCAGAAAAGAGGAGGCTAATTCATTACAGAGAAAAAAGGATCATGTTAAACTTGGAACTGGTTTTTCTTCTCTTAAGTGCAGGGAGTCACTTAATCAGATGCATCTCTCAATGTGGGCACTCGCTGCAGAGATGGAAATGCGGCCTCACTAACAATGAGAAGGCATTCCTTCCAAGAACAAATAGGAGAGGTGGCTGCCTTGCTGCTTGTTACAGAGCAATCATCTTATTACCCGGAGGCAGCAAATATGGATTTTCAGGGTGGGTAGGCGCTGCAGTATTTTAACATTCCTGCCTGGTTTAAATGCATAGTTTTGTATAATGTAATTATTGGCACATGTATATCATTTTCCTATAGAAAAATATAGGTAATTATGTCTGTAAGAGATTACCCCTAGCTTGGTAGCTCAGCTGTGTAACCAGAATGCACTGTTATCTCCCATGGAAGCACATTCCACATTTACAAAAATTTCAGGATGTAGTTCTGCTCTCTGAAAAATTAATATGGTACCTTGTATGTAAAATAAAGGGTTTTGCCTTGTCTTCACCTTTCAACAGATATTTGCTGATTCCTGTGATATGTAAAGAAGTGCCGTTTTGAAGCAGAATTTCCAAAGGAAAATCTTTAGTTGTATGAGCTCTGCAGAAAAACAGTAATAGAAAACCAATAGTTCATTGACTTTTAATATTGCTTGATAAACATCAGAATAAACTGTGAGTCTGTTTTTGATCACTTTGATCTGGACATAATATATTTCACACATACTTTGCAAGGTAATTTAAAAGATAAACCCAATCATTCTAGGTAGGCAATTTTAGTTTAAGGCTTGCTTCCTTTGTTATCTCTCCCAGTAGTGTGCCTAATAATTAACTTACAAGTGATTATAAAGCATTTTATAACCATAAGTTATAAAATTCTAGAGAGAAGCTAACTCATATTCTCCACATGTATCCTCTCTTCCAAATTCATATTTTGTTGTCCCTGGATAGTTGCATCTTGTTAGAGTCCAAAGACAGATTAAATTCTCAACCTTTTTAGCCAATTGCATTGACTAATTAATCGACTCAGTCATTCTGCAAGTGTGCACTGGGCCTCCTGTGTTAGATCGCAGCAGAAGACATGGAGAGAGAGGAGAAAGCTCCACGAGACAGAGGAGCCTTACCTTTTTAAAAGAACATTTTTTTAGTTAACACATGCATCACCTCACACAATTACTTTTTTTTCTGAGAACATTTAAGATCAAGTCTTTTAACAACTTTCAACTCATACAGTATGGTTAACAGTATGGCCGCCATGCTGTACGTCAAATCTGTAGAACTTACTCATCTCATAGTTGGAAGTTCATGCCCTTTGAGCAACATCTCTTCACCCCCCTCCACCCCACAGACCCTGAGTGCCAGTCTCAGAACTTTCTGTAAGTTCTGCTGGTTTCTTTTGGATTCTACATATAAGTGAGAGCATAGAATATTTGTCTTTCTCAATTATTATTTCACTCAGCATAATGCCCTTAAGAGTCATCCATGTTGTCCCAAATGTCAGGATTTCCTTTTTTATGGCTGAATATTTGTATACAGATCACATTTTCTTTATCCATTTATCTAATATTGGACGCACTTAGGTTGTTTGCACGTCTTAGCTGTTGTGAATAGTACTGCACCGACACTAGTGCTAAGATAGTAAGGTAGTGATTTCATTTAGAGGACTGCCTTTTAATGAATGAGTCTATTGATCAATAGTTTTCAAAATGTGCTCACACCCTCTATTGACACTGTGTATGTGTGCGTGCACACCCTGTATTGACACTGTGTGCATGTGTACATGCATACATTTTGCACATGCTGACAGCTAGAAATGCCAGGAAATGGACACTGAGGGTTATTTAAATAAAATAGACACGCTTTATTTTTAAAGTAGTTTTATGAGTGTGTATATACATATATATAAACTGTTCAGAAATGCAGAGTTTCCATCTCCTCCTATTCACTCCCCTCCCCTATTATTAACATATTGCATTAGTATAGTACATTTGTTACAATTGCTGAACCGATACTAATACATTATTACTAAAATTTGTACTTTATATTAGGGTTCACTCTGTGTAGTTTGTGGGTTTTGACAAATGTACAATGTCATATATCTACCATTACAGTATTGTGTAGAATAGTGTCACTGCCTAGTCATTCTTCCCTTCCTCTCCCCAAACCCTTTGCAACCACTGATCTTTTTACCACTGTCCCTGCAGTTTTGCCCTCTCTAGGTTCTTGTATAGTTAGACTCAAACATTCTGTAGCCTTCTTACACTGGCTTCTTTCACTTAGCAATATGCGTTTAAGGTTCCTTATGGTTTTTTTTGTGAATTGATCCTTCCTTCCTCCCTCCCTCTCTCCCTCCTTCTTTCTTTCCTTCCCTTTCTTTGAAAAGTATATTTTATTTATTATTTTTCAATTTAAGTTTTTAATTCAGGTATAGCTGACATCATTATGTTAGTTTCATTTGTACAATGTAATGATTCCATTTGTACATATCGTGAAATGCTCACTACTATAAGGGTAGTTAACACCTGTCACCTCACATAGTTACAGAAATTTTTCTTGTGATGAGAACTTCTAAGATTTACTCTCTTAGCAACTATCAAATATGCAATGCAGTGCTGTTGGCTCCAGTCACTGTGCGGTACAGGACATGCCCAGGACGTACCTATTTTATAACTGGAAGTGTGTACTTCTTGACTCCCTTCAGCTCATTTCTTTTTAATCATTGAATAATAAATTTTTATTTTATTTTATTTTGGTAAGGATATTTTAAAATTTAACTTTTTGAGTTCTTCTTGTAGTATTTTATTGTCTAGATGTACCACAGGTTGTTTATTCATTAACCTATTGGTGAACATCTTGGTTGTTCCCACACTTTGGCATTTATGAATGAAGCTTCTATAAACATTTATGGGCCCAATTTTTAATGTGAACATAAGTTTTAAGTTCACTTGAGTTACTTACCATATGCGTAACTAAGGAGCACAGTTGCTGCCTCCTATGGTAAGATTTAGGGTTAGAGAAACTGCCAAACTGTCTTCCAAAATGACTGCAAGACTTTGCCTTTCCATCCTCAGTGAGTGAGAGTTCCCACACTCCACATCCTTACCAACAGTTGGTGTCAGCAGTTTGGATTTTAGCTGTCTAGTAGGGGTGTAGTAAGATATCTTTGTAGGATAATTTTTTAAAGCATTTTAAATTTAATTATTGCTCAAGTACAGTTTTCTGTCTTTTACTCCCACCCCAGCCCACCCCCTCCAGTGCTCCCCACCTCCCTCCCATTTCCACCCCCTTAGTTTTTGTCCATGTGTCCTTTATACTTGTTCCTGTAATTTTTAACAAACTTCCTGAGCTCGTGAGTCTCATAGGTGCCTTGCACAGGGAGGCAGGAGCAGGAAGCTGTGGCATCCTACTGCATTCTGAGTCTGGGTGTTTCAGGAAGTCATTTTCTTCATTGTCGTTTTTACTCATGAATGTAGCTGTTTTCAGTCAAGGGTCAGAATGGCGAGAGCTCTTTCCTTTGCTACCTTGTTCAAAGAGGGTTTTTCCCCCCTACAGCATATCCTTCACAGTTCCTCAGTTTTATTTATTTATGTAAAAATGTTTTAATTGAATTTGCTAGGGTGATCTCGGTTCACAACACCATATGGGTTTCAGGTGTATGATTAACAAAACATCATCCATGTACTGCACTGTGCACCCATCACCCTGGGCAAAGTCTCTTTCCCTTTCCAGTTCCCCTCCTTTGCCCACCTCCACCTCTGCCTAGCCCCCACTTTCTCTAGCCATCATCACATACTTCCCCAGGTTTTTTTTTTAAAGAACTGGCCCCTTTGGGATTTTCATCTTATTGTCAGTGCAATGAGCGTGCAGCTGATATTCCCTCAGGGGAAAGACACCTTGCTGCAAGGTGTCTCCAGTGTCATTTTGGACAGCTCCTCCCACAGAGTTGTGTTTGCGTACAAGCCGTGGCATTATCTGGGCTGAGTGTGCCTTGCTGCCCTAATGGAGCTCAGCGTCAGTTTTTACATGACAAGTGCACTATTTTTTCATATGTACACACATATGTGAATATATATAATTTAGAAGATTATTTTTTGGGGTGGCCTTTGTTAGGGTATTTTAGACTGTCACTATTTAGTAAAATTTCTCTGTTGATAGCAGTGTATTTGCATTATCCACTATGGTATCTACTAGCCACATGTGTTTGTTGAGCATATGAAATGCAGCCATTTTAAAATTTTATTTAGTTTTAATTAATTTAAGTACCCCATGCAGCTGGTAAGGCTGAGAATGTAGGGGAGTATACAAACTCTTTCCTTAGCAGAATTGGAGATTTTATGGGAAGTGGAACTAAACTAAATCTGAAAAACTCTGAGCCTGTTATATTCCATCATGGAATTTGAAATAACTACTTAAAAATATTTCTTAATTTGATTTTCTGTGTCTGGCCCCATGTGGTTCTCAAGAAGTTTCTAAATAATGCATAGAAAGTTTGAGGAATAGGAAGTTTGTCTTTCCATCAGTGTGCTTTCTGGCCCCAGACAAAAAACAGTGATTCTGAGCTTCAGTTTCCCACATATAATGAGAAACATGGAGAGTACAGTGTCAGGATATCTAGCTTCAGCGGCGGATGTGACCCAAGTTGAACCATGGACAGAATTCCCACTGCTCTGGAAAATTCTGATTTGGGAACCAGAGAAGTCAGGTGACTGCCAAGTATGTTAGGATTGGCTAGATTATTCTGTGGTGCCAGATTAATTTAGAAATCTCAGGGCCTTAACAAAAGCTCGGTTTTTGCTCCTTCAAGAGGTAATGCAATTGGACAACTCTTCAGGACATGTGTCCTTCATGCGGTCACTCAGCAATCCTGGCTGTTCCTTTATTATGGAAGCCACCAAGATCTGAGAAGGAGAGAAACAGAGAGTGTCAGAAGGTTGCACACCAGCTCTTAAATATTTATACCCAGAAATCACCTAATCTCTTCTGCTCACACTATGCTGGTCAGCACTTGAGCTTGAACTCGATCCTGACTATGCAAGCTGACTGGGGGATGTGAAGGACCCCATGAATATTTGGCAAGTAATAAATGGTTTTTCCATACCAGACCCTTTGCACTTAAAAATTCCAACATTTTAGAATATTTTGGATTTTTAAATTATTTCTATTACGCCACTTAGATATGATTAGGGAGGTTGTGCAAAATATCTTATGTTCAGGGTTTAGTCCCACTTTGGAATTTACTTGGATGCACCATTTCTTGGTAGATTTGACTTCGGTTTCATTTTTAACATTTGCTCTTACAGTGCTAATTCTCCTTGAGATCCTCAGGGCACAGGTGTTCATAAATTTAAAAAAGTTACAATTTCATTATCCACTTGAACAATTTTAGTTTACATTGTTTGGTATGTGAACTGAAATTCAAATGGAAAGAGTATTGTACATAATTCCCTCAAGCTTGTCCTTAACTTGAGCATTGCTACCTATGACATTTTATAAGCATGCTATGCTTTGTTTTATTTATTTTTAGTTTTGCAAAACCCAGTGTACTACAAATCCTGGTGAAATGCATTCTTCATTCATAGGAGCCAGCTTTAAAGTGTCAAACTTAGAGAAATCACCCTATTTTTCCTAAATCTTTTTCCTCAACTATAATTTTTCTGCCATCTCTTGGAGCTTATATCGATATGCTTTTTATAATTCTGTTGCAAATTTCCCAAGCATAAAATTCAGCAGGACATTTGTTAAAAAAAATGTAGATTCACTATTTTCAGTGGATCCTAGATGGGTGTTATCTAGGAATAAATATTTTAATAATTACTTCTTGATGACTTAGGAACTCTGCTTTATCTTATTTTAAAGGTAAGAAAGCTGGTTTAGGATGAGAGGTTGGCTTCTTGTTAGACCGAGAGCAATATTCTTGTCATATAAGTAAGGTTAATGACGAAACACTAGCAAGTGTCTTTGACAAAGAACAATAGACATGTTGAGTTGTAGTTCATCAGCTTCTCAAACTTCAGTCATCACTCTGCCATTTCCACAATTTTTACATGGTCTCATGCCATTCGTACAGTTGTTTCATATTTTTCTTTCAATTGCATAAGCCAGCTTTTTAAATTGGAGATTTTATGCTGTGAAATCATGGTTTTACATTAAGAAAAGTTTGTGTACCAGTTAAAATTATTTCAGGTACTCATTGTGGAGTGTGCACTGTATTTGGGGAACACAGTGTGAAGTAATGCATTGTACCAGTAAGAAGGTCTCTTGCCTTTGAAGTATCAGTTTATGAACTTGTTGACTGAACTATGCCAATATAAGCTTGACATACAAACTTGACAAAATTCAAGCATTTATATTTTATTTGTATCTGTCAGTTGACTTTTTTCATTTTCTTTTCTTTTTTTCTTTTTTCTTTTTCCATTAATTAGCTGGGTTACTGAGAACATAGCTGAGCTGGAACTGGGCCACCCATGAGGCCGGGGGACCCTGGTGAACTGTTGTGAATGGTGGAGGCTGGGGAGGTGGACACACAGCTAGAGCTCCCGCATCGTGGAACAGAGTGGAGGGGAAACCCCAGCGGAACCTTTCACTGAATGCGTTAACGCTGAGCACCAGGGCTCCTGTCCTCTGGAGGCATCGCTGACTAGTCAAGGGGCAGAAACGAAGGCCAGGTGTGGAAGGAACCCTTCTGCGCTGTGCTGCTGGAGTCATAGGCTTAGATTTGAGCTTGGGATTGAACTCTTTAACTGATCAGGACTGAGTCTTAAATACCTACATGAACCTGTTCTAATACTTGTGAATGACCGGAATATTGTGGAATCTAGATAATTTAAAAATAGATTTTATTTATTTATTTTTAGAGAGAGGGGAAGGGAGGGAGCAAGAGAGGGGGAGAAACATCAGTGTGTGGTTGTCTTTTGTGTCCCCCTACCTGGGACCTGGCCTGCAGCCCAGGCATGTGCCCCTGACTTGGAATTGAACTGGCAACTCTGGTTTGCAGGCTGGCACTCAGTGCACTGAGCCACACCAACCAGGGCAGAATCTAGATATTTTTAAGGGACTCAGTAGAAAAGCTGAGTTTGATGCAAGACATTTGGGACCAGTTTTTGGGGAAAAAAATCAAACTAAACCCCATGCCATGTTTGTAGCCCAATGAGGCTTTAAAAAATCCTCTTCTGATTACATTATTATTTTTTTAAATATTTTATTATTTATTTATTTTTAGAGAGAGGGGAGGGGAAGGAGAAAGAGTGGGAGAGAAACATCAATGTGTGGTTGCCTCTCGTGAGTCCCCTGCTGGGAACTGACCTGCAACCCAGGCATGTGCCCTGACTGGGAATCGAACCGCGATACTCGGTTCGCAGGCCCGCACTCAATCCACTGAGCTACGCCAGCCAGGGCTGATTACATTATTTTTTTAAAGAGAAATATCAATATGAAAGAAAAACATTGATTGGTTGCCTTCTGTATGCACCTGGACTGGGGATTGGATTGGAACCTAGGCATGTGCCCTGACCAGGAATCAAACTTTCAACGTTTCGGTTACAGGATGACGCTCTTACCAACTGGCCATACCAGCCAGGGTAAGATGGGATTTTTAATGGATGGTTTGATTCTGGTTTATTACCCTCTCTCCTCAAAGTGTTTCCATGTCAACCGGGACTCCTGGTGTGGCTGTCATCTTTTCATTTAAGGCTCTTTGTGTGTCAGTTTTAGGTTCCAGTGGGAAGAGGCTTTAATCAAACCATCTTCCATTTAGGGCACTAGTTAATTTAGAGCTATACTGTCCTGGAGCGACCTAGCAGAAACAGAACTCGTGATTTGCTCTTGTTGTATGTGAGATATGTTTCCTTGGGAGCCCAGAGTGTGATGTGTATACATATTTATACTAAAAATTAAACGATATAGTTCACAAATACATACAAAATAGATAACAACAAACACTGTGACTTACCCAGCTTGAGAAGTAGCATGTGAACAAACAGGTTACAAAGCATCACAAATACACAGCCTCCTGTGGACACCTGTCCCTTCCCATTTCTTTTTCCCACCCCAGCGTCACCTCCCTTCTGAATTTGGTGTTTCAGATGCATGCTGGTTCACTTTGCAGAGGAGAACTTTTCCAGGCGGCTACATCCAGTTCAGAAGAGTAGAGCTCAAAATACCACTTACTGACTGAGTGTAATGCAATCGCCTTCCTCCCACGGGTCAGGGTCAGGAGGCCTCCAAGGTGGTTTTCTTGGCTGACCTTCCTTTTTCCACTGTGCTGGCCCCACGAGGATTTGTGTGGAAGGACGAGGGTCGACTGAAACTTCTGAAGTTGCTGATGTGGCAGAACCTCCCCGACAGGTGACCCCTGATGCTTACCACAGACTGGGAGTGCTGTCTGTCGGCGGTGCCTCTGTGTGAGTGGTGTCTCTCACCGAGACAGATGTGGGGTGCAGGCGTGTGTCCTGACGCGTCATCTCTCAGGCATGACTTGAGTGACTGCTGGACAGGATCCTCAGTGTACATGTTCCCCCCGGCGCCAGTTAGAGAACATAAAGTGTCAGGGAGCCACAAGCATTGTCTTTATATTGTCTCCCATTATGTTTATGGTTTTTTCTTGATCAGGACTCAATTTATTATTGCAGCCCTGCCCCCTGATCCCCAGTGGAGCAGTGCACTGATTACCAAGTTTCCTTGCATCTCCAGTTCCTGTACTCAAATGTTGTAATCCAGGTAGCCAAGAGGGTATAAATTGGTTGCAATAGGATTTCCTGAAATATAAGTATTCCATTAAAAAGGGGATTTCATGAGCAATTCAGGATTAAAATCTCTCCCTCCCTTTTTTTAAATAGCAGGACTTCACAGAGCTTTGTGTATACTGTTTATTGTGGTTCTCCAAGAGTAAAAATATGTGTGGTGATCATCAAAGTCATCTGACACCGAATTTTTAAAAATGAAGCATCTCATGGAATGATGGGCTCAAAACTTTCCATGAGTTTTCCACTTTGTTATGCTTTCTCTTTAAATGGCTGCTCCTGGCAACAATAAGAAACTCTGTGTGTGTATGTGTGTGTGTGTGTGTGTGTGTGTGTGTGTGTGTGAGAGAGAGAGAGAGAGAGAGAGAGAAAGAGAGAATGAGAGAGAAAGAGAGAGAAACAAACTGGGTCTTTCACAAACTGGTTAATTGATCTATCAGTCTGCAAATTATACGAAGTTCATTAAAGGCATTTTTTTCCAAAACGAATTTTGTTTTCCTAGTATGCACATCTCCTACATTCTCCAGATCTCTTTTACGCCAAATAGATTAACATTTAATTCCATTACACAATGTAGAACTGCAAAAGGAAGTTAGAAAAAGGCCTGTTTGTTTTTTTCCCTTGCAGCCTTTCCCAGGAGTGTCCATCTCTGGATGAACTCTCCTGCAAATGGTCGAGTGCTTTCGACAGCTTTGCAGTGGTTTCTGCCATTCCTGTGCCGACTTCAGGGAAAGGCACCATGAGCAGATAAAAAGCAAGGTGATGGAAAATAAAAAGAGGGCGGGCATTAGTGCATTTTAGAGTTTGGGGAATTGAGAAGCAGGGCAGGAAACATACATCACATTTGTTAGAATTGCAACAGGGTTCGGCTGCCCTCTTATCTGAAATCCCGGGGACCTGGCCACAGGGGTGTCTGATGTGGGGGGGCTGAATGTAAGACATGAGTCCCCTTGTTTCTCTGTGTTTATTGTACTTGGTTGTTTCATTTACTGAGATTTTGATCAGCAAATTATCTACCTAGGAGAAAACTGCAAGGAGCTTTTATTTTTAATGGCATTCATTTAAAAATTTTTAATAACATTGTTATTTTAAACAGCAGCTATTAAAATCATTTTTTTACAGCTATTAAAAGCTGAATGGAAATGAATAATTTAAGAAGCGGTGAGTTCAGTATGGTTGTATATAAGACCAGTGACACAATGTCTCAGACAAAGGGAAACAGCAGCCAGACTGTCACAGTGGTTTTGCTGACTTTCATGGTGAGCTTAGATCAGTTTATTTTTTAAATGCCCATCTCTCAAATGGCCCTAAAATATGGTACCAAGACCCTGTGGTACAGCAATTGGAATCCTTTTTTTTCTCCCTCTTTTTACCTGATATGCAACCTGTGGGATCCTGCCATGGGCCACAGCAGGGCTACTTGAGAGGACTGTTGAAATGGCCAGCGACCTGAGCAGAATTTCCTCCTGTCATTTAAAAAATACCCATCCATGTCCAAGGGGCTGAGCCGAGCTGAGGGGAAAATGTGGGGGTGGGGTGGGGTGGGGGCTCTCTGATGGTTTGACAATCTGTTCAGTCTCTCATAGCCTCTCATTTTCCGTTCATGTTCTTTAATTAGTCAGACATTTGGCAGTGGTCCAGCATAATGTTTGGGAAGTGGGAAGGAGATCTGAGTGAGACCAGGTGCCTGCCCTGGTAAAATCACACGGTCACATGGGTGACCCCTGTGAATAGTCAGAGAGGTCTTCGTGGGGAAAGTGAGTTTTGAGAGTGAAATGAAATGAGGAGAATAATTCAAATATCAGGAAAGCAAAAGTATTGCGTTTGATTTGCTAATAATCAGGAGTCCCCTTTTCAGAATTGTAGACATTCTGCTCTTGGCTTCATTGACCATTTACCTTCTTTTGTGATCCCACGTGTCCTAATCCATAGTTTTAAGCAGATGAGTGTTCCTTTCACTGTGGATCAGTTTCCACCTGGGTTTGAGTAGTGTCCATGACTAAATCTGCATCTAAAGATTGTGAAGGCAGTGGACCCTTGCGAAATTAATGTTAGCTCAGGCCTAAATGCAGAGTGAGAGGTTTCCAGGGGATCCAAACAAAATACTTGCCCACCTTTCCTTCCTTTGGTGCACTGGTATGTTCCCCCTGGGGCTGAGTGGAAGGGGAGCCTGTTGCTGAGATGTTTGTACATCCTCGCTGCCAGTTCTTTAGTCGTGTGTACACTATGTAACTGTAGCAGAACTGCAGGAAAACCTCAGTGGTTAAGTGTGCTTCTTTCCAAAGGAAGCAAAAGCAGTATATATTTTGATACTTAGTGATGCTCATAGAAAAATTGTCAGAGGTAAATAGCTTGGGGTTTATTTATATTTTGGCTGGAATATAATATTGGTGAAAATTCAGCCTCTGTTGATCTTGATTGGAACTCGAATGAAAATTTATTTTCACCTAGACTTATGTTGCTGTGATGGGCAGTTAAATCCACAGTAAGGTTCTGGGGGAGATGTTTGGTGAAATTCTGATCATTTTGGGGGTGTTGGATCGCTGAGCCTACTGTTCTTCCCAAAGTCCCTCTGATGTGTAGTTAGCCCTGGGAATTCTCATCAGATTCTTCCTGAAGTGCTTACTTGTTCTCCCCTCTGTGCTAGTATTTTCATGGTTGTGCCTTCTACAGAGTACTCTTTGCTTAAATCTCTCTCCCCCACTCCACTGATCAAGGGCTCTCCTAGGACATATGCGTTCCCTAGTCTGCCACAGGGGGAGTGCTCAGTAAATATTTGTTGCAGTAAATGTGTTTGCTGAGAGCCTAACAACTACTGTGCTGTTTGAAGTTTACCAACTCCAGCGGTGTCCTGGAGGGCTGTTATTACATCCAACCTATGTCTTCAGGAGCCTTTTAGCAGATTTCCAGGATGAGGAAAAGTGGTTTGTATTAAAATTCTATTTCCTACAAGTAGAGAGAAGTATACTACAAATTGCATTTAGCTCTTAAGTAGAGAGAAATATACTACAAATTGCATCTCTTTCACAGATGGGTAGGCTCTTGGGTGGGGAGGAGAGGTAGGTGGGGAAATGTTGGTTTTTAGGAACTAGAGAAAAATGAGAAGTGATTTTTAACAAAACCGGCTTGATTTTGGAAGGTGGCTTTTCAGTGACCTTTTACAATCCATTTCTCATGGTATTTTTACCACAAGGTTGAGACCACGGGCATAAATTTTATTTCTGTTGATAACGTGGATGACAACATTAATATTCTCTTCCTTGCTCTACTGAAAACAAACAGCACATCAAATAAGAGGAATGGCAGGGGTTAGAGAGGAAATATCACTGTTTGCCATGCAAGCAGTGTTGGCAAGGATCCCTGCTAACAAATGCTTAGGCTAAACATGCTTACAGTGGCTCTTGGGAGAATATTTATAATCAGCCCCTGGCATCATGATGTCATTGTTAATGCAAGTGTTTACTGCAGTTTCTCCTGTTTTAAAACTCAGGCATAGAGCTGAACATTTAGTCAAGTCACTCAGTGGGGTGTGTGCGAATGTGCGTGAATTGAAACATTAACTAATGTTCCATTAAGCAAAGGTACAGAATACGCCCCCATTACAGGTTTATATTACAGGTTTAATGGCTTAGACATAGATTCATGCATCCGCAGAACCAGGTGGGCTCACCTTGAAGAATACATATAAGCTGAGAAGATGGGCTGGGGAGGGGTTTGGGCACTGGAATGGCAGGCACCCTGGAGTGCCATATTTGGGAAAGTACTTGTCTTTTCTCTGTGGCCAGCTGGTCACTGAATGTAGTTTCTTCCAAGGGGCCATGGAAGTCCTGATGATTAAGACCTTAGGCTACTGTATAGCCTGAAAGAGATGCTTGGTGCTGGTCAACCTTGGTGAGTTCTCAGCATAGTGGATAGGCAAAGGAGGTTTTTATAGCCCCCAGTGGCCTCAAGTTTTAAAATTGTGTCTCTGGATGTAATTTAGTGAACATATGCATAGGATATTATTCACCGTTGATCAACATAAATATGTGCTTGTGTAAGAAGGCAGTAATTTTTTGCTACAGAGTTATACATGAATATATTAGCATATGCAATATATATTACATTATATAATACTACCTATTATATACACTGTCCATTATATAGGATATACATTAATATATTAGAATCTGATAAAAGGACTTTTTCCCCTTATAAGATTTTGAAGGTATTTAAGAATCATTGGCCTGTAAGAGAATTTTGTACTGTCTTGGTTAAATTCACTAAATTTTTATAGGTAAGCAATCTTTGTGTGTGTGTGTGTGTCTGTGTGTGTGTGTGTGTGTGTGTGTGTGAATCACATGGTATGTTTGTACCTGAATGGGAGCTGAAATTCAGGTCTTCTAATGCCTGGCCTAATGTTTTTACTAAGACTTCACACTAACTTGTTCTTTGCCCTACTCTGCCTGACTTGAGCCACGTCTGGGAAGTGGGAATCCCCAAAGCACACTCTTCGTGATTCAAGGTAGTTTTCCCCATCTGTTTCTGAAATGGGGGATCAGGTTGCATGTGGCACCTGGAGGGATTTGGCAGGAAGGCCAGCTTTAGATGTGAGACACATTTCTTGTTCAGAATTTAGTGACCCGAAGAACTTAAATACTTCTAAATTATTTTTGGGAGATTTTAATAAAATTGTTTCCCCTGTCCAGGTGGCTTAGTTGGTTGGAACATTGTCCCATACACCAAAAGGTGGCAGGTTTGATTCCCAGTCAGGGTACATACCTAGGTTGCAGGTTCAGTCCCTGATTGGGTGTGTATGTCAGGCAACCGATTGATGTTTCTCTCTCACATTGCTGTTTCACTCTCTCTCTCTCCACCCTTCTTCTCTCTCTTAAATCAATAAACATATCATCGGGTAAGGATAAAAAAATTGCTTAATGTAATTAAGCACTATGCAAAAGTAAAGAATGACATGCTGTTTATAGATCTGCCATCTGCTATAGATCATAAAGGAACTGGAAAATTAGTCATGTGCTTGTTAAATTACTTACAAATTACCCTGTAGTCTAATGAGATGTACATTAGTGCAAAGGCAAACCAGCTAATTTTCCACGTCAGATTACTGAAGGGCATTTTAACATTAGTCCTATAGACTATAAGTACATGTAATTCTACACACCAGGGAGAAAACAGCATAACTTAGGTTTGTTGTCTCCGTACAATCTTCCCCAGCCCCTCTGTGTAGAATTCTCATTTAGGTTCATTTGCTTTTGTCTAAATCAATGAGGATTTATTAGTGAATGCCCAGACAGAGCTAGTCACTGATATTTGTTTCTCTCACTGAGGCCCTAGGGACAGAATCACAGCAGTCCCCCAGTTCATATGGAAGCTCAGCCATTGACATTAATTTATTTATATCCACAGCAATGGCCTTTCTTTTATTTTTGATTATCTGTATCTCTAGACTGTTATGGCTGCAGGATACAGCTTTCCTCTATATTGTTTCTTTTTATAACTGCTTTAATTTTACTAGGATGCAAATACTATTTCCCATTCCTCAGTCATTTCTCTTCTAATAGTTTAAAGACTTTTGCTTATCTAATCATTGGTATTTTATATGCCTTCAAAAATTGATCACGAATTTATAAAATATCCATGTCTATACGTGACTCCTCTGTCCTTTGCCACATTTCCTCCTGATTGATGGGCAGAGTTTATGACTTGGAAAGATGCCAGTACAGATGTTGTGTTCTGTATTGGTGAGGAGTATTATTTTGAAACACGGCCAAGTCTGCACTCCAGACTTCCACGAGATCCTTTCCCACAGTGTGTGTAGAAACAGATGAGCACTAGAGCTAAGTAAACGCTTTCAAAAAGAGGTTGATAAGGGATTTTGCACTGATTTTTAAACAGATGTTTTAATGTATTCTTTTAAGGAAAAGCACTTATCCTCAAGCTTTGAAGTTTTCATCAGAAATGTACCCTTCTGGTGAGGACAGAGTAAATCCTCTCTAGTGAGTCTGAGGGCCTATTGGTACACTCAGAGTCAGGGCGTTTTCTGAAACACAATTTTCCATGGTCCATAGGGGTGTGTGCAGGCTCAGTACATGCACTTGGATTCTTTATATTGGACACATTTTAAAATTCACATTGTGCCACAGTTTACATTTGTATTGGATGAGGTTTTAGTTGCAGACATTAAAATCCCCTACAGCTAGTTTAAACACAAAAGGACTTATTAAGTGCAATAGATAGCTTACAGACTCACTGGCAGGGTTGAAAACAGATTCTGGGCTGAGCTCCCAGGAATGACTCCAAAACCACGCTGTAGAACCAGACGGTCAAAGGTGCTGGTCTTTTAGCCATGATCAGGATGCTGCCTGCCATGCCAGGAAAGCCCTCCAGCACCTCCTGGCCCAGAATCATGCCTTCTCTGCCATCTTCTTAACTCTTAACAAACACAGTGCATGTGACCCTCAGGGGAGGGTGTAAGTGCAGTGCTCATGCATGGGTTCTTTGACTCAAATTGGTCTGCTGGTGGCATCTGCTCCTTCCTTCCTGTGGGTGTGCACGTGCCCTTTCACCTGACTGCCCTGTGCTGTCTATCTGCCCTTCTGATTGAATTTCCATCACCCTTTCTTTGGCACACAGCCGAACGTGTCTTACTTCTTCTGAGTCCATCCTCAGTAGACTCTGGCTTCAGAAACTTTCATTTCTTAATGTCCTATGGCCCTCTTTTTTTTTTTTTTCTATAAATAAAAATTGTTTATATTGAAGGTATACAATGTGATATTTTGATATATGGATTCATTGTGAAATGATTATTAGAGTCAAACTAATTAACATATCCATCATCTCACATAGTTAACTTTTTTTGTTGTTGTAAGGACACTTAAGATATACTTTCTTAGAGAAATTTTAGTGTACAGTAGGTCTCTAGGATTTGTTCATCCTGTGTAACTGAAACTTTATACCCATCGACCAATATCTCCTCATTTTCTCCACCTCCCTGTCCTGCCCTTAGCAACCACCATCCTAATTTCTATTTCCAGGAATTTGACTTTTTAGGTTTCATACAAGTGAAATCATACAGTATTTTTCTTTCTGTGTCTGGATTATTTTACTTAACATAATGTCCTCTGTGTTCATTCACATTGTTGAACATGATATGATCTCTTTTTTAAAGGCTGAATAACATCTCTATATATCTATCTAACTATAAATATCTATTTACCTACTTATCAATCTATAAACAGAAGTTTACCCATTCATCCATCACTGGACACTCAGGTTGTTTTCATACCTTGGCTGTTGTGAGTAATGCTGCAATGAGCGTGAGAGTGCAGATATCCTGTTAAGGTAGTGATCCCATTTCCTTTAGATAAGTATCCAGAAGTGGGATTTATAGATCATGTGGTAGTTCTATTTATAAGTTTTGAGGCATTTCCATACCGCTTTGCATAATAGCTGCATCAATTTCCATTCCCACTAACATTGTACCGAGGTTCCCTTTTCTCCACATCCTCACCAACACTTGGTATCTTTTGTCTTTCTGATAATGGCCATTCTAACAGAGTCTTATTGTATATACCAACCATTCTCTTGTTATAATATTCAGTTTATATGTCCTATCTTTCTGAGTAGCTTGTAACTCCACATTTATACCTGTTTTCATCCCCTAAATCTAGTGGAACCTACTGTACATGACAGAAACAGCGTGGGGCAAAAGTAGGCTTACAGTTGTTCATCTGGAAAATAATATAAGAATTAATAAAATAAATAATAATACAAGAATAAACTCTGTGTTGCATGTACTCACAACTGTGAACCTTCTATTGCCCCACCCTGTATATTTGTTGTTGGTGAAAAAGAACTATAATCACTGAAACTGAGATTTTTCTTGGAACATCCCACCGGCCCTATCAAGCATCTAAAAAGTAAGTGCTTAATAGATGCTGTTGACCACCCTATAGCCCAGTCAACTTTTTATCCATTATTATTTTGTGAGTCACACATAGTTATGAAAAGCTTGACAGCTTTTGTTGAAATCATCTGGTAGGGAATCCAGAATGCAGCAAATAAATATTCCTTGAAGTTTTCAAACAGATGGGGTACTACTGCCAAAAATGTACGTGGGAGGAACTCCCTGTAAATGGGCACCTGCCTCATGCACAGGCCTCATCAGCAATGGCTGAGGCCCAACAGCCGTCCAGAGAAGGTGGCTACTGCAAGTGATGTGCTGTCTTCTCTTTTGTTTGCTTTGTTTTATGACTGATTGGTGAGGCTTCCTTCCTTCATTGTCCTTGTGAACATGCTTAAAAAAACCCACAGCAGCAGCAATTCTCAAGTGAGTTCTGTAGGCAGGAGACTGGCTTTCTGCAAAAATGGTTCTCTGGCCAAACACCCTGGGGAAACACTACAATCCCCTCGTGGTGATCACAGTGCACATTAGCATGGAAAGAGCTCCCAGAAGCCCTCTGGGAAGAAGAAACTGGTTTAATTTTATCCAGGCTTCAATGTTTCCCTTGTTTGTTAGACTGGGGCTCCCTCTCTTCCAGATGACTTTTGAATATCCCATAGAATTATTCTTAAATCAAATACCCTGGGTTTTGGGCAAATTAAAGTTTTATACATGGAATTTGGGTTTAAATGAACATAGAATTTGGGTTTAAATAAATGATGATACTTAACCTTGTAATAAGCACTGGACTTCTTTCTTATGTGATTGGTCCCCCCATCCATGTTTTTAAGTTTAAATTTTTGTGATCATGCATAGGTTTTCCTTTAATGGTATTCTTATACTATTTGATTTGGTAGTGTGTAGAGAGCCTTTTAAATAATGATTATTTTTAAGAGCTGGATGCAGAATTTCCTTTAGGAAGAGAGCTGTCCTTTTTTTATTAATGTACCTAGAAAAACCACTCTTCCCCTTTGGTTTTTGTTCTTTCTCAAAATGCCTCTTGTACATAGGATTGTGTTTGTCATAATCTGTAGTTCATGACATGCTCATGTCTTTGGGACATGCCAGGGCTACCTCTTACTTGTTTGTTGATTTGTTTATGATAATGTAGTAAACATCCAGAAAACCAGGGCCTTAACAGGGGCATCTCTATGTGCCCTTCCAATCCCATCTTTCTGCTCCTGCTGCCTGGGGTGCCATCACCCTGGATTCTGAGTTCATCATTCCTTTGCCTTTCTTTTTATTTGGTTTTCTTGAATCTGTATGTTTTCTTATACAGTATTTAAAAATTCAGTGGTTTTCAATATCCTGCTCTGTATATTCTTTCGGAACTTATCTTTTTTCACTTAATATTATGGTGCCACGGTTCAGTAGTGTTTCTTGCTGTTTTAATTCATTTGTTCTTATTGCTGAATAATATTCTATTGAATGAACAGACCACAGTTTCCTCATCTGCTGGCCTATGGATGGGCATTGTGACCATTCCTGAGGTTTCAGTGTTGTGATAAGTGGTGCTATGACCATTTTTGTACATGTATCCTGACATACTTAAACAGTAATCTCTTGTGATGGATATCTAAGAGAGGAATTGCTGGAGCGAGAATGTTCTGTTTAGGGGATAATAGCAAACTATTTCCCTAAGAGTTGCATTTACTGACATACCTAATAGCAGCATGTCACTCTAACCCTTAGTATTGTCAAACTTTAAAATTTCATCCAGTTGAATCATTTAAAATGATATCTCATTGTAGTCTTCACTTGCATTTCCCCTAATCACTACTGATTTTGGTTGCTTTTGTTTTCTTTTTCTTATATTTTACTGGCCATAGTTGTTTTCTCCTAGGGCCTGTTTATATCTGTTGCTCCTGTTTTTTATTGTTTGTGTTAACTTTTGATTTTTAGTTCTTTTATAACTTTTATATTAATCTTTGGATTATTATGTATATTGAGAATATCTTCTCTGCGAAGACATAATTTTGGGCGGTTCAGGCTTCTTTGTTATTGCAATAAAATATACACAGCGTAAAACTTACCGTTTTACATGTCCGGTTCAGTGGCATTAAGTGCATTCACAGTGCTGCACAACCATCACCCCCATCCACCTCCAGGACTTTTTCATCATCCCAAACTGAACTATACCATTGAACCACTGCCCATCCCTCCTACCCCCCATCCCTGGCCCCTGCTAACTTCTATTCTACTTTGTCTCTATGGATTTGCCTATTCTAGGTACCTCATATTGGTGGAATCACACGATATTTGTTTTTTTTTGTGTGTTTGGCATATTTCCTAGGCATGATGTCTTCAGGTTTCACTTATGTTGTAACATGGGTCAGATTTTCCTTACTTATTAAGGCCAACTAATATTCCATTATGTACAGTTGTTTATTCATTTATCTACCTGTGGACATTCGGGTTGTTTCTTCTTTTTGGCTCTTGTGAATACTGCTGCTGTAAACATGGGAATACATATACCTGCTCGAGGCCCTGCTTTCAGTCCTTGTGACTCGATCCCTAGGAGAGGCATTGCTGAATCCTATGGTAGTTCTATGTTTAATTTTTTGAGGAATCGCCATATTGTTTTCTACAGCGGCCGTGCCATTTTCTGTTCCTGCCAGCAATGCACAAGGGTTCCAGTTTCTCTCCACATCTTCGCCAAACTTTATTTTTAATTAAAAAGATTTTTAAAACTATTAGCCGTTCTAATGGGCATGAAGTGGTATCTCATTGTGGTTTTGATTTACATTTTCCAAATGAATAGTGATGTTGAGCATCTTTTCATCTGCTTCAGTACTCTTTTGAAAATCTTATGAAAATTATGGACTTTCTGCACAGAAAAGTGTACATATGTTCACCATATGTATTTGCATAACAACCAAGGGGAGGACATTACAGGTCTCTGAAGCTCATATGGGGAGTCACAGGCCCAGATTCAGAACCTTTCTTAGGTGGTTAATATTATGGTTAGATAGCTTTCTCTAAACCATTGCTATACAGGATGGCCTCAATAGTTTTAACTGCTTAAGAAATGTGAGAAATTGACAGCTCTAAAGTGATATAGAAGTCTTTGGACACAGAAGAGTTCATTCTTCAGGATGTAGTCATTCAGGCGAGAGAGGAGAAAGAAGGGAAGACAGTTCCAGGAACATGAATAAGGTTGTGGGGCAAAGAAATTGGTCTAAACTTTAGAACAGGGCAAACATTTGGTATTTTGGGATGAACTCATAGGCAAGATGAGCCTCTGATGCCAGTTATCATACTGGGAAGTCAAGTCACAGTGGGAAAGGAAAAGCAATATGTGAATTCTTTTAAGGGACGATCCAAACAAGGTCCAAGGCGTGGTATGTTTAAATAGAGTTTGGAGTATAGACAATGGGAAGTCTGGGTGAGTGGCATCAAGGGACCCCGAGGCAGAGACAGGAGTAAGGATTCAGGGCCAGCGGAGGCACAGATGTTGTCTGGTGTTACCAGGGCAGGGAAGAATGCTTTTGCTCTACAGCAGCGGTTTTCACCCTTCTTCATCTCATGGCACACATAAACTAATTACTAAAATTCTGAGGCACACCCAAAAATATATATTTTTGCTGATTTGACAAAAAAATATAGGCAGGATTTCCATTCATTCACACTGGATGGCTATTGTTGCGTTGTCTGTTGTAATTCTTTAATTTGACAATCTAAGGGAAAAGAGATCAGGGCCCCTGACTAAATAGTCAAGTATTGCATGTTTTAAACATTCTTGTGGCAACCCTGACTGGTGTCGCTCGATGGTTTGAGTGTCTTCCTGCAAACTGAAAGGTTTCTAATTTGTTTCTTGGTCAGGGCACATGCCTGGGTTGCAGGTTTGGTTCCTGGTTGAGATGCATGGGATATTCATGGGTTGCATGTAAGAGGCGACTGATCCATGTTTCTCTCTCACATTGATGTTTCTCTCCCTCCTTTTCCCTCTCTCTAAAAATAAATAAATAAAAATATTTAAAAAATCTTCTAAAAAATTCTTGTGGCATGCCAGTTGAAAATTGCTGCTCAGTAGGCTCAACGAGATGGTGCTGGTGTGTGAGACAGAAACCTTTTATTCATGAGCAATAAAACCTTGACATGAGAAAGTCTTGATAATTGGCTAGGAGAAGTGCAATTCTTAAAGAACTTGGCAATGAAGCCTTTGTGTTCTAGGAATGGGATCAGAAGATGATCAGGTTTTGAGTGAAACCAATAGCCAGCTAGCTCAAGGCTGAGCTGATCATTCACTGCCTTAGGGTTTGGCATAACCCATGACTAGAGAGAGGCTGGGTCCCAGTCTGGGGCACACCTAGTTAAGAGGCCCCAGCTGTAGGAGTTGGAACTTCCTAGAGCAGTGATTCTCAACCTGGGTTGTGCATTAGAGGCACAGAGAAACTGTACAAATCCTTGTGGTCCAGTATGCTTCAGACTTAGTAAATCAGAATCTCTGAGGAGGGGAGATGGGAAACAAGTATCAATATTTCATAAAACTCCCTAGTGACACTAATATGGAGCCAAAGTGAGAACCTGTGATTTAGGGGCAGACAGTCATGTTGTCATTACACATCCTACTTGTGTTTGAAAAAATTTTGTTCTCATATAATTTGGATTGAAACCAGACTGTTGACTCGAAATCATTTCCCTTATAACCTGCTACTCACTCAGGGTCAGGTTTCTTGCTTAGCTATCAAAAGTACATATAGTGGGCCAGTGCTTTTCAAATTTTATGTGCACACCAATCACCTGTGGGTTATGATATAGTAGGTCTGGGGAGGAGCCTGGGAATTTGCATTCTAACAAGCACTCAGGTGTTGGTGATGCAGGACCACATTTTGAGCAGCAGTATTCTAGGCTTATAACCATTGAGCTGATTTTACTTATTATTTTATTTATTGCATTTATTGAAAGGTGCTTACTGCCTGAAGGACATTCTGCTACTTAGATTCTGGGGATGTGATGGTGAATAAGAAAGAGACAGTGCTGCCCTCAAGGATTGTAAAATCTAGGAGTAAAGGCAATAAACCCATTATTTCACAAAGATTACTGAAATTCAATTTTAATTAGGGCCACAGAGGAAAGATACAGGCCACTATGACACCACTATGACACCACTATGACACCACTGTGATAGGGAGTCTTGATCTAGTTAGTGGGACATGGTGGTGACTCATGAGGTAAAGTGGCCCCAGGAGACCCATGTTCTGTACTGATGGCTCACTCTGACTGTGGGAACCTGTTGATTTCTTCCACCAGCTTCCAAAAGCACTGGCTATATTTAGTATATTGACCCTTTTTTCCTGCTGTACATTTTCCCATGGTGGCCTCATCCTTGACTTTCCTTATCCTCCCAGTCTCCACTTCTGTCTCTCGCCTGAGCTCCAGGTTCAGGTTTTGAACTATTATTGGACATATCAACTAGGAAACACATTAGCCTCTAAACCCAACACATTCTGGGACAAAAGCCCCACCCTCTTCACCAAATCGGCTCTTCTGTATTTCTGACAGCATCAACATTATTGTTTTTTAAGCCAATCAGGCAAAACTCAGCATCTTCTTTTAGGTGATGTGGACTTTCCCGTTGTTGGCCCAAGGGTGCAGCACACATTTTGTCTCAGGATCTGAAATAGGTGTATATTATGTATATTACATTCATTTGCTTGATGAGTGACCTAAGTCAAATAAACCGCCCTCTCGGTGAACGCTGTTTAAATAGGATGTCAGGGAGGAGAAAAGGGAGGTAACATTCATTTAGTCTATGTGCTTGTGCTACATATTTTAGGGACCTTAACTCATTTCATTTTCCATGTAGCTTTCTAGGAAGGTATTGCTGCCTTCCATAGAGTGAGATATTCTCATTTTGGTTTTCTTTGGGCTTTTCTTTTCTTTTTCATGCTCCACTATGAATATATTTTACTGAATCATCATTTTCCAGAGCACTAGTTATCTCTTCAGTTGGGTCTAGTCTGTTGTCAGTCCATCCACAGCATTCTTAATTGTTTTTTTTGTTGTTGTTTTAAAGATTTTATTTATCTTTAGTGGGGAAGGGAAGGAGATAGGGAGAGAAATATCAATGTATGGTTGCCTCTCATGTGTCCCCTGCTGGGAACTGGCCTGCAACCCAGGCATGTGCCCTGACTGGGAATTGAACTGTGATACTCTGGTTCACAGGCCTGCGCTCAATCCACTGAGCTACACCAGCCAGGGCTTGCATTCTTAATTTTTAAAATTAATTTCAGTGCTAGAATTTCCAACTATTTGTTTACATATATATGATATATATGTATGTGAGAGTCTCATCCTATCATCTACTTTCTATGTTTTTCTTTTTAATCTTCATCTGAGGATGTGCTTAGAGAGGAGATGGGAGAGAAACATCAATGTGAGAGAGAGAAACATCAATCAGTTGCCTCTCGTACATGCCCCGACTGGAGACTGAACCCGCAACCTAGGCATGTGCTGTGACTGGAAATCAGACCCATGACCTTTTAGTCCATGGGATGATGCTCAACCCACTGAGCCACACCAGCCAGGGCTCATCTATTTTCTAACATGTTGATCAGTTATTTAAAAGTGTGTGTCTAATAACCACACTGTCTGGATTACCTGTGAAATGGTTTCTATTGCCTGTTTTTCTTTTCCTTTTGGCTTTGTTTCTTGGTATGCCTGGTGATTTTTTAAATTAAATGTTGGGCATTGTAAATGAAGAACTATGGAGGCTCTTTTTCTTTAGCTCCCCGTTAGCAGGAAGAGTTTTAGAGTAAGAGCAGCTTATCTTAATTCATTCTGTCTTACCTAGAAGATATAATCCTTCGGGGGTCCTGACTGAAAGCCTAGTGTGTATCCAGGGCTCCTCCACTTTGGTGAGCTCTGAACTCCCATTATATGGTTGTTAGTGGTGACAGCTCTGCTTAGTTGATCATTTCTCTAGCAGCTGTTTTCTGCTCTGCTTCTCTCCCATCTGCCTGCGAAATTTACAAATCATCAGATGCCTAAGTGGGAGTGGTGGGGAGAGAGCTGGGCGCAGTTTCTGTGCTCCCGTACTCTGGGAATTTGGCCTTTCAGGTTCTGGTTGTCTCGTTAACTCTTAGATTCCCTCAAGGAAATAATTTTTTGTTTTTAAATTTTATCCAGGGTTTTTGTGTGTGTGTGTGTGTGTTTGCCCATCCTTGCTGGAAGGTGACACCTATTCTTTATTTTAAGCTTTGGAATTTTATGAAGAAGCCTGGTGTTCATTTTATCAGCTGCATTCTGATAAAGCAGGTGCCATCCAGATGTCCAGATGGAGGTTTCTGCTTGAGTTGCAGACTAGCTGCTACCTGCTCATCTCACAGGAACCTTTGGCTTTTCTCATGTTACAACTTTTGCTTTGCATTCTGAAAAGGCAATGCTAGAAATGAGTGAATTGAATAGTATATACTTTAGCAAATGTAAAATGATAGCTTTATGTAGTGAGGAATGGGTTAAAATAAATGATAGAGACAAAGGAAACTCAGGAGACTCAGGTTCCTAATCTGATGTTCAGGCAGTAACAAAGCATGTAATTCTTCTGCAGAGGAAGGGAAAACCATGGTGCTTTCTAGTGGTCTTACCTTGATGATATTTTTAATGTATTTTGTACTTTTGAGGGTTTGTACTTTTGAAGCATATGGTAACAAGTTTTGAAGTGTTTTCAATGCTATTTGTGTCTGCGTATAGATAATGTGTTTATATAAATACATAGAGAGTATATACAATCCCATGTTCTGAAAAGGGGATTGAATGCAAAAACATAAGTACTCCTCAATCTTAACTTCTAGGGAAGGAAAGAAAATTTAAACCAACAGGTTGTTAACTTTGGGAGGAGATTATGGCTGTAAGATTTCATCACTTTGCTGTCTTGTCTGGCACATGTACCTCTGCCCCAGTGTGTTTATTTTTCTCCTTCCTTCTCTCCCAACAATGAACCTGGAACCTGAAAGAAGCCAAGCTGCATTTCTTGTGGTAATTTTGGGGAAGGAGCCTGCTTTCTTTGGAGACTGGAAGTTGGCATGAATGCTTTCCTTTAGGGGGGTGAATTTTCATACTCCAGCTTATTGACTAGTCTTTTCCTTCCCCCTCTCTTTCCTCTCATTATTATTATTATTTAGTGGGATTATAGGCAAAGCAGATCATATGCTTTCTGTTTCTGAGAAACATGAAATTTAATTGCATGGAATGTCAAATATACTGGAAAAATTAAACATCAATATAAAAATTAAATAGGAACAGAAGTTAATTAAAAACAAAGTGCTAAATGGAGAGTACAGACCCTGCCAGAGAAATTTGATAAGAAGGAGGACTGCGCTAGAGGCATGTGGAAAGATTCTGTTGACTTGAGGACTGGGAGTTCTGGTGGAGGTATAGTTGGCAAGGAGCAAGGCTAACATCTTTGTCAGGGAGACTGATGTGCACAAAGGCTTGGGGTTGGGAAGGAGCAGGGTGGACTTGGAGCTTCCAGTGTCAGTATAAGCATGTGGAGAACGTGGGTGGAGAGGCTGAAGTCCCATGGTAGAGAGCCTCAAATGTCAGTTTCTGGGTTGAGTTTGGACACCCCATCAGCAAGGAGGGATCCATCAAAGGTCTCTGAAGCGGGGAGTAGGGTGATGATGGTTTTAGGATAGTTAAGCTAACAGGAGGGGATATACTGTAGGCACTGAGGATAGGGGGCTTTGCTATGATCCCAGAGAGTGTGGTAAGGATTGGTGACATGAAAGGGGAAATAAAGAGGCAGAATGCTTTACAAAGAACACTGGTGACTGATTTGCCATGAGCAGAGGTTATTGGCATTTTATGCAAATATAAACTATGTGCATTTGAGGTAGTACAGCATACCAATATTGACCAAGATTATTTTATGAGAAAATTTTTGAAATAACCCTAAACCCTTTCTTCTCACCAGGCATGGTACAGGCATGGTCACATGGAAACAAAACACTTCTTTGGGATATTGTGTCAGGCCTCTGAGAAGTAGGAGCTGGGCTGGGCCTGGCTCTGGTGGACTGACACTTGAGGCCTCATGTGGACTGGTGTGGAGCTCCTCTGGCTGGCGCTCTCCTTCCCTGGTGGCATTGTTGTCATTCCTGACTGCTGGATGTCTCCTCCATCATCATGGTGCCTGGGGCTAATGCCAATCAGAAAATGTCATAGGCCACTGGATGAGCCACCTCTCTGGTGCATTACTGACCTTTGTTCCAGATGAGCATTTCCTGAACTGTGGACCATGGAATGCTCTACTGGGATGTTGATGTGTGTGTCAGAAAAGGAGTTTCTTGCAGAATTTAGTTTGAGAAAAGTTGCGTATTTTCTTCCCTGGCCTGAGACTTTTAGGAAGATCACAGTGCACATTAGCATGTTAATGGCTCAGAGAAGGTGAGCAAACAAAGAAAATGGGTTGACATTGGTTTCCTGCACTTAAATATTTGGCCGTGAAACACTGTGTTTGCAGTACAATCCCTAGCAGTTATTAATCAAATTTGGGGAACAAAATTCTTCCTCATGGCCTCCGTGATAGCAGCAAAATCCCTTCAATGAGTGAGCAAACAAATATTATTGAGGCCACAGCTCTGTTCTCTCAATGTGCAGAGGAGTCCACATGAATTCTTACTCAAACTTCAAAATAAGCCCTCCTATGTGTATCTAAGGAAACTGTGGCTCTGATGAATTAGGATGCTTGTGTGAAGTTACACCAGTAGGAAATGGCAGGGTCAGAACTGCAGTCCAGATCAACCCCAAGTCCAATGTGAGACCATTTGCTAGCTCTCCAGGGAGAGTTTTGGGTTCTGTCCATAAGATAGCAGCTGTTTCATCATAAAGCTTTCATGCTTCACCACTTAAACCAATTCAAATATCTCTGTTGGTAAAATATACACCCCTGGTATTTTCAGAGTCAGTCTGTTCATTGTGATCAGAAAAAAAGCTTTGAACCAACTGAATTTGCACTGGTTCCTTTTCAGCCCTTTCCTGTGGGAGGGTCAAGTGCACACTGACACCTCTCTTCCTTTGCAGCAAGAGCAGTGAGGCCTCATTCATTCAGCCCTTACCTTCCTGCTTTCAATTTTCCAAGGCTGGTGCCCAGCCCATCCTCACTGATCTACCACCATGTCCTCAGGCCCTTCCCCTGTGAATAATAGTTTGAGTCGTTAAAGTGGAAGCAGTCACCTCCTGAGCATCACAGCCTAAGGCTGAACATTGACGTGAGAAAATGGAACAGAACGGGCAGATAATTACCTGTTTTTCCAGTTGCTTGGTGGGTTCATGGTTCTCTGATGAGTCTGGAAAGTTTTGGGGTGCTCAGACTATTTTAGTTTCTTTTTCCTGCCTCCTCTTTTCAGTTCTTGTCCCCGTTTGGCCAGGAAAGCAGACGGCCCGAGCAGCTCCCTGTGTTGCTGATTCTGTTCTGAGTTCATGTTCTCAGTTTCTTCTTACCTGTTGAGAGGCAGAAAGACGGCACATTTCTCTCCTAAAATTGGAGCTCTGTGAGAGAGAGTTAGATGTGAATTTTCCTTTAGCATTTAGGCAGGACCATTAAATTGCTCTCTACTGTTGTTTGTTTCAATATTATTTTAGCCGCAGTTGATTATTTGAAAGATTTAGAGATTAAATGGATCGGGGGAAAGTGTTCCAGTTTGCTTAGGACTCTATCTTTCAGTCACTTTTATTGAAAATGAGGGGAATGTATGATCACCCCAAAATGAAATTCACAGTTTATCTCTAAGTTTTCTTTGAGCCATCCGGCTCTCAAATATTCATTTGTTACTCATCTGCAATGTGCAGCGTCTTGCTCACTGAAACTCATCATATCAAATCCTAGCAGATAAAGCTGTGTATTCTATTCATAACTCCAGACCCTCCTAGGATGTCAGAAGGTAGCATTTTTCTTTGGGCGAGGCATATACTGGTGTTCCATAGACTTGGACAGCTGGGTTGTCACTAGCAAGGGGTTTTGAGCCTAAATATCTGCTCTCTAAGGGGCTATACTGGTAATAGCCCCTCAAATGAATGAACAATAGAAAGATTATTAGGCTCCTGCTCTGTATAGTCACCATGCAAGGTGATTTGTGTAGATTCTCTCACTCAAATCTCAAAATAACCCTCTACAGTGGATCTGAGACAACTGAGGCTCAGAGGAGTTAGGGAACTTACCTAAAGTCATGTGGGACATGGCAGGGCCAGAACGAGAGCCCCAAGTCCAGTATGGGACCTCATCACTCCCTCTCTAAGGAGTCATGCAGTAGGGTGGGATCCAGAACCTTCACTGGGCTCCTTGAGACATGCTCTGGCTCTGGTGGAGGGAGAACTGTGAATGGAGCTTTGGGGCAGCTGGGACTGGGGATGTGGGTAGTAAGATTTTTCCCTTCATTTTTAGAAAACAAATTTTTTAAATTGGTTGCATCCATTTTTCCCTGGGAAACTGGAAATGGTTATGAGCTCATGGCTTCTCTCATACAGATTTAATGGTTTCAACATGCTGGACCAGCTGCACTTTAAAAAGCACAGATGCCCAGTCCTATCCCCAGAGATCCCTATCCTCTGCTTTCACAAAGCTCCAGGGGATTCCAGTGTGCGTGTGAGTTTGGGAACTGGTGGACCAGAAATGACTCACTCTGGCCCTTCTCATTCAAGCACCAAGGCTTCCTCCCCACCCCCATCTTAGTTTTCCAAGACATCCTATGGGTGAGGAGGCACTAGCACCTGCGTTTTAATTATGTACGACCGCAGAGCCTTTACCTGACAACTGGTTTCCAATTTCCATCTTAGCTTTGAGTTCAGCCATTGTGGTTTCCTCCAGTTTCATGTTTTGTTTTTATTTTGGTGTTTTATTTTTGTAAAAAGTATATTCTTGTTTTTACCTCACTCCATGTTTTCAGTGGGGTGGTTTATGCATTTTTATCTTTCGCAGTGACTTTGAGATGGTGCAGTTACTTGGTTTTAAGTTTCCCTTCCACAAGTGATAGCCTCATGAATAAGATATGGCTCCTTTCTCACCAGGCACTTCCTTGCTGCCCTGGTACTCTCCAGTTTGCCTTTGCTCTTCTGGCCCGTGGAAATTCAAATGCTCCATGGCAGGGGAGAAATATTTGAGTCACTTGACCTGTAGGCAAACCATCCTGTGATTATCCAAGAAGCATGTTGACTTTCTTAGAACTGGTGTTACGAGGCAGACTGATTTTTGCCACAGTTGAGCTCTGTTAGAGTGACCCAAATAATACTAACCCTTGGCAGTGAGCTGCAATTTACCAGCTGTGGAGATGAGATTCTGTCTCCAGCTGGCTTTAGGCAAACCAGAGTTTAATGTTTGTTTGCCTCTGTCTCCGACTTAGCTGGCTTTGATTCTCTTGGTGACGGCTTGTCTCCAGCCAGTGCGACTCCTCATCCCTGCCGACATCGATATCTTGTCACATTTTAGTTTAACCTCTTTTGAATGCTTTCTGTGCAGCTGGACATTGATAAAACATTGGCATGGCGTGTCTGAATTAGCTCAGGGGTGGCTGCCTTTTGGCTCTGGGCATTTCCAGTGCTGATATCGTCTATCAGACTGGAGAGTTTGGGTACGCCATTCATTCAGTCTCTGTGCCGTCTCTGGGCTTTGGTGTGGGGAAGGAAGTCCAAACTATGGCCATTCCTTGGCTTCTTGGCTGCTGTCATGGGCTTGGCCTGAAGGAGGAGCCTCCCTGTTCCTCTCTGCTCACTTTCCAGGCTCTGTTTTTACAGGTATTACCTCCTCCCTTGTCCCAGAGCTGGGGTAAAGTTCAGGAACTCTGTGGTGAGCAGTTGCTGGGTTGCTGGGTTTATCCTTTCTGTTAATTACCCAAGCTCACTAATCCTGCTGTTGGGGAGGGTGGGAACAATTTACTGAGCTTTAGATTTTCTGAAGGATCTGGAGTAATAGGGGTTCATGGAGCTGGTGTTAGTGCTGGGAACTAAATAGAGCAGGACCTGACTTGTCTAGGGCCTGAGTCTAAGTCATTCCTCATGTGAATAAAGAGAAGAAACAAGCCTTTTCAGAATCAGAAGTTTGGACCAACTCTGCTCACCTCATTCTGCTCCTCTGTGTGGCATGTGCTTCCATAACCATTGGTTATGAACTCTGCCCACCTGAAATTTTTGGTTTGGTTACTTTTCTCCATCTAGCAAGGATTCATTTATGTAATTTGAGAATGTAGCTTCAGGTGGATGTCATGGTTTTTGGTGGTTGATAATTTTGGAAAAGACACACAAATAGGAATGACCGAAGTCTATTTTCTTATGGAAATGAAGTTTGTAAGGGGTCTGCTTGGGTCTGTCTTCACCTTCTTGTAGAAATGATTACAAAACCAGTATTTTAATTTCTCATGGAAGTGATCACATAACTACACTTCACCAAATGGCTCAGCTCTGTGCAGTGTCATTTTAACCTGGTGTCTAACAAGGTTAGATAATAACTGACTGACTAGGTGCTTTTTGACTGATGTCTTTATTCCCAAACTTTTGAGATTTTTTTCCCCAATGGTAGCTGGCACTGAGACCTAAGCATGACCCATACCTATGTGATGTCTGATGGTAAAATTTGCATCTTACTGTTCAATGACCTTTGAGTGATTAAAAGCACCTAATGTTTGCTAATCTTTTAGAAAACCGTCAAACTATTTACTGTGATAAAAATTAGGAAATAGGATTTTATTGGCCACAAGATCTCTGTGAAAGCTTGGAGTGGGGTCCTGTAACTTCCAGGGACAGAAGACAGGACAGCGGTACCCTAGTGTGCTGGCCCATCATGGTCCCACAACCCCAATCCTCGACAAGGCAAGAGGAGGTTTGCTTGTACAGCTTTCAAAGTAAGTGTCAGTCAGGTAAAATATAATCAATTCAGGTGTATCTTTATTTACCACGATGTATGTCATAGACTGCTATGCAATGTTCTGCATTATTCTTACTTAAATTAGAAGGAGAGATCAACTTCTGGAGGATCTCTTTTGGAGAGCTTCTGACAGGTTTCTTTCAGGAACCTTTATATTCTGCTTAATGGTCTTTTGAGAAACCAGCCAGAAGTCTGTTTTATTATCTTTTCCTCTCAGACTAGAATTTATCCAAGTCCCTGTGGTAATAATGGTGCTGAAGTTGGTTTGTTTCCCGACCAAGCACAGACAACAGGGACTCAACCACTGCACTTCCTGCCGAGGTCAAGGCTGAGGTACCATTTAAAAAAATTGTCCAGTTAATGCCTTTTGATTTGGGCAACACCTGCCATTTTCTTTGCAATTTGTGAAAGAAACCTTTGTATTACTAACACTTTATTTTCTGAGATCTTCATGGCAAATATTTTGGTAGCTTCTTAAAGGATTAGAGAATTGGAGATTCTTTGGCTTAAGAACCTAGGTGTGGGTAGTAGTTACTGATTAGCAGGAAGGAATAAAGGTAGGTGGAGGCTTATCTGTCAGCAATCAGAATGTAATTTTTCCAGCCCCTTTTGCTTATTTCAGTAGTACCAGTATCTTTTCGGGTGGCCCAGATTCTTCCATTTTAAACATTCTTGCAAACACTCAGCATCTCTGCCTTCTTTGCTAAACAATTGGGCATTTATAGTTATTCTCTCGTGTATGCCTTGTGCACACGCACACCTGTGTACGTAGAGAGATATTAGAATGGCTCACAGGGAATCACTGTTGGAATTCAATATGACAGAGGTCTTCCTGGAAATGACACATTCTAAACAATTTTAGTCTCTCAATATTTGCCCATACCAGCTATTAACATTTGCTTTGCAATCTTTCTGTGAACTAGGATACCTAGAAAGGTTGGTTCTCAGAGTGGCTTTGTGGGATGCAGTATCTATGTAGGTAAATGCTCAGCATATGGTGTATAAACCTGCTATTTTCTCTGGTGAACATACTGGGATTTCTTTCTCAGAAACATGTAGTGAACAAATGTACTCCAGAGTCCCAGTACTCGAAGCCTACCAGGGTTGCAGAACTCAGGCTCATAGCCTTTCTGTGCAGAGCAAAAATTTGAAATGAGTTTTCTACTCTGTTATGGGCTGAGTTATGTCCTCCTAAAATTCATGGGTTGAAGTCCTAACCTTCAGTACCTAACAATGTGACTGTATTTGGAGAGAGGACCTTTAAAGAGGTGATTAAGTTCAAATGAAGTCATAAGGTGGGCTGGGCCCTAATCCAATATGACTCATGGACTTATAAAAAGTGGAGATTAGGACACAGGCACACACAGAGGAAAGACCAAGTGAAGGCACAGGGAGGACAGCCATGTACAAGCCAAGGGAAGAAGCCTCAGAAGAAACCAACCCTGCTGACACCCTCACCTCAGACCTTCCAGCCTCCAGGATCATGAGACAATAAATGTCTATTGTCTAAGCCACCCAGTCTGTGGTACTTTGTTACGGCAGTTCCAGCAAACTAATATTGCACACACCCTGATATATGCAATCTTTGTTGCCAGAAGAAGAGCATAATGTCTTTTTGAGGTGTTTGGCCTAAATCAAAATGCAAATTTTCAAAGAAATAAAATGCAGAAAAATCAAACCCACCTCTACTCATCATAATAATTTCATAGACAGGAGCTCTGCATCCCTCAGGGGTCCCTCATGAATGACAGGGAAGCCCACTAATGGCCATGTGGACTAACAGTCTTGTTAGCTCTGTTCATCTTCTTCTGTTTTGTTCTCTTTTGTTGGCCCCTAACTGCATGCTCACAGTGCTCTTGTTACAGGTTATTGAGGAACCTGGTTATTGCCTGAGTCACAGCAGTTGGTGGTTGTGAGTGAGATGAGAAATTTCTAAGTCGTAACCATTTCTTATAGAAAGTCACAGAATGGTCTAAACAGATGGGACTTTAGGAATTTCATGATTTATTTCAAGAACCTAATTGAGAGTTATGTTGTTGGTCAGTTTAAAGCCCATAATTAAGACTTTTTTGAATTAAAAATTGTTTTTAAATGAGTTGAACAGAGTTCTAATTGATTAGATGGAAAATGGACAGTAGTTTTCTACTACTTTCTCCTCTACCATCTGCTGACTTTAAAGGTGAGAGATGCAATTTCAGTTTAGCCAAGGCAGCTGGCTGCTGGGCTGCAGTTTGTAGGCAGATCCCATTGTCATAGCCTTTATTATTTTAATGCCACCTTTATTTCTGTGACTTATGTGCAAATTTTCCATTCCCAATGAATTTAGGCACACAGAATGTCATAAATTTACAGAACACTGGAAAAAAGAAAATCAAGCAAAAAGGCCTGCTGTTTTCTGTACTCTGGAGGACGATTTGTGTGGTGTTTACACTAGAAAGGAAGCAAGGAGTGAAGGAAAGAGGGAAGGAAGGAAGGAAAGAAAGAAGGAAGAGTGGAAGAAAGGAGGGGGAGTTTGGAGTTTTGGGGAGAGCATGGAACAAAAGTCAGGATGCTCAGTTGTCATGGCCTTGCTGTGTAGTCCTGGGTATGTTCATTCATTTCCGCATTGGTCAAATCTTCCTTTTACCCCATCAACCCTGTAAAGTTGTTGTTGTGATTGGAAGGAAAGCGTGTGAAAATAAAGAATGATGTACCAGTTGAGCTTAATAGACTACCCAGGAGTATGATCCCATTTCTAAGGCATCTCATTAATCTTTGATAAGTTTTACTGTCCACGTAGGAGAGAGTCTCTCAGAGGGAACAAAAGCCCACAACACAGGAGCAGCATGTCAGTCAGAAAGAGTTGCCCATCGGTGAGTGGCCTCTCTGACAAAGGCCAGCCCTGTGAGTTTCGATCAGGCCCTAGTGCATGGCAGTAGCTTGAGCCCACTTTCTGAGAGCCTTCTCTCCCCAGGAAATACTGACTATTAATAACCCAGACCTTCTCAGAGAGTGAGAAGATTTGATGTCCTAGTGCAGAGGAGTGACAATGACTTGGGCGATCTTCTACTCTCCACCAGCTAATACAGCAGAGCAAGAGCCAGAACCCAGAACCTGGCTGGCCCTACTTGGGAGAGATTGCTGGTTCCTGAATGGGCAGGTGGGACTGAGGATTTGGACTCACATCTTGAGGTATCTGCCTGGTCTGTTGAGAATCCAGAAAATGATTGATTGCTGGATGACACTACAGCCTCTCATCATAACAGCCATTCCTTGCCAGCCCAGATAAAGAAGCTGTTGAAAAATGTATGAGGATTGCCTTCAGCAATAACAATGGGTATGGTCCAATCTGAAGTACAAAGAGTACTGGCTACTCTTGGCAAGTATCGAGATGGGAGAAAGTTTGATGTCTTTGAATGCCAGTGAATAGTGGTAAGCTGCACATTGGGTGTGTGCATCAGAGTTGGGCACTTAGATGGATGTGCTGAGGTTCAGAGGAGATGCTCGGAAATCCTGACAGGAAGAGGGATGCAGTGGGGCTGGTGGGAGTAGGAAGAGGCTACATAAGTTCTCACAGGATATGGTGGTCAGGTAGAGCTGTCTGTACATCAGATGACATGTCCTCTTCTTGCTCTTCCTGGCAGAGAGCAAAAATTCAGATGAACACCTTGGCCATCTAGGGGCAAGGGATAAATTTCTTTATGAGGTGAATGGCAGGTAGGTGTTCCATCAGATGTGAGCTGTTTTGCAGATAATGCCACACTGATTCTAAATGGGTCTTTCCTGGGGGTAGGGATGGGGGAGAAGAGATTTTTTTTAAGACAGAAATAAATTTCCTTGGCAAAAGCAAAATGCCAAATAGGTCATTTGTCCGTCCATCCATTCATTTATTCATGGCTAAACTACCCTACTGTTTATTATAACCAGTAAGGAATCCTGACTATTTCAGGGTTTAAGGTTTACATCTTCAGTAGAATCCACATTCTGAGTGTGATGCTTGCTGACCAGCTTCTGAGGCCTTATTCTAGTCTTAACTGCTTTCGTTTCCTTTGCTGTCAGAATCCCCAGAAGAGTGTGGTGCCATTTTTATACACTTTCCATACAATCCAACAAGTATAGAATATTAATATAAACCTGCCAACCACCAAGCAAGCAACAACATGTTTGGACTATATGATACTGAGAAACTATTTTTATTTTGGAGATAATGCTTGTTAGTAAAGGCAACTTTATAGCTTCAAGTGCCCAAATAGTTGTTTTCCCTACTGAGTTATATATTCACACACACACACACACAAAATAACGATCTTTTCTGAAACATAGGTGTGCTGGGACAGTTCATTGAGATAGTAATTAGTAAATGTGTTCTCCCTCCATTATCTACTCTCCTCTGCGATCTAATTAGGGAGGGAGCAGAAACTACTGGAAGACTATAGATCTATCTTCCTTTCTTCTATAAAAGGTGAAGCTCTAGGACAAGATATTTCCAAGTGTTTGTGATCATTAGATATGAAGGAGTGGGCTTTTGAGATCAATAGGGAATAAGAGCAGGGAGATTCCTGAAGCCTGGGAAGTGGTTACCATGGGAGCAAGGGTGCTGGGAGGTGGAATATCATGAAGGAGATGGCATCATGGTGAGCCCATTGACAATGAACCTAGGGGATTGGGCTCCCAGCATTGTCAGAGAGCACTGGGACCCTAAAGACACTGAAAGTACCGGGCACGAGCTAATGGCTGGGACAATGGGCATTGTAGGTGTAACAACTGGAGACCAGTGACCTGACTGGTAAAAGCCACAGGGTTGTCCTCAGTAAACATTAAGGCTTCAGAGATCCCATCAGCTTGGCACAACCCTAGCCAAAGTAGAGGGTATGTACATGTGCCAGTGATAACTGAGATTGAGTTTCCTTCCAGGAAATGGTATGGGGGACCAGGTCCAGATTTACATATAAGAATAGAGACACATTATACTTCTTTCAAACCTGAGCTTGTCTGCTAAGTAGTCATGGACAGGTATATATATAGTCCACCCAATATAACTTCCTCATTTCACAAATAAAGACAGTGAAACTCAAAAGTATGTAAGTTCTTAAGGTCTCTTAACCTCTCCAGTTCTCTTATTTGTGATCTATAACATGAGGGAATTGGCTAACAGAATCCCTAAGAGAATTGTTTGATAGATTGCTAAAAGAAATTGGGTGTTTGGCTAGTAAAATCTGTAATCTTGCCATTTTAAATGCCTAGAAATTCCCTGAATAGATACCACAGGGCCTTTGGATATGCTACTTCCAGTCCTCGGAACTTCCATACCCAAACCTTTTGTTCATCCAAATGAACAAATGTCTTTTTCTCTGGGAAGCTTTCCCCAACAACCCTTGTACCCCAAGACTAGGTTAGGTATATATCCTGACATTCTGGGTTTACCCTATGTATTAGTTTTATTGCTGCTATAACAAATCACAAACTTAGTGGCCTGAAACAAATGTATTACTTAATGTTCCAGAGCTCTGAAGTTTGAAATGGGTACCCCTGGGCTAAAACTTTAGGTGTTCCTTCTGGGGGCTTGAGGGGAACATCTATTTCCTTGCCTTTTTCTGCTTCTAGAGGGCTTCTGCATTTCTTGGCTTGTGGACTCTTCATCCCTCTTCAAAGTAAACATCTTCAAATATCTTTCTGGCTCTGAATACCCCTGCCTCCTTCTACAGCTGTGGAGCCTATGATCACACGTGGCCCACCTGGATAATTCAGGATGAACTCCCATCTCAAGGTCAGCTGATAAAAACCTTACTTCCACTCAATACCTCAGTTCTTCTTTGCTCTGTAACCTAACATAGGTTTAGTTCTGGGGATAAGGACATGGCTGTTTTTGGGGGGCATTATTCTGCCTCCCACCCCCCCCCCATCAGTGCTCTTGTCATACCTTGTGGGAACTGCTTTTCACTTTGGCTGTCTCCTTCTTTAGACTCCTAGAGTCTCGAGTCTGTGTTTGTTTTCTGTTGCCTTCTCAGTAATTTGTACAGACATTCGAAAATGGAAGCGTTAAGAGATGATGTGATCTCTGCATTGTTATAAATAGATTTAAATTCATTACCAATATTTTTTAAAATTGGGAGACTTTGCATAATAGCTGTGAGTCCATTTTTTTTAAATGAAAAGCATGAAACTTGAAAACACTGGACATGTGATACTGGGGGATCTTGGCTTTTACTTGTCCTCCAGCACTCAAAGGCATTAACTGCCTAAGACCTGTGGGCACTAGGATCTGACCTGTAATAGGAACCCCATAAATTTATTCTTTGAATAAATTAATAACTCAGTGGCTGACTTAAAGCCTAGGTGATGGGATGGGTTAAATTGGGAAGCGCGAGAACAGAAGACCAGCCTGTGAGGGGCATTACTACTAGGACTGGCAGAGAGTCCCTGGCCGGCGGGGGTCCAAGTGTGGTCTTAGGTGACGTGCCATCTTAGCTGGGTCTTAAAAGCAGAGCCTGAGAAAAGAATTTGTGCATATGTGATTTATTTGGGAGGTGATCCCAGAGAGCTGGAACGAGGACCTAGGGCAACTGACACAGGAGAGGATGAGAGCCAACATATGAATGTTGTCATGAACTGAATGTTTGTGTCCCTGTCAAACTCATGTCGAAGCCCTAACCCCCAGTGTGGTGGTATTTGGAGATGGGGCTTCTAAGAAAATAATTAAAGTTAAATGAAGTCATAAAAGTGCTCCAATAGGATTAATGTCCTTACATGAAGAAACACCAGAGCTCTCTTTTCCTTTTGCTCTCTCCTTGAGATCCCTGAGGGAAGGTCATGTGAGGGCACAGAGAGGAGGTGGCATCTGCAACCTGAGGGGAGAGCCCTCACCAGACACCAACCCTGTTGATCTTCGACTTATAGTCTCTAGAACTGTCAAAAAATAAATTTGTGTTGTTTCAGCCACCCAGCATATGGTATTTTGTCATGACAGCCCTAGCAGACTAAGTCAGTTGCATTTCGGAAGTCACTGCTGTGGGCAATGGGCACTCAGTTCTTCTGAGGTCCTCTGAGGAAGCCTCAGATTGTCGGCCCAGAGGACGCAAGGCAGGTGTGGCATTTACCATCAGCTCCTCTCTCCCACTGGTTGCATGTGAATCCTGGGAGTGTTAACTCTACCGCAGTGTGCTACATTTGTGCACAGGCCTAGGCATCTCTTGATAGCCCCTGTGTTCTTGGGGAAGTGCCAGGATGGAAGTGAGAATGTGGGGGCATGTGTAAGATGCCGTCAGTGTGAGATGAGCTGGAGCCTGGACAAACTTGGCTGAAATTAGGGGTGAGACTGAGAGCATGTGAGCTAGGACACCAGAAGTGTCTGCTGTGGACATCTGGAAATGCTCCAGGCTGGGGGTTACAGTTCAAGAGGCTCAGGCTTAGGAGAGAGAATATGAACAAGCAGACAGGCTTAACTCATTGTTGGGTTGTCAAAGACCAAGGTCAAGTAGCCAGACCTTGGAGAAGCCTGTGGGTTAATGGCCATGCAGGCTCTTAAATAATGAATAAATAAACTCTGTAGATTCTCCACAAGACTCAATTTAATTTTTCCCCCTTCATATCTTTTAGATCATGTCATACAACCTTTCACTATTGCTACTTACCTGATTAAGATCAACTGCCAGGAGTTCAATTTTTCCCTCTAGGCGCACTGTTGGGTGGGGGCCATTCACTAACAGTGAAATAAATGGATGGCAGGCAACAGGAAGGTAGCTGAGTATAACAAAGTGTCTAGAATAATCAACATATATTAAATAAACAAATAATTAATTCACAAATGGAAGCCAGTGTTTGGCCAACTAACCATATTTCTTCCTATTTTAGGTCTTTAATTTTGTTTCTTTAGATCACCTCCCCACCCCAACCCCTCCAAGTTCCTTATTCCATTTAGCATTTGTTTTTTGGCTTGGGGAATTTCTGTTTTTGATAAAGATGACTGTTATGGTGGCATTTCCCCCCCAACCTTTATAAGATATACTTGACATATAACACTGTGTTAGTTTACAGTGCACAATGTGATAATTTGATACACATAGATATATATTGCGAGATGTTTACCTCCACAAGATTAGTTAACATACCCTTCACCTCACATAATTCCTATTTTGTTGTTGTGGTGGTGAGAACATGAAAGCTCTACTCTCACAGCAACTTGCAAGGATATAATGCAGCGTTGTTCACTATAGTCATCGTGCTGTACATTAGCTCCCTGGAGCTTATTCATCTTATGACCTATGTCAACCCATTTCCCCCACACACCAGCCCCTGGTAACCACAATTCTGCTTTAAAAAATACCAGTATTTTTTAAAGTACTGGGTTGGCCAAAAACTCTTTAGTTTTTTTCTGTAAAATAGAAGACACACTTTTCATTTTCACCAATAACTTTATTGATTTGGATATTTTGAGTATATTGATTATCTCCCGTGTGGTATAACATTGATTGTTCTCAGTTAATGTCTCTATTTGATTGCTATCAACTTGGTCTACTCTACCGTGGAGCATTGTCCAATAAGAAATCTCCAGCACAAAACTGCAAACAACTTTTGACAAGTTCTATCAGTCACAACACATTCTCCATATTCTGCACAATTTTTTTTTGTGTGTGTGTTTCAGCTGCATTTTCACCTTTCTTGAAGTAATAGAGGATAATATTCTAAAACATTGCATATTTTCTTCCATCTTCAACATTAAAATGGCTATACAAAAATTCACCAATTTCAGTTTTTTTAAATGCATGCTGATATGACGGCTGTCACAATACAATCTAATAAAATTGCTTTCAGTAAAGTTAAAGACAACTAAGCGCTACTAGAGACATCTTACAGACAAATGAACTTTTCAGCCAAAGTAATATTAAAACATTCTATGAGTGTGGTGTTTTTAAGTTCCACATGGAAGTGAGATCATACAGTATTACAGTATTTGCCTTTCTTTGTTTTATTTCACTTAGCATAATGCCCTCAAGGTCATAACTATATCTTAGTTTTGGATATTTTTTGTTAACTTTTTCATTTTGCTTTTTTTAAAGTTTGCTAGATAGGGTCTTTTTGTTTTCTTAATTGCTTTGCTTAGCATTTCCATGGATAGCACCCCTTCTGGAAATCCTCAGGACCCATCATCCCGTCACAGGCTTCATAGCTGATGACTTGGACACCCACGTAATGAAATCTGTCTCTTCGGCTTTATGACAGGTGCGTGTACTGTTGTGAAATAACCAGAATTATTGCAAGGGTGTTTAGCTGAGAAATGGACATTAAAATTGATTTTAATCCTCACTGAGCTCATTGATTCCAAATTTTAGAATGTATTTGTTCATTCCTTTCAGTCATGGTATGAGATAGAACACACAGCATGTGTTCTATCACACGACTCTTTGGACGGGCCCTGGGGTTACAGAATCCTTTCTTAACACACATGGAAATCTCTGTTCTTTGGTTCTAGTGGTTACTGACCACCCCTAAGCAATAACCACGTGACCATCAAATGCATATTAAAATGGTGGTAAGTGAAGGCCTCTGTACATATTTATTTTTAGAAAAGCCACTCATCATCTATTAATCAATAGCATTAGGAGTATCTTTCAGTTGGGAGGGACTTCAGAGAAGAATCCACTGCAGTCTCTTCATTTGAATAGATGAGGAGTTAGAGGTCACAGGGGTATAGTGACTTGGCTGGGGTCACTCAATGAGCCAGTAACCAAGGTCCTGCTCAGAACCTGTGTGACCTTACTCTAAGTTCATTGCTGATCTGAAATACAGGACTTTCATGGGGTCAATGAAGATGTGGGTGACATTGGGAAGAGACATTTTTTTTACCTTCAATTTGTTCTTCATTTATCTTTTTCACTGGTTCAGTTCAGGGTTGTCTAACATAAAGCAGACTCTCAAGTACAGTGTTGATATTTCTGAATAGTTGAACTTTAGACAGCTGCTGGGTGGTTCTCTCTCTAGGATGTTTTATAAAGCTTGTACATGTGTCACCATGATGAATTGGCTTATTATAAGGGGTGGGTTAATATTGTAATTACATATTTGTCTTTACTGCTCATGTGAACCTAATATATCCTTTTACAGGGTAGTGCCATGTCTTAACTTTTATAGAACCTTCCTCTGAACAAACTCAGTGTGTTGTTCATTAGGCTTCTTAGATCCCTTAGCTTATATCTCTTGTATTAAGTTGTGCTTATTCCTTTTAAAATTGAGAATTTTAGAAGTATTTAGAACATTTGTAAATTACTATTTTAATGAGCTATCATTTATCACTTAGCTCAATTAACAGAGCACATAGTACATTATGTTTTGACAAGGGGCAGGGAAAAGTGATGCCATCATGCCTGATGGGAGTTAAATTGTGTAACTTCTGTGAGGATACTTTTGTAATATCTATCAAGATGTTATATACATGTGTATATTTATGTATATACACATAGATATATACACACATTTTTATATATGCATAAAGTATACACACATACACACTTTTTAACTCAACAGTTCTGTTTCTGGGAATTTGTGTTGTGGATATTCTTGAACATTATGAAATTCCATGTATATGGGAGTATTCAGAGAAGCACTGCTTATTTCCAAGGATTTGAAGCTACCTCTTAATCAATGGGAGACATGTTAACTCAATCATAGCACATCTGTACAATGGATGCTACCAGTGAAAATAACAAGGCAGCTCCACATGCACCAATATGCAGGATCTCAGAGATGACCATGAAAGGGAGACAGCAAGTTGCTGCTATTTGTGTTAAGATGTGGGGCAGAACATATGTATGATCACTTGTTTATGTGCAATATCTCGGAAATAAACTTGAGAAATGATACTGGTTACCTATGTAGAGGGTTCCCGGGGGTCTGGGGGCAAGGGGTGGAGCTTTTCTCACTCTAAACCCTTTTGTTTACTATTTTGTACCATTCAGAATTTTTGATATAAAGTTTATTTTAGGGAAAAAGCACATATAAAAATGATTTCCAATCTGCCCGTTCAAAGTTTTTAATGATTATTGAATACACTGAGCTTCTTCTATTGCTGTGAACTCTGTATGCTGTGTATGTGAACATATATAATTACATGTAATATTTCAATTTATACTCATTTATATGTGCCTTGGATGGTGACTCAAGAGAAAAACTTGTTTTTTTGCCTACAAATTTAGTAAATTGTTGCTATATTAAGTGTGGTCAAAGATAGCTACTCATCTCAACTTTATGTAAGTTAAAAACCATCTAGTATTTAAAGCACACTTGAGTATATGCAGTTTTAAAACATGTCAAACCACACATTGCTTAGGGATGTGCCTCTAGGAAAAGTATAAAGGAACGTACAGACATAATAAACAGTAATTCCATGTGGACCATGGTAAGGGGAACTAGGGGGTGGAATTTAGGAGGGATGGGTACCTGATTGTCATTGCACTTTTCCGTATATCTTCTAGCATATTTCAACCATTGCATAATGGTTTAAAGGGTCAAATGTGTTTCTAATTTACTGCTGGGAAATTATAGTTAGAGTTTTGTGAAAATTTTAAAAGATGCAGAAACAGTGTGGGAACTGGTGATCTTTGTTTTCCCCATTCTCTGTTGAGTCACTCCAGCACCTAGAACAGAGCCTGGCAGAGGGTGGGCCCTACAACGTGTCTGTGAAAATGAATTAAACAGGCATAAGAGCCCTCTGAACTGCTGTAACTGTGGCAGTTGGGCTGTATGATCTTCTGGTGTGTCATCTTGTGTGAGGGGACCCCAGGAAACAGAGTGGACATAACTAATGATGTCTATTACCTCTCAGATGGCTAGGGAAAAGAATCTTGGGAATTTTCCCAATAACTGGAAATGAAAATGAAATATAGATAGGTGATCAGGTCTATGACAAAATTTAGTTCCCACCTGTGCTCCGGAGCACACAGCTTGAAAAAGACTATTTCTATGGTTTGCAGTAAAACCAGATGTTTTCTTTGTGTCATGCTCCACAACCATCTTTATAGATACTGTATATTTAAGAAAGACAGCTAATGTGGGTGTAGCTCTGGTGTTCCTCCTCCTCCTAGCAATGTTGTTGCTGTCTGTCGTGTATTTATCCCCAAGCCCAGGAGCCAGGTGGTATGGGAGTGGCTGGAATGGGTGGCATTCACTACCACCCATTCCCAGCGACAGCATAACCCTCCCTCCTGCAGGGCAGCGGTCAGTCATTTTGAGACTGGATGAAAAGACTGGGAAAGTCATTAATGAGGCTCTTCTACAATAGCTATAAGAGATGTATTAGTAACTGGAGAAAATCAGTGAATATTGTGCTATTTTTGCCAGTTACTTTACTATATATCACACTAGCTAGAAGAGTGCTGTTCAACAGAAACTTCATGTGAACCCCATATTGTAATTTATAAGTTTCTAGGAGGACATTAAAGAAATGGAACTAAAGAGATGAAATAATCACTGGTAATGATTATTAATGAGATTTTATATATTTTTCTTCATACTAAATTTTGAAAATCTTATGTGTATTTTACATCTCCCAGCAGGTGCTAAATGGTCAGTAGAAATACCTGATCTGTATTTAGATTTCACAAAATTTACAGTTGAAAAAGTAGATTCACATTCCCACATTGCCCCATATATACTTAAAAAGTTTCCAATAACTGAATCAGGCACCTCTTTTTAAAAATGAAAATTAATTACAATGAAATAGAACCAAATATTCATGGTATTTTGCTATGTATAATGTACACTTTTTGCCCAAATTTTTGAGGGAAAATAAGGATGTACATTATAAATTATACGTGGGTAGTACTAAATCCCCTGTATAATTCACATTATACAGGGGAATTAGTACTAAAACATGGGTGCGCATTATACACAGCAAAATACAGTAGTTCCTCAGTTTCACTAGCCACATTTCAAGCTCCCAATACAGTGCCAAAGCTAGAACTTATCTATACATTTCAACATTAGATTTTTTTCTTGACTTCAAGAATCTATTTGTCAATATGCTTTTGAGAGGACGGTATATAGTAAAGATGTATATAGTGAAGATGTATGTGGTATAAAGTGTAGATGTATGCTTACTCTTGAGTAGTTTAGAAACTAATAAAACAGATGTCCATATTGCTTTGGGTTACATTATTTTTTTGAGTGAGTCTCACAGCTATTTTGATGAACCTAATTCTGAAAACTCAGATTTAAGATCTAAGATTTAAGGTGAATAAAATTCTGGATGATAATCCTTTCACAAATATACTTAAGCTCAGGTCAAAAAAAATTCAAGCAGCTCTTGCTCTAAGAAGTAATATCTAACTTTCCAGTTTTTAGAGAAAAAAATAATAAATTTGGACCAAAAACAAAGAGTTCATGTACAAATAATCAAGTGGAACTTCAAAAAATATAGAAACATGATTTCATGGCTTAAATAAATCTCACAAGTTCATTAACAAGGGGTTGGGTAATTTAGCTACTGAACCTGAACTAGTAGAATGTGCAATTGAGCAAACCAATTTTAGTGTAGATTTTGTTCCAAGTATTTGACAACTCCCATGCCTTGTAGGAAGAAGTTGATGTAGAGATGGACAGCCTTTCATGCCAAAGGACCAGTTATCTAGAAGTTAGGGAGGGTCCCCTTTGTGCTTCATCATTATGGCTGCTGGGAAGTTCTACGAGCCCAGAGAATGGGGGCCCAGGGTCTCTGGTGCTCCCATCTCCATACCGATATCTTGTTAGGAATAATCAAGTCCTGGGAAAAGAACTTAAAATTACAAACCACCAAGAATTCAGTGGGGACCCCTGACATAGTTATTTGTTAATAATGAGTGGACATGCTGACAGACTGTTTTGTCTGTCAAAGTGCGGGCCAGGGAAGGGACCAACGCTGCTGTGAGTGCGATTCTGTGGGATTGACTCTGTGCACCACTCATATTCGGCAGGGGAACAGCTAGCTCTTCTTACCTCATCCCTGCCAGGTTAAACCTTCAGCTCGACTTCACGGCGCACCATGTAAGAAGCTCACCTCGGTGTTTCTGTGAAAAGCTCGTGTCAGCCCCCCTGCCAGGTCCTCTTCCGGCAGTGGCCTCCGCTCCGTGGTGATTCTGTCACCCGCAGTGTTTCAAAGACAACCGCCCAGGCAGATAATCATTGCTCCCCATTAAAATGGAAACACGGCAGGAGTAGTCAGTGTTTACATGTGTGCGCTGTGTGTAGCTGTGTGCCTATGTGCGTGTGCATGGAGGCAGTTTAACATTTTCTTCTATGGCTCTTAAAAGAAGTTAAAAAAAACTGCCTTTTCTGATAAGCACATGCATATTATGGAAAATAGGGAAATCCACAAAGGATAATATAACTTCCCTTAATCCTCCTTCTCAAGATAATCATCGAAGTAGCCTGTCTTCCTCCAGTGTTCAAAAACAATCCTTTATGAAAAATTCCACTGACTTTGTTTAAAAGGGTATATATACACATATATATTTTTTCTCTGTCACATAAAGCAAGCAGACACATTGCTTGTAGCTTAGGGGACCAGTGCTCAGTGCTATCAGACTGACAGTAATTTGGCATCGGATTGCTTATGCCATAGAGTTTCTCTGCACACGATTCTTCATGTGTGGGTGCTTACTAACTGGGCATTCATTAGAGCCTCATTTCCTACATTTTATCCACTTGAAGAGATTACCCCCACCCCACCCTGTTTGAAATAGTGTCTTTTCCACACTGCTTCCACTTGGAATTATGCCGCCATTGCCAGCTTTCAGATGTTCCTGTTGCTGGATCTGGCCCTGGAGATCAAGCATGGTGTTTTTTAGAGAGGCAGTCACTTAATTCTGTTTCTCCTGCCCACACAACGGGCAGGCGGTCTTTTCGGCAGCAGCTGTGGCTGATCAATACCTGACCTGGTAGCCACCAAGACCCCGCTCTGCCATGTCCCCGGAGTCCCCTCCCCCTCTTCCAGGGAGCTGAGTCCCTTTGTTTCAGGCCACCACTTGGGGTCCTGCTATTCCAAAGAGGGGCGGGAAGAAGGCTGATGCTATGCATTTTACCCATAACAGCTTTTTGGGCAATGGTCTTGGGAAGAAAACACACTCACATAAAATGCAAAAACAGAGGGCGACAGTTGGGATCTCATTAGCTTAGTGGCTGTCACAATATAGCCAGGAAAGAAGCTGTGGCATGCGGCGGACTGTATGTGAGGAGCTGGAACTGCACGTGTGTGCGCATGCATGCGTGCAGACTGCACACCCTGAGGTGGGACAGGCACTTCAGGCTTTGCTATATAATTACTTGCTTCAGCCTAAAAAAAAATGTCAGTTGGGTTGCATCAGCCTTAGTTATTTTTTTTAAGGGTGCTTCTGTGAATCTCTTTAAATTTCAGCTTAGGCTTTTTAGAAGGGCATTCACTATGAAGAGTAGACTTATTACGGCTTAAAAAAAATTGCAGTGTGGAATGGATACAGTAAATGCCTTTAGTGTACTGTCTTCAGAGAACAGCCCAGATCAAAATGAGAGTGCGTGTATACTCTGGAGGGTGCAGCCCTGACTGGACCTTTTTAGGAATATTTTAGTGTACCACCACTGCCTTTCCTTACCCCTGAATCTTCATAGAAAGCTGCTGAGATGAGGTCTGTGATGTGGTTATGATTTCCACCAACAAACATGGTTTTAGGGCTGAGATGTGTGTGCACCTGTTTTCACCTCAGTGAAGTTGATTGACAAACAGTACGTGATGTCATGGAGGTCATGGGGGTCAGCAGGGCCTGAGCAGGGGGAGTTTGTTGTCTAAAGATTCCTAGGTGGGGAGCCAGAGGCCTGCGTTCTGGACCAGCTGGGTTGCTAACCAGCAGGGAACCTCACTGTGTTTGGGTTTGTCTCCTGACGTCCTGTTTTGCAATCTGATGGCATTAGGATTCCAGTGGAAATATGGCCTGTCATGTAAAACCAGTAAACCCCATAACCCCAGAGCTCCATCAGGAAACTTCCGTGATCCGAGAGCCAGGCCACATGTTCCTCTTCTACTTGACACTGTACAGCCGTTTGCGGGCCTCATTCTGTCTTCCCGGGGGCAGTGGCCAGGCCTCTCAGCAGACTGCGTTACACTCATAGGGCCCTGTGCCAGTTCTGGCCTCGGGGTCTCATTGTTTTAGTTTTTAAAACTTTATGTGCTTCTTTTTCAAAACCACAAATTGTGGGGAACTGCTACTAATTTTTCTAAGGGGCTGTTGGCTGGTGGGACAATGGTTCTGAGTTGGCAGTGCCACTTTGCTGTCCTTGTTATTAAATATTTTGAATGTGGCCCCTAGACCCCATGAGCATTTATGAGAACCCTGGCACATTCCCTCAAAAATGTTAATTTCCCTGTTGCCTGCAGTGGCTCAGCCTGGTACCACTCATACTTTTGCATTTCACGTGAATAAGAAGAGCTTCACTACTATGAGCTGAGCAAAACCACAGGCTGTGGGAGTGCAGGAATCTCTAACGAAGGCTGGATCTGCTGTTAGGGCGTGTCTGCTTTTGCTTCTTCCAGGCTTGTCAATGGGGCTGCAAGAAATTCCGAGAAGACTGCTGGTCACAGCTCTCTCCACTGCTGCCTCGATGATTGGGAATCTGTGGCGATGAGGTGCTTTTCAGGCTTCGATAGCTTAGGTCATCTTGGCTCAAGCCAAGGGGAAGCTTGAAAAACTAGATTTCAAGCATCTTTTTTCCTTTCGAGTTCTTAGGGAGGTCACTGGGGTGTGGCTCACCTGCCTTAATTTACCTGGGTCATTGTTTCTATTCTGAGGAGCTGATGCTGAGTTGCTACTTGCATTGGCCACCCCAAATGGTTGCTGAAGCACCTCCTTTCCCTTCCTGTCTTGCCAAGGCTACCATTTGCCTGGTGCCACCCGAGGACTAAGAGCTGCTCTCCTGGGTTTGGCTGGGAGGAATGCAGCCACTCTCAGTGGTAGGTTGGCTGTCATGGGATTGCGGCTGTCTATGATAGGGTTTCGGGTGGGCAGTTTGAGCTGTTGCTCTTCACCACTCATATGCCTCAGTCAGTCTGCCCCCTGCTCTGATTCTTGGCTTAAGGGCAAGGTCACAAACTCAGCTGCCTACATGGCCGGGCAGGCAGCATAAATGTGCAAATCGAGCCTGGGGCAAGACAAAAGGGAGTAGTGGAGACTGTGGCAGAGAGGGGCATGCCCCTTATCAGATAAAGCTGTTTATTTTTAGGTATTGATGTAATGCTTCTTAGAGAAGTGTACTTAGGAATACTTACAGGAAGATTATAAAGGTGTTAAGGCTGTAGGCAAGTAACATTGAAATTAGACTCATATAAGAACAAACTTTTAGGTATTCAAACAAAAAACAATAAATCTACATCTGCAGGTTGTATTTAGGTTAGGCATTGGGGATTTGTTATTTCCAGTAGAGTCTTAAAAGAAAAAGAAGCATTTATTGAGCATCTACTATGCAGCAGAAATGATAGACATTTAATAAATATTACCTCATTTAATGCTCACAGCAATTCTGTGAAGTACGTTTGAAACTTGGGCACAGTCCTGGCCGGGTGGTTCAGCTGGTTGGAGCATCATCCTGTACACCAAAAGTTCATGGGTTCAATTCCCAGTCAGGGCACATGTCTAGGTTGCAGGTTTGATTCCCAGTTGGGTAGTGTGAAGGAGGCAGCTGATTAATGTCTCTCTCTTTCTCTCCCCCTCTCCATCCTATCTCTAAAATCAATAAACATATCTTTGGGTAGAAAAGAAAAGAAATAAAAGAATTTAAAAAAACAAATAAACTTGTTTGAGGACAAGTCATTCATTTGGGGTTTTCCTTAGTCAGCATTAGGATTTGACACCCTGACCTCCATCTTCCAGGCCAGAAGCCCCTGCTCTGCACCACAGTGTTGCGGGGATTTGTGGCCTCTGCTGCCCTCTCCTCTCCTCCATCAACACTGGGTGTCCTCTGCCCGCTCTGGGGTGTGGGGGGCTGTCTGTGTGCTCTGGGCTAACTCTCCCACTTCCTGTGGTCCAGGTGTGCATCCACATCCTGTGTCTGCGCCAAAGCTGACAGCAGATCCTGCTCCGTGGTGGATTCACCCCAGCCATTGGCACCCTGGGCCTGTGGCTGGCGCCATCCCTCCTGACTCGGTCTACTTGCCTGTCCCGTCTCCTTGGGTTTGGATCCTGCTCTGCTTGGCGTAGATGTCTGCTGGGCATGGGCATGGACCTCAGTCCACAGACTGCAGCCACAGCCTTGGGATTGGAGCCCGCCACCCAGGGGACAGGCTGGAGGGGAGGGCAGCTGCCCGAATCTCATTTCATGGGAACCATGGCCTGCCCTCTGTGAGGAGGGTTTGGACATTTACAATGTGTGTCCAGTGTGTGGGGCAGGGCAGTGTAATTTACTGTTCAGGGCTGTATTTTCCTTCCCTTTCACATATTCTTGATTATAAATAAATTAGAACATTCGGAATGCGGTAAATTTAACACCTCCTCAAGTGCCCCAGAAATGCTTTCCCGTATGTGAGTAAATGAAGAACAATTGGTGCAAAGTACCAGAAAAGGACATTCCTACTTGGCAGGTGTTTTCTGGGGGTATGGAGGTCAGCTGTGGCTGGCAGGTAGGCATTTTTATTTTCAAGTGCGGGCTGTACTTTTGCCCAGAGAACTGTGTTTAGGGTTACCTAAGGCAGAGAGTGGTGCATGGAGTGAAGCCACCGGGCTCTTGTAAATGTCCCAGTGAGGCCAGGTGTCACATGATGAGGCATCCTGCACCGGGTGCTCCTGCTGGTGGGCTCCATCGGGACAATGTGCTTATGTCCCATGGGCCACTTTTTTTGGTGGCAGGACCTCTGTTCTTATCTCCTCTGCAACTAAATCAGCTGTGTGCCCTTGGACAGGCTACTAATGTCTCTGAGCCACAGTTCTCATATCTACTCATAATAAGGAGAATAATGGAACCTTTCAGCATCATTTTGAATATCGAATGAGATAATGTATATAAAGAGCTCCTGTGAATTCTGAAATGCTATGCATTGCTAGCTACTATAAATATCAGGTCCTTCACCACAGACTTTTAGGCTTGAGTTTGTTGTTTGTCAAAATTATGAAGTAGGTAAGTGAACCGCAGCCCCTTCCCTCTCCCTCTCCTGCATCAAACAGCTTTGCAGTGGTGTGAGCGATTCCCCACTGTACAAACATTCTCGATCCCCGGACATTCCCTGTGTCTTTCATCTAATGAAGTTATCCTTGTGTTTTCTCTTTTCCTCAGCCCACACCTGTGCTGAGCTATGTATGGTTAGCTATGTGCTGAGCTATGTATGGATCATAATAAACTTCTTTGCAAGGATAAATAAAGAGGCATCCTCCCCAGTATATTTACTTTATCTCCCAAGAATAGAAGAAAGTAGTTTTGCTAAATGAGTGAGTTTCAAATAGTGAACTATCATGCATCTGACACAAGGTTGTAGAGGAAAAGGAGAGGCCTCTTCTGGTGCCCCTTGGGGTGTGCCCTCTGGGTGGCACCTCTTTGATGTGGCGGGTGCTGCCATCCGTGTCTTGTTAACTTAAATGGAATGTGTTTTATATAGGATTTGAATTGGCCAGCAAGTGGTGCTAGAATAAAAATATAAAGAATAACACAAGTAAGAGTCAGGGTAAATGGAATGTTGGGAGCATGGGGAGAAGCTGAACGCAAGCCCGTGGGCTGTACGGCTTGCACAGTTGCTGTGGGTGGGCCGTATGTTTGTGGGCTACCTGAAAAGCAAGTCAAAAAAGGAAATGTCCTCTAACCATGAGAGAAAAAATTCCTGGTTGCTGTGGAAGGCAAAGATTTCTCAGTGCTTAATTCCCTCCAGGGTTTCACTGACAATAGGAGATTGTAGCCCCAAGAACATCGTGCAGTGAAATTGAAGCAAATTTCTAGCCTCTCGTTTCTGTGCATACGACTTCCAGAATCTGGTGTTAGCCTGCCGCTTTGGATCAGCGTGGTTGAAACACGCAGCTTTCAATGGCTGTCCCAATGGTTTGGGACACTGAGAAGTAACTTCACTTCTGCCAAGCCAAAGGGCACATGATTTTTGAAGGATGTGCTGAAGGTAGCATGTAGTGTTTCCTTTTATGCCTGCGAAGATTTGAAGAGGATGGGCCACATCTTAATCCTGCCTAGAATTTTCTGGACACATGTGGGCAGCGCTGATGCTCTAGGAGAATCATCAGTCATTGCGTGAGTGACGTGGAAGCTGAGCCAGACCTAGGCTCGGTTTTATGTATGAAAGTGGTGACTTTGAGAAAGGTGGGAGAGGGTCGTTGGCTTGTCAGGAGGAGCTTGGCAAAACCCGGTTCTCTGACCAAAGTCCAGCCCACTGTGTTGGGTGAGCAGGTCCTATGGTCGTCTTTGTGGGTCTCCCCACCTCCCTGGGGAGTAAACGCTCACTGTCTCAGTTCCCCCGTGGTTATGGCAGCCTGTGCCCAACACTGAAGGAATCTCCAGCTGATTTGCTCTAAGTGCTGATGAGATTTTTCCCCTGTGCATTAGTTGTAGCATTTGGACATTTTTTTTTACAAGTAAGCAAAACCAAAGGAATGTAATTTCAGTCACTGAAATTCTTTTATTTATTTTGGAAACAATATGCACCCCAATAGGCAAATGTTGAAAAATTAAAAAGAGCCCAGTAATCACCTTCCATGGCTTTAAAAATATTTTTCTCCTGTTTGTCAAAGAAATGTACTCTCAGCAGCCACAATGCAAAAGCTTGAAGATATTAAAAATCCCATGATTCTACCACCCACAGATAATTGTTATCAACATTTCCTTCCATTTTCTCTGTATTTATATCTATATATGCACATCTAAAGCCATGTATTTTTATGTTGATATTCATGTCTTCATAGATTAATGGGAAGATTAGTATGAACATCAAGATATGTCCCAGCAGTCTTTTTAAAAAGATTTTACTTATTTATTTTTAGAGAGGGGGAGGGAGGGAGAAAGAGAGGGAGAGAAACATCAATGTGTGGTTGTATCTCATGCGCCGCCTACTGGGGACCTGGCCCTCAACCCAGGCACGTGTCCTACCATGGGAATTGACAACCCTTTGGTTCACAGGCCAGCGCTCAATCCACTGAGCCACACAAGCCAGGGCCCAGCAGTCTTTTAAAGACTGTTGATAGCAGCACAATTTCACAAGAGCCTCCCATCCAAAATTGTGGTACATATACACCATGAAACACAGAGAAAAGAAGATACTACTTTCAACAACATGATGAACTGAAACATCTGAGAAAACCAGGCATTGAAGACAAAACCATAATCTCACCTTTACAGGAACAAAAAAAACAAGAAACAAAAAAACAAGGAGGAGGGGGAGGGAAGGACTTAAGAAAAAGGGGGAGAAAAAAAACGGGGGGGGCAAGGGAGACTGGGGGGGGAAGAGGAAAAAAATGTACTTGAAAAGTAACCAAATAAAATTATAAAAAATAAAAATAAAAAAAAAATAAAGACTGTTGAAGATTCTAGGTTCAGAAGAATTATTCTAGATATACCACTGGGGGAGAGGTAGAAAGGTAAAGAGGATCTGGTGGATAAAATGCATCTTGGCTTTATTATCTATTCATTTAGAGCCTCATTTTTCTCACCAATGAGATTTATATAAATTCTTCCTTCTTACGCTTGTTTTAAGGACTTGAAGATGGGATGGACATGAAACACTTATGCCTGGCATATAGCAGGCCCCCTGCAAATGGGAGCTGTTATTGTTGCTATTCCAAGTCTGAGTAAAGTGAGTTTCAGAGCTGGAAATGAGCCTAAGATCACACAGCTGGTGGTACAGATGGGTTTGAACTGGAGTCTGTCCGACTTGGAAGCTCATGTTTTTTATACTACACTAAATCAATGGCTAAAAAGAAAAATTATGTTTATCGAGTAGTCTGACATATTTCATTTCTTGCGCACCGTACATCTGAGGGGTGGGTGCTGATGTTTGGGAGTTCGTAGCTGCCTTTTCTGGCAACTGCGAGGGAAGTGACGCACTGTGCTCTGTGTTTGGATGTGCCCCCTCCTGTAAGGGCATCTACAGCTGGCGGCATCTGCAGATAACAAGGGAGGAGGGGTTAATGTGTGTGTTTGGTTTTGCCCCAGAAAATGGCAAGGAATTTCATGCTTAGGGGTGCTGACTACTATTTAGCAATGAAGCTTTTTTCCACTAGATTAGGAAACAGATGTTTTCTGGTCCATTGAGGAGTTTTAAAGGCTGGGAATACTTAAGAGTTATTTTCTAGGGCTGTTGACCTCAATTCTTGGATTATCATCATTCTGGTCCAGTGCTTTAGAGCTTTTAATCTGCAGAAACTCTTTTGTGTATTTATCCTTCTCTGCTCAATGTGATCTCTAAATCCTTAATTCATGGAAGCATAGTTCAGATTCAGGACCTGGGATTATTTAGTTTTGCTCTTTTTAACTGTAATAACTAATGAGGATCCTTGCCTGGTGAATTGTCTTGGGATCAGTCTTTTTTTTAAATTAAATTTATTGGGGTGACACTGGTTAATAAGATCATGTAGGTTTGAAGCGTACGTTTCTGTGATATATGATCTGCGTATCACATTGTGTGTCCACCATCCCAAGTCAGCCACCTTCCGTCAATCACCCTGTGCTTTTTGCTCTTTGCTAACCCCCTTCTCATTGGTAACCACCACAGGGTTGTCTGTGTCTATGAATTTCAGTTTTATATTCCACGTATGAGTGAAATCATATGGTTCTTAATTTTTTCGGACTTATTTCACTTAGTATGTTATTCTCAAGTTCCATCCACATAGTTGCAAATGGCAGTATTTCATCTTTTCTTATGGCTGAATAGTATTCCATAGTATAAATATACCACATCTTCTTTATTCAATCAGCTACTGAGGACGCTTCAGTTGTTTCCAGATCTTGGCCACTGTGAATAATGCTGCAGTGAACATAGGAGTGCATATATCTTTGTAAAGAAATGTTTTTAAATTTGGGGGGTAGGTACCCAGAAGAGAGATGGACCTTATTCACTGCAGGTGGGAATGTAGGCTAGTACAGCCACTGTGGGATCAGTTTTTACTGACTTCAATTGGAATCTTTGACTTCTCTGGCATTCCCACCTTCCTTTCCGAGGTAGCAGTTTGAAATAATAAAAACAGAATCACACGAGCTAGAGTTCATTGACTACTTATTATTCTCCTTGTTGCTATAGTAACAAAAGTACTCCCAAATCTCAGTGACTTAATACGGCAGTTTTTTCTTGCTCATGCTAAAATGCCACACTGTAGGTCTATAGGGCTTTCTGCTCACCATGGCTATACTGTGTCCCAGGGTCATAGCAGTGTCATTTTCATGCTTCCATGACCCCCTAGTAGTGGGAAGGGAAGGACGATTTCATTGGCTCTTTAAGCTTCCTCGCACAGCACAAGCACATGGCAGAGACCTATTTCAGACGGAGCTTGAAAGTGCAATTCTACCATGTTCCTGGAAGGACAGGAGAATCAGAAAACATGGGAGCTGCCCTGATGACCACTGTACCTTCTGAGCACAGACTGTGTTAGGTGCCTCACACATGTCATCTGTCATCTTTGCCCCAATTCTGCAAGGTAAGGGTCTTATTTCCATTTTGTAAGTGTGAAAACGTACTCAGAGAGGTAAGATGAAATGTCCATGGGCACACTGGGGTGGGATTGAAATCCAGTCTGTCTGACACTGAAATTTATGTACTTCTACTGCCTTCAACAGCCTTGACTTTCATCTTTTCCCCTAACTGGACACTTCCCATGGACAATAATGTTGCCAGTTAATATCCTTCCTGTGATTGACTTCTATAGGTCCCATGATTGGGCAAAATTGCCCTGGGAGGCTTAAAATGATAATTGCTGATGACCCCATGAAAGTGTCCAGCTGGGAGCCGGTCCACTGAATCCTGTGTGTAGGGATGTGGAGAGTTCAGAGGTGACTAGGGAGGGAATGGGGGTCTTTTGAGGCAGTCAGAAACTGGACACATACTGTCCTCAGTCATGGGACCCTAGGCACCACAGTGCGAGTGGTAGGCTAAGGCTAACACACTGATTACAGTTGTATTTTCAAGGGGAGCTTTGTTGGTTTTTTTTTTATAAAATTTTCATTTATTTATCTTTAGAGGGGAAGGGAAGGAGAGAGGGAGAGAAACATCAAAGTATGGTTGTCTTTCATGAGTCCCCTGCTGGGAATTGGCCTGCAGGGAACTAGCCTGCAACCCAGGTATGTGCCCTGACTGGGAATCAAACCTCGATTGTCTGGTTCTCAGGCCTGGGCTCAATCCACTGAGCTACAACAGCCAGGGCGGGAGCTTTGTTTTTTATTTACTTAAGTGACAATTTGGGTATGACCTGGATTGCAGGGTTATACTACAGATGAAATGCCGGGTCCTTGAAGTGACCCGGCCTATGATCAGTGGCTTGGAAGAGGTCTGGAACTGGTCTCTTCTGATGATACAGACAAGAGCGTTCTCCTGGGCAGCCAGTCTGCACTAACAGACCTACAACCTACTGATGCCCAGGACCACCTTCTCTGGTTCTCATAACAACTCGTACGAGGGAAATAGTGCCAGTAAGGTGGAAGTGAGTGAATTTGGGGACCTCGAGGCAGATCTTGAAAAGCAATTCCCTGCTCCAAAAAACAGTAAGAATTTTGATGAAATGAATTTGAATTAGTAGATGTCTTCTATTTGGTCTTCCTACCAACTTCTCCTTACACACCACTGCTAGTATTACCTGTGTTAACTTACTGACACTTCCTGTCACTTGCTGACTGGATAACTTCTGATGGCTTCTCATTGCCTACAGGGTGAATGTCAAACACCTTAGCAAGTCACACGTAGCTCTTTGTGATTCTGATTTTTACCTGCTAATAAAATATTTATAATGTGTATGCAGTGGTGTGGTTCAGGAAGTTTCTGCATAACAGAGGGCCCATTTTTAACTGCCCACCAAACAAGAAGAAAATTCCTGCTGAGAGGGTGCAGAGAAAAACTCAGTCTTCCTCCCGTGTTTTTCCTTTACTCTCACACTGCTGGTCCTTACAGTGTTGCTGACTCAGCTGTGTGGCACCCCGCTCCACCGAACAATTCTCAGACGTCAGCTTCTTCTCCTGCAATTTAACTCAGTTTTAACGCTATCTTCCTGGAGATAGCGTCAGATCCCACAAATTAAGGGTTCAGTCTCAGGAGACTGTTCCTCATTTCAGGTGCCAGTCGCAAGTTGTGGATCTCCAGGCGGCCCGCAGCTTCTGCCTGATTTGGCTACAAACTGAGGGTTCCTATGACTTCTTCCTCCTTGGATTTCATTATTTGCTAGGACAGCTCACAGAACCCAGAGAAACGTGTACTTATCAAGGATGTGATAAAGGATATGATGAACAGCCACATAAAGAAATCCACAGAGCAAGGTCTGTGGGGTCCTGAGTGCAGGGGCTTCTGCCCCTGAGGACTTGGGGCATGCCACCCTCCAAAGACATGTTCACTAGCTTAAAAGATCTTGCACCACATAGTTTTTGGACTTTATGGAGGCTTCATCACATAGACATAATTAATCATTAACTCCATTTCCAGCTCCTCTTCCCTCTCTGGAGAAAGAGGGGTGGTGCTGAAAATCCCATGCTTCTTTCTATTCATGGCTTGGTCTTTCTGGTGACTAGCCAGCCATTGGTCCAGGAGCCAGCTGGGAGTCTCCTCATTAGAACAAAAGACAGTGGCTATCACCCAGGCAATCCAAGGGATTTAGGAATTATGTGTCAGGAACCAGGGTCACAAACGACATATCAGAACAAGAGATGCTCTTAGTGCTCATATTGCTCAGGAAATTAGGGTTTTAGGGGCTCTGTGCCAGGAACATGGGCAGAGACCAACATGCAGAGATATATTTCCCATGATCTCACAGAGGAGTTTTATCTTTCTTCTCCGCTCAGCAATGTGTTGCCCCTGTGGAGAGAAGATAATTACAAGAAAGATGGAGGATTCGGTGTTTTGTAACCTTTCGCTGCCTATGCTCACTGAAGACTGAGGCCTCTCTCTGGTCCAGAATAAGCCGGAAGTAGGCTTCTCATAGCAGATCAGACCTGAGGAACAAATGTTCCATGTGGCTACTATGCAAAGAGGACCTAGTTCAGTCATTACAGGGGCCTTCCTTTGTCACTGGGCATTGGTTATCATGTTGCCATGTATGTATGAAGGAAGAATTGGAAACTAATCTCATAACCTGCTCTGTGGCCTGTGTGGACACTATCCACTTATAGATATTAAATATTTTATGGCTCTCATGGCCTAAATCACATTTTACTGTGTTCATCCAATCTTTAGTCAAACATAAACTATTTTGTATATAGTTTCCCAGACTGGGCGTGGCCTCCATTTAGTGAGGGGGGTCAGGGTTCTGGGGCTCAGAATGGGTAGGTCTGGTTAACAAATGCTGTTTTGACTCACAGATGCCTTTTAAAAAATAAATGTACTGGGGTGACATTGACTGATAAGATTACATAGGTTTCAAGTATACATTTCCATGGTACATGGTGTGTATTTTGCATTGTGCCCACCACCTAAAGTCAAATCATCTTCCATCACCATATATTTGACTCCCCTTACTACCTCTACCCCTCTTCCCTCTAGTAAACACAGTACTGTTGTCTGTGTCTATGAGATTTATTTGTTTTTCTTGCTTGTTCATTTGTCACTCTCAGTCTTAATATCTCATATATGAGTGAAATCATATGGTTCTTAATTTTTTCTGTGTGACTTATTTCACTTACTATGATACTCTCAAGACCCATCCATGTTGTTGCAAATGGCAGTATTTCATCTTTTCTTATTGCTGAGTAGTGCTCCACTGTATATATATGTGCACATCTTTTATCCAATCATCTGTGGAAGGCCACTTGGGTCATTTCCAGGTCTTGGCCGCTGTGAATAATGCTGAAGCAAATACAGGGAGCACACATCACAGATGCCTTTTGAAAAGTTCCCAAATGTCTGGAGGTGCAGCTCACACAAAAAGGTTGGGCTTTGAGGTGACTCCGCCCTTCGTCCAGAAGAGTTTTCTTTCTCCGGACAGCAACCTTTTATAGCTGTTTGTTGTGTGCCGTGCTGAGGTATAGCCCGGAGGCAGGAGTATCTCCTGATGGCCTCTGTATGACGTACAGAATGAGGAAGGCTGTTTCTACATCTTGCCCTTGATGAGGCAGGAATATTCCATGTGGTTACTGAGAAAAGAGGCTGTAGAGTCAGTCACAGGGGTCTCATTTGAATGCTGTGCCCTTGGTCATGCCTGCTTGTACAAGTGCACATTTGTGTGGGGAAAACACTCTCTTCTGAGACAGGTAGCCTGGACAGAGGGGAGCTACCTGTGACGACTCCTGAGTCCCCATGTTCAAGACCTATTTGGGACATCTATAAATAATAGTTATGACTTTCCCCAAATGGCTGGTAAGTGTTCTTTTCAGCAATTAAAAAAATGGAATTTATAGGTTTTGTTCCTTTGGGGCAATATCCTCCTGAGCTTAGCCACCCCATACTTTGTGGCTTGCTTTGGAAAATACTTTTTTTTTTTTTGGAAAACTTAGTAAGGTGTTTCCTGGAGTCAGATCTTTTCTTGGTATGCTTAATAGTAAGTTAGTAGAAATTTTTAGCTTTGTGTTGGCACTTCCAGCCTCACTGGGAGTCTGCTTATAGCACTAGAACAGCCAGTGTGTGGGAGGTGAGGCTGAGGGTGGAGGCTGATTCTGCAAAACGAAGTGTGTTTCCCACATGGGTCCTCAAGTGCCCTCATTCCTTCTCTTCCCAGCCTTCCTTTCATTTCACACTCCCTTTTGTGCTTTTGAGGATACCCCTGCTTTATGCATTTAGCCTTGCTCTATCATTTCCACTGACGTACACACTTTAAAAAAAATGATAAGTCTGATACAAACTTCGTGCCTGGAGCAAAAACGGAGTAGGATACAGGGCTTAAAAATACACAAATGTGTCCTGTCTCTCTGTTTCTTGCATCTTGTTCTGCTTCCATGGAAGACCCAGATCTGTGCCCCTGGGTGAAATGCTGAGATGTAACCTGATTGGAGGATAGTGGGGCCCAAGCTGTTCAGTGCTTTCATTAGGAGGAGCCTTTGTGACCTTGACCGGTGGTGATGGAGCAGTGACAGTAGTGCGAGGCAAATGGAGCCTTCTCAGGCTTCATGGTATTTTGGAAATAACTTTCAAGCTCAGTCATCAGAGAGAAAGAGAAGAGCAGGTATTTATTTCTAGGACAGAAAGGGGTGGACCAAATGGTAAATAAAGTCTCAACGTATAATTTTTAGGAAGTTAAAATGGTGGCTCTTACTACAGTGATCATGGGTCAAACATTTATTTAAGTGATTAATGAACAATCAGGATGGCAAAGTGTATTCAAAAGAGCATTGGGAGCCGTAAGTATAAAGAGTCAATGAAACAAAGCACGGCCTCAGTAACATTTGCCGAAACACGACTGAGATACAGAACATTATATAAGGTGATAAAACCGTTACCTTTGGCTTATGGGACGAAACAGTGGGACAGAAATCATTGGCAGCGTGTCAGTCTTCTCTACAAGTTAATATCTAACTTTACGGTCAGGACCTGAAAGGGCAGTGAATATTAAATCAAGTTACTTTCTGTAAAGCATTGAGTACCCTTATGTGGCTTTGTCAAACAGTGCTCTGTGCACCTAGTCATATTTTTGACTTATTTCCGAATTTAAGATAGTGGTTCATGACAGTGCATAATGGAGCTGTTGTGGAAGAGGGGCTTCTGGATTACATCCGAACAGTCTTCCGATTTCTTGTTTGACGCTCCCTTTGAATGGTTAGCTATTTCAGGGCCTGGATGTTGTCGGTTTGCTTTCTCCTGCTTTCCTTCCAGTGCTGCATGTTGTGACTATTTTCAGGGGTGATGGCTGCTGGGAAAACCATCTGGATCAATATTCTTTTCCTGTCCAACTCTCTTGTTTTTAACTCTTGGTCCAGGTTGGAAAACTCCAGTCACAGAATAAAAATGTATATCTTTAAATGGCATGCTTATTTTTGAGAGGGTATAATTTAAAAACGAAATTGTATTTTTGCCTAGTTCCAGAATAGAGCTTTAAATGAATCTTGCAAAGTCACTGACTATTATATCTTTAAGTTTGTAAGCAACACTTTTCTATTTTTGAATTGAAAATTTTCCGATTTTCTCTTTATGGCCCCCTGAAGCGAGGTTTGCTTTCGCTAATGGGTTGATCTTTTGTGCATGCACAGGCACACAAAACACAACCATGCATATAATAAATCTTACTAATTAAGACTTCATGAAAGAAAAATGTCATTAATTGTACACTCTTGATTCTTAGTTAGAAAAAGCTAAATGTTGCAAAGTCCCATGAGTCCTTTGTAACGCCTGCTGTGCTGACTGTTTCAGGTGTCAATTACTTATTTAATTATGTTTCAGGAGCTATTTTTGGACCCACAGTGTGACAGAACTACAAACGATTTTAATAGATTTCCATGGTCATTTGTTTTTACTCTTTTGGAAGTGCTTAATCTCCAGGAAGGTGCTGCCAAGTTAAAGTATAAGATGAAAACCCCAGGAGAGGGATTGTTGGGAATAAGGGCAGGGCGAGCTGGACTCAGACAGAAGGTAGGAGCTCTGTGTCATCTACCAGAAACCCACTTGAAATATAAAGGCACATACGGATTAAAAGTAAAAGGGTGAGGAATGATAAACTATGCTAACACTAATCAAAAGAAAGTGGGAGTACCTCTATTAATTTCAGACAGAGCAGACTTCAGAGCAAGGAAAATGATTAGGAATAAAGAAGATCATTAATGATAGAGGGGCGAATTCTCCAAGAAGCTATAATAATCTTCCTGTATTTGGTTTTTTTTCTTTTTTTTATAATATAATGATCTGTAATGTGTATGCGCTTGACAACAGAGTGTCACCCTACATGAGGCAAAAACTGACAGAACTGCATTGAGGAATAGATGAATCCAGTGTTATAGCTGAGACTCACCTCTCCTCTCTCAGCAGTGGAAACGCAGGGAGGGGTTGGTGTGGTGTGGGGACCGCCAGGGGCGCACCGGTGCTCCAGGAAGTCCTGGACAGGTGTGCGTTCAGGCTTCTGTTTTCCAGTTTCTCCATGTAGTGGTCTGAAGAACGCATCACGAAGCGGGTTCTTAAAAACATGTAGAATTCTGGTTTCCACTTAGAACCTCAGTCTGGTGGTGGGTCAGGAAATTTTAAACAAAACTTCCAGGTGATTCTCAAAAATTTGAGAATTGCTTGAATGAATGTGTGTGAACTCTGCCTCCCCCTTTTACCCCTTGACCCTTGTCTCAAATAAAAACAAAACAAATGAAACATTCTTCTATTGCAATCATCCTGGCTTTTTATTAAGACAAAAGCGATCAGATTAAAGCAATTCATAGGAAGGAGTAAATGTCTGAAAGCAGTCTTGAGGGTGTTTGTGGTTTAGGTAGGGAAGACTTTTCTTATCCTAAAAGACTCGCTAGTAAGGTTGTGCTCAGCGGGATCTTTCGGATCTGAAACCCTGGCTTCCTGCTTTGTAGTAGCTTTAGACCTCAGTTTTGTGATGTACCAACTTTCTCTTAAGTAGGATACTTGATTTTCCTTTTCCAGATGAGGCTAGACAAGAGGATTTTCTGAGTGGGCCTGGATATTTGAGGTTAGAAGGCCACTGGACACACTGTGTGCTGAATGGGAGGAAATGAAATGGAAGTCTGTGTGTGATGTTCACGCCACAGCCTGAGCACCAGGCATGTTTATACCTAGTGTGCATATTCCAGTCTTTTCTGTCACCCTGTGGGTGTGCTTGTGTGTATGTGCATTTCTGTGTCTGGGGCCACAGGTACGTGTGCGCATATGTTGGGTTGGCCAAAAAGTTTGTTTAGTATTTTCCTTAAAATGAAAGACACATTTTCCATTTTCATCAATAACTTTACTGATTTGGTTATTCTGAGTATGTCAGCTATTTCTTGCATGATATGACATTGATTGTTCTCAATTAAGATCTTGATTTGATTGCTATCAACTTCAACTAGTCTACCCAATCCATTTTCAATATTAAAATGGCTACACAAAAATGTACTAATTTTGATAAGTTTTTTTAATGCCTGCTGATTTGACAGCTGTCACAATACAATCTAACAGAATTTTTCAAATGAAGTTAAAGACAAGTACACACTACTAGAGCCATCTTATAGAACAAAAACACAAACTTTTTGGCTGACCTAATATGTCTGCATATATACATATGATAATATGGCCATATTTTATAGATACACATACAGTGAGATAAAAAAGTCATCATTGCACTGATGTTCCTTTTTCCACAGGGATGCCTGCAGAACTGGGGGAGCACCTGATAAGGAAAACTAAATAAGTGACTCAGTTATTACCATCTTATATTCACGCTAATGTTCTTTTTCAAGGAAAGGTTGTTACTACTCATGGTGCGATACTTTTTCCCTCTTGCTCTACATTGAAAGCCATAAGAACATCTAAGCTTTACATCTAAGACACTGGGAGAGAATTGTTAGTAACATGTCCTGTGTCTGCTTTGGTATGAGCTAGTTTGCTTTAAAAAACTTGTTAAAATGACTTAATGGTTCAGAAACCCAACTGGTCTACTGCCATTTCAGCAGGAAGGGATGGTTGAGTGGAAGTTGATTTGGCTTGTGCCACGGGCCAAGAAGCATGCCAAGAGCTCAGTGTGTACCATCTCATTTCATGATGGGCGTTTGTGCCAATTCACAGTTGAGGAAACTCAGGCTCTGAGAGCCAAGCAGCTTGTCCCAGGTGACAACTAGGAAGGGCCAAGGCCAGGATGTGAACTGAAGTCCCTTCCTGTTTAATACCACTGCCTGGGACAACAGGCCAAATTATATTTTTCTGGCCTGAGGAGACACAGGATAGTACAATGTCCTAAAAATAGCCTTGAACTCCGCTTGAGAATCAGATGGCCAAGGGTCCAGTAATCAAGGCACAGAACAACTTAGACAGGAGTAGCTTCATTTTTTAGTGTGGGGAGAAGTTATTTCTTAAAACAAACTGATGAGCCTATGGCCTTGAGGATAAAAGTGCTGAAGAAGCATTCTGCTTTCCTTTGGTCTTGGAGCCTCAAATGGTGCTGCTAGAAAGAGGAGGTGGCAAAGGAATTTGTGATGCTGGGCAAGATGGTGACCTTTGATGCTTCCCCTTTAAAGACATTGCTTATAAGAAAGGCAGGAGAAGGACAGGCATGGGTCCTGGAGAGGGCCAGTCCCTTTTGCTCTATTTTATGGTCTCTCCCAATCTTTTGCTTCTACCATTATTGCTAAACATGTGGAATTTTATGATGTGGTTAAAGGTCACTTCCACCCATATCCTTTGTTAATATAATGCATGAAACGAGCTCCAGTTGACCTTCTTACCGTTCCTAGATTTTTTCATAGTCACATTTAAGGAATAAAATGATTCAAGCACTTTTAAATTCCACTTGAACTTATATTGTGCACTAACTATATGCCTTTTATATTGTACCTTGCAAACAGATATTTCTGCAAATTTGGGGTGAGTGACCTTTGTTTTAAAAGTTTTACCTACTGGGCTGGACAGCCTTGCAAGTTCCAGAGGGCTGGAGGCCATGGTGGCATTTTCTGTGGTGTGGTGGCGGGGTGAATTTTGATTCAAACATTAAGCCTTGGAATGTGAGTGGGCTGCTGGGGAGCGTCGGCTGGCCAGGCTGTGGGGAGGCAGCCGCACAAAGGGCGCACAGTCACATTCCTCTGGGGCCACCTGGCAAGCATGCTGGCTGCTTGCCATCTGGTGCGATCTCTGGTGTTCTCTTGGGAGTGGACTCTTGGATTCCTCGTAGCCCTGGGAGCACAGTGATCCCGGGAGGCACGGCTTCTGGCGAGGCACGGCTTCTGGCAAGGCCAGAGCTATAGAGCAGTTTATGGAGGATGCTGTGCGGCTTCTGCAAAAATCATCCTCCTGGGGAGAGGCTGGGAATCCAGGGGCTGGGAGCATGGGGAAGACCCTCGAATTGCAGCGATTTGATTCTGGCCCTGCCAGGTGTGTGGCACAGTCCCTTCCAGGTACCAGATTTGGGAGTGCGTTATGGGAGGGAAATTGGATGGAAGGTTCAGGTAATAAATGGGAGTGTCCAGTGAGGCTTGTCGGTGCTTAGAGCGTCCCTAAGTTCCTTCTAAAGAGTCCTGGGGTTTCTTTGAATAAGGCAGAGCCTTGCATTAAAGTGTCCTCTCTCTCCAGAACACTGTGCTAGCAGCTGGCAGGCACACTGTTTACAATGCAGTGATCGTTTGATAAGAGCTCATTCCTGAAAGGCAAATGGAAACTTCCAATTAAAACTCAGTCCAGGTTGTGGGGTGAGATTATGAGAAAATAACACCAAATGTAAGCACAAAACTGGGAAAGGGAGGTAGAAGATTGCAGAAACTAAAAGGGCAACAAATACCATATGATTTCACTTACGTGTGAAATCTAAGAAACCAAATAAATGAACAAACTCATAGATACAGAGAACAAACTGGTGGTTGTCAGACGGGAGGGGACTTGGGGGGTGAGTGAAAAAGGGAAAGGGACTAAAATGTGCAAATTGCCAGTTACAAGAACACTCATGGGATATAAAGTATAGAAAAGGGATTATAGTCCATTATACTATAGGAACTAGTTATGGTGTCAGGTGGATACTAGAATGATTGGGGCAACCACTGCTTAAGTTATATAAATGTCTAATCACTTATACACCTGATATTAATATAGCATTGTATGTCAAGTGTAATTGAAAAATAAAAAGTTAGGAAAAAAGAAATTAAAAGTGACATTAGAACAAACAAATCAGAGAAAAGAGAAGCCCAAGGCAAGTGACACTTTGGACACCTTAACAGGTTCAGCAAAAACTGATACTCCCAGGAGTGAAAATGGCAGAAATGTCAAATGTTCAATCTCAGTATGAAAAAAAGGAACAAAGCTAAACTACAAAGTTGCTTAAGATTATAACATGTAAAATACAAAGTAAAAAGTTAGAACAGGAAAAAAAGAGACTAGAATAAGGAAGCAAAGCATTGAAAACCAATTAGGATAAATTCAAACTTAGGAATTTAATTGTTTGCCCCAAAGTTTTTAAGAAAACAGAGATGATCTTGGAGGGCAGAACAAGTCACCCTAACTCCTATTGCTGGGAATGTACTAGAATAAACTATTCTTCAGGGAATAATACACATTTGGAAGCACATGTAGTGCTGGTTTCATTTGTAAAACAAGGACTGCATCACCCCGATGTCATCTTCATTCACGGCTGGAAGCCTTGCTGGGTGAGAGAAGTAGGGCATCGAAAGTGGCTGGTGTTCTGCAACATCCACGATGCCGGACAGTCCCATGAGCCAGTAAGGCTCCATCTGAAACACGGCAGCCCCTCCAATGGGTGTGGGGAAGTGCTGCTCAGTGGGAACTTGCAGACATACTGTGTGTATCAGAGGGCTCTGATGTCATTTTATATAAATCAATAAAATGTCATTGTTTAAAATAAAGGTCAAAGCATAAGATTCCCAGTGGGGTCAGATAGGTGATCTGGACGAATGAATGAGAGCAGAGTTGGCGCCCTGGCTAGAGGGGCAGTCACGGGCTACGCTCCAGCTCACTGCCACGGGCGCGCTGAGCTGGTGTTACCTGCTGAGCTGGTGTTACCTGCTCAGCTGAGTATTCATGGGAGGCCATGAATGTGGCCTGATTTTAGGGGAAATGTGATTTTTTAACATTGACTTTTAGACATCAGAAGGTATGGGTATTGGGCCACCTGTGTGCTAACTCTGGATGTACACTTTAAAGGAGCTAACAGGTGAATGTTTGGTGCCACCATCATGTGATATGAAAGAAATTTTTAAAAAATTAAGCAAGTTTGGGAAACTAAAAATAAATTTTCTTTTATCTTGATGATAATTATGTAATTTCCACATTGTGAGGAGTAGATATGTACAGACTTGTGGTGTGTCAGGTGACTGATTATATTTCTACTCTGAGCATTAGGCAGATCTCTGTGATCTGTGTGTGCCTAGGTCCATTTCATATATGTTTGTTTATACTTACACATATATACATAGGCAACAGTTCCTCATTGTGGCTTTTGGTACTGATTACTCTTTGACCAAACTGAGGGGATCCTTGGGTTTTATTGGGCAGATACAGTGGGCTGCAGAAGGAGGGAGCAGTGGCAGAAAGAGGACTGCACCTTAGGAAGTTCTCTCTGCACTGGTTTGTTAGATAAAGAGGGATGAGCTCGAGGAGCTGAGAAATTGGGCAGGTGGGAGTCACTTGAAGTTATTTCAACTAGAGTTGTTGAGGCCGAGAGTAATGATAAAGTAACTTTAATATGTTAAGGAAGGGGTTGATAAAAGCATTATGGATTGCATAGAATAAGACAGAATTTAATCAAGTGATTAGTGATGGGACAACAAAGGAGTACATGGTAGTTGCAAAGCCTCAAGTTTAAGAAATTGGCAGGTGGTGGTGAGGAGATGTGGTTGGCGAGTAGCAGGGTTCAGTGTCATCAGGGAGGATGAGTTTGGCCTGGGACCTATTGATTTACATGTGAGATTTCAAGTCTGGATATAGAGCTTGAGAACCATTTGCTTCTTTGTATGGAAGCCATAGTTGGTTCTAGAAGGCTGGTGAGGTCCCTGAGCAAATGACAAACAGAGATAAGAGACAAAGACCCAGGTCCAGGAAAGAGATAGAGACTAAAAATGGAATCTGAGAGAGAGAAAAGTTTCAAGAAGTACAGAACTAATGAGCTCCCACTTGGAATGCATTATGAGCCTCATGTTCTCACTGAAGCCTCCTGAGGGCCTCGGGAGAGGCCAGGTCACTCCGATGTGATATATGAAGATACAGGGTCAGCCACTAGAGGCAAGCAGGTGGGCCTGAGGGAATGGCTGGGCTCTTTCAAGAAGGTGGATGGTGAGAGAGTGTGATGGGTGAGGACATATCAGAAGAAAAGAAAAGGGCACTTCTGAGGAGGTCCTGGGGAGCACATTTCTCACCTGAGGGCCAGGATCCGAGGGAGAGGGAGAGACAGAAGATAACACCTGGAGATGGAATGAATAATGGAAGGCGCTGAGTTGGAAAGCAGGGGGTGTGAGATGGGATCAAGGGAGAACTTCAGAGTGACAAGAATCTGCAAGGAAGCTGGACAGAGCACCTTCGCCCAAAGCAGTGGGGAAACGTCACAGAAGAGCTACAGATTTGAAAGGAGTAGCCAGTTCTGGGAGCTGATGACCAGTCATGCATTGCCATGAAGAGAGGCATTAGGTGTTTGTTTTCTTTTTATCTGAAAAACTTCTATGGATCATCCATGTTAATTCTCATGAATTGTAGATTCTTCAACACAAATCAGTCGTGCCTGGATAAGTGGAGATGACTTTAATTAGCTTTTATTTTTTGACCCCCAAGGAGAGCATGCTCTTCTTAGTTGCTGACATGTGAGTGTTTTAGTTTTTTTTTTAAAAGATTTTACTTATCTTTAGAGAGTGGAAGGGAGTGAGAAAGAGAGAGGAAGAAACATCAATGTGCGGTTGCCTCTTGAGCATGCCCTACTGGGGACCTGGTCTGCAGCCCAGGTCTGTGCCCTGACTGGGAATCAAACCAATGACCCTTTGGTTTGTCAGCCAGAACTCAATCCATTGAGCCACACCAGCCAGGGATGTTTTTATTTTTCAGTTTTACATAACTTCAGTGAAGAATAGGGCGACATATCAGGACAGTATTGGAGGGATTCATTTGTCATTGTATTTACATTATTTTCAAGATAATGGCTTTAACACACACTGTTGCGGTTGAGAGTTTTCTGGGAAAAGCTCCCTGTTATATGGTAAGAAAGGACTTGGGTTTTGGAATTAATGGGCTCCAATCTGAGCTGTAGCATTTCCCTGTGGTGTGATTTCAGGCTAAATACACTGCTTTGCATCCTCCAACTGTAAGGTCGTAATTATACTTTACAGTTAGTGCTTTTATTATAATTAGGAATATGTGAAAAACATGTAGCACTTATCTTAATAAAGGGTAGAAATCATAATAAATCATTAAATTCACTGTAGACTAAATGTCTTCATTTATAAAAGACAGCAGACAAACACAAGAGCATGGTATACATATAAATATATGCATGTGCTTTGTGTGTTTATGAACCTATTTCCCCCTTCCCTTGATGGATATTGGAATTGCTTCCAGTTTCATCCAATTACAAAGCATGACACTACAAACATTTGCATACATATCTTCTGGTGCACATGTGCTAGACCTTCTCTCTGCTCACTCTCTGAAAGTGGAAGTACTACTCTTGATGCTCATGTTCATCTTTGCTAGGAATGCCAAATCCTTTCCTAGAGTGTCTGTGTTTATTGACATTCCTTGCGGCACTATATGAGAGCTTCTGGATTCTTTGAATCCGACTAATCCCTGGAAATGTCAAACTTTAGAATGTTTGCCAGTTTCATGGGTATGAATTGGTATCTTGCTTTTACTAGCATTTCCTTGATTATTGATCAGTTAATTGAACATCTTGTCACATTTGCTGACCTTATGGATTTCCTCTTTTGCGAAATGCCTATTGCCCATTTTTTTCTAGACTCATCTTTTTAAAAGATGTGAGGGTACTGACAGATGAATGAATAAACAAAATATATTATATGCCTATAAAGAGATACTATTCACCCCTAGAAAAGCAAATTCTGACACATGCAACAACATGGCTGACCCTCGAGGACATTATGCTAAGTGCAACAAAGCAGTCACAAAAAGAAAAAGGAAATACATGAAGGCACTGAGCCAGGCATCTGTCTAGCTAGCTACCTGCATACCTGTGTTTATCAAAGTTCAAGAGTCAATTCATACTAACACTAAATGATGCTTTTATCTGGGAGAAAAATCAAGTTTGTTGCTTGTACCAAATAGGTATCTGTAGATGATGAGTACTGAATGAACTAAATAGGAGGAAAAAACAAGCTTGCCCTTAAAGACACAGCATGTGAAGTGTGACACCTTTCTAAACGAGTACCCAGCAAGCCTGGTTTTCATGTTCTGTCCCCTAAGGATTGCATGACCTGGACAGCTCCTCTAAATAGCTCCTTCTGTGAACTCAGCACCTTCTGACCCCCTGGGGAATGGGCCGCTCTCTGCCCTGCAGTGATAGAGGCCAGGCCCCATCCACTCCCTGCCCCAGAGGCCCCAGGTTTCCTGGTATGTGGAACCACCTTGGCTGCTCCCCAGTCCTTGTTCTTCAGGCCGCTGCCCTGGGATTCAGATTCTATAGAGTATAACCAGTGCCTGGGAATCTGAATTTTGAACAAATGCCCCCAGGTAATTCCTACTTCTGGGTGACTTCTGGAAATCCTCCTCAAGCCTCATTCCTGGAACTGAGATCCAGTGGGGAAGGTCTTTGATTGCTTTTCCTTTTACTTATTTGGCACAGACCTAGCCAGGAAGCAATATAATTGGGGGGAAACAAGGGGCTCTAGAAAAAAGGTTTTCTTGGTTTCAAAGAAGCAGCTAAACTTCCCTTTCCAGGTTCTCAAGCTGTGTCAGATGACTCTGGGTTCCTTCCAACTGCAGCGGGTCCTTGGCCGTCTGACCACCTTGGTGTCCCCACTGCTAGGTACAGTGACATGGATCACAGTTTCCTCCCATGGTCCCTAAACCTGCCCCTTCCCCATTGCTGTCAGGGATGTATTTGAAATGCCCCTGCAGGAGACCTTTCCAGGCTGCCCAGGGCCCTTATGAAAGACCTAGCTGAGTCCTCGGGTCACAGGCTCTGACTGGTCCGACCCTCCTTCGACTACTACTTATATCTGTCAAAGTCGACCTCTGCAGTTGGGTGTGTGGGACAGTCACTCTCACAGCAGTCATTTTGCTTTGCTCTTTCCTGTGTCTTAGATGCACCCCCTGACTTATCTTTGTTTGGCTAACTCATCCGTAGTCTTTAAGACAGTGTTTCGCAGACTTTTTAACATGTACCCAGAAAACCTGGGGATTTGTTAAAATGTGGATGCTGATTTAATTGGTTTGAGGTGGGGCCTGAGATTCTGAATTCCCAGGCAACTCTCTGGTGCTTCTGGCTCTCACCAAGTCTGGGAACCCCACTTGTGAGACTAAGACTCACCTGCTCCTCCCTGAGTTGTAAATGCCCCTTCTTTGTGTTCTTAACCCTGGCCAGCCTCTGTCGTGTTTCTCACCCTGTATTGCAATGACTGCCTTGTCTGTCTATACATTTCTTGAGGGCAGAAATTATGCTTTGTTTGTCTTTGTTTATATCTTCGGTGCCCGGCATCAAGGAGACACTCAACAAATACTAATCTTTGTTGAACAAACAAATGATTCCAACAATCCAGACAGATATTTGTCAGGCTGCATTTGCTGTTTGTGGCTGTTTTCTTATTGAGGCCAATGACCTGTTGCTTTTCCAGATGGTGCCCTGTGCCCTGAAGGGTTGGCTCCATTTTCTACAATGTAATAAACAGACCTTGCCAGGGGAGGAGCTGAAGAGTGGGTGGTTAGCTTTGGCATTGGAAGAATTCAACTTCTTTGTGCCTAATTTAGGTCAAGATTAGTGGGTTTAAAATTAGCCGTGGCTTCAGCACTTTCTTTGGATGGTTGCTCATCTGTTGCGGAATGAGTCTCTGAGATTTAACAGCTTCTCTCTGTCCTAACCAGAGGTGCCACAGTGGGCTTTCTGAATGCAAATTTGGGTTATGCCACACTCTTGGTGGCTTCCTCTGCTTTCAGGGAGAAATTCAAATCTGTCGCCATGGCTCATGAACAGGGTGCTCAGTCCCTGAGCACTCCCGAAGACTGAGCATTCATCTTTTCTCCCAAAGATGTCTCAGCATGATGAATGATAGGACCATCCTATCCCTAAGGCCTCTCTACATGGCTTCGTGCTTTACCTTTTCAGCCTGGTTGGTTGGTTGGTTGGTTGTGAGAACATCTCACATCACTTGTGGGGTCCCTGGCTTCTTCCAGTTATGGCTAATTCTCATGAAGGGGACCTAGTTGACAGCTAACTCTTGCGTTTGTTCTGGACAGTTATTCTGTAAACTAGATTACATGTCTATTTTAACCTGTAATTACTGTACATTCTGTAAACATCAGTGAGATCATGTCATGAACACAATGCTTTATATTTTCCTTCAGCACATCTAGCAGAGATCTCTTATGATTGCATTAACCCTTAAATAGACTGATGGGTGAGGCATCCTACTTGTGGGTGAGTAAATAGTAGCTCGATGGGAGAAGAGGTTGCCGGTCTGTAATCATTATTTCATTTAAAGGGTGTAATCTCTCTCCTCTCATCTATTTATAAACTTGTTTCTTCAGTGTTGCTGGAGCGGTAGCCCAGGACAATGTAGAGTACGAATTGCAAAGCCAGAGAGACCTGGGTGAACCTCAGGCAGTTTCTTACTTCCTCTGAGAGTTGGAATTCACACCTGGAAAAATGAAAATAGTAGGGCCTACTTTGTGTGAATAGTTATGCAGGTTCATTGAGATAATGGAGAAAGGTTGAATTATGTAGACCACAGGTGAGACATTTTCCTGGTTTTCAAAGACTGAACCAATGAAGTTATTTCTAGTTGGAAACAGTGGTAGTGCTATAAATATATGGTATTTTCTTGTGACACTATGTTTTTTTTTTAATTGTGATGCAGTGTTCTGTTTCTAACCTGGGAAAACTTCTCTTTTTTCCCCTTCATTGTTCTAATCTAATGCAGACACATTGAATCCCTGCTCATGCCTGACTGTTCCTCTTAGAGTTACACTGTGTCTCAATATAAATGGACTTCTCTTATCTGCTGAAAATGCAGTTGCTTCACATACAGGAGGCTGAGCTTTGTGGTAAGGAAATCTCCCTTGCAGACATTAGAAATGGGGCAAAGATAGAGATCCAGTGCTCTGCACATTTGTGCTGTGAATCCTGGAATGTTTTAAAGCCAGAAAGTGCAAAGGTAGAGAGGTAGGCAAGGGAAAAGAATTTACCAAGTTCTGTGTTGTTTAATGTCCACCGTTTGGTTGCACCGTAACTTGAACCTAGAAGTTTTCCGTGTTAGATCAGGAAAAACATTCACCATTCGGCCCCTGGGCAGCATGTAACTGCATGTCTGTGACCCTTCTCCCGCCTTGCAGGGTGGTCCAAGGGCCAGGACCATGAAATCACTGGGAAATTGTTAGAAATGCAGTCCCAGCCTTCTCCCTGGATCTATTGAATCAAAAGCTGCATTTAGCAAGCTCTTAAAGTGATTAAAAATGCACATGAAAGTTAAGGAAGCTTTTCTCTTGGCCAGTGCTGTCCAATAGAACACGCTGTGATGATGGAGGTATTCTGTTTGCTCTATCTGATATGGTAGACACTAGCCATATGTGGCTGAGAACTTGAAATAGGGCTAGTGCAACTGAGGAACTAAAGTGTATATTATAGTTTATGTTAATTAACTACAAATTTAGTTAGTCACATATGGTTTATGGCTATTAAATCGGGCAGCTCAGCACAAAACTCTGAGAGATTTTGCTTACAGGACTCTTCGTGATGATAATGTCCACTCCCTATCACTGCCAGGAAGTAGTTAGTGCTCCTTGCATGGTCCAGGGGTACCGCTTCACCTTCTGGGGTCCTTGCCCATGACTGTGAATCTGTGCACAGTCCCCAGAATAAATCCAAGAGCCTCAACATTTGTGTTGGGGGGGCCTGTAGCTGGCATATTAAATGAAGGATAGGTAGATTATGCCCTGCTGAAGAGGGGCCACAAGCCACGCATGTGGGGTCAGTGGGTAGCTCCCTCAGCATCTGAGCTCCCATGTTGGGGACGTGAAAACCCAGGGTTGTTTTGATTGAGGGCACAGTTTCAGTGCACTCACAGAGGAAGGAGGGTCTCGAGGTGCATCACAGATCCCAGAAATGGGGGTGGGGCGGAATGCAGTGAGCTGGGGGAGGGCAGCCCTCCATCCCAAGTCACTAGTGACAGGCGATAGAGCACAGTGGGGTAGCAAGCATCTGTTACTTATAAGGGCATTGTGGTGGAGCTCACTAATTTTCCACACTCTCAATGCTCAGGGGTTATTTTAAAAGGTGTCCCGGGTGAAGCAAAGGGGAACTTGTGGTGGGAATCCAGAGCTCAGGGAGTGAGCAGGGTTGTCGTACAGTAAAATACCAAGGCAGCCACTCCAAATAGCCATTTTCTCATCACAGTGTTCCTGACACACTTCCTTCTCTGGAGCCTCAGAATTGGATAGGAAAAAAAAAACCAAACAACTGAAAATCAAAAAGCAAAACTTGACAACCAAACACCTGCACTAAAACCAAACTACCCATTTCTAATTATGTAATTTTAATGATTTTATGAGTCCCTAAAGAGAATAAGACGTATTCCTCTACTTTGCTTCATCTACAATGCATCTGGCTTACAAAATAAGAAATGGGTGCTTTTTATTGGCTTTCTTTCACCCTTAGCAGCACTCATCCTCCACAGGGAGCTCCAGTTCAAGCTGTTGTACAATAGTTATGGTCCCCGGAGGAGGCCTGGAGAAACTTTTGCTTCGACGTCTTTGCTTGAGCATTCCTCCTCTGTGCTCTCGGTCCTGAGCTGTGCCCAGCGGGGTGTGTCTGGTGCATAAATATCACCCGTGTTATTGTGATCACTTAAGCATGTTCTGTGACTTTAAGACTTCTCTTGTTTTTCTACCTTCTGCATGCTGATCATCTCTGATCATTGTTCCAAGCTTAAATTCCTTTTATCAAGTTTGGCAACACAAAACACTTCCCAGCTGTTCAGTGGTGATACGTGGCTCAGCGATGATGTAAACATCTGTGGCTGGGGTAACCCTCATATTTCTCCAAATAGAGTTCTGTGACCATCTGTCTCCCCTGCACTCCTTGGGACCCCAGAGTGCTGTTGAGGTGAAGGAAATCAGAGTCATGTGGTGAATACAAATGAAGCTGAGTGCAGTAGCAAAGAACTTCTAATCTAAAATGGAAATATTTATTGACCCAGGTACATTTGGTTACACTTCAGAAATGTTTTGTCATCAGGTATAGGGGACTTGTCATCTCCTTCTATAAATTTTTGTCCTTATGTATCACCTGATTGACCAGGAGCCACACACGTTTAGACACGCACTGAGAGTGGGAGGGGCTGGAGGAGTGGAGGGTCCTCCACAGGCTTCCCTGGATGTTGGTGGAAGAGCCAGTTTAGGGACTTGGGTCTCTTACAGGCCTGCAAAGGGGCCAGCTGGACATAACATTTTGGGAATAGAGCCACTGACACACTGTTTGGCAAAGGTGGATCTATTTTTAGAGACAAACAGGAGAAGGATATTTCTTCTATAATATTTTGTTTCTTCTAAAATATTCTATTTTAGGCCACAGGTGAATATTCACATGGAGAGAACATGCAGTTGCTAGTCTATGGTCTATCTTAGGTTGTTTTGCATCGTTTTCCCTCTAAGAGCTGATGTAAAAGATGAACATTTGCTTTAAAATAATGATAGAACAAAACAAACTTAGATGGGAGAGTTAATGTTGGCTGATAGAGATGCTTTACAGAATAAGGCAAAGACAATATGAACCATTCCTCCTGGATCTTTTCTGTCCCCGCTGTACCCACATACACACACATACACACATCATATACACACATCACACACACGTCACACACTCTTGTCACACACACCAGCTCCTTATGGTCATGAAACTTGTTACAACTTCTCTTGCATGTAGTAAGACTGGGGACCAATCATAATGCCTGACAAAAGTACTCCTAACAAATATTTTCTTTCAAGGCTTGTCCATTCCCAAGTTAAAAAAATGCTAAAGCACAAATGAGCTTAGCTGTAGATTTTATTTAAAAGCAACACACAAGTTCTCTAGGAATAGAAAACTCCCAACCTGGAATAAAAATGAGCACTGGCTTCTGTGTCTTACCACCTGTACCCCCAGTATATGTAATGCGTCCCATAGAAACTATTTATATTTTTAGACTTGATTGTTTTCAGTCAACATTTAATGAATTCCCTTGACAGAGCAGTGCTGGCAAAAGAACCATTTCCATGGCCACTAACTACTTCATTCTCACCTGGAAGAGTTTCTTGATTACCACTCTGTGGCAGAGTCCCTGCCTCGCTCTGTGTGACAGATACGGGAGACTCACTCTAATGACTTTAAATTTGGTGGCTTTCCTCCTGTCCCTGGCCATGTCTCTCTTGTGTTGGCACCCCTCCTTCCATTGTTTGGCTTCACCTGCCGTTCCTTCCCTGCCCTTTCTGGAATCTGTGCCCTCGAACTTCCAATATTATCTAGCATCACACTACACCAGTGGTTCTGAGTAGCTTCTTTGGCCACAGCTGGTGTGCTAGGCAGAGTAATAGCTTTTCAAAGAAGTCCACACCCTGATCCCTGGAGCCTGTGAGTTTGATAAGTTACATGGCAGTGGGGAATTAAGGTAGACATCATCAGCTTGTTTAGCAGCTGACCTCGAGATGGGGCGAGGAGCCTGAATTGTCCAGGTGGATCCAATGTAATCACAGAGGTGTTTAAATATGGAGGAGGGCAGCAGAACAGTCAGCGTCAGAACTGCGTGATGGGAGAGAGACGCCCAGCCATGGCCACCACTGTCACTGGAGAGGAAAGGTAGGAGCCATGAGCCAAGAAGTGCAGGTGCCTTTAGAAGCTGGAAGAAGCAACAAAATGGTTCTCTCTGAGTGTCCAGAAAGCAATGCAATGCTGCAGGTACCTTGATTTTAGCCCAGCGAGATCCAGTTTGGACTTACAGTTCTGAGTTCTACAAGATAATAAATTTGTGTTGTTTTAAGCCACTAAATTTGTGGTAGTTTCTTAAAGCAGCAATAGGAAGCTAACTCATCTGGGTACTCCACAGGAATAAAAATTCTAGGACCCTCCCTGCCCCCCCCCCCCAACAGACCTGCTGTACCAGAAACTCTCCAGGTGGGTCCCAGGAATCTGTGTTTTAACAAGCCTTCTGGGGGGATTTGGATATACTAATAATGTGAGAATCTCTGCCTTAAGATATCTAGTTTTCCTTAAGGGATTCCAGTGCTGGAGGCCATTTGAACGAAGGAGCTGGGTGGCTGATGCTGGGAGATCTTTATGGGAGGAAAAAGGCTTTCTCCTTGTGACCTTGGTGAGAAGGAGGACATTCAGGCTGCATTTTGTGTTTTCCATAACTTGTGTCACAAGGGGCTTTGAATATCCTAACATTACTATGTACAATAATGAAACATATAGAGCTTGAGATGTAATCAACACAGCGTTATGTTTCAGGTGTACATCATAATGATTAGATATTGGTGTATATTTTGAAATGATCACAATTCACTGCACCTGCCTCTGCACTCCCCCTCCGCCCACCCAATTCTGCTCCTGTCCACCCCGATCTCTCTGCCTGTGCCCTTGTAATACCCTTGTCTCTGGTATTGTGATATTTGGCTCTCCATCGGCTTGTATCCATCAGCCTTGTATCCATCAGCCTTGTGAATATATATCCCTGTCTTATTTTAAATATTTTTCTTACCCTCTAGTCTCTTCCACTTCTCAAGCTATTGTGGTGTTGCTTGTGCCTTTTCTCATCAAGTTCGTTAAAAGCACAGTCTTAATGCCTCCCATTCATTTCTGTGGTCTTCAGCCTGCCTTCTGCCCATATCTCACTGTATTGGGTTGGCCAAAAAGTTTGTTTGTTTTTCATAAGATGGTTCTAATAACACTTAGTTCTCTTTAACTTTATTGAAAACAGTTTTGTTAGATTGTATTGTGGCAGCTGTCATGTCAGTGTGCATTTAAAAAAGCATACAAACTGGTTAATTTTGCATAGCTACTTTAATACTGAAGATAGGAGAAAATATACAACATTTTCAGTATATTGTGCTTTTTTATTTCAAGAAAGGTAAAAACATAATTGAAATGCAAAAAATAATTGTGCAGTGTATGGAGAAGGTACTGTGACTGATTGAATATATCAAAAATGGTTATACCAGATGGGAGATGGCTGACATACTCAAAATATCCAAACCAATAAAGTTATTGGTGAAAATGAAAAATGTGTCTTCTATTTTATGAAAAATCCATATGGACTTTTTGGCCAACCCACTAACTGCTGTAGGAAGAAGTGGTCAGCAGATGTCTCTAATTGCTGAATCTAATGCAGGCTTACCAGCCGTATCTTATTTTACCTCTTTACAATGTGGGCAATTAATACTTCTTGGGATTTTCTTCACACCACTCTTCCTTAGTCTTTCTGTCTTGGTGCTCTTTTTTGGTATATCCCTTAAATGCTGGTGTTCTTCAGGGCAGCTTACAACATACTCTTTAAAAAAGAAAAAGCTTATGCACTTTACAACACTTCATTCCATGCCTTTGACTGACTCCTTTCTCCATTCTAAGTATCTTCTTTGAGCTTCACGTGTGTATGTCTGCTAGATATCTCCGCTTGGATGTCTGCAGGAACTTCCAGCTAATGGGTTCAAAGTCAGAATCACAGGTTAGTAGTTTTTAAGCTATGGGTCATGACCCACTAGGGAATCTAAGGTATAATTTAGAGGATTGTGATTAGCATTAAACCAATCAGCAACCAAGCAAACAAGACTCTCACACACACAGAGGTAAGTTTGCATTAGAATGTAATCTCCATGAGAGTGGCAGGATTTTTAAAAAATTTGTTTTTGTTTACTGTTTTATCTCTAGCATCTAGAACAGTGCTTTGTAGATGTACTGACTCGAAATATATTTGTTGAAAGAGTGTGTGCTTGGCCTGGCCAGTGTGGCTCAGTTGGTTGGAGCATTGTCTTGTGGACTGAAAAGTTGTGGGTTTGATTTTTGGTCAGGGCACATACCCAGGTCATGGGTTCAGTCCCTGGTCAGAGCACATGCAAGAAGGCTACCAATGCATGTTTCTCTTTCTCTCTCCTTTCCTCTCTGTAAAAGCAGTGAATAAAAAATATTCTCGGCTGAGGATAAAAAAAAATGTGTACTCAGTTGTGGTGTACAGTGTATATCATACTGTGGGTTGTGTCAGAAAGTTTGATAGCTATTTGCATATTGGACCAGATGACCTCTAATTTCCCTTTGAACATAAATTATATGATTTTTTTTTCTTTCAGTGCTCAATTGTTTTTTTACCCATGGCCAAGGTCTGTGGCAGAAACTTTGGTATTTTTGCTTGTGTGATGAACATTACATAGGTCTGAGTAGGAAGAAAAAGTGGTATTTGTGAGGATTCAGTGGGTTAGATGAAATAGTGTCATCAGGTGGCTGTGTGTGGACCGACTCTGAGCTGGATGGACTCTGCTGCTGTAACTGACCAGCCAGCTTTTCAGAGGGAGGGGGGAGAGGAGGAGGGAAAGGAGGAGGGAAGGATGCTTTGGGGACTTCATCTCTTTAATGCATCACAGGTGGACTTCTTTATTACAAAGGGAGCTGACTTAGTGGGTGGCAGACTTGAGGCCAAGAGCTGCCAAAGGAGAAGTCAAACAAGGGATGTCACATTCAATGACTAGTTTATTAAGCATACATTTAACTTACTTGGTTCCAGGCACCGTGTGAGGCTCTGAGGCTATCAGGTGAACAAGACAGACAAGATCCTTGCTCACAAGAACCTTTATTCTAGTGAAGGAGACAACAGACAGACATTGATAAATAGGCTATTTCAGGATCGGGGGAGCCTCCTGCCCAAACAGGTTGGTTTTGTTTTGTCCCATATACAAAGAGGTTTAGAATTGGGAGTGACTAAGCCATCTCCCAGATCACTTTGCAGACTGAGGCTTGTGAAATGGAAGACTGTCAGCATGCTTCATGATGGACACTTTTAAAGCCTTAAAAAAAACCCAATGTAGATAGCATCTTGGATCCTGCACTGATGGGGACTGTGGTGAGTGGAGAAGAGAAGAGAGTGGGCTCCAGGGCGTGGGATGGGGCCTCTGAGGGTGTGTTGTGGTGCAGGGGAGACCAGAGGAGAGCCTGGCAGGGCCCTGGTAGACTGTCCAAACTAAGAAGAACCGGTTGAAGAGGGGATTCACTTTTCAATCTCTGTGGAATCACAGACTCTCCCAAGTGCCCACATGTGGCTCTGGAGTTTGAGGAGGAACAACTCCCTCTGAGAGGCTGTATCCTTTTTCGACATCCTGAGGATGTCGAATTCACTCTTGGACAGGAGTCAGCTGCACATCCAGTCGATAGAAAACAAATTATGTGGGGCATTTCTTCACTGGGTGTATTATAACAAGCTGCTACCCTTCCCCCTCTTCTTCTCCTTTGCAAATTGCATATGAAAAGCTAATATGATGACTCTAAAGAACCTTCTTGTTCTGTTCCAGGAGCGTAGTTTTACTGGTTATAGTACATATTGACCACTTATTATCAGCATATTTTAAAGGGGATTCCGGGCAACTTACAATGGAGTGCCAGACCTCTTCCGCTTGCTCCTCCAGAGCCAGTGGCTGCCTTCTCTGCCCCAGAAAGCTGACCTGGTATAAGAGATACCTTGTCCTTTGTCTTTCAGTTGCGTTTGATAAACAAGGCCCTGAGATAGAAGGCCACATGAATGAGAGAGTAAGGCCTGGATATTTTTTCCCTAGTTCCTTTCTGTGAGGTGGCCTTGGGCTGCTTGTGTTCCCGAACCTGTACTTACTGTTCTTCTGGAGGCTGCTACTCCCTGTGACTCTCAACAGCAGGCCCTGGCACCTGCTTTCTCCCTCATCCTTTACATCTGGCTGTTGGGTGCAGGGGTGGCAGTTCTGCTCCTCACCTGGCTCCCTCACTACCGATGGTGGTGCCCCATCCACCCAACTCACACCCTTGCAAACAATCCTTTTGGAAAGGAAATCTTGAAATGCACTAAATTGAGTGTGCCATCTGCTTCCTGTAGGGACTTGGACAGATACAAATATCAAAATCTATGACAAAGAGAAATACTATTTTAAACAATTGAAAGGTGTAGAGACACAGAACTAGGGATTGAGATGCGCATGACATTTGTGTACCTTGTTGTGCGTGCTGGTTAAATTGATGTTTGATCTTATTTCATGAACTATCTGTTAAGTCTGTTGTCCATTTAAAAATTGGGTTGTTTGTCTTTTTATTTGCATGAGTATCTTAATATATTCTGGACATGAGTTTTGTCAGATATAAATATTTTGTCCAGATACTACAAGTAGATGTCTTTTCTCAGCCTGTTGCTTACTTCTTCAGTATCTTAACAATGCCCTTTGTCTAACAGACATTCTTAATGGGAATAAAGTTCATTTTAGCACTTTTAGTGTTCTATTTAAGAAAAAAATTTCTACTCCAAGATTGTGGCAATATTTTGATATCTTCTTTCAGAAATTTATTTTATTTTTCACATTCATGTCCATGATTCATCTCAGACTGATTTATTAAGAACAGCTTTATAGAGGTATAATTTATATACCATTAAATTTACTCATTTTAAGAGTAGAAGTCATCCTGGCTGGTGTGGCTCAGTGGATTGAGTGCCAACCTGTGAACCAAAGGGTCTCCAGTTTGATTCCTCATCAAGGCACATGCCTGGGCTGCAGGCCAGGTCTCCAGTGGGGGCAGCACAGGATAACAGCCAAATATTGATATTAAAAAAAAGTACAAGTCAATGATTTTTAAAGCAAATTTACAGAGTTATGTAGCCATCTCTACAATCTAATTTTAGAACATTTCTATCACCCAGAAAAGAAGTCTCGTGCCTGTTTGCAGTCACTCCCCCTTCCCACGCCCAGGCAACCACTAATTTACTCTCTGTCTCTATAGATTTGCCTTTTGAATTTGTGCACGTGTGCACACACATGATGAGTAGCTATTTCATTTGAGCACAAACCCTAAATCCAAGTTTTCTAGAAGACAGAGAAAGAGGGATCTCAATGCTTTGCATGCCCCCCCTGGTTGGCTCCTGCTAGGACTATAACTCTGTCATTTCTAGGAAGAATTATTCCTAGGAAGAATAATTCTAGGAAGAGTTATTTTTATCAAGACTTATCACAGGCATTGGGTAATATAATGGACAACGTGTTTATCTCTTGCCAGAATGTAGCCTGTCTTGAATAGTTATTTCTCTGACTGCCTTTCTTTGAGAATTAATGAATTATTTGTCACGCAGTTGAGATGCATGAAGTCACTTCTGTGAGAAGCTACAATAATAAGGTTTATGCCTGTGAATTTCTGATTATCTAAATGAATACACTTGCAGAACCTAATGAAGCTAAAAAATGGGCAGGCAATATGGTCCCTTTAAATACCATGAGTCTGAAGCAGGCTTTTGGTGAGGGCAGATCACAAATATTTTCAGTTAGGTTTTTTTTGGGTGAGTGCTCAAAATACCAAAAAGCTATGTTATTTATTTTCTTATTTATTTTGCTTTATCTAATTTTCCCCAGCTCTATTAAAATGTAGATGACAAATAAAAATTGCACATATTTAAAATGGACACTGTGATGTTTTTATATACACATGCTTTGAGAAATGATGACCACAGTAAAGCTAAATTAACATATCCACCACTTCACTTGTTTTGTGTGTATGTGGTAAGAACACCTAAGATCTATGCTCTTTGAAAAGTTCAAGTAAACAGGATGTTGTTAACCACAGTCATCATGCTGTACAATAGGTCTCCAGGACTTGTTCGTCTAAACAGAATGTTCGTACCACTTGACCTATGTGTACCTGTATTCCTCATCCCCAGCCCTTGTAACCATCATTCCACTTTGTGTTCCTACGAGTTCCACTTTTAGCTGTCTTGTTTATGGAGGCAGGATCCATGTGCTGTGTGTAGCCACCACAACACCAATAGCAGAGCTGACTGGTGAACATGTAAGGGCCTGCTGTGTCCTTGTATTTCTGCCTCTCAGTGACAGAGTTCTTTTTTTTGGTGCACAGACACCGTGGGACTGTGAGTAGGGCCAGCAGTCTCCCCTGACATGACCATCTATTCTGCTCTGACAACTGGGGAAATAGATGGCCGGTTCTCTAGATTTCTGCACCGTAAAGTAGGAGAAAAATGGCTTTAGATCCTACACAATTCTAAGTGTTCTTACCACTTTGCCACCTCAAGAGATGGACTTATACTTTAATAATACTCAATGGGATCAGTTGATTTCAAAATGAAGCTGTACACAGCTGAACAAATTGATTTTTGAGGGGCAGTTACTTGTAACCCCCTAAATATTGAAGAATATCTGTAATTGCGATGAGTTTATTTAGACCATATTTTGATGTTGAAATATGTTCAAGGCATCACTTAGCCAACATGTTCAGCTGCTCACAAAGGCTACTCTCTGGTCAGTCATGGCAAAGACCATATCAATGGTATGGCAAAGGTTGCCTTTCTATTTGACTTAATAGTATGAGGAAATGTATCTAAAGGGTATATTAATTAAACACATTTACAAAAGGACTCTCATGCCCTGCTAGTGGAGAGGACATTGGTACGACCACTTTAGAAAGCTCTCTGGCAGTGTCTGTTACATGTAAACGTATACATACTCTGTCTTCACAATTCCACAATACACACCCAATAGAAATAGCTATATATGTTCACCAAAGATATGTGCAAGTGTCTTTATAACATCTTTGTTTTTAATAGCCAATAACTGGAATTACCCAAATGTCCATCCATAGTGGAATGGATTAATCAATCAGATGTTTATACAACGAAAATACTGTAGAGCAATAAAACAAATGAATGACTTCACGACAACATGTATGAATATCAGAAATTATGGTGAACTAAAGAAGCCAGGCATGTGGGGGGAATAAATGGAAGGAGACTTGACTTGCAGTGGTAAACACACAATGCAATATAGAGAAAATATAGCCTTGTACACCTGGAACCTATATTTTATTAACTAATGTCACCCAAATAAATTAAATAAAAAACACAAATACATAAAAAGTAGAAAAGCAAGATACAAAGATAACAATATTGTAGGCTTTATTCACGTAAAGTTCAGAAACAGACAAATGTGATGATAGAAATCAGTAGTGGGTACTTTTGTGGGGAGGTAATGACTGAAGGCTATGAAAGGGCCTTTGAGGAGACAGATGTGTTTTATTGCTGGATCTGGATGGTGGCTGTATAGATTGTTCACTTTGTAAAAGTTTATAGAACTGTGTACTGTGTATAAGTTATGTCAATAGTATTTACATAAAAACAGCATCTAGAACAGTCCTGCCTGATGTGTTGAGGACTGACTGTCTGCTAAAAGTTCATTTCTGTGCAGATACTGATTACAGAAATGGTGCAGATTCTGAAGACTCATGAATAACCTGAACTAAAATGTGAATGGATAGCTTGGCTCATAGAGGATTTCCATATATAGACTCAAAATTTGACATGGATAAATGTGAATGAGATCAAAATTGCATATTAATATTTACCCCTCTTTGGTGAAATGAATGAGTTTTAGTGAAATAGTTGTGTCTAAAACTGCTTACTTCATATCTAAGATATTAAGAAATTCAAATTTGTGGCCCTACCCTGCCAACCCTACCACCTCTGCACTCACCTAGACAAAAAGGCAACCTAGTTTTACAAAGGGATATCTGGCAGAGTAATGGTTCCTCCTTCTGTCCTTGAGGAATTGGTAGACAATACTTCATGTCCTTGTTAGAGTAAGTTGGGAGTTGAATCCTTTGGTGGGGATTGTGGTCTACCTTCTCCTTAGTCCTATGGAATCTGTCCACCTTCACTTCTCTGACCTCATCTGCTTCTGCCCCTTTGCTCACTTTTCTCCAGCCCCATGCCAGCCTCCCGACATTCCTCAGACCCATTCTGACACTCTGGCCACAGCACCTTCACCTTATCTGCCCTCCTTGCCTGGGATTCTTTCTCAAGTTCATCTCTATGATAATGCCTTCACATCCTTCAAGTCTTGCTCAAATGTAGTCAAGCCAATAAAGGCCTACTCTGACCATACTATTTAAAATTGTAACCGTCCTTCATTTTTTTCATTCCCCACCCACTTCCTAGTGTACTGATAAGAAATTTCTGGACACATGTAGGAGACATGGGCTTGGGAATGAAATCAAACTGGAACTCGAAATTTAGCTGTTGGATCTTGGGGGCATTCCTTAGTATTCTTTGGGCCTCAGTATCCTCAAATGTAAAGAGAGGAAACTCATAGTGCTGCTATTGTAGATAGGATACTGTAGGTGAAGCACCTGGCTTGTGTACAGCAGGCCTCCATAAATAGAATCTTCCTTTCTCTCTAGCCATTTCCTCCCTGTATCAGTGGATGCTGATTTACACTGAAAAATATTCCAAGAAGTCAGTTCCAGATGATGAGTAATATATCTTCACAGGCTGAATAAGCTAGCATTAGAAAGTTGAACCTGTAATAATATGTTAACTGAAATTATTGTGGTTAGTCTCATCTTACCTATTCAAAGATGACTTTGTTAAAACTCTGGGAGAAGAAATGGCCTGAAACCTTGGACACAGATGGGAATTGACTGTTTAATTAGTCAGGTCTCTAATGGGCAGGTGATGTTACAGCCCTGGAGGAAGGTGAGAGGATGAGGATTTTGACTCTTGCCCCAAATGCTTCTCAGGCATTCTGGGGAGGAGCTGTGTCATTAAGAATCATATTTTGAAACACCCTGAGGGTCAGCAAAGGCACCATTTGCCTCTGGGGTAATTCCGGTTACTAAGCAACTCACCCTTCCAGGCTGGCCTGGCCTCATTATTCTGTCTACAGTGGTAGGGAGCATATCAGTTGTTTTTAAAGAGAATTTATGATTTCTTGGTCTTTCCATTTGTACAAGGAAAGATCCTCATGAAAAATCACTAAGACATGGGGACAGTTTTGTCCCTAGTGGGGTGAGAACAAGATTAGGAGGGATGTCAACCTGGAGGGAAGGCCGTCAGTAGAAATTGAGGGATGGTATCTGTCCATCACTTTCACACTTAGTCCACTGAACACTCAGGAACACTGAGTGAGAGACTCATTGGTTGGGTAAAAGAGCTTACTGAGAAACTAGTGTTCTCAAAGTGTGTACCCAACATTTGAAGACCTGTGAGTTGGTGGGAAAAAAACAGAAGTATTGTGCATAGAAGAGACTTCAAGTCTTGGGCTCAGCTCCTATTTGTTGTTTGAGCCTTTGTTTTCCCATCTATATCAGGGGGATAAAGCAGTGGTACCCACCAAAGTGATTGTGAGGATTGAATGAGCTAATATGTGTAATACTTGCCTTTATTGGAAAATTCAGTTGGTTATAATTATATAAAAGAATATATTATGCCCATTCTGGGGAGTCTCACATTCTCTTAACACAAGTTCTTGTTCTAACATGAGGCGAAGCTTTCAGAAATTTCCCATGCTAATACAGTTTTTTTCCCCTTGGGGGAGAGCAGAAGTTGTGTGACAAGGCAGAGAGCCACAGTCAGAGAGCAATGGGTGACCAATGGAATGGAGTGAAATGCTAAGAGGGAAGACGCAAGCCAAGGGCAGCAAGAGTCAGGCAGCAGACCCCATTCTGAAACTGGTGACTTGCAAAATCAGGAGTAGACATTCCGTTCCACATGCCTGGCTTCTTGTCCTGTGTTGGATATTGTGTACCGGTGAAGCACCCTCTGTCACCATCTTCCTGGCCTTTCTGCTAGGCAGCCTGACTGCCTGGGAGCCTGGTGGTGGAAAGGAAGTTAATCTTCATGTCTGCAGACCCCTTAAGAGAAGTGATAAAACCAGAGTTACGTAATTATACACAACAATCAAAGGAGAGCACCAAGGCAGTACTTCATTAATTTCTAGATGAGATCAGAGGACAGAGGCATCCTTGAGGGTATGGGTAGATCTGTAGGGGCAGATTTTACAGGGCAGCCTTTACCAGGAGCAGATGAACATATCATAACAGAATTTTGGTAGGCAGAGAGGAACTCTACTCTGTTTGTGCGGGGCAATGGAAACCATACTGTAGGGCATTTTGCAGAGTATTTGAAGTGGAGGGTAATACTGAAAGTGAAGCAAAACACCCCAAAACACAAAAACAAACCCAAAACAAATATACCAAGACAATAAATGATAACCAAAAAAATAGAATTCAGCTGCTTAAACAACAGGTACACACAGTTTACGTGTCCAGATTTGCCTGCCCTCCTCAGTGGAGTGTGTCCTCACTGATGTCAGCCAACATCTACTGACCACCCAAAAGAGGACCATTGACATCCTGTTCATTGTCCAGTGTCCAAGGAAGTCACTGTTGGAAATGCAGCACATAACTTGGGGGAGCAGTACGCGTGGGTTGAAAGATGTGTTCTGATCTGGAAGGGTCATCTACCAGGACTTTTCTTTGGCTTGCAGCAGAAAAAACCACCTCATCTTTTTTTGACATCTTTAAAATTAACCAGTGATTATTACCTATGGGGACTTCCCCCCCCTCCCAAGAGGCCTAGGTGGAATCTTTGGGGTGCTGCTTCTCCTCACATCAACTCTGCTGTGGAGCACTGGACCCCAAGTAAGGTCTCCAGACTGCTCCTTCAAGACACTTTAGTTCATCTTGGAGAATTCTTTAGCTTTGATCATCTGTAACTTTTGTTCTTTCTCTTCTTCCAACTTTTGAGCATGGAGAAGGTGAGGAAAGACTGGGAAGCCCTTCATAGAAAAAAACAGAAGCTAACAGGTGTGGGGGGGAGGGGGCAGGAAGGTGGAGGGAAGCAAGGGAAGTTGGGGTGTTCTATCATTGGAAGCAAAAGAAGCAGAGAAGGACTATCTTCTGTGCTCTATAAAGTTTTAAGATACATGTAGTTCCTAAGCAATACAGTTTATCTGTTTTTATGATCCCTAAGCCTGGATGTCTTACATGAAGGTCACTGGTGCCTTCACGCTGTATGTGTGCGCACACGCATGTGTGTGGACGGTTGGTGGGCAGTGGAATGTGATAGAATTGCTGCAAAAGGTGAGAAACTGACTATGTAAAATTTAAGTTACTACTTTTTGGCTTACATTTTTCTATGGATATTAGAGATTAGTCACATTTCCTTATTTCCGCTCCCAGCTTTATGGAGCTATAATTGGTATATAACACAGTATAAGTTCAAGTTATACAACATAATTTTAAAAGATTTTATTTATTTTTAGAAGGGAAGGGAGGGAGAGAGGGAGAGAAACATCAATGTGGGGGTTGCCTCTCACTCACCCCCCCACTGGGGTCCTGGCTCACAACCCAGGCACGTGCCCTGACTGGGAGTCAAATCAGCGACCCCCTAGTTCACAGGCTGGCAATCAACCCACTGAGCCACACCAGCCAGGGTGAATAATGATTTGATATATGTATATATTGCACAATTATTATTATAAGAAAGTTAACATAGTCATCACCTCACAGGTAATATTTTTGGTGGTGAGAACTTTAAAACTTATCCCTCTTACAACTTTCAAATATTAACTGTAGTCATGATATATATAATATTTTGAGAACTTATTTATCTTATAATTGGAGAAGTTTATACCCTTTGACCACCTTTACCCATTTCCCCCAAATCCACTCCACTTGAAAAGTTACTACTTGATTTAATCTGTGACTGAATGAAATTGGAGAATTTTCATCAGGACAGAAACTAAGAGCAGGTCATGCAGCCTAGCCCCACTTCCAACAAACTTGCCACATTAAAAACCTCATTCAGCTCTGATCCTTCTCTTGTTGCAGCCATTGGCTTGGAGGATGGATGATAGACACGTTCAACATCTCCTTAACCCTGAGCTGCCTCTTCCTCATCCCAGCAGACAACTTTCAGAGGCCTCCACTAATTGTGTTTAGATGCAAACAAATTAATGTTAGCCTTAGTCAGTGTGGGACAGCCCCCTCTGCTGAGAAGGTAGTGTGGAAACCCAGAACTGCCTGAGCTTTGTGCCTGGGATGAATCTTCAGCATCATTTGGGCCAGCTCACTGTTCATACCTGGGCACCTGGAGGCCAGGAAGTTTGGGGCTGGGGCCATCAGTTGGGAGAGGCAAAGAATTCTCAGTCTTTACTAGGATTCCAGATCAGAGACATCCTTACTATACCCACACTCCTGTCTCTTGCTTCTGTTTCTTTCTGGAGAAAAAAGAAGTAGGACTCCTAGTAATATAATAACTGGAATTCTGGTTTGTGAGTTGCAAGCCATTGGCATGTGGGAGGAGAGTCTTCAGCAAGTAAACCAGTGATTAAAGCTCAGTGATGAAAAAGTGATTAGAAAGAGAAATAGTGCACTGATAACCAACCTAAAGCTTATAATTTGTAGAAAAGATAGAAAATGCAAATAGGCACAAAGGAAAACTAAAAATAATCTGAATCTCATCTCCCACAGATACCACCACCAACATTTAGCCTTTTAAGCCTTTATCCTTTGTGCCTATATGTATATGTAAATGCATGTGTATAAATAGGCACATGTGTAAAAATAGGAATTTTAACAAAATCTTTTATTCCAACATATATTTGAAATTACATTTTATTTATTATGTTATTACAGTTGTCCTGATTTTTCCTTTTTTGCCCCCCCCCCCCGCCCAGCACCCCCCACTCTCTCAGGCAATACCCCCACCATTGTTCATGTCCTTGGGTCATGCATATGCATATAGGTTCTTTGGCTACTCCATTTCCTATACTGTACTTTACATCCCCATGGGTATTCTGTAACTATCTATCTGTACTTCTTAATACACTCACCTCTTCACCCATTCCTCCAAATACTACTCCCATGTGGCAACATAAAAACACTCTCCCTATCCATGATTCTAGCTCTGTTCTTCTTGTTTGCTTAGTTTTTTTTTTAAGTTCCATTGCTGATAGATCTTTTTGTCATTTTATTGTTCATAGTTTTGATCTTCTTTTTTTTTTAAAGTAAGTCCCTTTAACATTTCATATAACAGTGGTTTGGTAATGATGAGCTCTTTTAGATTTTTCTTGTCTGTGAAGCTTTTTATCTGCCCTTTGATTCTGAATGATATTTTTGCTGTGTAGGACAGTCTTGGCTGTAGGTCCCTGCTTTTCATGACTTTGAATATTTCATGACTCTGAATATTTCTTGCCAATCCCTTCCAGCCTGCAAAGTTTCTTTTGAGAAATCAGCTGACAGTCTCATGGGAACTCATCTATAGGTAACTACCTTCTTTTTTCTTGCTGCTTTTAAAATTATGTTTAACCTTCAGCATTTTAATTATGTGTCTTGGGATGGGCCTCTTTTCATATATCATGTTTGGGGCTCTCTGTGCTTCCTGGACTTGCATGTCTATTTCCTTTACCAAATTAGGGAAATTTTCTTTCATTATTTAAAAAAATATTTTTACAACTTCTTGTTCTGTTTTCCTCTGGCATGCCTATGATGCAAATGTTGGGCTTATTAAAGTTGTCCCAGAAGCTGTTTATACTATCATTGTTCTGGATTCTTTTTTCTTATTGTTCTTCTGATCGGTTGATTTTTTTTTTCCTTCCTATATTCTATGTCATTCATTTGATTCTTGGCTTCATCCACTCTACTGTTGTTTCTCTGCAAATTGTTCTTTATTTCAATTAGTGAATCTTTCATTTCTGACTGGATCTTTTTTATGTTGTTGAGGTCCTCACTAATTTCCTTGAGCATCCCTATAACCAGTGATTTGAACTCTGCATCTGGTAGATTGCTTATCTCCATTTCGATTAGCTCTTTTTCTGGAATCTTGATCTGTTCTTTCATTTAGACCATGTTTCTTTGTTTCCCTGTTTTGGCAGCCTCCCTGTGTTTTTTTCCCATGTATTAGTTAGAGCTGCTCTGACTCCATATCTTGGTAGTATGGCCTAATCTAGTAAGTATCCTGTATGCTCCAGTGACACAGCCTTCCCTATCACCCCATCTGGGTATTCAAGGTGCTAGAGGAGGGTGTACTTAGCCCACACAAGGTGCGCCCTTTGTGTGGGCTAAGTACACCCTCCTCTAGCAGTTGAGCCTTGTTTGCTATTGGCAGATCAATGGGAGAGATTTACTCCAGCCAGTCAGCTACAAAGATTGGCTGTGACCACTTACCACCATACTCCACCTTCTGTGAAGGGTCAGTTATGCAGGGGCAGGATGGTGGTGCCCTGACATGGTCTGTAGCTGTCCACTGGGTGTGCTATTCCTGGGGTTTTCCAGGTGGTGCAGGCCAAGGTCAGAATCCACCTGTGTTCTGCCTGCTGCCACCCTGCCTGAGCTATAAAGCAATCTGAGATGGCTTCTACTTGTGCTGGGCTTGGGAGATTCTCAGCTGAAGCCAAGCTGTGAATCTAGGCTGGCTGCTGATAGTGCTGGGCCTGGGGCTCACTGAGGCTAGTTGTTGCTTTTTTGATAGGATTTAGAAAGTTAAGTATAAGCCAAGACAAGACACTTGTGTAGCCTGGGTGAGCCTGTAAGTTAGGTGGGGGGGAGTCTCTGGGGATCTCCAAGGCAAGTCAAACAGTGTTAGCCAGGTGGTTGGTGTCTCAGATATGCCACCAGCCTTCTGGCTCTGTCAGGAGAGAGTTTAGAAAAGGGACAATGCCTCTGCTTGCCTTGATGCCAGACACTTCAGTTCCTCCCTGTATACCACTGATACCTTGTAAGCTGCTACCCCAGTCAGTGCTGGAGCTCAAAGGTAGTAAGTCTGAATAGGTGAGTCTTTGTGTGGGTTCTTTAAGAGAAACCGTTTGGGGCTCCAGAATTTTCTTTTACTGACTCAATCAATCCCCACTGATTTTTGCAGCCAGAAGTTGTAGGGACTCATCTTCTTGGCACTGGAATCCTGGGCTGGGGTAACTGGTGTGGGTCTGAGACCCCTTGCTTTTGAGTATCCCTTCCAAATTTTTATCCACCACACATGGGTAAGGGACCAGCCCATTCCATGTGCCCCTCCTACAAGTTTGGATGGCTGTGGTTTCTTTTATTCCACAGTTTCATCCTTCCATTCAACTCAATTTCTGATGGTTCTGAGTGATGGTTGTTCTATATTTTAGTTATAATTTTGATGTGGCTATGAGAAGAGGCAAGCCGTGTCTGACTGTGCTGGCATCTTGACCAGAAGTCTTCCAATTTTTTATTTTGTATTGTCTTGAATATCTTTGTATGCCTTTTTAAGAGTGAAATCTTGAAGAGGTTCTCACAGTTATACTTGTTTTCGAGCATTTCTGTGCATTCTTCTGGGTTTATATAGTACTGTTGGCTCTGTGTTGTGCATTGCTAAAGAGTGGACCAAATTGTTCTTTGGGTGTAAACAGCTGGTAGATTGCATGTGATATTTTCCTTCCTTTAGGAAGCTGTTATCGGATGCAAAGAGTCAAAAAAAAAAAAGGAGGCAGTAGAGAGTTGAAGACACAAGCTAATTCATAATAGCTGATAATGGCCATTAAAATTTACATCAATCATTCTTTGTGTTTTTAGTTTTATAAAGTAAAAACACCCTTGGCTTGGTTTGCTGTGTAGTCAGAAGAGCTATAAATAGAACCAAGATGGTTTTCCTTTTTTGTGCCTAATCACTTGAAGAAAGCGGGGAGTGTGATAGTTGGGGAACCTAGCCTACGCCTTTCGGTCTTTAAATATTTGTGATAAATCCTTTGTGTGTGCATGCATGTGTGTGTAGGAATCCCTCCAACACATAGAGGGTTGTTTCAGGGGCTGTGTGGGCTATGGGCCAATTCATAATTGTCTACTAATATGAGCATTGTCTAGAATGACACTATTGTTTGAAGCATTATTCCTTCACAGGGTAGACATTTTGGACCATGCTGGTTTGGCCTTTTGCTAACATAAGGAATAGAGTTTGGGAGACAGTTACATAGCTTATAAGAATTAGGAATGGAGGTGGGTAGAAATCATCCATTTCTAGGTCACCCACCCAAATATGGCTGGTGCTGGGGTTGTTGGAAGGAGAAATGCCATTATCTCTGTTCAGCTGTTCTCATGGGCCCTCATTTATAGTTAAGTCAGTAATTCATAGCTGGTATTCATGCTGTGATTGTGACTTTTGTCATATTACTTATCATACTGAATTATAATTCCCTGTGAGGTAGCCATGTTTAGAAATATACATGCAAAGGAGTGGAAGAATCCTGGACTAACCCATTGTCCACTGGGGTCTCCTCTTTCCCTGCCCATCCCATTCATTTCCCAGTCTTCTCAACTCTATCAGAATGCTTCTTGGACAAGCGATACCTAATGTAACAATGACAATGCATTGAACCATTGCAAATTGCCCTTTAAAAATCACATTCCCACTGTAATTCTAAACATACACGAGTGCTCAAGCCATCTTCTGCCTTGGACTTCACAGTTTTTTCCTCCTCTGTTTGGAAAGATTATTCTTTGCTGCAAATGAGGCTACCAATGCTTATACTAACAGGGGATAGGTGCAAGATGAGATAAAAGGTAAAGCCTTGTGGGTTTGGTGTTGGTGAGGGAATTTTGGGGTAGGAGTTACATAGCACCTGAAGGGTACTAGGAAATTTGAAGAGGCTAAAGGGCTTTTGTGAAATGTTGTGGATTAAACCTTAGGATCTCTTCAACATTCCTTGAAAACCAATAATAAAGAATTGAATTTCTGTTTGAGTACTTTTGATAGTGACCTGCTCCTCTTTAAGTATGTCTGAGGTATGCAAAGACTGAGTCATGTGGACTACCATGGATGTGTTAGGGCTACATGGGTACAATCTTTTAAATTTATCTCCCTGCCCTTGCTTAGTTTTCTTTTTTTTTAAATTGGCCTAGGATGGGGTTTTTTTGACCCTCTCCCCACCTGAGCAAAACTTTGCTGTATAGGTGGTTTTGAATTTCTTTATAAATGATTCAACTCTTGTTCTGGCTGCTTTATCTCACCATCTCAGGTGGGTCAAGATCTGCCCTGTCAGATAATTCTGAGATAATTCTCTGTATTGCTTTTGCCCCCATTGTGGGATATGTGTTCATCGTGGGATTCCTCTGCTCAAGGCTCTTGACAGACAGGACTGTGGAGGGGTTCTAAGCTTAACTGGTTTCCTTATCATGAGGTTGACAAACAAACAAAAACCACTTTGTTGAAATTTTAGAAAGAATTGGAGTTGGGAAACTTCAACATTATTCAGAGGTGAGTGCCTTTAAGAATTGGGCCTGGCAATGGTACTAGACCCTGAAACAGGGTGTGTGGGGGTGGGGAGAAAAAGATGGGGAAGGAAGAAACTTCTGAGCACCGAGCAGTGGCATAAACTCCTAAGATGAGCTGACACATCAAATGTGGTTCCCAAGCACTGGAACGGATCTGTGTGCCAGTCAGAAGATAAATGACCCTACACCCGAGCACAGACACATAAGGCATCTTTTAGAATGAAAGTCACAGAGCAAGGAGGGTATGGGAGGTGAAAAACACTGGGAAGAAAAACAAACGGGAGGAAACAGTACCAACTCCAAGCCATGCTGGGTACTTATTTAACTGTGACACTCCTTCAGAAGGCCCCAACCCAGGCTGGCTGCTTCATCTTGGGGATGCAGTTTCTTTATTCTTCTTCCTTAGGAACCGTTCACCTTCCCCTTGGTATTGAAAGCATCTTGCAATGAGGATGGCTCTGTGTCTGTCTTCTCACGGTATGGAGGGGTTACCATAGACTTGAAATGAGCATTTGGCTTTTGACTGTCTACCAAATGAACTGGCTGGGCTAGGCAGCCACTTGTGTTTTGCCTTTATTTTGTAGGCAGATGCTTTTAGGCAACTGTTGATTATTTTTCCCCCCAGTGAGTGTCTGCCTTTGGTAGTTGTTTTGTTATTTTCTGGTTTCTAGGTCACTGCTACAGTCAAAGCCATGCTCCTCCCTTTCTCCAACTTATGAATATTTATCATGCCTCAAAATATCTTTACTCAATCTAGCCTATATTTTCAATTATCTTGGCCATAATTTGCTGATTATTACTATATAACAGGTGTGTATTCAGAATTAGGTATTTTAACTTCTCCAAATCTTGGTTTTATCTTTTATGTGTCTAAAAATATTTGAAGAAAACAAATCAGAGTAACTTTTAATTTCTGTGTGAGAACTAGACTCAACCCTGAGAGATCCCTTTATTCTTGGTTTTCTTTACATTTCTCCTCATTTAAACGGTTTGAACATTTTTTCCTTCCTCAATTTGGAAGGATGCAACTTTCTGAATTTATGTTGCAGTCAAATTCAAGCACCAGTTACTGTCAGAAATGGGAAAAAACAATTAACAAAACAATATATAACAAAGCAATAAATCCAATTATAAAAGCTAATTCTTTTCTAAAGAGATGTTCTGTTTTGGTTAAAGCTATGGCACCTGCCATAACAAAACGTATGAATTTCCCCAAACACGCTTGAATGTTTTTAGCAGAGGATAAACAGATAGTGTTTTTAGGCTGTTCAATCAAGCCACACCATCTATCTTAAATTAACAAATACTTATCCTGCACAATAGAAGCAGAGCTCTTGGGTTCACCGCTTTCTCATCACTATGTTTTTGTTCTTCTGCCCATGAATGTGAATGGATTGAGGCTCTTAATTCATACAAGAAATATGTGAATTCCACGTACATTCATGGTGGCTGCTGCTTCTCAAGAGCACTTCCTGCTAGCATAAGGTGCCAGGCAACAGGGACCTTTGAACAAGAACCTCACAACCTTCATTATCAGACAAAAGAGGTCTGGCAGTCCCACTTCTGCTTGTTAGAGTTCCTGGGAGCACAGTGCCAACCACAAAACAAACTCTTCCCAGGGTCCCGGGTCTGTGCTTCTCACTTCTGACTGCTGCCTGCTCCCCTCATCCTAGTGGTCTTTCCTAGAGCCTTTAGTCTGTGTTGGGTCCTAGGACTTCAGTGGCTGCACTGTCTTACAAGGGCAACTCAAAGCTGTGTCTACTGAGGACTTCTCCTGGCTATGAGGATCCTCCCAAACACTTCAAAGGTAAACTCTTCCAAGGAACTGTTTCAAAAGCCATTAATTTGCTTCAGATCAGGATTAAAAACTTAGATTCCTCCACAGGTTATAAAGCTATGGGCATTGGAAGACAGGGAAGATGATAGGATGCGTGGGACTGTGGGGGACCAGCAGGGTTCAGGCTCTGTGGGAGGGGAGCCTGTACTGAACTCCAGCAGACTTTATGGTCCAGATTCCAGCCTTTTCAGCCCTTCAAGAGCAGCCAGCAGCCAGTTTTATGTGTAGTCTCCCAACTTAACAAATGTAGACACACAGTTTGGGTCGAATAGGACCTGTTGATAGATGGACTCAGCTCTCTGATTCACTAGTCCACAACCTTTGTGATTTTAAGTCACACTAGGAGTATCATCCTCTCTGCTGTTTTCTACTTGGCCTGAGATACAGGTTCTTCTCTCCTAAGTAACTCATACTGGCTGAAGCAACAAGGAATTTTGGAAGCATCTCTGAAACTTCACACTTACTATGAGCTTCATGACTGATAATCTGGAAACACAAATTCCATTCCTCTGTGAATATTTTGGCTCCCTCCTGTGTTGGCTTCATCTTCAAGCAGGTTTCAGGGTAGCTGCCTCAGTTTCAGAACTAACGCTTTTGTATAACAATGCCCAGAGGGAAGATAAAACCTTTTCATGAGGTTCTTTCGGAAGAAGGAGCATTCCAGAAACCTGTCAGTTGCTCCTCATGTCTCATTGGCCTAATGTGGGTCATGTGTTCTTTCCTGAGCCAATCAGATAAGAGGGGAGGGATTACCCAAGCTTAAGCCCTGGAGGTAGGGTCAGGTTATAGTTTCCTGAGGTTCATGGACTTTGCATGTATCTCTGTATTTGTATGGATCTGTTATGTGTGTACACACATACTCATACCTGAACAAAACCTGGGTTTTATTAACAGTGTGTGGATGTCAGGCAATCTACCATAATTTGTTTTGTATTTTATAAAACTGCCTCTCTCCAGGCCTGGTGCTATAGTGGATCACCCAGGGCTCCTTCCTGCCAGTGTTCATATTCTCGTCACTGTGGCACTTGAAACTCCTCCCACGCCCACATATTGTTCTCTTCCATCTCCACAGAGAGACTGGAGGCAGACAGGCAAATGGAGTTCCTACAACAGCTCGGGCATAGGCATTGGACCTGGGCTTGACATATTTATGAACAAATAACATTTCCGAGTTCATTAAAAAAAATCTGTAACATGCAGAGAATATAATTACCTCAGTGGGTTATTGGGAGATTAAATGCAAAATATGTAACACAGCTCTTGCTGTACAGTAAGTGCTTAATAGATAGTAATTGGCATGATTTTTATACTTTTATTCCTGAGGGTAGCTACTTAAACACTAAATCTGGGTTTATAGCATTACATTAAGCATTCGGGGGTTGATATTCTTTCCCTCACTTAACCAATGTCTAAAAGAGCAACATGTCTTGGCATAGAGTTTTGAGAACTAGGGGGTTGAAACCTGTCATATGTTTTCAATGATAACAAGCCATGCTGACTAGCCAATTGGTTTTTCTTGCTCTTTTTCTTTAAGCACAAATGTTGTTTTAAGTTTGCCACTGAACTGGGAAGTTGAAGTAAATGCATCATCAACAATTGAATGCAAGAGAAATTAAGCAAAAGAATCAAGTTCTTTATCTCTCTGTTCATCTTTTCTCCCAGAAAGTTCAGTTCTGGGAGGTGACTATTGTTCCTCTCAACTCCCTTGTATCTAGAAGCATCTGTGAAATTGAAGATAAAGGTTTAAGATTAAGATCTTAATATTAGTGGTAGTTTATATTGGTATAGTGCTTTGCCATGTAAAATGCTTTCACATCTTATAAAATGCAAGGTTTTGAGATATGGGAGATTATAAATTGTTTTTTGCTCACTGTTTATCTCTAGTCCTCATCCCAATGCTTGTGCACAGTAGGTGTTTAACAAATAATATGCATGAAGCTCCAAATAACTCCTTAGGGTAGATTTGTGTGATGCCATCATCATTTCCCTTTTACACAAAATGAAATTAAGTCTCAAGAGATTTCATGACTTGCTTAAAGCCGTCCAACTGGTAAGTGGTGGAAACAAGACAGAGACACAGTGACTTGTTCTATTTTTCTAGGATGTACTTCAGGATTTTTTAAAAAGGAAATTTGTAATGACAAAAATTAGTTTCTATTCCAACCTAATGGGGAAGACTCTGAGAGAATGTGGGATTATTGCAAGGAGTTCAGGGATACAACTCTCCCCTCCCCCAAACAAATTGTCTGAAATACGGCAGAGAAGGTGGAGAAGAGGAGCCAGTCACTTCACTTGTTGAGGTTCCTGGAGTAAAGAAATTCCTAACAGAAACCCCAAGTGCAACAGCACAAGTTGGATCAGAGTGTATCAAATTCTCTGTTGTGAGAGACCAGTACTAGATGTCACTAGCCCAGTCTGCTTGGGATCTATCCTTGGAAACATAATAAAAATAACTCATTCTTAATTGCTGCACTTAGTTCATGGAGGGCCAGTAACAGAGTTCACATTCCAGCACAGCCCAGAGACCATACACGTTGACTAACATTGGTTTAGATTTTTAACATATTTTAAAAATTACAATTTTCTCCACAGTATTTGAATATAGTATTTATTAAAAATAGCAATTCATAGTGCACTGTAGGTGGTGAGGGCCAGCATACGGACACAAGTATAAATGTGTGGTGAGCAGATTTCTCTTTCAACCATGTCAGTACATTTTCGAGACCATATAACCTCATTTAGAGATTCATCAGAACTTGATGCCTAAGGCACATCGAGGCCCCGCTCACATATTTATGTCCTGCTCTTTTTCACATGTATGAAGTATTTTGGTTAATAGAACACAACTTAGGTAACAGCTCTAAGGAATCTATATTAGCAGCCTGATTTCTTTTCCCTATTCAGTTGGTATTGAAACTGCTATCTTGTGAGAATCAACAGAATTTTGACATGAAAAAAAGTCATTGTACTTGAAATCTTTGCTAACCACTTCCCCATGTAGACCTGGGAGGATTTAGGTGAAAGTTGGCTAATTCCACTGTGTTTGAGGAGTCTCCAATACGAGGACTTGACTGTCTTGCCTGTGGCTCACAGTCTGTCTCAGATCTCAGGCTCTCCGTGACAGAAAGCAGTGCTCGCTTTATTAATTCAGTAACATTCGGTGTGCCAGGCACTAGCTTAGGCAGCAGAAGAGTGGCCTCCACCCTCAGCAACCTCAGGAAGAAGCAAGTGGGGGTTTTAGGTCTGTCCACTAGATGTCCAGGTTTGGGAGATAGGGGGCAGAACCAGTGTTCCCTAAGCCCCTGCCCTGCAGTGAGTCTCACACCTGACCTTGAACGAGTATAGCCAGCCCTTGGGACTGAGCCTGGGTGGCCTTTGGTTTAGTGCTAGAGCTAGGTTTATTGCATAGAAATGCTGATAATAGGAACTTAAATGGCTTAAGAACACTGTCCAGACTTCTAGGCAAACATGAAACAGAACAGAATGGGAGGCCGTAAACTGGCTTCCTGAGCTGGAAGCAGTGACATGAAATGTCTCAGGATGATGAGGCGGGCCAGCAGTTTGTGTTGCCAAGGCTGGGACACACTTTGATTTTTCTGAGTTGAAGAATAGATAATTCTAAGGGAAAATGGTCTTTTTATTTTCTAGTGACTCCTGGAGACAGGCACAATTTTGCCCTTCTCCAAGGCTGAGGTAACTTCCCTAGACTAATGCTGCTCAAACTTGAATGAACATGGGACTAACTGGAGGATCTTGCCAAACTGCAGGTTGGGTTCAGTAGGTCTGGGGCTGTGTCTGGGATTCTGTTTCCAACAAGCTCCCTCCTGGGGATGTTGAGGGAGGTGCTTTGAGGAACAGAGACCAAAAAACTCACCTGGTGGCCTGGAAATATGGGAACTGGCCTCACCTTCTTTGTGGAAGGTGTTGATCCCTGCTTCAGCCACTGCACACTGCAGTCGCCACATTGTCTACAGTGGCACTTCCTTCTCTCAAGGGCCTTAGGTAGTCTAAAGGGATATTGCCAGAGAGTATTTATTGGTTGCTGTGTTTAATCATTTAAAAAAATCTTTTTTGTGCTTTGCAATGTATCTTCTTCAGGGAAAAATGCTAATAGTAGCTGTCATGCAAAATCAAGATCTGCTTAATCCCACGCCATTATAAGGCTCTACCTCGACTTGCATATCTGGTGTCGTGCATGGGGGGGGGCATGGGAGAACCAGTTCACCAGTGATCCCTGCAGAAAGCTTGGTAACCCAATCATAAAATGATGAGCTTGTATTCTGTCCAGTGATTTGATTCTGCAGCAGCCTCTTTAAAATGGATGGATTACAGATTAAATCTGTAAAAGGAACTAAAACCATTGATTATATTCTGGGTATTGGCTTTAGCTGTCATCAGATATAGTTGGTTATTTGGGCCTCTCTGTTAAAAACAATTAGAGAAGTCAAAACAAATTTCATTTTGATGTTTTGTCATTTTTGAGCTACATCAAATAGGTTCTCTCAGAAAGGAGGTAAAGACTCAAAGCTCGTTGAAAATTAAATGCAAAGTAATTTTAGGGAAATTAATGGGCTTCATGTCACAAGATGGGTGAAAATCACAGGCCTGGGGTGTGGGTTTGGTCCTCTGTTGAGGCCCACATGAGAAGCAACCAATAGATGTTCCTCTTGCTTTCTTTCTCCTTCTCTTCTCTCTAAAAATAAACTAGGTAAAATATTTAAAATAATAAAGCCGTAGTCTTTCATTCAGTGCAGTGAACCCCAGGCCAGCAAGTGGCTTTTTCATCATTTTCCCAGGCTGATGGTACTAGTTTCTAATGAAAAGATAATCACGTAACATAGACCAAACTGATCCTCCAAAATTACTTTTAGTGGATTTGGGACAGTGGCTCACTTAATGTTTCTAATTTCTTCATTTATTTTCATAGGTCACATTCTATCCCTAAACCATTCCATGGGTCTGTCAGCAGCGCCTTTGATTGAAGCAGAAATTGATCTTATCCAATATCCTGCCCAGGGCGTGGAAGGGTCTTTGCTGTTAAAAGGGTTTTGTTGTAATGGTATTTATCTTAATCAGATTTGGCTGACACATCTTTCACTTACAGAATTTTACAAGGGAAAATAATCTAACTAGCTTAGAAATTGACTCATACAACCCTCTTATTTTACTTCCGGGGAGTTTGCCAGGGTCACTGGAGGTTGTCTTTGAATTCCAGGCCTGGGCTCCCCCCAGTTTCCCAAGATGCATTTCTGTGTTGATCTCAGGATGCAATATAGTGGCTGTGAAGAGCATTCTGTCAGACACCATTCACTGCATTTCTCTGCCATCCAGACCCTGCCTTCTAGCAGAGTTGCAGTGGACTCACCGATGCTCCAGGGAGACAAAATGGCGTGGTGTAGGAGCCAGCATTCTACAGTTCAGTGTTCTGGGCCAAATCATACCTTGCTGGATATATGTTGTATGACTTTGGTCAAGCCACAGAGCCTGTCTGTGCCTTAGTTTCTTCAGATGCAAAATCAGGACCTTCCTCATAGGATAGTGGGGGTTGAATGAATGAATACAGAGCGACTGAAGCAAGCAGTTGGGTGCATTGTATGTGGATTTGCAAACTGTGGGTCTCCTCTAGGTACTGAGTTGTGAAATCAGTGTTTTGGGTTTTTTAAAGCATTTTTTAAATTTAATTGTTGTTCAAATACAGTTTTCTGCCTTTTACTCCCATCCCAGCCCACCCCCCAGTACTCCCCACCTCCCTCCCATTTCAACCCCCTTAGTTGTTGTCCATGTGTCCTTTATACTTGTTCCTGTGAATCCTTCCCCTTTTCCCCTGAAATTCTCTCCCCTCTCCCCTCTGGTTGCTGTCCCCATTCTCTATTTCAGTGTCATTGTTTTATTTTGCTTGCTTGTTTCGTTGTTTAGCTTCCTGTTAAAGGTGAGATTATATGGTATTTGTCTTTCACCGCCTGGCTTATTTCACTCAGCATAATGCTTTCCAGTTCATCCATGCTGTTGCAAAGGGTAGGAGCTCCTTCTTTCTTCCTGCTGCATAGAATTCCATTGTGTATATGTACCATAGTTTTGGGATCCATTCATTTACTGATGGGTACCTAGGTTGCTTCTAGCTCTTGGCTATTGTAAATTGTGCTGCTATGAACATTGGGGTGCATAGGTTCTTTTGGATTGGTGTTTCAGGGTTCTTAGGATATACTCCTAACAGTGGAATTGCTGGGTCAAAAGGCATATTCATTTTTAGTTTTTTTAGAAAATTCCATACTGTTTTCCATAATGGTTGTACCAGTCTACAATCCCACCAACAGTGAACTAGGATCCCCTTCTCCCCACAACCTCTCCAACATTTGTTGTTTGTTGCTTTGTTTATGATGGCCATTCTGACCAGTGTGAAGTGGTATCTCATTGTGGTTTTAATTTGCATCTCTCTGATTGCTAGCAATATTGAGCATCTTTTCATGTGTCTCTGGATATTTTGTATGTCCTCCTTGGAGAAGTGTCTGTAAAAGTTCTTTGTCCATTTTTTAATTGGGTTGCTTGTCTTCTTAAAGTGGAGTCATGTGAGTTCTTTGCATATTTTAGAGATTAAACCTTTGTTTGAGGTATCAATTGGCAAATATGTTTTCCCATACAGTTGGTTCTCTTTTTAATTTAGTACTGTTTCCTTTAGCCACACAGAAGCTTTTTATTTTGATGAGATCCCATTTGTTTTTTTCTTTATGTCCCTTGCTCTAGGGGACATATCGGTAAAAATGTTGCTGCGTGAAATATCTGAGATTTTCTTGCCCATGTTCTCCTCTAGGACTTTAATGGTGTCACAGCTTATATTTAAGTCTTTTATCCACCTTGAATTTATTTTGGTGTATGGTGTAAGTTTGTGCTCAAGTTTCATTTCTTTGCACGTAGCTGTCCAGTTCTCCCAACACCATTTGTTGAAGGGCTATCTTTACTCCATTTATGTTGCAGCCCCCTTTGTCAAATATTAATTGACCGTAGAGAGTTGGGTTGATTTCCGGGCTCTCTGTTCTGTTCCATTGGTCTATGTGCCTGTTTTTATGCCAATACCAGGCTGTTTTGATTACAGTGGCCTTGTAAGACAGTTTGGTATCAGGTATTGTGATCCCTCCTACTTTGTTCTTCTTTCTCAAAATTGCAGCTGCTATTTGGGGTCGTTTATGATTCCATATAAATTTTTGAAGTGTTTGTTCTATGTGAAATATGCCATTGGTACTTTAATAGGTATTGCATTGAATTTGTAAATTGCTTTGGGTAGTTTGGACATTTTGATGATGTTAATTTTTCCAATCCATGAACACGGTATGTTTCCAGTGTTTTGAATCATAAATAGCATTAGAAAAATCAAATGACATGTAATAGAATAAAATAGAACATATTAGAATGCACTGCATTTATGCAAGGTGTTGTTTGGTGTCCTTTTCAGTGTTTGTTTGGTGTGGGCATGTGTGTATATGTGTGTCATGGCTTACAATATGAAATATGTTCTCACTGTGGATTGTAGTTAAAAGAATTTGGAAGCCCCTCTCTAAGGGCTGGAGAGGAGAGTGAATCTATTTATCTAAGAACAGATGTATCAGGGTGAATGAGGCACATTTTAGCATGAGTGCACAAGGCGAGCTGTGGCTGAAACTTAAATGTGCTTCCTTTGCAGAGGGAGACCAAAGGGCAGTTTCTTATCGACCACATCTGCAACTACTACAGCTTGCTGGAGAAGGACTACTTCGGCATTCGTTACGTGGACCCAGACAAGCAACGGGTAAGAGCTGATTTCTCTCTGAACACGTTTGGGGGAGTCACTCAGGCTGTGGGGTGCTGAAGAGGTTTCTCTGAGACCAGTTGTGATGCACTCTTGTTCTCATGGTTATTGATGGATATCGACCACATGAAACCAACCACCCTGGTGTGTCTGTGTGTGTGTGCCTGCCTGTGTGTGTGTTGGAGTCTGGTATTGTTCTCACTGGATGGGGTGTGGCAAGAGAAGAGAACACTTACCTTAGGCCTTTCCAGAAGTTACTCCCACTTGGTTGAAGACAAAATGTTCCTGTGCCTTTTGAATCCCAAGTTTGCCAAAGCTCTTCAAATAGTGGCTACATGTAATCTCACAGAGAAAATCCACTTCTCAGTATAAAAAGCTACTGGTACACAGGAGAACAGGGCAGTGAACACTTAATGGGTACAAGGGTTTCTTTTGGGGTAACGGAAATGTTTGGAACTTGACATAGATGGTGGTTATACAATATTGAAAATACTCAATGCCACTGAAACACACATTTTAAAATGGGTAGTTATACGTTATGTGAATGCCACCTCAATTTTAAAAAGCATTGGCAGGTGAAGGGTTATGATACTTGAAAAGCTGCTGCTTGAGCACCGCTGCATTTGACAGCCCCTGTTGTATTCCTGCTCTCAGAATCACCTCTCCTTTCTGGTCTCTGCTGGTGTTCAAGAGTGAGCAGGAAGTCTTGCCTTTTGAGTTGGTGTACTAGCCTATTAACTGTGTTCAGGTTTGGCATATGTCACAGTGTCAAAATGATGTGTGTTCCTCACTTCCAAAAGGCCCAGGAATCTCCACCCCAGCTCCCACCACCTGCTGCAGGTCCCACGTATGAGTTAGGAGGTCCTGTATCTGCCTCTTACCCTGCCCCACTGCCAAGCAGGGCAGTGTGAAAGGCTCAGCTAGGGGTGGTCCAGGATGGTGGGACAGGTCTCCTCAGACTTCCTTAATTTTTTCTCATTCTTACTAGTGTCCCTGGTCATCTTTTTCCTCTACATAGAACATCAGCTGGGTGTTTTTCTATTAAAGATTATTTATTTATTTATTTTTAGAGAGGGGAAGGGAGGGAGAAAGAGAGGGAGAGAAACATCCATATGTGAGAGAAACATCAGTCTGTTGCCTCCTGTATGCACCCTCACTGGGGACCAAACCCACAATGGGGTCATGGGTCCTGACTGGGAATTGAACCTGCAATCCTTTGCTTTGTGGGACAATGTTCGATCAACTGAGCCACACCAGTCAGGGCACCACCTGGCTCTTGATTTTATGTTTACTGACCTGATACAATGAGGAGAAGCCTGTACTTTGGGGAGGGAGGTGGAGAATGAACCTGTCTGAGGAATAGATTAGATTTTCTTCTAAAACATGGAGAGTCTTACTAGCTTTAGGAGTCCAGTAAGACCTAATCTTCTCTAAAAAATAAAATGTGGTGTCTCAGAAGGGGGTTGTGCTCTTCTGTAGCA